>NC_092876.1:4192500-4792500 GCF_028372415.1 Notamacropus eugenii | reverse complement strand
CTGACCTACCCCAGCGGGCCCTGGTCAGTCCTCAGACTAGCAGGGGAAAGAATCTCCTTGTACGTTTCTGGGTAAGTCTAGGTTTTACCCACCTAGAAACATGATGGGGTCCCACTAAGGATCTCTAAGGTCCCTTCTAGCACTAACATCATGAGGAGCTCTGCGTGTGCATCACTCGCATCCATTCATCTTTCTCTCTCCTCCCTTCTTTTTCCCTTCCTCCCTCTCCATATGTCTTCCTCTCTCTTTTTTATCTTTCTTTTCTTTCTCTACTCTTTTCTTCTCTCTCTCTCTCTCTCTCTCTCTCTCTCTCTCTCTCTCTCTCTCTCTCTCTCTCCCTCTCCCTCTCCCTCTCCCTCTCTCTCCCTCTCTCTCCGTCTCTCTCCGTCTCTCTCTGTCTCTCTCTGTCTCTCTCTCTCCCCCCCCCTCCACCTTCATGCATCTCCCTCTTTTTTTTTGTTTCTCTCACTCTGGTTCTTTCTCCTCTCTCTCTCTCTGTTGTCCCTCTCTCCCCCTCTCCTGGTCTCTATCTCTCCCACTCTGTCTCCGTCTCTGCCACTATTTCCCATTCATCTCTAAAGTAAGGGGGTTTGGACTTGATAATTTGAATTCTCTTCCAGTTTCAGTATTCTGTCTATGATTCTAAATTGCTGCATGATCTGAGGTAAGTCCCTTCCCCTCCCTGGGCTTCTGTTTTCTCCACAAAGCTGTTGGACTAGATTATCTCTAAGGTGGAACAGCTAGATGGGACAGTGGATAAAGCACCCTTTTGAGTCAGGACCTGAGTTCAAATCTGTTCTCAGACACTTATTGGCTGTGTGACCCTGGGCAAGTCACTTCACCCTGTTTGTCTCAGTTTCCTCATCTGTAAAATGAACCAGAGAAGGAAATGGCAAACTGCTCCAGTATCTTTGCCAAGAGAAACCCAAATGGGGTTAGGAAAGTCAGCCATGGCTGAAGTGACTAAAGAATAGCATCTCTAAGGGACCTCCCAGTGCTCACATGCTGTGTCCTGTGCTCTCAGGTCCCTCCTGGAAGTTTTCTCTGCCTCCTCATGTCTTCCTAGACCACTGTGTGGCGGACTTTGCTTTTGTAATCCTCTCTTCCTAGCTAGCTTATACTCGTCTGTCCCTGTGTTGTGTCTTGCTAGGAGAATGCAAGCACTTCAAGGCAAGGATTTTCCTTTTGAATCTTTGTACCCCTAGCACCTAACTCAGGACCTTGTGCAAGAAATGTTCTAAGTCCCAGCTCTTAGGACATCCCATGTCCTAAGATTCACTCCAACCCCCCCCCCCATCCCAGACTTGACATTCTGGGTTCTAGGGTCCCTCCCAGTTTTGACCTTCTATAGTCTAAGGTCCCTTTCAATCCTGGCATTCTGTGCTCAAAGTCCCCACCTAGCACTGAGAGCTGATATCCTCCTTTCTGAGGTTCCTCCCATCTCTGACATTCTGTGTTTTAAAGTTTCTTCTGACCTCAACCTTCCATGTGATCATGCATTTACTTGGAGTCTTGTAAAATCCAGTCAAAAGGCCTTTCAACTGAAAAGGATGGGGGAGGAAGAAAACTGCCTTTGTATATGCCCACCAAGCTGGACTCTCCAGACAGCAGTAGCTACGATGTAGGAAGAACAGTGGTAGAGACATGGAGCCACAAGTCCAACTGATGACCTTAGATGTCTAAATACAAATGCATGAAGTATGAGCAGGGAGACAGGTAGACCTTGATGCCAGAAGGCAAATCTGGCCTCCTAGTATCACTGTGATACCAGGGATATGATGGCCTGGGATGGGCGTATGGCTCCAAAAGAACATATCTTGTTCCAAAGCATTGGGATACGTTAAAGAGGGTAAGGTGTTTTTAGAAGAGATGTACATGGTGAGGATACCCAGGACTCATAGTGGAGATTTGGACTGATAAAGACCATGGATGAAGGCAGACACAAAAGTGATATCATCCTTGGCGCTTACTAGGGATCACCTCGACAGGATGAAAACCATATGAGTTTGTTCAATAAATTCCAAGCCAAGCACTGAGTGGGGCCTTTACAGGCCAAAAAGCTGCAGAAGTGAGCCCCTGAGAGTTTGTAGCCTCGCCTTGATCATCATTTCATCCTCCAAAAGGTGGGAGAATCAAGGAGAGGAGAATGTTGTGGACCTGGTTCTTAGCCACAACGCAAACTAATAAAAGTATGATGCAGATGTGCAGAAGGATCAGTAATAAAGCGTCCCCATAGTTTGTGACTTAGTAGGTTAGTTCCAGGGAATTGTCCGGAGCACATGGAGGTCATGTTTGATTCAGAGACTCTTCACCATGGCGGCTCTTGTCTCCAAGACCGGACTCTATCTACTCCCTGAGCTTGCCTGTTTATTATCACAAAAGCAATAGCTAATATTGATTTAACTGTGATCCCGGTCCTGTACGAGGCCCTTTGATTCCACAGCCCAAGCAATGCCTCTCGACCCTATGGAAAGACAGTCTACATCTATCAGTATGCTAATGATCCATCAAGGCAGTCTATTTGGAGTGTGATATCTGAATTGTCTGCCAGGTAACGGGTCTCCTTTGAGCCTCCAGTGCTGGGCTTCATTGACCAGTTATCTGTTTTCTGATATATGTGCCTAGGATCACCCTTTCCTAATAAGCTGTGGTGTCCTCACTGGCCACAAGAGGGTGATCAGTCTTCAAAGCCTCGCCAGTGGATTGCCAGTTGTGTTTGGTAACAATCTCCCTACAATGGCTTTGGTTAAATGTTCCCTCTGACCAGGTCCCAGTTGCATATAGAAGGTGGAATGAAATAGGACTCACAATATTAAAGTAAAAAATCTGTCATCTATATGTGGCTCACTCCACCCTGCCATGGATTCCACAAGTCACTTCTCAGGGCATTGACAGAACGTGGGCTCTTATACATAGAATAAGGTGAAAAGGTACCTGTAGCACATGTTCCTGTACGGAGACCTTTAACTTGAGCCATCCACAAGTCCTCCTGGTTTTTTTCTCAGATCCCCAAAGGTAGATGGAATGTGATCTTGATGCCATCCCATAGTTTGGGGAAAGGGAGGGTCAGAAAGGGGTGCATCCTCCATCCCAGATTCCTGGACAAAAAGAGAAGTCTTGGAAAGAAGGGGGGCCTTTGCCTCCCTGTCTTGGGATCATGGATTAAGAAGAAAAAGCAGCTTCTCTCAGCTCGGTAGCCAAATGGGATCCGGAAAGTTTAGGGTAGAGCTGCTGGTGGTGTCCTTACTTCTCCATGTAGTTGCTGGTTGGCCTGCCTTGGCCATTTTTTTTCTCTTCCGAAAGTCCAAATGGCAAGGACAGGGGCAGGAGGACTGGAAAGGAAAGGGGGAAGTGGAGCATCCACATCATTTCCCCGTATCCTATCCTCTGACTTCTGATTTCAACCCTAGAGGAGAGGAAGGTGGGGAAAGAGGAATCACCCACTTGTGCCAGGAGCATCAAAAATTGCTTTACCAATTTCTTTGTGATCATCTCTTGGAGCTCAGGGGAAAACAAAGCACAGGGCAAGCTGGGCATTGACCCCCAGATACTTCTCCAGGGTTTTCAAGACACTTTACATGGACCATTTCTTTTGACCCTCACAATGATCTAAGCTAAGACCCCATTATACAAATGGGGAAATTGGATCTCAGAGAGGTTAAATGATTTGCTCATGGCCACACAGCTAACAGTATTAGAAGCAGAACTCAAACCTCCAACCCCAGTCTTTCTGACTCAAAGGCCAAAATTCTATCAGGTCACATGGTCTTTACTATTGGGTTGCTGTGGTAGAAATGACAGGGACCTTAGCAAGAAGTGATGGTTCCATTTTAGAATTATGTTGTGGAGAAAAAAGAGGCATAATCTGTAGTACACCCTAGATCTTGGGAGAGTAGGTTTCCCAGGTCTCTGACAATGGATGGGTGGACTCCTCCACCCTGTGAGGACCAAAGGGGATGGGAAATCCTCAAGACACACAAAGAGTCTGTTTCAGTTAGGAAGAAAAGGGAAGGGTGCACTTAGTACAGGTCTGGTAGACAGTAGGTGCTTAATAAATGTTTATTGAGTGACTGGTTGATTGGTTTAAAGAAGCCAATGTGGAGGAACAAGGAACATCTCTTTCTCTACAGTTTAGAAACTCTCATCATTTCAAAAATTAGGTATAAAAGATGGAAGCCTGCAAGGGCCACTTACAGAATGAACACAGAAATATGGCAGGGTCTCAATGAAATGCAGAATGAGTTGAAATTAATAAAGAAGGCCAAAGATAACAAAAACTTGGAGTACCTCTACAATCAAGAAAGGGATCAGAGAAGTGGCAGACCTATTGCTGAGCCCAGAGAAACAACAGGGGAGAGAGGGCTGCCCCGTTCTTCTAGTTTCCTCCACCAAAGAGAGAGGGGGTCAGACTGGTGGGGACCCAATGAAAATGACTAAAAGCAGCTGCAAATCAAGAGAAAGGAAGATATCCTAAGAGAATGCCCAGCTGCTCTGGAGTAGGTGTCAGTGGGCCCGGGAAACAACATCGCAGGGGATTGCTAGAACTGGAGAGTGGAATATTTGAGCTGTTAGAAAGGTCATGGAGAAGGGGAGAAGTACCACAGGACCGTGGAAGGGCAAATGGCCCCATTAAAAAACTGAAGCCTGCAAATTCTAGGGCAGGGAATTGGATCTCTTTTGTCAGAATTCTAGAGCATATTATTAAAAGGATAAGGTTAGTTGAACCGCAAAGAAAGAAAGCAGTGATCACCATTTTCCAACATGGCTTTAAATGGAGAATAATTCATGCTAAGGAAAGACTGACCAAGTTGTGGTATATGATTGGGATGGAATACTATTGTGTTACAAGAAAAAATGAAGGTGAAGGTTTCAACAAAACCTGGGAAGACCTATATAAACTGATGCCAAGTGAAGGGAGCAGAACTAGGAGAACATTGTATATATTAACACTGATATTACACAGCTGTGTATTGGATTTGATATTGGGTGAAAGGCTTAGCTAGTCTGGTCAAGACAATTGCAAAGGACTCATGCTGAAAAATGCTATTCACCTCCAGAGAGAGGACTTGTGTGTATGCCTGTGTGTTTTCTTTTGCAACATGGCTAATAAGGAAATACCACATGTATAATTAATATTATATTGCTTATCTTTTCAAGGGGTAGAAGGGAGAGAGAGAATTTGGAACTCATAATTAAAAAAAGAATGTTAAATTTTTTACATGTAATTGGGAAATGTTTAAATAAATATATACTTTTTAAAAATTAAAGGCTATTCGGCTTTTAAAACCCTTTAAAAAGGTGAGATTAGTTCGTGTCAAGCATAGCTCATTTCCTCTGTTGATAATTTAAACAAATTGTTTGATCAAAGGAATGTTGCAAAGTCACTCCATGCTGTTCCTGTGGAAAAGAGAGGTAGGCTACATTATGACAGAGCGCTTTGGCATGGTCTGAAAAGTTGTAGCCAAAGAGTTGAAGAAATGGTTTGATGTCGATTTGAGAGGTTTCTAATGGAGTGCCCCAGGGATCTGTGTTTGGCCCTGGGCTACTTCGCATTTTTATTAAAGGCTTGGATGAAGTCCCAGATGGTATTACATGTCAAATTTGCAGAATTTGCAAAGCTGAAAGGAACAGCTGGAAGATGGGGTTCAGGAAACTCTTCCCTGGCTAGAACCCCGGACTGAATTTGATAACAAGAGATGGGTAGGGATACACCTGCCATACTTTGAACTAAAGTTGGAAAGATCAGTTTCCCAAGCGCGAGATAAGAGAGGCATTGCTGGAAAGAAAGCAGCTCGTCTGACTCGGAGTCTGGGGTTTTCGCTCTTTGTCCGTAGTGGGCTGAGCCAGCCAGGAAAGCAAATACGGACGCCGCAGGCCGGCTAGAGAGGCCGAGCAGGGTTCGGCGCCCGTGCTCCTGCCTGGCCACTCTGCTCAGACCCTTCTGGAGGATCCCGTTTAGTGCCAACGGATCAGCGCAAGGAGCAGCGCTCCAGGATCCTTCCACGCGCCAGAGGCTGGAGGCGCTGAGGGTATTGTACCCAGGGAAATGATTTAGTCCGCGGGGCATGTGGCTTGTCTTGATGGCGGCCCCTCTGAACAAGGAAGGCTCTGACCTGTTCTGCGGGGCGGAAGGGTAGCTATGGAGGCAAGCTGCAAACTTCCCTGGAAATCTAGTCTCGGTGGCGGAGAAAACTTTCCAGCAGTCACGGTGGGGCTACCTCCTAAGCGCATTGGACTTGAGTATTAAACTTTACGCCCACAAGCATTTACTACACCAGTCCCCGCCTGACACGATGAGAACACGAGCAAAGAAAGGTAGAACTAGTCCCTGCTCTCAAGGGCTTCTATTCTAACCAAGAAAATATGGAAATTATTAGGTACCTACTAGATATATACAGAGGGCAATGGATGGTAACCTTGGAGGGGAAGGTGTTGGCAACAGGGGTAGGTTGGGAAGGGGGCCCGGAAAGGCACAAGGGGGCATTTGAATCCAGTCTCGAAGGGAGTCAAGGATTCCAAGAGGCATAGGTGAGGAGGGAGGATATTCCAGGAATGCAAAAATATGGAGACGGGAACTGGAGGGCTACGGGCAAGAAAGAGCAGGTCAATATAGCTGGAGGGGAATAACATGTTTAAAAAAAAAAATGCCTTAAAAGGGACCAGTTAGGGACCAGGTTCGGATGAACGAACACTAACGACTCAAGGACTTTCTATTTGAGCCTAGAGGTAACAGGAGCCTAGGGAGGTTTCTGAGGAGGCAGTGAATGGCATGGCCAGACCTGCGCTATAATAACAACATTCCTCAGGCGGAGACTAAACCCAGGGAGAACAAAGAAAGGCTACTGCAGTAGTGACAAGCCGAGTGGGGACGAGGGCACCTCTTTGGTGGTGGCAGAGAATCAACCCAGTTTCATGACTTCCTCTAACTCCCTTCTACCTGCATAGGAGTAGGAGCAAAGGAGAAGGATGTAATCCCTGGTTAGTGTTTAACCAGTCGTGATGGATAACAGGAAAGTGGGTCAAGATTCTAGAGCAGAGGGTAGTATAGCATTGGGCTGGCTTGCCAAGGGGTAGGGCCTGGGAAGGGAGGAGAGAGGGGCCGGTGCAGGAAAAGTATTAAGGGGCAGGAGGAGGAGAAGTCCCATTGAGTATGAATAGGGCTAGGGGTTGTAAGGCAGAGAGGGAACGAATGATAGAAGACCCTGATCTGGTGAAAGAATTTCCGAGTTAATGCTCTTAAAAGAGGAGCTTTGTTGCTGCTGAGTTGTTTCGGTCACATCCAGGTCTTCGTGACACCACGGGGGTTTTCTTGGCAAAGATACTGGAGTGGTTTGCCATTTGGCACATAAGGGCAGCCTATTAGGATCAAAGACATGACTGATCATGCCCCAGAGGAGCTGAGGTGGGGCGGAGGAGGTCAAAGGAGCTGAATTGAGCAGGAAACGGGAGTTGAGGTGTTTGAGGGAATAGTCTGTACGTGGCAGTCCCTAGTATGAGAGCAGGAGCTGGGATAGGGAGAGACATGAGCTAAGCATGGGCTGATCTCATCACAGGAGGATGATCTCCCCACAAAGAAATACAGGGTGTGTAACCATTTAAATAATGATGGCTTTGCCTGCTATTCCAATGAATGGGTGTGAAATGTGAGCTCTCCCCACAAGTGACAGCTCCAAGCATCTCGTGCTGAGTGAATTCCAGCTTCATCACACCCACATATAATCGACTCATTCTGCTTGGGCAGGTAGAGCTCCTGTGATGAATAGCTTTTGATGGCCTTCTGGAAATCCTGTTCTGCCAGAATGCCTCTGCCATCACTTGTTCCCTTCCACCATCTTGGGCCCTGTCTGGCCTCCGTGTGAACCAGGAAGAACAACTAATTATGTAGGGTGGGATCCCCCTGATGTGATCACACTTAGGAGTGAGGGTCTTTCCATGGTACCCCCTCCCCCCACCCATCCTCAGGTTTCCTGCCAGCTGTCTTTCCCCCATTTTGTCTTCTGTTCAATGACGCATCTTGGTTCATGTCTTTCCTGATTAACAGCTTAGTTGGATGGTGACTAGACTTTTGATTTCATTGACATAGTAAATTTCCCAGATGAGGAGACTCCCTCTGCCAGTGAAGGTTGGCTCCTTCTTTACAATCTTGAGTCAGAGAGAATTGCCTAGAGTGTGCAGAGGCTGCATGAATTGCAAAGATCACACAGTTGGCATGTCTTGGAGTGGGCTCTCTCCCACTATGTCATTTGACCTCTCCACTTAATCAGGAGAAGTAAAACAAACACATATGTGTATATATACATATGTGTGGATGTGTGTGTGTGGATGTGTGTGCAATCATTTCCATAGTGCCCATCATCTCAGATCTATATGATCTCTGATACAGCCTTCTGTCTTTTAAAGACAGCCTAGTCCCCTGTCCAACTATCATACTGTATTTTAGGAGACTGGGACATATTAGCTGTCTACAAGCATGAACACTGTCCTGTGGAAAATAATAATAACTACATAGCGTCGTGCTCCATGATTGGCAAAGAACTTACAAATATTTTTTCCATTTTATCCTTACAACAACCCTGGGAAGTAGGTGCTGTTATCCCATTTTATAGATGAGAAAACTGAGGCAGGTAGAGGTCAAACGACTTGCCCAGGGTCCCACAGGTTACATGAGTGACTGAGGCTGGATCTAAACTTGTCTTCCAGACTTCAGGTCCAGTCATCTGTCCATCGTTTTATCTAGCAATGGGGATGAGGCTTGTTCGAATCCCTAAGAGCCCCTAATCCCAGCAATAAATGCAGGGAGTAGAAATTATGGAGGCTTACTGTCAAGAAAAGCATCCCAGATACAGTCTGACCATGGGAAGGGCTGCTCCAAGAGGTCACCACTTCCCTGTCATGGGAGGTCTTCAAACAGCAACTAGGTGAAGAGCATTTTTATTTAGATATAGGTTGGACTGAATGGCCTTGGAGATTTCCTCCAACTTTGAGACTGCCCTGTTGTCACATCCCTCTCAGATGGAGTCCTAAATGGCTTATACATCAGACCTTACCGGGAAGGAAATCCAGGGGTGCCCTGCAACCACGTCATGACCCATTGTCCTGAGGAACCAAGGACAGAGATGCCTTTCTAGACTCGGGCTGGGAGCGGAAACGCTGGAGTCTTTGACTCCATCTGTTTTTCTCCAACGTTCTCTCTGTATGCCTTTGTTTCTCTATCTCCTTACCACCGTTTGTCTCTGTGATTCCCTTTACATCTCTGAGCCTCCCCTTCCAGGTGTCTCCTTCATCAGACTCGGCTTGTTGGAATCTTTCCCATGGTCTTCTCTCCCCATCTCTCTCGGACTCTCGGTGTCGCTCACTTGCCCCCATCTCTCTCTCTCTCTGTCTCTGTCTCTGTCTCTCTCTGTCTCTCTCTCTGTCTCTTTCTCTCCTCTCTCTCTCTCCTCTCTTCCGCCCCTCTCCTCCCCTTCTCCCGCCTCCTCTTTCTCTCCTCTCTCTCTCCCCCCCTCCTCTCTCTCTCTCCCCCCTCTCTCTCTCCCCTCCCTCTCTCTCTCCTCTTTCTCTCCTCCTCCCTCTCTTTCTCCTCATTCCAACACTGTCTCTCCTCTGCACCTGTCTCTACTCATCTCTTGCCATCTGTGGCTCTTATTTTGTGGTAACAGGTATCCTAAACCATCATTCCCCTCTCTCTCTCAACTCAGTTTTGGATTCCAGCTCCCTTCATATCCAGCAAGAATGCTTTGTGCCCTTACTCCCGAAAAGACCAAGAACTTTTACTTCCAAGATGATAGATGTACAATGGAGAAATCGGGAACAATTGGCTCCCACTAATCCCCACACCAAGCAGCAGACAGCATACACCCTGCCATCACTTCCTCATCCAGCCTCCATCCCCTGGGAAGGGAGTCCAGCATCTCTCCAGTCCCTGAGCCTTGCCCACAGAGCAGTGTGGTCACATCCCCAGTAGCCCCTCTGGTACTACTTCCACAAAGGGTAATGACCATCACTGACAGAGTGTGGGAAGGGCCATGGCTCTGGTCCTCGGGGCTGTACTGGCCCTTGCATGTCTCTGCTGAGTTCGGACAGTCATGGAAAGTGTCCTGGCTGCTTCTGTTCACAGCATGGAACTGCCCCACGTTGCTGCCTCCACACAGACTATCAGGGAGGCAGGTCTGGATGGAGCTGGCTGTTACAGGCAAATGCCTCATTGGCTTTCAAGTGTTGGGGAGGCAAAACCTCAAGCAGCCATTTCTCCTGTGCTGGGCATTCTCTGTACCTTCTCTCTTCTGTTCAGCTGTCTTACCTTCTCAGCTTTAGCATTTCTCTGCCCTAGTTAGAAGCATGCTGGCAAATGTTTGCCAACCGCTTCTCCAAAGCCCTGTACCCACGAGACATTCTTACATTTCTTCTGCATTATCAACCTTTTCTCCATCACTTCAGTCTAGACTAGTGAACAAACAAATTAAACCTTGATCTGTTGACACTGTAGGAACTCACTTGGGTTTCCTTGGCAAAGCAACTGGAGTGGTTTTCCATTTCCTTCTCCAGATCATTTAACAGATGAGGAAATAGAGGCAAACAGCATTAAGTGACTTGCCCAGGGTCATACAGCTAGGAAGTGTCTGAGGCCAGGTTTATCCTCAGGAAGGTTCCTGACTCCAGGCTCTGTGCTCTGTGTACCATGGCGCCGCCTAGCTGTGTTTGCCAGTTTCTAAGATGTAAAGGCTTACATTGAAAATTTAACAATTTTGAGCTGGTTCCTGCACACCCTTGTGATCCCAAAGCATCATGGACCAGGGAGTTCAAGCCATTCTCCTGGGAAAGACATTGCCTTGACCCATACTGGCATTATGGGAATATGGCAATTCTGCAGTGAAGTTCCTTGCTATCTTCATTGCCAGAAAAAAGTAGTGTGCAATCCTTCAAAATGACATGTAGCACACTGTAATATCTGTAACCACTATAATGATTCTTTAGCAAGCACAAATAGGCACAGGTAAACGTCATCCAGATGAGAATTTCATGCTGCAGTGTGCAAGAATGCTTTAGGTGTCCCTAAAGTAATCAGTCACTGCATGGTGCAGAGCAGCTAGGTAGGTCCTGTGCACAACACAGCATGGCCTAGCAGGTGCAGACAGGAATGGGACACCCTGACACATGCCACACACAATATGGATCCATATGGCAACAGGACACATAGCCAACACGCATCATTCTGTGGGTCGACTCTAATAGGGATGATCCTGTGGGCCACTGTAAAACTACAAATTGTCATCTAGGATGTCTTGTACTTTTATTTGTTTTGCTAAACATTTTCCAGTTAGATTTTAATCCACCACCTGGAGCCAGTCTGACTCCTTTGCTGCAGTATGTATCACATGAATATCTTCAGTGGGCATCATCTGGCCCTGTCTGAGTGTAGTAACCGCTTCTGCCATTACTGGGAAAGCATCACAAGTCAATTGAGTCACTTCCAAATGGTCCTAGGGCTTCTGTAGTGACCCGCTGTCAGCTCTGCACTTTTGAAATCCTCAGTCTTGCCAGCCTGCCAGCCGAATCCTGAATGTGTGGATGATCCAGGCCAGGCTATTGCTTTCTTCGGCTTTTATGAATGTTCTTCACTCCCTAGGAGTTTCTGGAGCTGACTATCAGGCAGGAAAGGGGCAAAACCTAGACTCAGTCCTTCTCCTCCCAGTGTGACAGTGATCTCATTCGGGCACTGATAGACTATGCTGAATTCCCAGTCCCTGGGGCACCAACATGGAGTGTCATCATCATCCGAAACATCTCCTCCTGAGCTACTGTGACCCTAAAAGTCGATCTGCAGCTACAGTCTCAAATCTCCTTGTCCAGACCATTCACCTTTAGCTCCTCATCTCCAATCACTCAGGTGCCTTCTGCCCCTCTCCTCCTTCACTCCTGTCTCTCATGATGAGGTGGCCTGACTTCTGATCAAGGCTGACCCTTCTTTCCATCTTATCTCCTCCCCCAGATTAGTCCCTTTTTCTGACATCCCAACTCTCATTTACTTTTAATCTCTCCCTCTACTGACTCCTTCTCTTCTGCCTTCAAACATGCCTATGTCTCCCTCCTTCTGAAAAACCCTCACATGATCCCTCCATCCCCATTAACTGTGGTCCTACATCTCTTCTGCCCTTTGCAGTTAAACTCCTGGAAATGGCTGTCTGCAATAGACGCCTCCACTTTCTCTCCTCTCCCTGTGTTCTTAATTCCTTACAATCCCACTGCTAACCTTATCATTCCACCCACGCTGCCCCCTCCAAAGTTACCAGTGATCTCTCAGTTGCCAGATCCACTGATCTTTTCTAATTCTTCATCTCCTTGCCCTCTCTGTAGTGTCGGGTGCTGTTGAATCCCTCTCCTCCTCTCCTCTCTCTTCTCTCGAGGTTTTGGGGACACTCTTTCTCCTGCTCTCCTCCTCCCTCTCTGACCACTCCTCCTCTGTCTCCTTGGCTGGATTTCCTCCAGACTATACCCTCTAACTTTAGGTGTCCCTTAGGGCTCTGTCCTGGGTCCTCTTCTCTTCTTCTATATGACTTGGTGATCTCATTAGTTCCCTTGGATATAGTGACCATCCTTATGCTGGTAATTCTCAGAGTCTACTCATCCTGCCTCTCTGCTGACCTCCAGTCTCACATCTCCCACTGCCTTTCAGTCATCTTGAACTGGTAGACCAGTAGGCATCTTAAACTCAATATGCCCAAAACAGAATTCATCTTTCCCTCTAACCCTTCCCCTCTCCTACCTTCCCAGTCACTGAAGAGGGCAACATCCTCCTCTCAGTCCCTTAGTCATCCTTGACTTTTCACTATCTCTCACCTCCCATCTCCAATATGGCACCAAGGACTGTGGATTTCACCTTTGCAGCATCTTTCCACTATGCCCCCTTCTCTCCTCTTTCATTGACAACAGCCTGGGGCAAGTTCTCGTCACCTTAGCCCTGTATTATTTCAAGAGCCTTGGGGCAAGGGGGGAGGAGGAGGGAGGTGTCTGCCTGCCTCAGGTCTCTTCCCACTGCGGTCCATTCTCCATTCAGCCACTACTGATTTTCCTAAAGTGTAGGTCCAATCATGTCAAAGCCCCACCCACCCCAAAAAACTTCAGTGGCTTCTTATTGCTTCTAGGATCATATACAAAATGTTCTTTTTGGCCTTCAAGGCCCTGCATAGCCCCACCCCCACCTTTCCAGGCTTCTTACACTTCACTCCTCTCCACATACTCTTTAGTCCAGTAACACTGGCCTCCTGGCTGGTACAGGAACAAGCCCCTCCATCTCTCGGCTCCAGGCAATTTTTCTGACTGTCCTTCATGCCTGGAATGCTCTCCCCCTCACCTCTGTTTCCTGGCTTCCTCTAAGTCCCCACTAAAATCCCATCTCCCACAAGAAGCCTTCTCCAGCCCTTCTTGGTTACGGTGTCCTCGATGTTAATGATCGCTACTTATCCTGTGTCTGGCTTGTTTGTGCATTGTGAGCTTCTTGAGGACAGGAACTGTCTTTTGTCTCTTTCTGTATCCCCAACACAGTACCTGGCACATTGGAGGTGCCTAATAAATGTTTGTTGACTGATGGATAGATCTAACCTCTCTGCTGACCTCCAGTCTAGCATGTCAAACTGTCTCTTGGACATCTGGAACTCAGTATGTCCAGCATACTAAAATGGAACTCATTATCTTTTCCTCAAATCCTCTCCTCTTCCCATCATTCTCCTGGTCACCCAGGCTGGCAACCTAGGGGTGATTACTGACTCCTTACCTTCTCCAACACCTCTCCAACAGCCCCTGCCCCAGCCTGGTGCAGACCCTCCTCACTCCCCACCTGACTATTCCAGTAGCTGCTGGGCGGTCTGTCTGCTCTGAGTCTCTCTCCAGTCCATCCTTCCTGCGCAGGGCTGACCACATCACACCTTCCTCACCCCGCAGGTGAAGACTCCTAATACATTCCTGCGACTCGCCATCACCTCCAGGATCAAACAGAATATTATCTGTCCCTCAGAGCCTTTCCTGACCTGCGGCTTCCCCCCCACCCCACCACACCCACCGATCTTCTGTCCAGCTTTGGTACCCCTGGCACCACCCTCCCCCAGTGGCCCTGTTGTAGTTCAGGCGCTCTCCCTGGCTATTCCCCAGGCTGGAATGCTCGTCCTTTGTCTCCTTCGCCTCTACAGGAGCCTGTCCTAATTCCTCTGAAGGCTGATGCCCATTGTTGGACTGTGAGGTCCCTGAGAACAGAGACTGTCTTCTGCTCTCCTTTGTGCCCCCTGTCCTCAGCACACAGCAGGCGCTTAATCGATGTTTGATCCTCTTAGCTCCAGCATGCCGTCTGTCTGGCTCCTTTAGGGTGACAAGCGACCATTCGGCTGTCTTTCAGGACCGCGGACATTCCCTGGTTACTTTGGGTGGGTGGTCTGCGGACGCTGAGCCCGCTGGCGGGAGCCCCCGCTGGCACGGGCACGCGGCGGGCTGCCCCTCCTCGGGGCGCTCAGCACACAGCCCGGCACAGTGGGGGGAGTGGGAATGCTCGCCCCCTTCCTCCTCCCCCTTCTCCTGGGAAGCTGATCCCCTGGCGGAGTCCGCACGTGGTAGACAGTGCTGGCCGATCACCGAGCCTGTGGCACCGCTGGGCAGCGTCGTGCCTTCTTGGCCCTGCCCCCTGGCACGTCTCGGACTCACTCGTGCGTTCGTGATGGAGGCTCCCGGGCTCCAGGCTCCGGGCCGGCCAACCCTCCGGGACCCCCTGCGGTTCTGTTGGCAAAGACGCAGCAGGGGGGCTCTGCGCCCTTCTCCAGTCGTTTCACAGACGGGGAAACTGAGGCAATCGGTGACGTCACCAGCCAGCGCGTCCACAGTCAGCGGCGCCCCCTAGCGGATCTAGGCTGCCCCCAGCGTCCCCGGCAGGTTCCCCGCGGGAGAAACCTGTATTTCTCTGGAAGGGAAAGCGCACCGCCGGGTTTCGGAAGTTTTTCCTCAGATGACCTCCTCAGGGCCGGGAGGGTCCCTGGAGACGAAGAGGGTCGCCCCCTGGCGGGACGGAGGGGCCGCAGCAAGAGAGCGCCCCCGCTCCCGTATGCTCCCGCGAGATCCTCTGGCCAATGGCAGTGGCTCTCCGCTCCCGGGGCATCACGGAACATGTAGTTCGGGCTGGCGCTCCCCAGGAGACTCTGGACCCAGTGGCGGTCTGTTCTTGCTGTGTCTCACGCTTCCCGGGTTTTCCCTCACAACGAAGGCTAGATTGTGTGGGGTTAGGTGTGTTGGGGAGGTCTCCGCACTCGGGGGACTCTGGTATCTGCCCAGGGCTAGAGAGTCGGGAGAAGGGGTTCCCTGCGGGGCAGGGCGGACCTGGCGGCCCTACTCACAAATGGGCTTTTTCCCCTCGGATCAGGGCCTACACCTACAGGAACAACAGGCGGTTGCTGCGGGGATACAGACATCTGGATCAGGGTGCATACGAGTGACGTCGCCGCGTTCTGGCCGCATGATTGGGAGAGGGGCGATAGGGAGATTTTTAATAAAGAGTTTGAGATTGTCTTCAGTGTCTCTTTGATGGCACAAGGCACCCACCTCTTCCTCTCCAATCTCTGAAGTATCCTGTTCTGGATAGCTTTGCGGGAGAGGCCCAGACTACGTTTCCCAGGAGCCCTTGGGACAAGACTGTGCGCCTTCTGACACCGGAGAAGCAAAGGGCGCACTCTCTGATTGGACGTTCGCAGAGGCCCCCTGTGGAGCATGCGCACTAGCAGTAGTGGTCGTCCGTAGTGGCCTCTCCCCCTCACCTCTTCCCACCTTCCATCCCCCAACCTCCACCTCTACTGCCACCCCCACCCCTACTTAGGAAGGGCGTCCCCGTAAAACCGTAGAGTTATTCCTTAAGTATATCTCCAGGAATATTAGCGGTTAACGCACGGTCAACATCTCCGAATCACTTGTCCTCACACCTCCAGTTTCCCCCCCCACTGGGAGCGTGATCCCGTCCGCACGCAGCCCTTTAGCGTCGCGCTCAGCCTAGGCCAACGCGAGTTCTGGGCACGAGTCTAGTCACCAATCAGGACAAACGTTAGCCGCAAAGGCCGCTGGGGAGTGTAGTTCTCTCCTGCTGCATATGCGCAGCGACGCTGCTGCGGATCCCAAGTTCGTTTGACGAGAAGTAGGGGCTCCAGCCGGGCTCGGAGCCCGCGTGAGCGAGATGAGTGTAGGGAGGGAACCCCGGAGTCCTCCTCGCCTCCGCCCCGCACCCCTGCCCCTCCCTCCTACCTCCCTGGGGCAAGTCGGCCTCCGATTTCCCCCCTGTAAAGCGGGACAAGACGAGCCTCTGCGGCCCGGACTGTTGTGGGGGCAGTGAGGCCGCGGGTGGGGGGGGGCCCGGGGCCAGAGGGACTGGGCAGCCCCTGGAAGATGAGGGGCCAGCCTGCACCGAGGCCGCGGGCCCGACCTGACCTGGCCAGGGCCCACCCAGAGCCTCCCACGGGGGCCCCAGGCTAAGGCCGGCCTCAGACACGTCCTGCTCGTGATGTCCGCTGCGGGACCCGGGCCAGAGGGACTGGGCAGCCCCTGGAAGATGAGGGGCCAGCCTGCACCGAGGCCGCGGGCCCGACCTGACCTGGCCAGGGCCCACCCAGAGCCTCCCACGGGGGCCCCAGGCTAAGGCCAGCTTGGACACGTCCTGCTCGTGGTGTCCGCTGCGGGGCCAGGGCCAGAGGGACTGGGCAGCCCCTGGAAGATGCGGGGCCCAGCCTGACCTGGCCAGGGCCCACCCAGAGCCTCCCACGGGGGCCCAGGCTAAAGCCAGCTTGGACACGTCCTGCTCGTGGTGTCCGCTGCGGGGCCAGGGCCAGAGGGACTGGGCAGCCCCTGGAAGATGAGGGGCCAGCCTGCACCGAGGCCGCGGGCCCGACCTGACCTGGCCAGGGCCCACCCAGAGCCTCCCACGGGGGCCCCAGGCTAAGGCCGGCCTCCGACACGTCCTGCTCGTGGTGTCCGCTGCGGGACCCGGGCCAGAGGGACTGGGCAGCCCCTGGAAGATGCGGGGCCCAGCCTGACCTGGCCAGGGCCCACCCAGAGCCTCCCACGGGGGCCCCAGGCTAAAGCCAGCTTGGACACGTCCTGCTCGTGGTGTCCGCTGCGCTCTGCAGGGCGGTCGCGAGGGTCCAGTGAGACGGGGCTGGAAGGCCCCGGAGACGGCGGCGAGGGAGTACCCCAGCCGGGCTGGCCCTTTGGACGCCCTGACCCGCGTGCTGCAGGAGCAGAGGGACAGAGAAGGGATCTGTCCTTGACTGCCCCGCTCCGCGAGGTGCCCTGGGACCCCGGAGGACCCCTGCGAGGTCCCGTCCGGGAGTGGGCTGCCCACGGTTTTAAGACCAGTCCACACTTTCCACGGCCGGGGTGTGTGTCCCGGAGATGTGCCAAGATGGTGATCGGAGCCCCTCAGGGGACAGAGGGACCAGGGGAGGTGGACCAGAGAACCAGCCCGTGGTCAGTGCTGGACACCCCTCTGAGCCCCCCTCTTCTTCCCCAGGGAGGCCAGGCACTGGTGCTGACTCCCCAGACAGCCAGGTCCCAGGACAGCCGTGCCATCCCACCTCAACCATAGGGGGACCCTTTGGACTGAGTCCTGACTCTGCCCCGCAGAACTTGTCTGACCTCCTGCAAGTTCTCAACTGCCTGGGCCTCGATCTCACCTGTACAATGAAAGCTTCAGGCTGGATGGCTTCTGAAGCCCCTCGCAGTTTTAACCCTACATGCGTGACCTCATCATCCCTGGCTGCCTGGTTTCCTCAACTGTAGACTCTCAGATCAGTTGCCACCCTTATAGGAAGAGGGGACTCTTCTACACTCTATGGCCAGGGGTTGTACCATAGGGTACCAATATACAGTGCCAACAATCACATGAACAAGGGCTCCAGATCATTGATAGAGCAGTGCAAATGAAAGCAACTCTGCTTTTTCATGTCATATGTCATATGCTGTCAAAGATGAGATTGAAAAAGTCAATGGGGTGGGGGGCATGCTGTGGGAAGACAGGCCCACTGGGTGTGGAGCCGCAAATGAGCCCTACCATTCTGAAAGACACCGTGGAATCATGAATCGGAGAGGCCAGACATGCCCTTTGCCCCATTCCCCAAAGAGGTAAAAAAAAAAAAAATGCCCTCCACAGGGCCAGAAGCAAAGGTCCCGCCTCTAATGCAGCAACTCTGGCTGTTCCTGTGGCTACAAAGTCCTGGAGCCCAAATGAGGGCCCAGCTGTTTGGGGGATGGCTGGACGGACCATGGTGGAGGAATGCTCTGGAATATTATTACTCTGCCCCCAGAGGATGAATAGAGGGAATTCAGAGGAACAGAGGAAGGGGAAATAAAAGGAGAAAGTACGCAGTGCCCACAGTAACAGAAGAGAAAGTCACTTAAAGGCATCTGAACTTGAGTCAATTTGTGAACTAGTTTTGACTCCAAAAGACTGGAGTTATATGGTAGTGATTGTAGAACACTGAAAATAAATAAAATTAAATTAACTTTAAAAAAAATGGATGAGGTAAGCGGGACTTGGAGGAATCACCCAGAGGTTCCCCCAGGCAGGAAGTAGAATAGCTGGGAGGCCCCATGTTCCCAGCTGCTGCCCCATCCCCCAGGACTGTGCTTGTTCCATTCACCTGGAACTCCTCTGGACAGGCCCCTTTGGGCAGCCCCCTCCCTCAGGCCTGGACCCGCAGGACGTGCCATGTCTACCTTGGCAGTGATGGCTCCGGAGCTTGGGACAAAGCAGAATCTGCCCATGCATGGAGAGGGGCTGAATGAAGTGGGATGGGAATGTCATGGGCACATGCAGAGGAAGAATGAAGGAAGCCAGAGAAGAGCCACAGGGAGGCTGGGCATGGCCAGGGGTGAAGGAGCTAAGCAAGGGCACCGGAAGCTGTTCTTAAATAATCTGAAGCCATACTCTCCTTTGGTGGCTGTGAATTTCTCCATTTTTGCTCACAATGACTATAAAATGAGAAATACATGTCACTTGAACCCATCGTGAGTTAGGAGACCCTGTTGGCCAGCATTCACTTAGCAGGCATCTCTGATGGGCTTGAGCCATTTCCCTCTCTAATACCTACCTCCCCTTTGCAGCAGGGTGGGAGACTACCAGAGCAGAGTGTTATATACATTTCTAGGCACGGTCACCCTACCTGATGCTTCTGCTTTCTTGAGTTAATTGGTTGTCTGGGAGGGTTCAATTCCAGGAAAGGTTGGAGGGGAATGAAGGGAGGGAAAGGAAGAGGAGGGTATTGTCAGAACTGCCTGTTATAAAACACCAAAAGCATCAATAGATCCTATTACAATCTACAACACAAGGTGGCCTCCATGGCAGGATGACAGGTTGGATCATCTCACAGCTCCACCAACAATGAATTAGTGTTCCAACTCTCCCACATCCTCTACAACATTTATCATCTCCCTGTTCTGTCATGTTTGCCAGTCTGATAGGTGTAATGTGGTACCTCAGAGTTGTTTTGGTTTACATTTCTGTAATCAATAGTGATTTAGAGCATTTTTTTATATGACTATAGATATCTTTAATTTCTTCCTCTGAAAACTGCATGTTCATGTCCTTTGACCATTTATCAATTGGGGAATGACTTGTATTTTTATACATTTGACTTACTTCTCTATATATTCTAGAAATGAAGCCTTTATCACAGACACTAGCTGCAAAAGTTCTTTCCCAGTTTTCTGCATCCCTCTGAATCTTGGTTGCATTGGGTTTGGTTGTTCAAAAACTTTTCAGTTTAATCAAAATTATCCGTCTTGCACTTCATAATGCTTTCTATCTCTTCTTTAGTCAAAAATTCTTCCCTTCTCCATAAATCTGAAAAGTACACTATTCCTTGCTCCACCAATTTCTCCATAGTATCTGTCTTTATACCTTGATTGCATACCCATTTGGACTTTATTCTTGTGTATGGTGAAAGACCTTGCTCTATGCCTAGTTTCTGCCACACTGTTATCCAGTTTTCCTCACAATTTTTATCAAACAGTGAGTTCTTATCCCAGAAGCTGGGATCCTTGCATTTATCAAACAGTAGATTGCTATATTCATTGCCTACTGTGTCTTGAATACCTAGCCTATTCCACTTGTCTACCCTTCTGTTTCTTAGCCAGTACCAAGTGGTTTTGATAATTGCTGCTTTATAATACAATTTGAGATCTGGTTGTGCTAGGGTACCTTCCTTATCATTTCTTTTCATTAGTCCCCTTGATATTCTGGACCTTTTGTTCTTCCAGATGAATTTTGATATTATTTTTTCTAGCTCTAGAAAATAATTATCTGATAGTTTATTTGGTATGGTGCTAAATAAGTAAATTAATTTAGGTAGAATTGTCATTTTTATTGTATTGGTTCAGGCTACCCTCAAGCAACAGATGTTTCTCCACTTACTTAGATCTGACTTTATTTGTGTGAAAAGTGTTTTGTAATTGTGTTCACATAGTCCCTGACTTTGTTTTGACAGGTAAACTTCCAAATATTTTATAGTGTCTACCCTAACTTTAAATGGGATATCTCTTTCTATCTCTTGCTGTTGGGCTTTGTTACTAATATATAGAAATGCAGAAGGTTTGTGTGGGTTTATTTTGTAACCTGCAACTTTGCCAAAGTTGTTTATTATTTCAAGCAGTTTTTTTACTAGAATCTCTGTGACTCTTTAAATAAATCATCATATCATCTGCAAAGAGTGATAACTTAGTTTCTTCTTTGCCTGTTCTAATTCCTTCAATTTCTTTATCTTCTTTAATTGCTACAGCTAACATTTCTAGTACCATATTGAATAACAGTGGTTATAATGGACATCCTTGTTTCACACCTGATCTTATTGGAAATGCATCTAGCTTATCTCCATTGCATATAATGCTTGCTGAAGGTTTTATGTAGATACTGTTTATTATTTTATGGAAAGTTCCCTTTATTCCTATGCTCTCCAATGTTTTTAATAGGAATGAGTGTTGTATTTTGTCAAAAAGCTTTTTCTGCATCTGTTGAGATAATCATGTGTTTTCTGTGAGTTTTGTTGTTGATATGATCAATAATGTTGATAGTTTTCCTGATATTGAGCCAGCCTGCATTCCTGGTACTAATCCTACCTAATCATAATGTAGTATTCTCGTAATAAGTTGCTTTATTCTTTTTGCTAAACTCTTATTTAAAATTTTTGCATCTATATTAATTAGGGAAATTGGTCTATAATTTTCTTTCTCTGTTTTGTCTCTTCCTGTTAGGTATCAAAACCATATTTGTATCATAAAGAGAATTTGGGAGGACTCCTTCCCCAATTTTCCCAAATAGTCTATATAGTATTGGAATTAACTGTTCCTTAAATGTGTGAAAGAATTCACTTGTAAATCCATCTGGCCCTGGAGATTTTTTCCTAGGGACTTCATTGATGACTTGTTCAATTTCTTTTTCTGAAATGGGATTGTTTGAGTATTCAACTTCTTCTTCTGTTAATCTAGGCAATTTATATTTTTTAAAATACTCATCCTTCTCATTTAGGTTGTCAAATTTATGGACATAAAATTAGGCAAAATAATTTTTAATTATTGTTTTAATTTCCTCATCATTGGAGGTGAGTTCACCCCTTTCATTTTTAATATTGGTAATTTGATTTTCTTCTTTCTTTTTTTTTAAATCAAATTGACCAAAGATTTATCAATTTTATTAGTTTTTTCATAAAACCATCTATTAGTTTTATTTATTAGTTCAATAGTTTTCTTAATCTCAATTTTATTGATCTCTCCTTTGGTTTTCAGTATTTCTAATTTGGTATTTCCTGGGAGATTTTCAGTTTGTTCTTTTTCTAGCTTTTTCAGCTGCATGCCCAAGTCCTCGGTCTCCTCTTTCTCTATTTTACTCATGTAGGCATTCAAAGACATAAAACTTCCCCTAAGAACTGCTTTTGCAGTATCTCATAAGATTTGGTAGGTTGTCTCATTATTGTCATTCTCTTGAATGAAGTTGCTGATTATTTCTATGATTTGTTGTTTAACCCCCTCCTTCTCTAGGACTAGGTTATTTAGTTTCCAATTAATTTTTGGTTTATCTTTCCATGTTCTTTTATTACATATAATTTTTATTGCATTATGACCTGAGAAAGGATGCATTGACTATCTCTGCCTTTCTGCACTGGATTGTGAGATTTTTATGCCCTAGAACATGGTGAATTTTTGTATATATGCCATGTACTGCTGAGAAAAATGTATATTCTTTTCTATCTCCACTCAGTTTTCTTCAGAGATCTATCATATCTATCTTATCCAGAGTTTTATTCACCTCCTTAACTTCTTTCTTGTTTATTTTAAGGTTAGATTTATCAAGTTCAGAGAGGAGGAGGTTGAGGTCCCCCACTAGTATAGTTTTGCTGTCTATTTCTTCCTGCAACTCCCCCAACTTCTCCTCTAAGAATCTGGATGCTATTCCACTTGGAGCACACATGTTTAGTAATGAAATTGCTTCATTGTCTATGGTGCCTTTTAGCAGGATATAGTTTCCTTATCTCTTTTGATTAGGTCTATTTCTGCTTTTGCTTTGTCTGAGATTAGGATTGCTACTCCTGCTTTTCTTACATCAGCTGAAGCACAATATACTCTGCTCCAATCTTTTACCATTACCCTGTATGTATCCCGCCATTTCAAATGTGTTTCTTGTAAACAACATATTGTTGGATTATGGCTTTTAACGCTTTCTGCTATCCATCTCCGTTTTATGGGAGAGTTCATTCCATTTACATTTACAGTTATGATTACTCTCTGTGTCTTTCCCTCCATCCTCTTTCCCACAGTTTGTGCTTTTAGTTCTCCCATCTCCCTTCCCCTCCTCAATAGAGTTTTCACTTTTGATCACCACCTCCAGCAGTCTTCCCTTCCTTCTTTCAGCCTCCCTCCCTTTTATTCCCCTTTACCCTTACTACTTTTTCCCTCCCTTTTAGCTTTCCCTCCCCTTTTCCCCCCTTCCCCCATACTTCTTATAGAGCTAGTTAGATTTATATACTTAATTAAGTTTATTGTTCCCTCCTTGAACCAAATAAGATGAGAGTATCTCTCAAACAATGCTCATCTCCCTCCCCCTCTTTCCCTCTACTATAATATAATTTTGTCTTCTTCCCGTGATGTAATTTATCATTTTCTGCTTCCTCCTTTTCACATCTCCTGTTACAATCCTTTCGCAATCTTGAATCACATTTTTTATCATCACATCATTTACTTTATACCAATTCCCTCTCTCTATGTATATCCCTTTTATATTTCATAATAGGTGTACAATTCTCAAGATTAACAAGTATCATTTTCCCTTATAGGGAGGTAAACAATTTGCCCAAATTGAGTAACAAGTTTTTCTTTTCCCCTCTTTACTTTTTTATGCCTCTTTCCAGACCTGTGTTTGAAGATCAAACTTTCTATTGAGTTCTGGTCTTTTTGTCAGAAGGGTCTGAAAATCCCTTATTTCGTTGAATGTCCATTCCCTTGCCTGAAATGTTATGCTGAGCTTTGCTGGGTAATTGATCCTTGGTTGTAGTCCCAGCTCCTTTGCCTAACAGAATATCATATTCCAATTCCTTCAATCTTTTAATGTAGAAGCTGCAAGGTCCTGTGTGATCTTGACTGTAGCTCCTCGATAGTTGAATGGTTTCTTTCTGGCTGCCTGGAGTATTTTCTCCTTCACTTGATAGTTCTGGAATTTGGCAACAATATTTCTTGGGGTATTGAATTTGGGATCCCTTTTGGGAGGTGAACAGTGGATTCTTTCAATGAGTATTTTGTCCTCTGCATCTAGCACATCTGGGCAGTTTTGCTTGATGATTTCTTGGAAGATATTGTCTAGACTCTTTTTTTCATCATGGCTTTCTGGCAGGCCAATAATTCTTAAATTTTCTCTCCTGAATCTATTTTTCAGGTCAGTTGTTTTTTCAGTTAGATATTTTACATTTTCTTCTATCTTTTCATTCTTTAGATTTTGTTTGACTGATTCTTGATGTCTCATAGAGTCATTAGCTTCTACTTTCCCAATTCTAATTTTTATCAAATTGCTTTCTTCAGTTAAGTTTTGCATCTCCTTTTCCATTTGTCCAATTATTCCTCTTAAAGTATTATTTTCTCCAGTTAATTTTTGTACTTCCTTTTCCATTTGTTCAATTTTCCTTTTTAAAAAGCTGTTCCCTTCATAGAATTCTTTTTCATACTTTTAAAATCATTGGCCAGTTTTTCTTCTATTTCCTTCTTCAGTTATTCCAGGAGAGCTGTTTGCGCTTGTGAGCAGTTCATAGTCCCTTCTGAAGTTTCAGATGGGAGTACAGTCTCAATACTGACCTCTTTGGTAATTGTGTTTTGGTCCTTGTCCCCATAGAAAGATTCTATGGTCTTTTCCTGCTTGCTTTGCTTCTCCTTGCTCATGATGGTGAGGCTTTGTGTATTGTGGCCTCCAGTTCTTTCAGTTAGAAGCTGGAGAACCTGGTGTTGAGCTTCTAGTGTGAGAAAGCTAAAGGAATGTGCCTTTTTTTCTTTTTGTTTTGTGTTTCCCTGGATTAGCCCTGCAGCTAGCTTGTTAAGTGTTGGGGAGGGGTGGTCTGGTCACAGGAAAGCTCTAGCTGAGTTAGAGCAAAGGCAAGCTCAGCATTTGATGATCCCAGCAGCTGTATTGTCTCCCCGTTTCCCTTGGAGTGCTGAGGCATGCCTGGGTCCTAGTGCAAGTTTCCATCCCCCCCCCTGGAGCTCCTCTCCTTCTGGTTCACCTCTGCCACAGTAAGAGGAATATTCTTTAGTGATTTTCCTAGCCTCAGGTGCTATAAAACTGTTTGACCCTTCTGTTGATCCCATTGATCCAAGATTTTTCTGGGGAAATATTTTATGGTTCTTTTGAGGTCAGTCAGGGGAGGGGGAGAGAGCATTTACTGATCACTCCACCATTTTGGCTCCTGGAAATTCAAGTAGGTGACTTACAGATGTTTAATCTGTGGGCTGAAAGTCTCAGGAGTGGCTGCAGCTGATACCTGGGGCTCAGCAGCTGTCACTCACTTGGCTCCTGTTGGTCTCCCACCCTGGGCTGCCACATTGGTGTTCTTGCATGCTGCCGCTGCCTCAGGCCACCTCAGGGTTTTCCTGCTCAGCCATGCCACTGCTGGACTTGCTGCGCTATGTGATGTGGGCTCAGCCTTGTGGAACAGATCCTTCCTGTCAACCTTCCAGTCTGTCCAATCTGCCACAGTCTGTTTCCTATTGGATTCTGCACCTCCAAAATTTGGTCATATTCTCTTTTTAGAGGTATCTGAAGGAGTTCGTCTAGGAGTTTAAGTAAGTAGTTGCTCTCACTCCACCGTCTTGGCTCCACCCCCCCATTTTTTTTCAGAGAGGACCATGACATCAGGGAGAAGAGGACATGACTGGCAGTTGACTTGGATTTGAGTGAGGGAAGGCTGTGCAAGGTTACCAACTTCACTTTCTCCTCCAGAGCCATCTGGGTCCAGTGGCCAGATATTCATCAGGGTGATTGCAGATGGCCCAGATGCAGATGACAGAGTTGCAAGGATTGATAATGGGAAGATTCCCCAGTGTCCCAGATTTGGAGTGGCAGCAGGGATCCCTCACAGTGGTGAGATGGAAAACATTGTGGAAAAATACTCAGTTGAAGGGGTGGAACCACACTGGAGAAAAGCCATGGGAGTGTGGTGAGGGTGGGAAGGCCTTCAGTTACTGCTCCAGCCTTACTCAGCACCAGAGAATTCACACTGAAGAAAGACCCTACAGTTGTACTAAATGTGGAAGTCTTTTACTCACAGCTCAACCCATACTCAACACCAGAGGAGACATGCTGGAGAGAGGCCCGGGGATGTGGTGAGGATGGGAAGGCCTTCTCTCACCACTCAGCTCTCCTTGAAGACCAGAGAACTCAGATCAGTGATGAACCTCCTGAATGAAGGGCAGCATCTTTGCTAACAATGCATACCTCATGTGGCTTAGGACACCACAGAAGCCAATGCCTGACAACAAATAGGATAGGGAAAGCCTTCCTCTGTATCTACGTGAGACACTGCACCAGAGAGTTGATTCCTAGAAATGTCATTAAGGGGAGACTTGTCATTTTTTTTAGTGTTTAGGAGATGCAGCAGAGTGTGAGAAACTCAATTAAAATAGCTCGAGTTTCTGGGGATCAGATTCTCTGTATCTTCCTTGTACAGCCTCTAGTGTCTGATGGGTAACACATGTTTTTAAATTAAAAATAAGTCTAATGAATGTGCAAAGATTTCCCTGTAAGAAGAGCTTCCTCCTTTCTTGCTCAAGGAAATACAACCGGTAAGTATTGGAGTCTATCTCCCATATATATGGCTGGGATGGGGGGGGATTCTCAAAGTGGGAAGAAAGACTAGGAGGCTTTAAAGAGAGGGTTGAAGGGCCCCTCTGAGAAGATATCACATCTCAAATGTTCTTCTCAGCCGCAGCAGAGCTTTTGACCCTAGGGAATGATTTGAACTGAGAAAGGAGAGTCTTGACTCCTAACAGTAAGCCAGTGTTTTCCTGGATGGGGTTATAGCAGTATCCTACAGTAGGGTGAGTGCTGACTTTGGGGTCAGGATCTGAGTTCAGATTCAGCTCTGTTACTTACTATCTGTGTGACTTGAGTCAGATCCTTCCTCGCTGCAGGCTGGGAGCCCTGCACTTCCTGATTCCCCAGGGCCTGCCAGGTTTTGAAGGAGCCTGTCTTTCCACAGCTGTGCCCTTGTATGGAGAGGACAAAGTCTTGCGACTGAAAATAGCAGGGTGACACATGGTCAGCTGCCTCCCTGACAGACTCTTCCCTTGGCCCGGTTCTGGGGCTGCCCTTGGTTCCTGCCTGCTCTTGCTGTCTTCGCATAAACCACAGGACTGAAAGAGACCTGCTCCAGATGCCCCCAACACACGTGCACACACACATGTACATGCATATGCACACATATACACACACAGTCTGCTCCCCAACCCCAAACCAGGGTTTATAGAAAACTATTTCTCACTTTAAAAAAATAGGGAAAGCAGAACTTGACCGTTTTTCTTAGGTAGAAGATGTAGATACACATGTGTATGTACATACTTATACATACACACATACATATTTACTTCCGTAAGGCACCCTGGCACAGCAGGGGGAGGCCTGTCCTTGGAGGCTCCTGTCCCTGCATGATACTTGGCAAATCACTCAACCCCTTCAGACAACCTTTAAACACAGTTATTGGGAGCTCGTGTCTTTGCATCTTTTTTCTGTCCTAATACACAGAGAACCATCCCTCACCACAAAGAATAAAGCAGAGCGGAAGTTCAGCCAAACAAGTGAAGACTCCGCCAAGCCCAGTGCTGGACACTGGGCTTGGTGCCCGGGCCCTCCTGGGCACAGGACAGGGAGGCCTTCACGTGGCTGGCATCATGGAGATCACGCCCCTGGCTTCAGTGATGGCTCCTCCCGTGTCCCCAGAAAACGTTCCAGTACCTTTAGAAGGCTGCAAGCTGCAGAGGAGCTGCTGGTCTCCGCTGCTGAAGGGAACTTCCACACCAGAATCTCTGTTCGAATGAAATCTCGGGTTCCTTCTGAAGGACAAGCCAGCACGGAAGCAATGCTGAGGAGGCACCTCAGAACATTGAAAGATTCATATCCCAGGAAGAGCAGAAAGATTCAGAAGGGGTGTTTTCTAGAGAGACATATTTGTGAAGGGCTCTGTCCAGGGGATGAAGTTATGGAAGTAAGTGGGAAACATCACAGAAGCAACACCAAAGAAATTCATTTCTCAGGAAAGAAATCTCAGGCCATTGAGCATCCTCTACACAAAAACTTCCCCAGGGCAGGGGGACCATGAAAGTAATGACCTTGAGAGTTGCAAACATTCAGGATCATGGAATTATAATGAGTGCCAGGTTCTCTCCCAATACCATGCCTCCAAATACAACAAATACATCGGGAAAAGGAACCCAGTAATTGTGAAGACTGTGAAATGGTTTTTAGCAAGAACTTGATATTATTAGACTTCAGAGAAGTCATCCAGGAGAGATATTCTATGTGGCTAAAGAATATTGGAAGGCTCTCAATTGTAGCTCAGCCTATACTGAACATCAGAAAACTGATAGTAGAGAGAAACTTCACAAATGTAGAGAATGTTGGAAGGCTTTCAGATGAAACTCAGAATTCACTAAACATCATAGAATTGACACTGGAGAGACACCTTATGAATGGAAAGAATGTGGGAAAGTCTTTAGCAGAAACTTATCCCTTATTGAAATCAGAGAATTCATTCAGGAGAAAAACCCTGTGCACGTAAGGAAGGTGGAAAGGCTTTAGGCAAAACTTGCATCTGACTCAACCTGAGAGAAGACATACAAGGGAGAAACCCAATGAATGTAAGCAACATGAAGGTGCCTTGAGCTGGAGCTCAGTCCTTGTTACTCACCAAAGAATTCACTTCATGCTGGAGAGAAGACTTATGGAATATAGAAAGAACTTTAGGCAAAACTCACATCTCATTCAACACCAGGGAATTCACACTCTTAGGAATCTAAGGCATGGGAAAAGCCTTTCAATCACAACCATGAAATAATTTATAATGGAAAGTTACCTTATGAATGTAAGGAATGTGGGAAGGCCTTCAGGCATAACTCATATATTACTGAGCATCAGAGAATTCACACTGGAGAAAAATCTTTGGAATGTAAGGAACGTGGGAAGACTTTCACCTGGAGTTTAGACCTTACGAAACACAAGAGAATTCATACTGGAGAGAAAGCTTAGGAATGCAAGATTGTGGGAAAGCCTTTAGGAATAGATCAAACCTTATTTAACATGAAATAATTTGTAATGAGGATCAGCCTTATAAGTGTTAGGAATGTGAAAGTGCTATTAGACAAGTAATTTCTGATTCAATATCAAAGAATTCATACCTAAGCACAACTCCATGAAAATAAGGAACATAGGAATATCTTCTACTAGAGAGCAGCCTTTACTGAACACAAGAAAATTCAAATTAGAGACAAACCTTAAGATTATAAGGCCTTTAGTGTAAACTTGGCCCTCATCAACGGAAAATTCATAATGCTGATAAAACCTATGAATGCAAGGAATTCATAACACCCTTCAATTGGACTTCAATCCATAATAAACATGAAGGAATTCTTACTGGAGAAATACTAGTGTAAGGAAAGTGGGTAGGCCTTCACAGTGATGTCTCAGCCCTGGCTCAACATAGAAGAATTCACACTAGAGAGAATCCTTACAGATCTGGCCAGCTCTAATACACCTATGCAAAAATCATACCTTTTGTTAAATTTCACTACAACATACAGGAGTTGTGGGCTTGTGTTTTCTTGGCTCCTTTAGGGGTGCATAGTGTATGTTGCCACAACTATTCATTTAGAAAGCATCAGCTGCTAATTGTGGATGGGCAAGAGAGCCAGATCACCTCCCCAGCCATGGGAATTAGCCCTTGGAATTTTGAATAATAGGTCAGATGGATCCTTGTTCAAGGCAATTGATTGTTTTCCCACTTATCGGAAATAGGGAGGTACTCACCAGAGAGTTTACATGGGAAATAGAAGATTGAAGCAGATTCCACAAAAGACAGTGGGATCAGAAAAAGAAGGGGGCGTGTAGACATCATAATAAAGACCTGAGTGGGGGTGTGGGGATGGTCATTGTTGATAAGGGTCAGCTCTGTCAAAAGCTGATGTCACTTATTAAAGATGCCACCCCCCATCCATCTTTTCCACATGTAGCACCCAGTGCCAGTGCCTCAGGCAAACTCACACCTCATTATGGGCAGATCACTGCAAAGACAGTGAGAGTATCACAGCTCAGGACTTGTGGGTACCAAGTTGTGGGGAATGTGGCACCACGTGCAAACATCTCTTTGAAATACTGATAGGAAATGTCTTTGGTGGCCATAGGAGCAACTGGCAAAGCTCCACTGGTTACTTATCAAGGGCGTGAAGACACTTAGTCCTATACAGTCTCTGGATCCTGGCTATGTCTGAGGATTTCAAATTTTAGGCTTATTGTGGAATTCTTCCAAATCCTATTGCGTTTTCAATCCTCTTGCATTTGTTGGACAAAGTCCAACATTCTGACCTGGAAATCTGGTTCCTTTATGCAATTGTTAAAATTTTTTAATCTTTTTTTTTTTTTCAATCTGATAACCCAGAACTGCTAAAATTTGGTGGGGCACTGTTATTTGAAGTCCTACTGCTTGCCGCTAGGTGGCAGAACATTTCTGGCCTGGGACTTCAGTCATTCTCAGTCCTGATCGCCAGGGAGAGACTGTATTAAAGATAGAATAATACATTGCATTTTCCTATAAAGTAAACTATGAAGCCCCCAGACCTTATAAACGTCAATGTTTGTTAGTAACTACATTTTCTAAAATATGCAAATGAAGTGATACAGAGAGTTGGGGGACTCTCAGTATAACCCCCCCAAAAAGTCTAATAATCAAAACATTTATTTAGAACAGACATCCGCCTGGAGATGGAAAAAAGCCATCACAGTCAAAACCAAGAAGCATGACTTTCAACAATAACTGATCAAAGTCAACAAGTAAAAACTGTCACAGGGATAAAGTTTGGGGATTTTTTTGTTTTTTTTGTTTTTTTTTTAAGAGAAACAGATAAACACCTCAGGAAAAAAATGACAATCTTTCCTACTCACCACCCCCAACATAACAGGAAAATGTGGAAGGCGTGTCACATTAGGTAATGACATAGGTCATAAGTCTGCTGCGTGGTTGACCCTAAGTACTAACACAAAAGGGTCACTTTGCTATCTGCTAATTAATAAGGTGTAATCCTTTATTTTCATGGAAGAATCATCTGAACTGATAAATATAAGGAGATTAGCAATTTTAATCCATTAATGGGAAAGTAGGTAATTATAATTAGAATATATTTACATAGATTTATTTTATCTAACTAACCTCAAACTAACATATATTGTTATAGGCTGATATAGTCTTATCTAAGAAATATTTCTTTAGAATGATTAATTCTCAAAATTATGCACATAAACCAAATGAGTTACATAAAGGACTATTTTAACTCTGTTTAAAAAATAATTCAGCATAACATTGTCTTCACTGATAATCAGTTGATAATCATCAACACAATTTCTCTGGGTGGCCCAATTCATAAAATTTCCAAGGACAAAGGAATGATAAGCCCGATTTTGTTTTCATTAGATTAGAACATGCATTTGAATTATTTACTAGTGTAGATAGTGATGAGTGATGAAATTCAGAAAATTAAGTTTTCAGCAATTTTTATTTAGAATTTTTATTGTCAATGTGATTACACAAAAAATTCTAAAAATGTCATTTAAGGATACACCAAAAATGTAGATGTCTGAGTCAGGCAGACCTGAGCTCAAATTTGATCCCAGGAATTTGTTAGCTCTGTGACCCTGGATCACTCACTTAACTTTTCTCAGGCTCAATTTTCTCATCAAATGGGGATAATAATAATAACCTCCTAGGGTTGTTGGGAGGATCAAACGAATTTGTATTTGTAAAGCAGAAAGCTAGATTAAAAACAGAAAGCTAGATGGTGCAGTGAATAGAGCCCTGGAAGATAGAGTCAGGAAGATCTGAATTCAAATCCAGCCTCAGACCCTTACTAAGTGTGTGACCCTGGGCAAGTCACTTCACCCTGGTTGTCCCAGTTTTCTTATCTGGAGAAGGAGCTGGCCAAGTGCACCCTGTCTATGCCAAGAAGACCCTAGATGGGGTCCCAAAGGGTCAGACATGACTGAACAACAAAGCAAACCTTCAAGATCTATTGCCTCATGGCTGTCACTATCATTACTACTGGCTTCTCTGTTCAGCGGTGCTTCAGTTGCCTCCATGAAGAATATTGGAGGAGTATCCAAATCATGAGATGTCTAGACAACAACAAATCCAAACCAAGAGATCGTCATGGATCTTACTGAATCCTTTTACTTCCTGAAGGGACTGTCCAGTGCTAAAGTCCGCCTCCCCCATCCCACACTGCTCCACCACAACAAGGCCAAGCAGTGGCTGTGCCAGGACCCCCACTTCCCCTGCTCCCTGAGATGGAGGGGTGGATGGGTGAATGAATGAATAGGCATTTATTAAAAATAGTATGAAGTGCTTGTGATAAGCCAAGCAGTTGGGACATAAACATGCAACGGAGACAGTGAAAAACCCAAGTTGCGGATAGTCTCTTATGGGGACATGGTACACATGGGGGCATAGTGGTTGAGGAAGGCATTTTGTGGCTGGGATGGTGGTGGCACCCTATGGTGACCCAGTGGACACCGTTCCAAGAGGCCTGTTGATGAGGCAGATTTGATCTGATCTCAGTTTCTAGAGCTCAAGACGATTGGAAGCTGGAGGGAAGAGGAGGTAGACAGGTCCCTGTGGGCTCTTTCTGGTGTTGACCTGAAAACTTGGTTAAGAAAGGCAACAGGCTAATTGCATACATTTTATGATTTAATTAATTAATTGGTCAATTCCCTATTAAAGAAAACAGTAACATAATGCATTATGGAGCCAGAAATGTTCTGGCTACCCAGTGCAGAAATCTTCTGGCTTATATACATTTTGCTGTGAGAAAGGAACTCTCCTAGTTGAACAAATCATAAATTTAGTAAGACAAGACAATTAACAAAGTAATGTTGGTCAGGCCTTGGGATTCCAAGCTGGGTAAACATATGTCTCGGAAATCCCACCACTAGTAAGTGGTAGGCTTCCTGCCCTAAACAGATAACTGACATAGGAAAGGGTAAACAAAGTTCAACAGAAATTACGACCTAAGATGTCTGTGTTTTCTTTACCATTAACATGCCATAACATAGTGTAGGTCTACAAATATTAAGATATGGAAAACGTCCCATTATTCAAGATAGTGTCTTAGGTTAAAGGTCTCCTTAAGGAATGTAGAGTTAGCCTTGGCTGGCTTTTGCTGACATAGGAAGAGGCACTCTCTGAGTTTGCTTCAGAGAGAACAAAGAGATTATTCCAAAATTTTATATTAAACATTATCATTCCCTCCTTTTGGTCAAATGCAAGCCGAAGGCTTCGCCTGTAGACCAACAAAGATATGGCAAAAAAAACCCTCTAAATAACGAGTAGTGTGAGAGTTTACTCTTCATGCAAGTCTGGTCCAGGCTCTTGGGAAAGCTGTCTATGTCTGATGGCATCTTCTTCAGGCCTCTTCAAAATCGGAGGGCATGATCCACTCAGGAGCAGGAGCAATGGAGGTGACAGATGGATCCAAGAGTCTATACAGAAAACTTGACAGGGTCTCCCAGAAAACATATGATTTGATAGTTGAGATGAAACAATACAACATAGTTAACATGGCTAAAGGCACTTAGCAATAGTTCAGTTTCCCAGCCATGCAGGGCTAGGTTCAAACAACACAGTGAAGTTTTTTTTTTTACAGTTCACAAATTATATTTTTACATTAGGTCAGGTACAGATTAAAACTTAGATGGCTCACAATAGACTAGTTTTGGAAGGGAGATTTACATGTCACCAATATAAACAAGAAAATTAAACATGAACCACACAAATCAATACAATTATTTCAAAGTTAATTAACATTAAGTTCCTTGTATCCCAGTAATCCATTCTTAATTTTCATTTAACTTTGAATCCCAGATTTCTCATTTTGTTATCTGATACCTAGATATCTTTTCTTTGACAATAGGTTTTATTCTTGGGACAGTTCAAAAAGAGAATTCTGCTTTTCTGGTTAAGATCTAGAAGTTCCCAGATACTTCAAACAATATAAATTAGTACAATCACTTAAAATTTGTTCTCCACTTTTGAAATTTCAGAAAATTTAGGTTCACATTATTTGCTGTTGCTGTCTTTTCCTAAATCTTGTACCTGGAATAAGAATCTTTTAAAATGTGAGGGTTAAACTATAAAATGAACTCATCTGCCCTTTAAATTATTGGACAAATATTTTAACGGAGAAGAAATAATTTCACTTACTTTTACTACCATCCTATATAAATTTTATGCAAAAATCGAAATTTGAGATCTTATTATCAAAAGCATGACAAATTTTAGAAGTCAATCGTATCCATTTGCTTATGATTCTTAGAGGAATCAGGCTGATCCTGTTGTTTTTCCTCAAAATTTGCTACTCTATTTAATTAGACATTTATCACATTACATCTTTGTCTCGTTACCTGATCTAATCATTTCCTTGATGTTTCTCTATATTATGTTATTTATTTGGCCAGGAATATATAGGTTAAAGTTGTAAGCTATTCATTCCTGCACCCCATTATAATAACTCAGAGATGCTCCAATTTCCATTTATTGATAGAATTAGTATTGTACTTTCAGAACTTCTTGATGATAAAGATTTGCTATAAAAGAAAAAGAGGGACAGTGTTAACAGAAGGAAAGGATCTCCTTAGTTCTGGTTGATTCCAGGAATAAGCCATTATCTGACATGTAATCATGAGGTTACCAGGTGCTGAAAGCAGGGCTTAGAGGTAATCAGGTGGGGAATTTCCTTTTTCAGAAAGGAAATAGCACATTTGGGAAATAAAGTTAGGAAGATCCTACCTAGGCCGTGTCCAAGGTCGTCTTCAAAACCTTTCCAAGCATCCACCATTAGCCTGCAGCACATGTCAATTGGCTTTATGATAACTTAGACAAGTATTCCTGTAATCAGAACTTCAAACAATAGTAAATTGCAGTCCCAGTCTTATATAGCAAATAAATATTGGCTGGTATCCCTCAGATAAAATACTTCCTCACTCTTTAAACCATCTGAAACTGACACAAAAGTGTCCAGAACAACTATGGAGGAGCAAGAGGGGTTTAGAAAACCCATATTTATTCCCAAATCTTATCTACTTTTCATAGTTTCAATCAGAACTTAATTTATCTTTCCAAATCTCTCAATCCTATTCTTCCACTTGCTTTTACATTTTAACCATAAGACAAGATAGCTCACAAGTTATTACTTTTTACTAGCATAACTGTACTGGAATCTCATTCCAGCTTAAACAAAACAAAGAGGTTAATGACTAAATTTATAGTTTGATGGAATTCTGTCTTTGTTTCTCAAGTTGTTATTCTTCCCTAATTATACTCACTCTGGAAGAATGAGATACTTCAGGAATTAAATCTTTTACATAATAAATTCAAACACAAACCTTAACTCTAACTTAGGCCATAGAATAACTACATATTCAGATCAAAACAGCTTAATTTAACAGCATATTATTTTGAAGTTTTAGTAGGCCTTCGAAGAATCACACATGATTTTTCAAAACATTTCTTCTAAAAGTATTTTCCTTCTTTGAAAACAGTTTAAAATTTACTCTAATGTTCACTAAACTCTTATGAAGAAAACTAGTTGGAAGCTTTTAAAATGCTTGATATCTCTTTCTCCATTTTTTTCTTAAGCAAAAATAAACCTTTAAAACTGGAATTCATTAAAGCTGAGTTGTTACAAAAATGTTCTTAAGTAATATGAATTTCCAAAGAATTATAACAAACTGAATTCTTAATTATTGCAGTGTTCTTAGATATGAGACTGACTCACAGAAAAACACTGTTGCTTTTAAAAATCCTTTTAAACAATGGGAACATCTTAAGGTGAGTCTTAAGTAGTTTACATAAATTTCTGCATATGTTCTAATTTCAGATAAAAATAATATTAGATTTCCCAGTAAGATTGCACAAAAGGCTCACATGTTTTGCTGGTCACTTGTTATTGACCACAGAAATTGCTATAGAAGGAAAAAGCAGGGACATGTGACATACAAAATATGACAGGATAAAACATCCTTTACTCTGTTTGAATTCAGATGGGAGTGAAATTCTCCAATCATGCAGTATCTGTTTCATAGCCAGACTCAGGAATAGACAGGTGAGAAACATTCCTTTTTTTTTTTTTTTAAGGAACACAATAGGGAAACTGAGCCAGGGGAATCCCATCCTAGATTGAGTTTAGAATTGTCCCTTCAGTGTTTAGTCAGATGAGAAATATTCCTTTGTGGCATGTGTCTCAGATACTGATTTAATGCAGACAACTATACCCAAATTCAAACTCAAAACCAAAAATAGTAATGGTCCCAAAGGCCTTTACCTTAAACAGCAAGTCTCACTAATCATAACTTAGAGTCAGATAACAGTTATCTCCACTCTCTTGGAGTTACAATAAACAACAAAGATTTACCAGGACACACATACATAAGGGATTCCATTTAACATCTTTCCTTCTCAAATTTAAAACTTTACTGATGTAAAAGCCAATTATTAAAAATTCTGTCTATCTATTACAACTTCTGAGCAAGTAATATTCATTGTTTAGAATTTGCATTAACCAACCAAATTCCTTTACTAGGACTGATGATCTTAACCACAGGAATGGGAGCACTGTTCTGAATTTAAATGAATTTAAAAGAATTTAAATAAAGTTTTCACTCCATTGTGGGACTGTTCTGAATGGGCAGAGGGAATCTAAATAAAATTTTCACTCCATTCCCTCCTTTCCATACATAGGAATCACTTAACAATTTTAGGTTTCAACATTCAAACAGTAATCCCAAATAACTTAGTTAACAATCCTACAACTTCATAGAAGATAGCCAAATTGTTAAGCTTTAACTTTTTTTTTTTTTCTCAACAGATAAAGGTGAAAATACCTGATTTTCTAAATGACAGTTACAAAACACTAAAAGACAAGGTTAGCAGGACTGATAAAGTAACACAACTGGTGTTACACAATTTTCCCAACATCTTTTAGTTTCAACAAAATTCAAATTAAAAATTGCTTTGTCTAACACTATTTCTAGATTACAGTGGTCACTCAATTTTCACAATCTAAGAGAAATTCAGAAATACAATCCTAGAAATAGTTTTAACACAACAATAACTACAGATGGTATAATTTGCATTTCCAGAAATTATTGATCTTATTACTTTTAGCAATTAAAACCACTTCAAAGTTAACAATTACATTAGAGATAATAATGTTGTATGCAACATATACTAGTCATTATGTTAAGCATTTTACAATCATTTTATCATTTTGATCCCATAACAACAAGCATAATTATTTTTACAAATCAGAAAATGGGTCAAACAGAGATAAAATACTTTTTGCAACTGAACAGAGAAGTGAAGCTTACCAAGAGCAGAGAAACTGATGTCCCATGGTGACTTTCGCAGGCAGAGTTTAGAGAATGCTCGCTACAGGCCTGATTCGTCCACGTTTACCAATCCCCCCCAAAGCAGCAGAATTTACTGAGCCCAAGGCGGTATGCAGCTGCTGGGACAGTGTGGGAGGAATGTCTAGGACATTTCCAAACTGTACCTAGAAAGGTGGGCTACTCACAATCTTAGGAGTAATTTCAGATGATCAGTTCCCGAAATATTTCTGATTAATTTCACAACGTACAAATCTGCTAAAATGATTTTACCTAAGATGATCTAACTTTCCATTGTAATTCCAGGTTGGCCAGACCAGAATGACAAGGAAAAGTCTCAAAGTTTTGTTTGTTTATTTCCCTAGCTGCAGCCCTTGAAGTCTGGCTGCTTGCACTTAAATCTTACAAGATAACACACTCATTCACAGCACACATGATACGGACAGGGACATACACCAACAGACAAACTGACAACAGGACAAATACAAACGTAGCTCACACAAAAAAAAAACAACCCAGAGAGAGAGAAGGCAATTAGAAGCTTCCTAGAAATCCCCATCATGAATTGGCTATTATCATTCTGAGGAAAGGATGCTGCAAGAATCCAAGGGGAATCCTGCAGCCTTTGCTCAGAGCACCCCTGCAGTCATTGGAGGGGTGGGGAGCCTTGGTGCCCCAAAGTTTCTGACTGTCTTAAAGGAACAGGCCCCATGCGAATAGGTTCAGGCCTCTAGTTCTTAGGTGGATTGTAACTGTCCTCTTCAGGACCAGAGCCCTTACGGGAAAGCGGGGAGGGGGAAAGGGGAGGAGGGAGGCAACAGAGGCTTGAACAGAAGCTGCCTTCCTCAGGTCTAAGGTAGGGGAAGGCGAGGGGGAAAGATTGCATCTAGGTGCCGTCAGTTTCCCCAGATCAGAGGCCTTCAAGGGGAAGGGGAGGAAGGGGGCAAGGAATAGGACGGAGGGAGTGAAGGGAAGGACAGACTGGAGCCCCTGAAGAAGAAAAGATTTTTTTTTTTTTTTTTGCCAGGATACGGCTAGGTGCTGAAGCAGCTCCCAGCCCTACAGGGAAGAGGCTACCTGTCTTTTGTTCTCGCTCAGGCAAGTCAGAAAGCCCAAGATGAAACATTCTCGCTGCTGGCTAGTTGTTTTGTTGGCCTTTCTTAATTTGGTTGTAAGATAAAGTAACTTTGACCGGTCCAAAAGAGCCCTGTGGTGGCCAACGTAATTTAGGGCTATCTTTAGTTGATTGACACTAGTGCTAGCAATACCTGTACTAAGTTTCCTGAGATCGATCGCCAGAGGAGACCTAAGTAATACAGAGCGATTTAACGCGACTTGGTCTCTGGTCCCCAGAGTTTCCCTTAAAGGGAATTTAATCAATTCCCTATTAAAGAAAACGGTAACATCCCCAGAGTTTTCCTTAAAGGGAATTTAAAGTGAGAGTTCTTTGGAAGCTGGGAATGGAAGGACTTACCCCGACCCCGTCAAGGTCCAGGACTCTAGGAAAAATAGTTCCTATTGGCGCCGGAGTCCTGGCGTTGGCGAGATGAGGAAATGTCCATTCGGTTCCACAGTTCCAATCCACGTTTGGGCGCCATAACTGTTGACCTGAAAACTTGGTTAAGAAAGGCAACAGGCTAATTGCATACATTTTATGATTTAATTAATTAATTGGTCAATTCCCTATTAAAGAAAACAGTAACATAATGCATTATGGAGCCAGAAATGTTCTGGCTACCCAGTGCAGAAATCTTCTGGCTTATATACATTTTGCTGTGAGAAAGGAACTCTCCTAGTTGAACAAATCATAAATTTAGTAAGACAAGACAATTAACAAAGTAATGTTGGTCAGGCCTTGGGATTCCAAGCTGGGTAAACATATGTCTCGGAAATCCCACCACTAGTAAGTGGTAGGCTTCCTGCCCTAAACAGATAACTGACATAGGAAAGGGTAAACAAAGTTCAACAGAAATTACGACCTAAGATGTCTGTGTTTTCTTTACCATTAACATGCCATAACATAGTGTAGGTCTACAAATATTAAGATATGGAAAACGTCCCATTATTCAAGATAGTGTCTTAGGTTAAAGGTCTCCTTAAGGAATGTAGAGTCAGCCTTGGCTGGCTTTTGCTGACATAGGAAGAGGCACTCTCTGAGTTTGCTTCAGAGAGAACAAAGAGATTATTCCAAAATTTTATATTAAACATTATCACTGGACAGGAGTGCCAGCCCTATGCTTCAGGACAGAGCCCCCCCATAGGCTGGTCACTCCTCTCCATGAAGGCGGAAAAGAGACTAAAGTGTGGTGAAATGGTAGGGTGTTAGTCCCTTGAGTGCAGCAGGTTCTGCTGCAGCGCCCCTGAGAGTGGTGGGAGCGGTGGCCAAGGGGGAATGAAGCCAGGCTGGGAAGTGCTTACTGTGCGAGGTGCCAAGCTTTGGCTCCGAGGGCGTAGGAGCAGACAGTTAGGGCTCACAGAGAGGACATTCCTTTTTCCTCCATTTTATCTTGTTTATTCTGAACTTAAACACAAAATAAAACTAATGTTTTATATACAAAGGGAAGAAGAAAGGGCATGCATATGAATGGCACATCACAGCTGTCTTTCCTTTTGCATATAAAATAAACTCAACATAGGCCTTTCCAAGTAGTTCTACTGGGCTGGGCTGGGCTGCCTTCTGGGGCAGCCACAAGGTGCAGTGCACACAGTGGGCATTCCCAGGGTTTGGGGTACAAAAAACCTCCAATAACTCACCCCAAAGCTTTGTTTTTAATCATTCTGATAATGTTTATTTAACACAAAAAGCAAGTAAAGCAGCACACTGTGTCCATTCGGAAAAGATGCAGTCTTTGCAGCCCCCATCCCCCACCCCCCCTCATGGGGCAGTCACCACTTCCTAGATTTCCTTTTACGAAAAGAGCAAGATTTGGGACAACCACTGAGTCTGGACTGAGAGAGACAAGGGAGAGACTATCTCTCAAACGTGTTTCTAATACATGTGTGTATGCGTGCTCCTGGTAGTAAATAGATAACATGTAGATAAGTAACATACAATGCTTGTACATTTGTGTCACTGAATTTTCTTTTTTACTTTACATACATACCCTCTGAGATTTTCTGCAGTGTGCCACAAATCTCCCAAATTTCCCATTTAACGATCAATGGCCAACCCACAAATAACCAAAATATCAGTTTTCAAGCCTGCAAAGTCAAGAAATGACTCCTTATCTTCCTGAGTTCAAATCTGGTCCGAGACACTTAACTAACTGTATGACTCTGGGCAAGTCACTTTCATCCATCAAATGAGATGGAGAAGAAAATGGCAGACCGCTCCAGTGTCTGCCAAGAAAACGCAAATGGGGTCACAGAGAGCAAGACACAACTAAGACAACTCGACAAGAGAGAGTATGGGCAGAGTAGCGGTGATATTTTGGGAAAGTCCTAGGAAATAGAAGGATTTGAGGTCGCGGTGAGGGTAAAAATAGGGCTAGTAGTAGTGAGACCCAGAGATAGAGACAAGTAGAAGATAGTGACTGCGGCCAGTAGTCTCAGTTCTTGAACACAATAGGGCAGTACTTGTGGGGTATGATCTCCACCGGGGGAGCAAAAGAGCAGGTCGTGGGAACCGAGCAGAATGCTTGATGAGGAGGCCAGAGGACTCGAGGGAGATTAGCACGAATGGTGTAGGTCCCCTAAAACCCCGGCACGACTAGGGGTGGAGGGAGCATTGATGTGGGTGCGGGAAAAGCAGGGACAGAGCCCTAGGGGTCCGTAGAGAACAACCACCAGTCTCGGGATTGGGGGCATTCATGTGGTCTGGCTGTAAACCCAGCATGTACTGGACTGCTGGACTCCCCCTCCTGATCTTGGCCAAACTCACTACATGAATCTCTTTGTCCCCAAATGAAAGAACAAGTGCCCAGAAAGGCAGAGGACGGCCCCGACAAGCAGGGAAGCAGGAAACAGGTTTTGTAAGAAATGAACATTTTTAGCCAAGACGTTTCTTGACAGATCCCAGAAAAAGGAAGAGGTGAACCACACTGGAGGAGGAGACTTGGAGAGCTTGTAGGACAGTATCTCTAGTCATAAGCCATGATAAGAAAGAAACGGGGAAATGACTCGTCCAGGGCTGAGCAGAGTCCACTCACGCGGACAAAAAGTCTGCTCAGCGACTCGTTGGTAGCTCATCAGTCATCTCAGTGGTCGCGTCCGCATTTAGGGTTTTCTTGGCAAAGATAATCGGGTGATTTGTCACGTCCTTCTCCGGCTCACTTGACAGATGGGGAAACTGAGGCAAACAGGGTGAAGGGACTTGCCCAGGGTCACTCAGCCAGGCAGCATTTGAACTCCGGAAGATGAGTCTTCCCAGGTGGGGGGCTCTATCCACTGTACCACCTAGCTGCCGACTGGTTGCCAGAAACTGTGGTAAGCACCCGGGCTGCCTCCAGTCCCGGCCTCCAAGGAGCTGGGATTGAAGGAGGGAGACAAGCGAACGAACGAGGGCCGGCTCAGTGGGAGATGACCAAGGGGACGGCTGGCGGAGCTCAGGAGGGGCTGAGACGTCCAGGCGCAGAGACAGGGAGGATGCTCGAGTCCGGCCCTGGACCGTACTGTGCAGTGGCTGCCCTGGAGCAGCGGGTGTTGGGGAGGGGGAGGAGAGGCTGCAGAGGGGAGCCCCAGAGGGGGCACTCCGGGGGGAGGGGGCGCTCCGGCGGGAGGGGGCGCTCCGGGAGGAGGGGGCGTCGTCCTCCCTGAGGGCTGCGCAGGCTGCGGGCAGCAGGGCCAGGCCGCCCGGACACGACCCTAACCCCGCGGAGCGCAGCAGTCTGGGGGGAGAAGAGGGGCCAGGACCCCACCTGCAAGGAGAGCCCCCCAGGAGGCGGGGAAGGAGCTGTCAGCGCGGCTTGCGGGAGCAGAGGCGGAGGCTGCGGCAGGGCGGAGACGCCTCCGAGGGCGTGCCCTGGGGGCGGGTAGGGAGGAGGGGCCAGGAGGGGGGCAGGACTGAGGCCAGCCCCTCACGTGACACAGGGGGAAGGAGGGGCTGGTGAGCGGGGGCGGGGAAGGGGGCGTCTCCCCGAGAACAGAGAGGACAGCCCGCGGGGCCTCCGGGGCAGGTGGCTGGGGTCCATTTATCTAGCGCCTACTTTGTGCCAGGCTAAGAAAGCCCTACACAGACGTGATCCCACTGGAGGGAGGGCCATCGTGGGCCCCCCTGGGCAGACGGAGAAGCCTGGGCAGGCAGCTATGGCCTGCCCTGGGGCACACACCCCGGCAGTGCCTAAGGAGGGATTTGTGCCCCGTGGCGCCCTCTGGCGTCGATCAGCAGAACTGCCCCGGGCGCCCTTCCCTCTGGGGAGGGGCGAGAGGCTCTGGGGTCACGTGCTTGGTGGGGGGTTCCGTGGCCAGAGAGGGATCCGGACCTAGAGATTACCCAGAGGTCACGCGTAGAAGCCTGGCTCGGACCCTGGGCCATCTGCGCAGCTGGACAGGCCCCTCTCCCTCCTTCTCTCCAACGGCCCCAGTGGGGGGTGGGGGAGGAGAGCAGGAGCAGGAGGAGGACCAAACCATGGACGCCCCGCCCCTCCAGGGTCCCGCCCCTTCTCAGGCTGCTTGAGCCTCCTCCCTTGGCCCACTGCGCATGGGCGGGAAGCTTCTGGACTACAATTCCCAGAGGCCTCTCAAAGAGAGCGAGGAGAGGGGCTCGAGCTGCGCAGGCGCAGTGCTGGGGTGTTTCTCTACTGGGGTGCTAGAGCCTGACTCTGGGAATAGGAGCTTTGGCAGGCTCTCCCTACACGGGCGGCAGGTGTGGTTGTGAGTCCGCGCGTGGCCGTGAGTAATTGTGTGTTCTCGTGTGTGTGTCCTCCTGTGGTTGCGTGTCCGTGGGTGCCATCACGGGGAGCAGCGTGCATTGTCACTGAAATTGTGTCCGTTCTGTGGGTGCTCATGTGGGTGCGTGTCTGCGGGTGCGAACGCATGGGACAGTGTGTCCTCGTGTTTGTGTGTCCGTGGGTGCCATCACGGGGGGCAGCGTGTCATGTTGTGTTTGTGTGTCCGTGGGTGCCATCGTGGGGGCAGCGTGCCTTGTCACTGAGATTGTGTCTGTTCTGTGGGTGCGAACGCATGGGACAGTGTGTCCTCGTGTTTGTGTGTCCGTGGGTGCCATCACGGGGGGCAGCGTGTCATGTTGTGTTTGTGTGTCCGTGGGTGCCATCGTGGGGGCAGCGTGCATTGTCACTGAGATTGTGTCCACCCTATGGGTCCTCATGTGGGTGCGTGTGCCTGGAGTGCTGGCAGGGGTGCCAAAGCCGCTATCCGCCCCCAAAGCGGGCACAAGGGGGGGTCCCCACATCTCTGCCCGCTCCTGATGTCTTAGACCCTGGGGGTGCCCGCTGCCCCAGAGGATGGAGGGATGCGTACCCACGTGTCTGGGGGACAGCTGTCTGGCTGTCAGGAGTCCTTGGGCTCAAGGGACGGACTCCAGCCTCCCAGGTTATGCTCGGGCACTTGCGCGAGGCTTTTCTCTCTTGTGCCTGTGGGGGGGCCACCCCTGGGTAGAGGTGTGGTCCTGCGAAATAGGTGGGTGGGCTTTCATTGGTTCTACTTTCATTGGCCAGGCTGACCCTCCCTAGGCAAGTTCTGAATTCACCTGTCACCCCCTCCTCAGTAAACTCCAGGGGCTCCCCATCACCTCAGAGGCAAACACAACATGCTCTGCCCGGCCTCTGCAGGACCCTTCCTCCATTTCCAGGTTTCTCCCCCTACAGGGGCCCCTCTGTAAACTCCAGCCCATCCCCTCCTCACTGGCTTCCTGGTCTGCAGGAGGCCTCCGGGGCACCTTCCTGCAGAGTGTGTCTCTCAGGAGGTCTCAGGGGCAAGGACTGGGCCACCCAGTCCAGCACATGAACACAGCCAATTGTCCCCAGCACGGCTCCCTCAGCTGGTCACTGTATAGGCACCTTGGGAGCCAGGAACCTAGAGTCCTTCAAGGGGCTGGTCCAGAGGCATCTCCCAGGAGAGCTGCTACCCTCTCTTGCCCCACTGGTCATCCTTAGTGCTGACCCTGGTGCCTCCTCCTGCTACATCAGCCACCCACCATCAGGCTTCTGCCTCTCCCAGAAGAGCTTTCTCAACTACTCATTCATCAGGTTCTGCTCACTTCACTTTGCATCGATCCACATGAGCCTCCCTGCCTCTCTGAATCCTTCCTGGTCATTTCTTCACACCGTCTGGCACTCCTTGGTTACACTCACTGCTACAGTCTGTGGACATCTGCTGCTACTCTCTGGCCTCCAACCAGCTGCCTGGCTTTTCTTGGCCCTTGGTCACACTCCTGGTTTGGACCTTATCTGCATCCTATGCTGCAAGACACATCCTCCTCCTGTGGCTCTTAACAACTTCTATCTCGTGGCCTTCCCCCTGATGGATGACCCTTCTCAAATCCTATTGAAACAGCCTCAGACTTAGCAGCCTCCTTCCATTCTCCCCCATGCCCTTACTTCAGGCCATTTTCTGTGGGCCAACCCAGGGCAAGGCTGGTCATACCCGTTCTACCCACCTCCAGGACCACCAGTTGCACATCACTGCCCCATGATATCCTCAGAGTGGTCAGCTATCTATGCTTAGCCATCTTCCGAGGCTGCTTTTGTCTCTAGGATGAAGGACAAGTCTCTCAGGGTCTGGATCCATCCCATTGCCCAGAGGAGGAGGCCATATCTGTCTGAGGGCAAGTTCCTGGAGAGCCAGAGCACTTAGCACAAGCTTGCTCCAAGGCATTACTGCATAATGCTCCTCCCCTCGGTCTCTGGGGATCCTGAGCCCCTTCCAGGTGCAGCCCCAGAGTCACCTCCCTGGCAGCACATCATACTGACTGTGAACATGCCTATCTCTGCCCAGGCTATGTGCCCCCTTGGTGGGCAGGGACTACGTCTCTCCTGTCTCTCTGCCCTGGCATCCTGCCCCTGCTGGGGACCTGATACAGGGGGCAGAATTGGCCTGAATGGGGATCTCTGCCCTCCACCTGCATCCTCCAATTAGCATGTCTGGCCCATGATCCGTGTCTCCCCCTCTGTCTCTCTCTGTCCTGAGGAGCCTGGCACTGGGAGATGCCAGGGCTGCCTCTGTGGTGTGTGTGTGTGTGTGTGTGTGTGTGTGTGTGTGTGTGTGTGTGTGTATGTGTGTGTGTGTGTGTATGTGTATGTGTGTATACCTGGAGGGCTTGTGGGGGGCTGGTCTCCAGGCCAGTGCATGGGCAGGATGGCTGCTCTTCTTTCCCTGACAGAGTCTCCTCTCTCTCCCCTCAGGTCTCACATCTCATGTCTCTGAATCTCATTTTTCCCTATGAGGGAAGCCTGGAGAAGGATGGCAGGTCCCATGGGGTCCCCTTGGCCCTATACCAGGTGAGTCAGGGTCTCCTCTTCCTCCAGGCCCCCAGATGATGCCTTGTTGCTCCTGAGTCCTCAGGGGCTTCTTGGGGCAGGTGGTCAGTCACGAGAATCAGCCACAGACAAGGCTGGCCAGATCCTCGGCTGCAGGCCTGGCCCAGAGGCCTCCTTTCCTGAGGTCATCTGGTCCAACCTCCAAGAGCAGGGTCCCAGCAGAGCTTGCAGAGCACCCCCACACACACAGAGCTTTCTGGAGGGTACAGGGCTCCCACCATCCCCAGATCCACGTCCTCACCATCTGGGCCCTTCTCCTTAGATCCCCAGTGGGTCCCAAGACAACCTCCTGGTTGGTAGGAGCAGAGATGGACAGGTGGAAAGATTGGGGTGAGGAAACTGAGGCCCAAAGTCTTACCCACAAAGGCTGTCTTGAGCAGGTCCTGCCTCTACCTCCTGCTGCCTCCCCCTGGGTCCATACCTATGGGCCAGTGTTCCTGTTTGTTGTTGCAGGAAGCCATGTCATTCAGGGACGTGGCTGTGGACTTTACTGAGGAGGAATGGGGGTGCCTGAGCCCAGCTCAGTGGCAGCTCTACAAGGAGGTGATGCTGGAGAACTACAGGAACCTGGTGTCCCTGGGTAAGGCTGCCTCCCCTGGGCCCAGGCTGGGGGGCCCAGAACTGGTGGGGGGAGGAGTGGAGAGGGAGAGAGAAACACCCTGGGCCGCTCCTCCAAGGCACCTCCTCTGGTCTTGGGATCCAGGACAGTGTGACCTCTGGCCCTCTCCTGCCCCATAGACCCCAGCAAAGGATCCCTCAGCTGGGGGCTTCCTGGCCCTCTGGCAAGGAGACAGACTCTGCTGAGGTCTGTGCTGTGCCTTGCTGTGGTCCGTCAGTCAGGAAACACTTAGTAAGGAACTACTCAGTGCCAGGCACTTGCTGAAGCAGGAGGGACCCAAAAAGAGGAGAGTGGAGTCTGACTGGGAAATGACGGGTAAACAATGTGTCCAGAGGAGGTCTAGACGGGAAGTCGGAAGAGGAGCTGCTCTGGAACGAGTGTTCTGGAGTTGTCTTCAGCTGGAGCTTTCCCAGCTCCTCCTGGCCTTTGCACATGCCATGTGCTGGGCAGAGCCTTGCCCGTCCTCTGGGGCCCAGCGCCCTTCCTCCTCCCATGACCTCACTGCTCCTGTTCCATGCTGGAGTAGCTTGTCATCTGCCCCAGAGGGGCAGGCAGCACAGCTCCTGTCTCCCCTGAGTGCTGGCAAGGTTTGCTGATCGACTGACTGACCCCTTCCTGCCCAGAGTAGTAGGAAATCCTTCGTTTTGCTCAGTCCCAGGGAATGCTTCTTACATCACTAGAAAAGGGGACACAGCAGGTCGGCACGGCCCTTTCTGGGGAAGTTTTTTTTGCGGTCAGGATTTCCTTTTCTGGGTAATTGCCCACCATCTCTTCAAGGGTCTGGGAAAGCCCCGGGAATTAGGGTCAGCCTGACTGATGGGCAGTTGTCGGCTCGGTTCTTTGCCCTTCTCCAGCTTGTGGTGCCTCTCCCACTGTCCAGAATCTTTTGGGAGTCTCAGATGGCGGGTCAATAACCACATTTTCCAGTTTGAGGGGGTAGAGGTGCAGTTCATCATGCCCAGGTGACTTGGGTCCGCCAGGGTAGGCCTTTCCTTTACAGGCTTTCCACTGGGGAGAGAAAACAGAGGCAGAGGTGGCCTTGGGCTACTGTGCTCTGCCTGGGGCCGTGGTTGTCCTGTAGTGGGCAGGAAGCCTGCTGCACACACAGCGGCGGGGCTCCAGCAAGTCCTTCAGCCTGGCTTTCTTCCTCTGCGAAATGGCAATAATCGCGAAGCAAACTTTGGCTGGTGTTCTTATCGTTGGTCACGCTGTCATCTCCTGGAGCAGCAGGCAGCTTGGCCCCGAGCTGGCTTATAGTCAGTGTTCGTTAAATGCTTCCTCTCTCTGCCAAGAGAATGAGATACTTTGGGTAAAGCACTTTGTGAACCTGGACCGTCTGTGCCGATGTTTTGGTGCTCGTTTAGTTGTTTCTGTGGTGGCCTGCTGTCTGTGACACCACTAGGGGTTTTCTTGGCAAAAATGCTGGACTGGGTTGCCCATTCCTTCTCCATCTCATTTTACAGATGAGGAAACCAAGGCCAACAGGGTGAAGTGACTTGCCCAGGGTCACAACAGCTAGAAAGATTCTGGGGCCAGGTTTGGACTCAGCGCCTGGTACTCTATTCACTACACCTCCTGGCTGCCCCTAGGTCAGTGTTAGCATCCCTACCAAGCAAAGGTCTCATCCCTTCTTAGACTCTCCTTTCTCTCTGTCTTGTTAAAAGGAACCTGGCCCCTTTTTGGTTAGCTTCCCCCTGCCCCTACCAGCATCACGTCGTCTGCGCTTGAGCACCATAAAGTCAGTCATCCTGGACAATAGCTCCTTCTTGTATTTACTGCTTCCATCTTCTGAATGTGCTTTATAAAAACTGTGGGAGAGTTCCTTGTGCATCCACATCTCTTTAGACATTCCTATTTCCCTCCTCTCTGGCATTTACCCCTTTTTATCTCAAGATTCCATTCTTGAGCATCTCCCATCTTTCCTGGGATAACTTTTCTTGTATAATTTCCCCCGGAATATATTGAACTCTTCTTGCATCCTCCACCCACTTGGTGAACTCTTCAATCGTTCCATTTCCCTTGTCTCCCTCCTGAGCCCTCCTCCTCCTCTGGGTCTTCTCAATATGTCTCTTTGGTCCGCCTTAGTCGCAGTGCCATCACTTCAAAGCTAGAAGGGTCTCGAGCTGTCCATCTCCAGCACTTTACCCTGGGGAAACACGGTCCTACAAAGGCTGAGTGAGATTGATCCGTATTCCTTGTAGTTCATTGTCTGGGGTCCTGCTCCTCCTTGAAACTGGAAGTAGAACTTGGATGCTCCCTGAGCCAAGAGTGTTCTGTTTACTTCCTCAGTCTCCCTCAAATTCAACCTGTGATCTTTGTCAGCGATCCAGAGTCCTAAGTCAGTAGTGTCAGACTCTGATAGAACCAATCTCTGCTGGCCATGTCTTGACTTTAAAAAATCCACAGATTAGCCTTATCTATGATGCACCTTATATTTATTTGTTCTGTTAAACATTTCCAAATATTCATCTTCTTCTCACTGAACTAGGAAGTCTGTCCACTGAATATACTGGTCCCCTGTCTCTGAATCCCTTCCATGGTATCCTGCCCCCTCTTTCCCATAAATCCTTCCTTCTCTCTGCTCCCTCAAAGCCGGAAGTAGAATGTGCTCCCATCCCTTTGTTTTACATTGATGGGAACTGAGGTTGAGTGAGCAGGAGGAATTTGTCCAAGGTCATGCAGAGAGCTTGGCACAAATGTGCCAGGAAATGAGGTCTCTTGAGTCCTGGCCCAGGCCTTGTTAGACTGTCCCAAAATTCCCCTGTCATTCTTCCTGTTTTGGGAACATAATTGAACCATTTATGTCCTGCTGGGCCAACCGTCTTACTCCGACATTCCTCCCAAGGGCACTGACCTCATTTAAACGAGAGGAAATTGGGCCCAGAAAATAAGAAAAGCGGTTGGAACCATGTAATAAAGGGCTTTCAGAGCTGAATAGGTGTCGGGTTCATCCCTAGAAGCAGCAGGGAGGCAGCTGGAGTGGATTGAACAGGGTTAGGCTGATCAGATCTGCCCATGAGAAAAATCATCTCAGCCACTGTGGAGGGTGGATCGGAGAGGACCAGAGAGCCTCGAGGCAGAAACTAGGCTCAGGCAGGCATCTCGCACCACACGATAATATAAGTTCCGAATGGACAGTTGACCAAGAGGTCAAATAATTTTTTAAAATGGAAGAGGGCTACAGGTGTTCCCTTTTACATTTATGATTTGGGGGAAATAATTTTTTAAAGGAAGGGATAGAGGAGATCACAAGAGACAATCTGGACTCTTATTATAACTGGAAGATAGATATCCATTGGGGGCAATCATCTTCCCATCAGATATCTGTGATAATGGCCCCACCTTGGGTCTCTAAGGACTATCCCCTACTATCTGGGCCCCCACTGCTTTGTTTCTTCTTCTTCCTTCAGAGCTCAGTTCCCATTCTTCTCCTGAAATGAGAACTTTCTCAAGCCTATTACCTGCTGGTGTCCACCCTCCCCCAGTTACTGTGTGTACGTGTGTGTGTGTGCGTGTGCATGTATGTAGAAGAAGGGGGAGGTTCTGACCCAAGGTAAGCCTTTGCAAAGCAGGAACTATTGTCCCTGTGTCATCTGAGCACTGAGGGCATTGGCAGTTTTGCTGCTTTGGCCCAAGACCCTCTGGAAGTGTCTGGGAGTGGGAGCTATAAGAAACCTTCCTGTGAGATATCTATCAGACTCCTGCCCAGCAGCACCTGCTCCATCACTTGTGGTCTTGGGAAGTCACCTGAGTCACACATAGAGTAAGGGTCAGAGGTGGGACCCAACTCCAAAGCTGGCCCCCTATCTACTCAGCAGCATACCCTCTTATCTCGACTGCAGGAGGTACCTAATAGATTTTTGTGGATTGATTATGAATGTGTAACCAGTTGCTACAAATAGGCAGAACCTGCCTTTCTTTCCCTCATGTCCATTGACAGTCAAAGCTGAGCCCCCTTCCACCTTCTCTTAGTACAGAGCTTTCTCCTTTCCTCTCCCATGGGCAGGGCTAGTAGAGGACAAGCCAGATGTGGTCTCCTGGCTGGAACAAGGGGAAGAGCCATCAGCCTCAGATCTGCAGGGAGAGGTCCTGAGCAGCCCCTGTCCTTGGGAAGGAGACACTTCCACCAGGTGTCTAGGAGCCAGTGGATGCTGCATCCCAGTGGGGCCCTCAGGTATGGCCTTCTCTGAAGGATGGGCTGGTGCAGGTGGGCTCTGGCGGGTCCCCAGGGGCATGGGCTGCTAGGGATTTACCAACCACCTCCCCAGTCTCTGAGGGTAGGGAAATCCAAAGCCTGAGGTTCACCCAGAGATCACTCTGTGCCTTCTCAGTGCACACACAGGATAACTCAGTGTATGCCCTTGAAGGAACAAGTATCTGCTTGTCCTCAGTTTTCTTACTGGTTAAATGAGAGGACTTTTAAAAATGACCTCTAAATGCCCAGCTGCCAGGGCCTGCCTCCACCTCCCAATGGCTTGGTCTATCTTTCCAGTGGGATGGAAGCTCTTGAGGGCAGGGACTGCTTTCCTCTTGGTTTTGTGTCCCCTGTACCTGGTCCAGTGTGGGCCCTTAAAGCCTGCTTGTTGGTCAGTTGAGTGACTGCATGACCCACAGTCATGCCTTCCTTCAGTGATGAGCTAGCCTGGCTGCCTTCACGCAGTGTCTTTGCCTCTTCCTGCCTCCTGGGCCTGCCTCCCTCTGCCCAGCCCTCTTGTCATGGCTCACTCCCTCATTTTCTAAATGAGTCTCATTGTCCATTCCTGCATCCTCATCCTCTGGTAGAGTGCTCCTTCTCCATGTAGTTGAGCACATGGCTCAGTGGGGACAGCACAGAGATAGGAGTCAACAGGCCAGGCCTGAGGTCTGGTCCCAGCCCTGGGACTAACTTCCTTCAAGGCCACATTGGTCACCTCTCTGAGCCTCAGCCTTCTTCCCTAGAAAGAGGTTGTCCCATGTCAGTGAGGACACAGCAGGACAGCCTAGTGGACTGTCAGGGGCCCCCAGAGGCTGTCAAGTCCACCCCTGAATCCCCAACAAATGCTTGGAGACCCCCAGGGAGGGCCCCTCCCAACTTCCTCCCTTAGGCACCCCATTCACGTTCTGGAGGGCTGAGCTGCTCAGAAAGGTTGTCCATGTTTATACAAAGGCAGCATTGGCCTCTTTGGAACACCCACCCACTGTCCTTATTTCTGTCTCTGGTGGCCATGAAGACAAACTCTAATCCAGGGTGGTGAACCTGGAGCCTCCCTTTGGGTCCTCAAGTGTGGCCCTTTGACTGAATCTAGACCTCACAGAACGAATACCTCTCACTAGAGAATTCATCCTATAAAACTTGGACTCAGTCAAAAGGCCACACCCAAGGACCTAGAAGGATGTGGCCTCCAGGCCAAAGGTTCCCCAGCCTTGGAAATCCTTCATTCACATGGCTGCCCTTCAGATTCTCAGACAGCTGCCATGTCTGCTGTTTCTCAGACTAACTATCCCTAGATCTTATAAGCTATGAAGGAAGAAATGAAAAGCATAGATTTCATGCTTAATGTGTACCCAACACTGTGCTAAGTCCTGGGAATATGTGCTAAAGTGAAACAACCTCCCCTCATTTTATCTGAACATGTGTCCCTTCACCGTCTTGCTGTCCTTCCTCAGGACCCTCTCCTGGTCATAAGTGGCCTTCCTAAAGTGTGATTTCTTCAACTGAACCTCAGACATCCAGTGTAGTCTGGCCATGGTCAAATACAGTTGGACTGTGTCCTCCCTCTGCTATCTTGTGTTTGTCTTACCTCTCTTGGCTACCGATTTTCTGTAGGCTAGTGAGAGTCCTCACAATGGTAAAGGTTGGGCTTACCATTATGATGGGCTCTGAGGTCATCTATAGCTTAGATTCAAATTCTTTTCCTTCTGAATTTTTTTCAGCCTGGGATTCTAGACTTGAGAACCAGGAGGAGTCACTTGGAAGACAGGAAGGAGGAAGATTACTAGTAACATTTTTGGATAGCCCTAGAAGGCATGTTGTTCCCCAGGTCCCCACATCTTTTAAAAGTCCATACCAGGAGGTCATGTCATGGAAACAAATGGGAACCCTCGCAGGGGAGATTCCCAGGAAGTTGACTGTCCTTGCACCCACTGAGCAGGGAAGCCTTGAATATACTGACTTGGGAAGGAGCGTTAGTCAGAGCCTGCCCAAGCCCCCAGGATTAGGGGTTCATCATGCACATGGGAATCTCCCCCATAATCAGCAGAACAGAAATGAACCTTCTGATTTGGAAGAAGGCAGACAGAATCCTGGCAAGTGCTCACCTCTTATTCAGAATCAGAGATCTCATGGTGAAGAGAAACCTTATAAATTCGCAGAATATGGCAAGGCTTTCAGCAACCATTCAGACATTATAAATCATGAGAGAACTCAAGAAGGAAAAAAACCTTATACGTGTAGTCCTTGTGGAAAGGTCTTTAGATGGAGCTCAGGTCTTACTAAACATCAGAAAACCCACACTTGTGAGAAAACCTGTGACTATACCGAGTTTGGGGAGGCCTTCAACCAGAACTTGGATGTTACAAAAAATTATCAACTTCAGAGTGGAAAGAAGCCATACAAGTGCAAGGAATGTGGGATGGCCTTCACTTGGCGCTCATACCTCATGGAACATCAGAGAACTCATACTGGTGAGAAACCTTATGAATGTAAGGAATGTGGGAAGGCTTTTAGTCAGAGCTCCAGTCTTACTAAACACCAGAGAATTCACACTGGAGAGAAACCATATAAATGTAAGGAATGTGGAAATGCCTTCAGGCAGAACTCGCATCTTATTCGACACCAGAGAATTCACACTGGAGAGAAACCTTATGAATGTAAGGAATGTGGGAAGGCATTTAGCCAGAGATCAGACATTATTAAACACGAAAGAATTCACAGTGGAAACAAACCATATGAGTGTAAGGAATGTGGGGCAGCCTTCAGTTGGCGCTCATACCTCATTGAGCATCAAAGAACTCACACTATTGAGAAACCTTATGAATGTAAGGATTGTGGGAAGGCCTTTAGCCAGAATTCATCCCTTATTCAACATCAGAGAATTCATACTGGAGAAAAACCTTATGAATGTAATGAATGTGGGAAAGCCTTCAAACAGAGATCATCCCTTATTCAACATTATAGAATTCATACTGGAGAGAAACCTTTTGAATGTAAAGAATGTGGAGCAGTCTTCAGTGGGCACTCAGGTCTTATTCACCATCAGAGAATTCACACTGGTGAGAAACCTTATGAATGTAAGGAATGTGGAAAAGCTTTCAGGCAGAGCTCAGCCCTCATTCATCATCAGATAACACACACTGGAGAGAAACCTTACAAATGTAAAGACTGTGGGAAGGCATTCCGAAGGAACACGGTTCTTACTGAACATCAGAGAATTCACACTGGAGAGATTCCTTATGAGTGTAAGGGATGTGGCAAAGCCTTCATCCAGAAATCAGCTCTTAATCAACATCGGAGAATTCATTACTGCAAACAAGCCTTACCCATGTAAGCGATGGGAAAGCCTTTGTCCAGAGATCAGTTGTTAGGAAATACCACATAATTCATACTGAAGAGAAACCTTATGAATATAAGGAATGTGGGGAAGCATTCAGCAGAGACCAGTCCCTATTAACATGAAATAAGTAGCACTAGAGAGAAAAGTTGAGTGTTTAGTCATTAGAGAAAGCCTGATTTGGCTAGTTCTGAGCTGTTTCTGAACATAAATTAATTGACATGCATACAGCTCATGGATGTGAAAACTGTTTCTCACTTGGGGATCAGATCTTACTTAGAATAAGAGAATTTATCTTAGAGAGAAACTATAAATGTCATGGATGTGGCAAACCCTTCAGTCTTAAGAAGACCCTTACTCTGTATCAGAGAATTCCACCTGGTAGGAAACCCTACAAATGTATTGAAAATGGGAAAGCTTTCAATTGGTATCACCAAATATCCAAGATAGAACTCCTGTAAAGGTAGCAAATGTGGAAACGCTCCCACTCAGAGGTCTAGCCTGTTTCACCATCAGCGAACTCAAGTTGGAGGGACTTCAAATCGAAGTGATACAGGACCTTCTGCCAAAGTCCAACATCCCTTCACCTCAACTTCAAGAAATGTGTTGAATAAGGTAGAAAATAACAAAAGAGAAAAAGAAAACAATTCTCACAAAGAAAACTTTGCAAAAAGAATCAGCATAAAGATTGTCGTAATGAGTAAATCAAAACAGTACTAGTAACATACAAGACAACTGCCTCTTAGAAATCCTATTTTGCCAAAAGATCACCGAGGGACCAAAGAGAGAACAGTTAGTGCTAATTCCAGGCAGAATTCTGTTCCAGAACTATCAAAATCAGGGTCCTACCAATTAAGGACCTTCCAAATAAGAAGTCTGCGGTTGAGGGAGTAGGGGAGCCAGGGCTCAGGAGCCACACTGTTATCTGGGCTGGGCAGGGAAAGCATAAAAGGTTATGATCCCAGGAAAGGTGGCCTGGCTGCCAAGACCAGGGAAGAGGGATGGATCTGAGGGCTAGCATGACTGCGTTGTTTCAATGGAAGAAATTGCAGATGCCTAGAGCTTCCTTTGTTGTTACGTTTGTCCTTCATTTCAAAGAGGACCATGACATCAGGAAGATGATGGCCTGACTTGCAGTTGACTTGGATTTGAGTGAGGCAGGGCTGTGCAAGGTCACCGGCCTTACTTTCTCCTCCTGAGCCATCTGGGTCCAGTGGCCAGATATTCATCAGGACAACTGGAGATGGCCCAGGATGCAATGTGGAACCCTAGCCCTTTTAGGCTAAGGTCTTTTCAGGTTCTCACTTTGAGTGAGGTAAGGCATATTCAGTGAATAGGCCTCTTTAAGAAATGAGTCAAGGGATGGCCCCTTTCATTAAAATATCATACTGGGTAGGGGGGAAGACCCTCAGGGTTGCTGGTCAAAAGAGAAACAGTCACTATTGACATTCACTCCGAGCCAGAAGGGCCCAAAACATATTCATTAATGGTGCTTGGGCAGGAACCTATTGTTGTCCAATCTATGAGCTCCAGAGTGAAATGGGTTTAAGGTTTGGTCCTTGAGAAACAAATCTAGCCAGTAAGCTCCAAGTTAATGAGGGAGCTTTTGGCTGTCCACAATTATCTTCCTTTATAAAGGAGAGGGAGAGGGAGAGGGAGAGGATGAGTTTAACTTGGAGTTTATTGGCTAGATTTCTTTCTCAACGGCCAAATGTTAACCCTATTTCACTCTGGAATTTAAAAAGACAAGAACCTGTGATGTGGGAGGAGAGGTTGGGGAGGATCCTGGAGCTGGATTGTTTCAGGCATGGCTGCAGGTACCTTCTACTAGTATCCCCATCCACACCCCCACCAACCACCACCAAAGGAGATAATCTAACAGGATTTAATGGAGAGGAAAACACAATTTACCAGTAATAAGCTTGAATGTTAACGGACTCTGACATCCAACATCTCCAAGGTACTGACAGTAGTCTAAGATTACGAGCCACGCTCCTCAGTAAACTAGTGGTCAAAGGATAGAGACATGGTATGTACACCATCAACAGCCACTTGGAAAATCCAAACTCCTTTAATAATCATAGAAATGCAACTTAGCAGAACCCCTGAGACATCTCAGGGTGGCAAGGAGGGTACAAGATGGGGAAAATCAATGTCAGGTAGGTAGTGAGGAGACAGACAAATTAGCTCACTGGGGGTGGGCTTGGGAATTGGTTCAGCTGCCAGAAAAGCGTGTGCAGTTATATGCCAATGATTCTAAAATTCCTCATCCCTTTAATCCAGAAGTCTTACGACTGGATTTATAACCCTAGGATGTCAGTAATAGCAAGAAAAGACATATTTAATTCAACAGCAAACATGCACCTAGAAAACTTCTATGTACAGAAACAATCACCACGGCATCATGGATAATAAAAAACTGGGAGCAAAATCTGTGCCACGGAGTGTTCTGTATGACTGTGAACTGACATGAATGTAACGGGTATAATAATAGTGCCCATCTCCAGGGTTGTGAATATCAAATGAGATAACATTTGTAAGGCACTTTGCAAACCTTCAAACACTATATAAGTGCTAGCCATTTAGACAGATAATTGTTCCATGAGGGATGACATGAAGATTTCAGAACACCACACCAACAAGAATTAATTCTAAGACATGATGTGGAATGAGGAGCCCTTGAAAAGGTGATATGAGGCAGGGATGTTCCTGGCACATGTCCTGGGAAAGGAGGAAAAACAACCAGGTTAACCACGTAGGCCTCGAATGGGCCAAGTTGTGTCCTAGGTTTTAAAACACCTCTCGAATCTCAGGATAATCACCAGCTTTCATCCCAAGAGATCTAACTTTCTATCATGATTGTCCATGAAACTTGGGGCTCCTCGGTTGTGGTACAAGATGTGCCTGGGACACGCACTAGAGAATCGAGATCCTGTGTCCCAAATACTGGTCAGGTGAGCGGGTCTGTGTCCCCTCTCTCTACTCTCATTACCAAGGAAACACTTTGGTATTGAAAAAAGAGTCTGTGGGTGACTCCTGTTTCCCCACAAAATCTTAATAACATTGTTGCCGCTTACCTACAAAGTAGCAGAATAAAAATAAACCCATATAAATCATTGGCTTTTGATATGGCACCCACAAACCCAGAAGGCAGAGATAGAGAAATTCCATTCCAGATAACTACAGAATGTATAAAATGCTGGGGAGCTCACCTTTCAAGGCACACACAGAAATTATATGAGTACAACCAAGACCTAAATAATTAGAATGCCATTACTTGGGTTGTACTGATAACAAAAATGACAATTTCACCTAAATTATTTTACTTGTTTGGAGCTGTCATCCAGCTACCAAAATATTACTCTATGGAACTAGAAAAAAACAACAACAAACTTCATCTGGAAAAATAAAAGCTGAAGAATCTCAAGTGAAATGATGAAAAGAAGTGGCGAGCAAGGGGACCTCATGGCTCCAGATCTCAGATCTCATTCAAGCTGTTTGGTAGTTAAAGACCTAGAAAGCTGACCAGATTAGGAACACAAGATCCAGAAAAAAATAAACATAGTAGCTTTGTGTTGGATAAATCCAATGCTGGACAAATTTATCCAGTTGGGTAAATCAATCCAGCTACTACTGGGGAAACTGAGCAGCTGTCCAGCAGAATGTTAAGCTTAGAACTACAGCATATACCATAATAACTTCCAAATGGTTCATGATCTAGATACAAAAAGCAATCTCATAAGCCAATTTGAGGACCTGGGGAAGAAGATTGCTTTTATAACTATGGAGAGGGGAAGAATTCTTGATCAAACAAGGGGCAGAAAAGATCACAGGAAATAAAATGGACAATTTGGATTATGTAACGTTGACAGTATCTGCTCAAAATCAATGTAGTCACAATTAAAAGAATTCATAGAATATTATAGCACTTTAAGAAATGATAAGAAGGAGAGATTCAGAGAATCCTGTTTGACACCCCTCAGGCCCACTTGCCCTATCCAGACCACTAATGGCCTATTGGGTCCCCAAGATGGTGGCTGTTATTACTCCAAAGGTTCTCAGAGTAAGCCTGGAGGTGACCATCCTCCCATGCTCTAGCTCACAAGTCCCAACTAGTGGGCTACTTCTTAAGAATCGGCCAGTAGACTCAAATCCTAAGCAAAGACATGTACACCATAACTAATTTCAACTCATTTCCCTCAACGCTAGGAACACACTTCCCCACAAATATATCCTGAGTCCAAGAGGGACCCAGGAGGAGCCCAAAGTACACATATGGAGACATACTTAGCCATGGCAACTTACCCCTTCCAAAGTGTAGATCTTTGATGACCTTTCTTTCCCAGAGTTCCTCATGAAGTTCTCTGTGAACTGCTTTACTGGGCCTTTGGAGGCAGGTGGACAGGTAGTGAGATCTCCGTCCCAAGCAGCGTATCCTTCAGAGGATACAGTCTTTACACTGGAACAAGTGGCCCAACTGATTTGTTCTCCCTAGGATTTAATGTAATTCCCTAGAGAAAGTATACATGGATTTCAGCAAGCCATTGGACCAAGTCTCTCATGATATATTTGGGGATGAGGTGTGTGACAAAAGTAATTCATTATTCCACACACTTGGCTACCAACCTAAGGGAGGCCCTCATTACCATTCTATTGAAATAATCTCCCAAATACCTCCCTGATCCCCATCTCTCTCCTTTGCAGTGCATATTCCAAATGGATTCCAAAATGATCTTCCTATGGTCCTGGTCTGATCATGTCATCCCTTCTCCCCTACTCCCTTCTGCCTGCCTCTAGGATAAAATACAAAACCTTGGTCTGCTATTTTAAAGACCTTCCTAGTATGGCTGGAGTCAAACTTTCCCCCACTATCTTTCACACTACTTCCCTTCCTAGGTTCTACATACTAGCAAAACTGTCCTACCTGCTACTCCCCAGAATCTGCATGCCATCTCCCACCTGCATGCCTTTGACCAGACAGTCTTTTGGAAGCTACAGATGAGGAAACTGAGGCAAACAGGGGTTAAGTGACTTGACCAGCATTAGGAGTCCAGGTCTTCAGCTGCTCCTGAGACAGAAAGATTTATTTAAAAGAGAACAGAGGATGAGAATCAGCAAAATTGATCAAAATTATGGGGAAAAGGGCAAGTGGGTGGCACAGTGGATGCTGGGAATGGAGCCAGGAAGACCTGCGTTTACATCCAGTCTCAGACCCTTACTAGCTGAGTGACCCTGGGCAATCAGTTGACCCTGTTTTCCTCAGTTTCCTTGTCTGCAAAATGAGCCCAAGAAGGAAATGACAAATACTCCAAGATTTTTGCCAAGAAAGCCCCAAATGAGATTATGGAGAGTCAGACAGGACTGAAATGACTGAATGACAACATTAAAAAAGTGTAGTAAAATGTACTATGTTCCTAGGGGTGCACTGATCAGTGTTTAACAACCTGGGAGGAGACATGCTCAAATTTACTTGGCATTTTGCACATTTTCTTAAGTCCAAACAAAACAAACCAAGCCCTCATATGTAGCCTTTGATTAGTTCCAAGATGGAAATATTCACACCGAACATTTAACATCCGGCTTTCCAGAACTGGCTGGGACAGGCTCAAGCACCCCCCAGAATGTGTGCCCTTGTCCACCCTTCCTGATTTCCTCAAAGTTGTCCACAATTTAAATGGTCTATGTATACCTAGCCCCAAGCCGAGCCCTGCGGACAACGAGCCCGTCCCCTCCTGCTAAGAGGCAGGCGGACAGGTAGTGAGATCGCGGGAGGTGAGGTGTGGGGATGCATGTGGGGGGGGCTGCACACTGTGCGTGCACACATGCATCACCCACTGACACAAGCACGGGCCAAGTCCGCTTTACTGGATGTGCCCGCCCCCATCAGGCCCCGCCCCCATCAGGCCCCGCCCCTTTCCTAAGCAGAAGCCTTTCTCTCACTGCGCCTGCGGACTCCTTGAGAGAGGGAGAGAGAGGCTAAGGACTCCATTTCCCAGAAGTCTGCACGCGGTATCTCACGTCTGGGCGGAGTAAGGCACAGCTTCTGCGCAGGCGCAATGTTCCACTGACTCTGGGAACAAGCGGCAGCTACTGAGGGAGCCGAGGGAGAGGCGCGCCCGAGGTGAGTCCCCTCCTGGATGACGTCACGGGGAGGGGAGGGGGAGGGCCTGGAGGGGGGCTCTGCGAGTGAACGCGTGTGACTCCGGTGGGGGGCGGGTGAGGGAGGTTCGTTCACGTTTGTGCGCCTGCGCCTCCGGTGTGTTCGTGTGAATCCTCGTGACAGCTTGTGTGATTACGAGCACTTTGTGCAGGGAGAGATCCCCTGCTGAGTGTGCCCTCGTGTATGTGTGTGTGTGTGAATGTGAATGCGGGGTGTGCACGTGCGTGTGTCAGCTGAGTGCACTCGTGTGTGAATGCGGGGTGTGCACGTGCGTGTGTGTCGGAGGTGATAGCCCGAGGTCAGAGTCAAGTTCACTAGCCAAGCTTCCTTGTTTCCAGGCTCCTTGGTGCTCGTTCTTTGAAGCGCCTTGGTGTGGGCAAGCCCAGGACTTAGTGCGCTGTATAATGCATTTATTAAGCACCTACTGTGTGCAGAGGACTGGGGACACCCAAAGAGGCCCAAGAGTTGCTGGTCTGCGAGCCTTCTATATGGGCCTTCCCAGACTTGGAGGGGAAGGAGGACGTTCCTGGGGGCCTGCCTCCCCTTGGGCCCCGGATTTCCCCCAACCCTGGACTCCTCTGGCCCGGCCTTCCTCCTCCCTCTCCCCCTCCTCCTCTCCCCTCCCCGCAAGGGGAAAAGCCAGGGAGCTTGTGTGCCCATTTGGGGCTACGGACACTGAAGCCTCCCCCAAAACTCGGCCTTTTTTGTTTTCTGTTTTGTTTGCTTTGGGGCTGCCTGTGGGGGCTCACTGGCTGCTTTTATAAAATGTGTTTTGTTTTTTTGAAGAAAATTGTGCTCAGTTTCTTAACCCTCTTTCTTAACGTTTTCAGAGAGAGCTTTCCTGCCAGGAGCGCTCCATCCACGTGCTCCTTTGTGATGACACTTTTTGGTGGTTTCTGTTTTGCTTTGAGGTATTTCTTTTTCCTGACGTCATCACGTCCTCTCCGGACCTGGGTCGCCTGTATTTTTATTGCAGTTTGGTCTGTAAAGGATGCTTGAATATTCCTACTTTTCTCCACTCACATTTCTTTACCCCAGCACTGACCACTTATTATAAAGATACCGCATGATGTTGAGAAATCCGTGTCCCTTTTCTCTTCACATTCAGAGATACAATAAGTTTTTTCCAGTGTACCTCTCCCATCTGTTCAGTTTTATGTTTTCTTTTTTGCTTATTTTTTGGTGAGATGAATCCAGCCCTGAAAGAAAACCCCACATGTGCCAGATTGTATCCATCACTGTCTCGGCAGCTTGGTGACTTTAGACCCTGTTCCCTTCAGCGCTTATATCTTTAGTAACAATGTTGCTTAATGTTGCCTTGAAGTTTTCAGCGCTTATATCTTTAGTAACAATGTTGCTTAATGTTGCCTTGAAGATTTCCTCCCATGATTTTGTGAGTTTTATCTTTGTCCTTTCTGGTGTTTTAATGCCAGTGCCTGCTTTTTGGAATCCCATGATACATAGTTGTTTTCCTGCCTCTTATTTTCAGTCTGTATTTTGAGTCTTTATTTTTTTTTAAAGCTGTTTCTTATATGCAACAAAATTTCTGCTTTTGTTTTCTTATCCATTCTGTTACTGTCTGTGAATTCAGACAAGCAGCAAGCATTTTTAAAAGACCTACTAGGTGCTACGCCCTGGCTATGATGACAGAAATGAAAGAGTCCCCCTCTCCCCCAGGACTGTCAATGTAAGTATGCACATAGAAGGAAATGTGAATGTAGACAAGTAAATCTAAGATAATTTGTGGTTGGAGAGACCTGGTGTAGGAGATGGTGCTTAAGGAGCAGAATTCTGCAGAAAGGGAGTTAGCCATTGAGGAGGGGGGACACCCAGGCTCTGGGGCCAGGGAGCTGAACTTCCCATGTGAGAAAGAACAACTGGAGCCCTTTGGCTGGAGGATCTGGAGGATTCCCTAAGCTTGGAAGGGCCCTTGGGAAGGACCTGAAAGCAGCCAAGCAGGTGTATTTGAGCCTGGAGGCATTAAGAAGGCAGCCACAGAGCTTTGTGGCCCAGGAGATGTGCTCAGATTTTGGCTCAGGGAGATCCCAGGATCCCAGGCCCTAAAGCTGGAGGAGAGCTGAGAGGCTGTCAAATCCAGTCCCATTTAGCAGGTGGGGACCTAAGACTGAGAAAAGGCTAAGGTCCCATAACAAGTGAGTCTTAGTGTCGGGATGTGGTCCTCCAACTCCAAGGCAGGTGATCTCTACCTTTTTTTTTTTAAGTTGCTTTTGAGGAAGTTCATTTTTAAACTTTATTTTAATCTATATCTTTTGCTTTTATATCACATTAGTTTCTGGATGTAGCCTTTTTAACTCCACCTACTCAGCCATTCCTTTTGACAAAGATTAAAAAAAGGGAAGCAAAAAAAAAAAATCAGTTCAGTAAAAACAATTCACACATCAATCACATTTGCAAGCATAGTCCACTCTCCCAAAGCCAGATTCTCCTGGCTCTGCAAAGAAGTTTGAGGGGTGCATTTTCTCAGCTTGGTCACTCCGGCAACTGTGTGGAGTTTGGCTCCAGCAGGCCTCTGTGGAGAGCAGGGGTGCTTGGGTGAACAGAGAGGATGGAGTAGAAGGTGGCTAGTGAGGAGAGTACCAAAGAAGCAGGGGGTGTGAGGATAGGGTAGTGGTGGCTGGGAGGCAGAAGAAGGGAGTATTTGACGGAAAAGAGAATGAGTTCTGTTTTGAACATGCTGAAGAGACTGCTGGCCGGCAGGCCAGGTTGGGGAAGATTGTAACTGAGAAAGGGCTCTTGGATTTAGACTTTCAGAAATGGTTTTCAAAAGAAGATGGTTTTCAAAAGAAGGGCATGACAGTTAATAACCACATGGAAGATTGTTCCAACTGAAGGAGAAAAATGCAAATCAAAACAAGGTAGCGAGTAACCAAAGACAGGAATAGCTGATGTTGGAGGGGGCTGGTGGGGGGGTGGAAGGGCTGCAGTCAGTGACCCCTGAGTTCCCATCTGCCCTCAGATACTTCCCAGGTGAGCCACTCTGGGCAAGTTACTCAAATTCTCTTTGCCTCTGACCTGCCAGGACTGTTGTGTGTCTCAAATGGGATGATATTTATAAAGTGCGTGGCACAATGCCTGGCACATAGTTATAGCTGTATAAATATCAGGTGTTGTTCTTACAGTAATATGTTGCTGGTGAAGCTGTGAGTTGGTCTGTCCATTCTTCAAAGCAATTTGCAAGTAATGGCCCAAAGTGACTAAATGTGTGTCCCTGGGGCTCTCTTTGCTTGTCATATGAAGTCCCCAGAAGCACCAGAAGACTCCTAGAAGCATTTTTGTGTAGTAGCAAAGACTCAGAAATCATGTAGATGTTCATCAGGTTGAGAATGGTCCCAGATCTGTATGTAAATGCAGTGGAAGATTGCTGTGCTATAAGAAATGAGGAATGTGTAGAATTCAGAGAAGTGTGGGAAGATTTCTATGAACTGATGCAAGGTGAGGTTAAGTAGAAGCAGGGACAACATGTATGCAATGACTACAATAATGTGAATGGAAAGAGAAAAAATACGAACCCAGAAAGAAACCATAATTGTAATGACCAAGAAGCTTACCTCTGGAGAAGAGAAGATGCAACCAGGCTTCTGGCCAGTATGACTACTGGATGGAAAGTGGACCACAGAGCAGATTGAATGGAGATCAAGACATCCTTTGAAAACTCCAGGAAGGGACCTCTTTGTTCCCAACAAAGGTCATGAGGGAGGTCAGTGGTAAGGCAACATCATCCTGAAGTGTGGTCAGAGACTGGCCAGAGATACCAGAAGCCTGCAGAGTTCTCTCTGGAGGCAACAAGGGCAGAAGGCTCCCTTGGGAAAGCCCAAATGTAGCAACCCCAGGGAACAGCAATGGGCAGCACCCAGACTGGGACACTTACAAGGATCCCTGACATTCTCCTGAAAGGGCCCTGAAGACACAGCATTCTGAATTTGAAGATCGATGCAGGCCTGAACCTAGAAGGTGGAAGTCAGATCAGGAACCTGGGTGACCCAGGGTGAGACCAGGCAGGGTTAAACCCTTCCTAGAAGTGCAACTGGGGAGAGAGCTTATCTCTGGAACAAAGAGCAATTGAAGAACAAAGCTGGAGAGAAAGAAAACACTGACTGGTATAAAAAATGACCAATCTAATAACGCCTCCAAAGGAAAGAATAACTCATTAACAACTACAAAATTTCAAAGGGAAAAAATGGATTTTCCACAAAATATGAAGACTCAGTGGAAATGAGGCAATAGATAAGAACAGATGAAAGAACTTTGGAGGAAAGAGTTGGCAAGAGAATAAGTCATTCAGAAGAGAAAGTGGTAAATCTAACCCTAGGAATGGATTGCCTGAAAACTAGAATTGACCAAATGAATCTGACCAAGGCAAAAAGAAATATTAGAACAAAATAAAAAAACTGAGCAAAATAAATTTTAAGGTGTCTGATACCAGGTCAGGGAGAATATTTGAAAAAATGCTTGGACACTATTTCAAGAAATTGTAAATGGGGGATAATTACAGGAATGGAATCCTGCAAGTGAAGCAAACATCTGGATCCTGAAGAGTAAAAGGGAGAAATGAAAGGCAAAGAACTGGGATGGAAAGGGCTGCCTGAGATCACCTCAGATCATCAGGGAATGACTGAACATCATGGAATGTAATTGTGCATAAAAATGACCAAAGAGGCACCGAGAATTTGGGGTAGGATGAACCAATACAGGGCTAAGGGAGTAAAACCAGTGCAAGGACAACAATGCTGTAAAGAAGAGCAGTTCTGGGCAAAGTCTTACAAGATCAGTGCTGTGATCAGTGACTAGTGAGTCTTCAGAATCACTTCTTTACAGAGAGGGGAGGGAGACACACTGCAGAGAAGCACTGGGGAAATTGGTTGGTTTGACTTAGTTTGTTACAAGGAATTCTGCTCGGGGTCAGGGCCTGAGCCCCCTGGATCCCCCTGACCAACAGGTCTCTGAATGCCTGTCAGTCTGGGTTGAGTGATCTGTGAGCTTTGAAGGAAGAAGACTGGAGACAAGATGATAAGCAACTCAGCAACTCCGTTTATTCAGCTGAAAGTCAGGGTTTATAAAGGCTGTACCCACCAATCACATACAGGCTGAGCTCATCCCATTACTTCACCATCTCATGACCATTACTTCATCACCTCATGACTATTCCACGTCCTTACACCCGCAATAAGTAATGAAGCTTATCTTGTTCCTGAAGCTGGTTCCTGGGTTCCCTTGTAACTTTACTGTATGGAACATCAGTATCTGCAGGAACATCAGGTTCCAGGGTCATACAGAGCTTCTGCGAGGGTTTGAGTAAGCACAAGTCCCACGGGAACAGGCTTTGCCTCTGCTATAGCCTTGGTCCCAGGACTTGCACCACCACCCCACCCACCCCGCCCCGGGCCCCTTACAGGATTCCTGTTCTTTCAGCAGATTGGAGGAGAGGGAAGGAGGAAAGCAGGGCATCAGCACAGTGTTGCTCCCTCCCCACCCCCTGGAAAAAAAAGAGGGCCTTGAAACGTTTTTGAAATTCAGAGAACAAGAAAGCGCATAAGCATGCACAAACAAGCAGGACAGTTCCCCCACTACCACCACTTCATAATCTTTTAACATTTTATTATTTATCTTTAACATTCTTTTAAATTTTGAATTCCACATTCCCCTCCCTCATCTACTGAAAAGGCAAACCATATATCAGTTATACATGTAAAAGCATGCCAAACATTTCCCCATGAGCCATATTGCAAAAGAAAGTCAAAAAAGTAAGAAAATTATACCTCAATTGGTATTCCAAGTTCATCCATTCTTTCTCTGGCAGTGGAGAGCATTTTTCATCATAAGTCCTTTGGAATTGTCTAAGGTCACTGTAGCAGTCAAAATCGCTGAGTATTTCACAGCTGGTCATCCTTACAACATTGCTGTTACTGCGGATTCTTCTCACTTCACTTTGCATCAGTTCATCTAGGTCTTGCCATGCTTTTTCTGAAAGCAACAGCCTCCTCCTTTGTCATTTCTTATAACACAATAGTATTCCATCACAATCATATACCAGAGCTTGTTCAGCCAAGCCTCAGCTGATGGGCATCCCCTCAATTTCCAATTCTTTGCCACTACAGAAAAGAGCTGCTATAAATACTTTTGCACATGTGGGTCCTTTTCCATTTTTTTATTATCTTTTTGGGATACAAGCCTGGCAGTGGTATTTCTGGGTCAAAGGGTATTCACAATTTGATTGCCCTTTGGCCATAGTTCCAAATTGCTCCTAGAATGATTAGACCAGTCGACTACTCCACCAGCGGTTCATTAATATACCTATTTTCCCTCAATCCCTCCAGCATTTGTGATTTCAAGCAGGACAGTTTTGAAAATAAAGTGTACAAAAATGTGCATACCCCTTGACCCAGCAATATTGCTTCTAGGACTGTATCCCAAAGCGATCATATAAATGGGAAAGGGTCCCACATGTACAAAAATATTTGTAGCAGATCTCTTTTTGGTGGCCAAGAACTGAAAATCAAAGAGATACCCATCAATTGGGGAGTGGCTATGGTATATGAATGGAATGGAATACTATTGTGCTATAAGAAATGAAGAACAGGAAGACCTCAGAGAGGCCTGGAAGGACTTATGTGAACTGATGCTGAGTGAAATGAGCAGAACAAGGAGAACATTGTACACTGTAACAACCACAGTGTGCAAGGAATTTTTCTGGTAAACTTAGCCCTTCGCAGCAGTGCAAGGACCTGAAACATTCCCAAAGGACTCTTTAGGCAAAATGCCATCCGCATCCAGAGAAAGAACTATGGGAAAGCAGAATGAAGAAGAATATTTTCTCATGTTATGTTTTGTTTTAGTTTGTTTTTTCTCAATGTTTCCCCCATTCATTTTAATTCCTCTATGCAACATGACTAATCTGAAAATGTGCTTAATAAGAATGTATGTATAGAAACCATATAAGATTGCATGCAGTCTCAGGGAGGGGAGGGGAATGAGAGGGAGAAAATCTAAGACTTATGGAAGTGATTGTAGAAAACTGAAAACGAATTAATAAAAAATAATGTGTACAATTATACACACAGATATACAAGTACATGTATTGCACATACACACAAACATATATTTAAAGTAAGTGATAGAAATGAAGATTTATGATTTCACTTATGTATGGAAATGCCTATTCTTGTGGTAAAGTTCAGAAAAAAATAATTTAGAAAAATGTGATTACCTTCTTTCTTGGAAGTAGAGTATTTTATATACTGCCAAACTTAGATCATAGGTTTAGAGCTAGAAGGGACCTCAAGGTCATCTTATCTAACTACCACATTTTACAGATGAGGAAACTGAGGCTCAGAGTGGCTAAGTGTTTTGCCCAGGCTCACAAGGTTGATGTGTGAGTTGGTTTTCCCAGGCTACTTTTCTCTTTCTCTTCTTTGTTATAAGAGATGGTTGGAGAGAAATGTTTGTATCAATAAAGATTTATCTTTCAAAAACTTGACATTTGACACATCCATAAAGAGATTACTGGTAACTTTGAAGATAGCAGTTCCAATTGAATAATGTAGTTATAAAAAAACCCCCAGATTTATGAGGGTTGAGAAATGAGAGAAGTCCTGCCCACCCCCTTCCTGAAGGTTGAGTATGCATTCAGATGCCAAGTGCCTGAGCCTTTGGCTGGCACCTTTGTTACCTTCTGGTGTAGGAGCTTCTCTGTGAAAGGAAAGAGGGATATGAATGGATGGTATGGTCAAGAGAGGGCTTTATAGGGATTGGGGAGCTCTGGGTCTGTAGGTAGGAATCAGGGAAGCAGTCAGTAGAAGGTGTGAGATCAAAGGTCTGCTGGAGGAGATGGAAAGACATGAGTGGAGGAGTTGGCTTTAATAAGAAAAGAGAAGTGCCATTTCATCAGAGGCTGAAATAAAGAAGGATTTGGTGTGAAGGGGATGATGTTAAGGGACTGAGTGAAGAGGAGGGAGGAAGGAATCACAACAGAAACTGTTTTCTCAGTGAAGTCTTGTGGGGACAGAGCTGGGGTGGGAGGCAATAAGAGAGAAGAGAATTGAACCAGAAATTATGATGAATGAAAGGGAAATACAGTTGGGGGAAAGTAACAGGATTTCAGGTTTGACATTGGCTAGCACAGGTTTGTTTTGGAGCTAGTAAGCAGGGATTTTATGACTTCCTCTGTTAAAATGCACCATTAAACAGTCTGTGAGCAAAAGCAGATGATAGGGGTTGTTCAGGGTTGGGGTTTGGAAAAAGATGAAAGACAGTAGGACAAAGAGGCAAAGAATTTCAGGCTAAAGGCCAGTATGCAGTTGAACTACCATAACCAACTCATCAAATTAGGTTGTTCAGGAAAACTAGGCCAGAACAAGGGTGGTAGCTTGGAGTGAGGTGATGACAGTCTGCACCAGGGCATGGACAGTGTTAGAGGAGAGAAAGAGGCCTATTTAAGACATCCTACAAAGGTAGAAATGATAGGACTTGACACCTGCTTGGATGTGGGGATAAAAGGATGCCACTTAGATGGGGAACCAGATGACTGGAAGCATGTTGGTACCTCAAGAGTAATAGGGACATTCAGAAAAGGGTAGAGTTTTTGGAGAAAGAATGAGTTTAGTTTTGGACATGCTGAGTTTAAGATGCCCATCACATATCCAGTTCAGGATGTCTAAAAGGCTGTTGGAGGTGCAACGTTGGAAGTCAGGGAAAAGGTTAAGGCTGAACGAGAAGATGTGAGAGTCCTCTACATAGATGGAATTGATTAGTGAAACCACAGGAACTGACAAGATCACCAAGTGAAATAGTATAGAGGAAGAAGAAGCAAGAATTAGGGTTTTCTGTCCTGGGACAGACCCTTGGGCAGCCCCCAGTGGTTAGGGGGTTGCGTTTGTCTTTTGTTTTCGAAAAAGACCGTGACATCAGAGAAATGATGACATGACTTGCACTTGACTTTGCTTTGACTGAGGGAGGGATGTGCAAGGTCACCAGCCTCACTTTCTCCTCCTGAGCCATCTGGATCTAGTGACCAGATATTCATCAGGATGACTAGAGATGACCCAGGATGCAATGGAAGACTTTGGTCTCTTTAGCCTTAGGCCTATTCAGGTATTCACTCAGGGTGAGGTAACATGTAAGATTGAAGGCAAAAGGAAAAGGGAATGGCTGAGGATGAGATAGCTAGATACTACCATGGAAACAATGGACATGAGCTTGGACAGACTTCGAGAGATAGTGTAGGATAGAAGAGCCCAGTAATTTACAGGGAAAGAGAGGGGTGGTAGGATAGCTAGCAAGAATCAACAGCCCAACTAGTGGTTTCTGAGGATAGGGGGAAATAATAACATGATAAAAACAGTCAACTGTGAGAAACTTAAGAATTTTGTTCAATGCCATGATCAGTGATAGTTCCAGAGGACCAATAATGAAGAGTGCTTCCCTCCAAACCCACGCTATTCTTCCTAACTTTCTTATTACTGTCAAAGATACTGCCACCCTAGGCTTGTTATCTGGGTATTATCCTGGGCTCCTCACTCTCTTACCACCACCAGTCCCAATCCAATATGCTGCCAAGACCTGTCAATTTCACCTTTGCCACATCTCTGGTCCATTTCACCTCTGCCCCATCTCTGGTCCATCACACTGCATGGCAATGACAAAGCCAAGATACTGAGGTGTTTTATGTTCTGGTATTGTCAGGAGATGCCCGACCATTGTAGGCATTGATATACACTAAGCACAAGGGATACAAATACAGCCATGAGTTGTCTCTGCCCTCAGGAAGCTTGCACTCCAATGGGGCACCACACCTGTGAGGAAGGAGAGGTGTTTTGATTTGGGGAGATTGATTAGTGTTTGCAGGGACAATTATAGTGTAGATTGGATGATTCTGGAGCTGGAAAGTGGAGTTGGGGGTAAGGATGCAGGACTGAGAAAGAGGAGAAAATAGAGGAGCAATAGCAGGAAAATGTGGCTAGAAAAGGCTCATACAGATGGGCCAGGTGAGGCACTCACAGCCTCAGGACAGCTCTCTCTCCATCCTGGGGCTACAATTCTGGAGTTGAAAGGGCCTTGTCCTCGGGCCATGGTCTCTGGTCCAGGGCCCACAGAACTCGGCTGTAGGGGAAATATACCCAGCCAGGTGAAGACCAGATGTTTTTCTAGGTCCTACTTTGTTTAATGGGGAAACCCCCTTTCTCTAAAGATGATATGTATTCATCTCTTTACTTGTGGTTGGTTACACATAGTAGAATTAAGTTCCTTGTGGATGAGGCCTGTTTTGTTCTGGGCTCTGAAGCCCTGAGGTCTGCCAAAAGCAGTGCTGCTTTGCAAATAATCAAACATTTATTGAATCACCTTTCGAGCTCTCTGACTCACTGATCTACTTTTCTGGTTTTTAATTTGCACCACAATTGTTCATGATAACTGCTTTATTATACAATTTGAGGTCTAGAAATGCCATGTCCCTTTTCTTCCTTCTTTTTAAAATCTTACTTCTCCTTAGATTCTACACCAAAGATTGTTAACCTGGCATTTGTGAATTTGCTGGGTTAAAGAAATACATATATTTTGGTAAGTATGTTTCAGTATAATTGGTTTCTTTTGTTAATCCTATTCATTGTATATATTTAAAACCACAATTCAGAGAAGAATCTTCTATAGTCTCCACCAGTCAGCCAGAGGGATTCCTGATACACCAAAGGTTAAGAAACCCTGACCTTGACCTTTGTTCTTTACAATTCATGACTTGTTTGTGTTTGATGAAGTCATACTGACTCCTTGTGCCCCCTGCTTCCTTCTCTAACTTTTCACAAAATATTCCTTTCCTAATATATTTTAGAATCCTGCCAGAATTGGCCAATAATTTGTAGAATTCATTCCCTTCCCTGATTTGAAAATGCAGCAGCACTTCCTTTTTCTACCCCTGGGGTACCTCTCCCAACAGTCTTTTAGGATCACTGGGAGGGCTGGGCAGTCACATCTAACAGTTCTCTTGGGAACGTAAGACATGATTCATCTGGGTGTGGTGCCTAAGGCTCATGCAGGACAGCTTTGTCTTCTTGGTTGTCAATACCCATTGAACCAGTTTGGTTCTACCCCTTCCAGTCCAAAGGTCATCCTCCATGGACATAGACAGTAAAGCTGAGGATGAGCCAGACTGTTCTCTGTTACTGCTCTATCCCTCTGAACAGATGTCCCCACCCTTCCTTAATGTCCTCACAGGAGCTGCGCAGTCCCTTTTCTGCTCTTGTCCTCAGCCTTCTGGTTGTGAGCTTTGCTCTGAGCCTGGTGCCGCACTTTGGGCTTTATCCACTATCTTCTTGTCTTTGTCTTTGTTGAGCCAAAGTTGGGGGGTGAGTACCCTGTGTATCCTCATCGCTCTTTGGATAACTCTCCCTTTCCATGACTCTGCCTGTCTTTTCTAACCTCTCCTGTGTCACTCCTGATTCCTCAGTTTCCCCTCACCCCCATTCTTCTGGGCTGTCCTTTCTCCTTGCAGGCATCTCATCCATTCTCAAGGATTTAGTTAACACATCCCTGCATATGTCTCCATTCTGTATCTTTACTCCTATCCTTGTTTGTGGAGCTCTCAGCCACTGAGGTCCCTCCACCTCTGAAATTCTGTGATTCTCTGACCCTAGGAGACAACCGGGCTGTCTCTTCGAAAAGTGGGTGTGAGTGTGTGAGTATATGTATGTATAAGAGTGTGTGTGTGTGTGTGTGTGTGTGTGTGTGTGTGTGTGTAGGGGGATGTGGGGGTCACTTACCTGGGGGCAGGAGACTTCTAATTAGGTGAATCCCTAGACTGAACAGTCACCTGGGCTCCCTTGATCTGACTCCTCTCTTGTCCCACAGATTTGCTGTCTTTCAGTTGTTCCCTTTCTCAAGAGGACAGTCCAGAGGAAGAGGCAATGGCTTCTGGGGTTCTGCTGGCCAGAGTCCAGGTGAGGTGGGAGTCTCTTTTCTCTGTAGGATTGATTTCCCAGGTTCCAGACCATAGACAGGCAGCCTTCCTGAGTTGTGATCTAGTACTGGGGGGATGGGAGTGGCAGTCGATGAGAATTAGTAGCAAACTGACCTTTCTAGACCTGAGGCTGCCCTCCTTGTCTCTGATAGTAAAGAAAGGCCCACTAGAGATGACCTTGTCCATCTCCTTAACTTTACGATGGAAACTGAGGCTCATAGAGGAAAAATTATTTTTCCAGCCTTCTCCAAGTTAGTAACAGAGTTGGGACCAGAGCCCAGGTCACCTGACTCACCAGGACCAACTTAAGCCCCCAGAACTTTTTCAGATCTGCCTCTGCCATCCAGACTCATCCTCATCCCCAGGGCTTTGTCAGGGGTGGCCACCAGGCCAGCATGCATATGTTTGGTGTTTCAGGAGGCAGTGACATTCAAGGATGTGTCTGTGGACTTTACCCAGGAGGAGTGGAGGTTCCTGAGCCCTCTTCAGAGGCAGCTCTACAGGGAGGTGATGCTGGAGAACTACAGAAACCTGGTGTCCCTGGGTAAGACCACCTCCCAATGAGGTTCTACCTTCAGGAGTCTGGGCTGAGAAGTGAGGAGCACAGAATCTTGGGGCCCTGAGGGCTCAGCTCACATTCTGAAAGAGTGACCCCTCCTCTCCTGGACCCAGACCCAGGGTACGTGTCTCCTCCTGGACCCTCCCTCTTAGGTCTTGGCTCCTGTAGGGTAATCCAGAAAGTTAGATTAGAGCCTTGTCATAGTGGGGAGTGGCTAGAGGAGCCACCGGAGCCCAGAAATGACCTGGGTAGGCCTGTGGTTGAGGAGACCAGTCGGGCAGCCACGTGGAGCATGTCCTGAAGGTGAGAAGACAGGAAGTAAGGAGACTGATGATTTGGCTACTGTAGTCACTGAGGCAAGCAGCAATGAGTGCCTGACCTGAAGTGGCAATGATGGGAGTGGACACAAGGGAACAGTGTGAGATATTTGGGGAACATAGAATCACTAACATTGGGCAGCTGCAGGCGGCATCAAGGATGACTCTGAGGTTGTGGACCGGGACCCAGAAGGAAAAATATAACCACAGTGCCTCAACAGCTTTCTCATCTTCTCCCCCACATTCAGGGCTTCTGCATCCCACATCAGACTTGACCTCCTGGTTGGAACACAGGGAAGAATCCTTGGCATGGGATCTGCAGAGAGGGGCCCCAAGAAGTGCCCTTCCCCCTGAAGGAACCAGTGCATGGAGCAGCCTGTCTGGTCAGTTACGTATGGCCATGTCAATGTGATGGATGGGATAGCAGAGTAAGATGAGGGTTGGAGCCAGTGCCTAACGGGGGTAGCTTTCCCACCTCTCTCCCCAAGTCTGAGGTTAGGGGGGTTTTGCTGTGGCATCCTGACTGCTTGGTCTGTGCTCCCAGACAAGGTGGGGTGTTCCCTAGAGACCATGGAGCAATAATATCTGCTCCCCCTCACATGGAGTGTTTGGAGTAAAGGATCCTTCTAGCTCTGACATTCGAGGACTTTGGTCCCTGTGACACCAGTTCCTCAAAGGGGGACTTTGGCCAAGTTCGTTCCCTTTTCTGAGCTTCTGTTGATTTCTCTGTGGAGTATGGATTTGGGATGGGTTGATCTCCAAAGTCCCTGTGACAGGATCCCTGCTTTCAACATGCTCCTTCCCTCCTATGTAAGTGGGTCCTCCTGTACCTGCCTCCCCTTCTCAGCTAACCCTTCTGCCTGAGCTCTGGGGGCCTGTCAAGATCATTGACTCTTCTTGAATCTATTCACAGAGCAGTTTATTCATTCTTCACCCCAAGACCAGGAAACCTTTAGGCATGTGCTAAACTGTGAAGGGCATGGAAGTGTGAGTCAAGAGATTTAAGATTTAGTCTTAGCCTTATCCCTCATTCGCTGTCCTCTCTGGCAGTTCATTTCACTTTGGGGTGTCTGGATCTGCCACTTTTAGAAAAGGACATTGATAAGCTCCAGACAGTGCCAAGGAGAGCATTCAGTGGGCAAAGGACCCAGGTATCATGAGGGTTGGCTGAAGAAGCCTGGGAAGTTTCAAGAGAAGTTTCAGGGGAAATGAGAGCTGTGTGTTAGTCACTGAAGGGTCATCATGTGAAAGAGGGAGAATTAGGAGCCAGGTATGGACATTGCAAGAAGAAAATTTAGGCTGATGTTAAAAATTCCCTCCTAATGATTTGAGGTAGCCCATGTGAGGGGACCTTGGATCTCTACAACATGTCACATATGTTCTAGTTCAGGGATTCTTTTTTCTGGTATGGGCTGGACTAGGTCCCTCCCCTTCCCTCCACCCTCAGCTGACATCCCTTCCAGCTTAAATTTTCTGATTCTGTCATCACTCTTCCATTTGTCTGCCCTCAAATGCCAGAAAATAATTCTCATTCCCTGCCCCCCTCCCAAGTCTTTTCTTCTCTAGGCTAAAATCTTCAGGTTCTTTAGTCAGTCATCATGTGACCTTAGGGCCCTGCCCTTGGGCATCCTCCTTTCCCTGATTTGTTCGCTGAATTTAACAATGTACCACCTAATTTATTACTCAAGATGTAGTCTGATCAAGGCAGAGTACAGTATAACCACTAGTCTAAGTATCATGTGCCCCTTCTAGTGTAACCTATGATGGCATGATCTTTTGGAACTAAGCAGATTCATGACTGTGGTGAGGGTTGGATTAACTCTCTGAAGTCCCTTACAACTGAAATTAAAATCATTTTTGTTTTCAATTTCTTTCAGCCTGGGATCCTAGATTTGAGAACCAGGACTCATCTCCAAATCAAGAAGGAGGAGAATCACCTAGGATGTTAACAGAAAGATTCAACAGAGATTTTTCCCAAAGCTGCACATTTGGGGAGGATCCTGTCAAAGAGATCAGGTTGTGGGAGAAGTTCCCATATCACCACACACACCTTAATCAGTATAAGAGACTGCATAAAAAAGGCAAACTCTATGATTGTGAAGAATGTGGTAAGGTCTTCACGAGGCATACAAACCTCATTCTACATCAGAGACTTCACACTGGAGAGAAACTCTATAAGTGTAAAGAATGTGGGAAGGCCTTCAGCTGCAATTCATCTCTTACTCAACATCAGAGAGTTCACACTAAAGAAAAACCTTATCAGTGTAAGGAATGTGGGAAGGCCTTCAACTGGAGCTCATCCCTTACTCAACATCATAGAATTCACACTGGAGAAAAACCTTATCAATGTAAGGAATGTGGGAAGGCCTTTACCAACCGGGCCTCCCTTATTAAACATGAAAGAACTCATAGTGGAGAGAAGCCCTATGAATGTGAGGAATGTGGGACAGCCTTCATTCAGAGATCAAACCTTACTAAACACCAGAGAATTCACACTGGGGAAAAACCTTATCAATGTAAGGAATGTGGGAAGGCCTTCACCAACCAGTCTTCCCTTATTAAGCATGAAAGAATTCATAGTGGAGAAAAACCTTATCAGTGTAAAGAATGTGGGAAGGCCTTCAACTGGAGCTCATCTCTTACTGAACATATTAGAATTCACACTGGAGAGGAACCTTATAAATGTCTAGAATGTGGCAAAGCCTTCAGAAAAAGCTCTTTATTTACTCAACATCATAGAATTCACACTGGAGAGAAGCCTTATACTTGTAAAGAATGTGGCAAGGCCTTCAGGCAGATGTCATCCTTGACTCGACACCAGAGAATTCACACGGAAGAGAAGCCTTATGAATGTAAGGAATGTGGGAAGGCCTTCAGCAATAGCTCCAACCTTACCAAACATCAGAGAATGCACAGTGGAGAGAAGCCTTATAAATGCAAAGAATGTGGAAAGGCATTCACCAATTGTTCATCCCTTAATAATCACAAAAGAATTCATAGTGGAGAAAGAGCCTATGAATTTAAGGAATGTGAATCAGCCTTTAGTTGGAGCTAAGCCCTATTCACTATTTTTTAAAAATGTAACCTGGAAGAGTATTCATTAATGTAATGAATATGGGAAAGTCTTGTGTATGAAGGGTGAAGAATTATTGAATTTCATTAAACCCATCCTGGATACAAACCCTAAGAATGCAGTGAATGTGGAAAACCTTTTTAGGCTTTGCCACTACTGAAATCATTCTGTAGCGAATGATTACAGATGTAGAGTGTGGGAAAGAAATGAGTGGTTTTAAGTCAGTTTTGTTCCCTTTCATCACTTCAGAGGAATAACATATTTGCCAAAAGTAAAAGAGAACCCTAAAAATATAGAGGGCAGAGAAATCCTTACAAAGAAAAAGCTGGCAGAAAAAAATAGCAGTCAGAATGTAGTATTAAGCATATAAAAAAGAGCTCCACATATGATGAAGAAATAATATTAGGTAAAAGAAAGCTATAAGATGTCTCCCAAAAAAGAGAATAGTCATGTAATACCAGCTGGAACCCCCCACCCATGAAAATGGAACTACCACAAAGACCCCCCCCAAACTGATTGAAAAGCTTTTAAAAAGAACTGAAAATTTTAGAAGACCATTGGAGCTCATCAGATAGAATTAGAAAAGATAAACAGGAATGTTAATAGTTCAGAACAGAAAGTAGAAATCTTAATTGCAGTGGCTACACTAAAAAGAGAGTAGCAGAGATATAGTCCAAACATTCTGATATGTAAAAAGGAATATTAGATAAGATTAAAAATTGGCAAATTGGAAGAATAACTGAAGTCTCCATGGACAAAAGCAAAGCATCTGACATTGAAGATAGTGGCTGATAAGACAATCTGGAAACTCTTGGCATCCCAGAAAAAAATTGATGAAACATAGAACCTGAATTCCATGTTTTAATAACTCCTGCACACAAAAAACCCAGAAAGATTTGAATGAGTAGCCTAGAACTCATTAAATCCAAGAACACAGACTTCTATTATAAGGACTGCTAAGAAGTGGGAAAATTGCAGAAATGAGCTGCAACTCATGCCAAAAAAAACCTACAAATGGATATGTGCCTTGAATATAAATGGTCACACCATTAAAAATAAAGGGGAAAAGAAGGAATTGTCTTTTTTAAAACAATTATAATGAAGTAAAGAATTCTTAAATGAATCATAGATTGAAGTGATCCTTTGAGTCAAAAGAGACAATTAAGTTACATAAAATTAAAAAGGTTTTGCACAAACAAAAGTGATGCTACAAGAATAAGAGAAACTCTGCACTGGGGGGAAAATCTGTGTCAGATACCACTGATAAAAGTCTAACAATCCAAGATGTCTAGGGAATTAACAGAATTAGTATAACACCAAAAAGCCAAGTGATCACAGGATATATATAGTTTTCAAAAAAAAATTTTGAAGCCATAATGACAAGATGAAAACATACTCCTAATTTACTCATCACAAGAAAAATACAAATTTAAAAAACATTTAAAAGGTTTCTTCTCAAACCGTACAAGTTGGTGAAGGTGGCCAAAAAATGAAAGCACTTGCTGTTAAAGGAGCTGAGGGAACATAGGCATACAAATGAACTTTTGGTAGAGATGTGAATTGCCCCAACCACTATGGATAACTAATATACATGAAATGTATCTAAATCGTTCATACTCTTTATAGCCTCTTGCCCCCAAATGTCAATCAGAAATAGATTCCATGTATACCAAAATGTTCATGGCAGCTGTGTGTGTGTGTATGTGTGTGGTAACAAAGAACTGGAAACAAAGGTATCTGCATTTTGGAGAAAGACTGGACAACTGATACATGAATGTAAGGAATATCATTTTGTTGCAAGAAGTAATGAATATGAAGAATTCTGAGAAACATGGAAACACTTGTAAGAACTGACACAGTGACAGCAGCAGGACCAGAACAAATAGACAGTAACTAAGCAGTGGATCTTCAAAGAGCATGAGAAGGAAAGCAAATAAATGAAGCATGGCTCGAGGGGCCCAGGACTGCTGGGGCAGAATGTTACTTCGGGAGTCGAGGTCACTGTGTTGGCTGTATTTGCTTAAATGTCTTTCTTGGATACAAGAGAAGGTTCAGTTTAGGGGCACAGGGGAGATGGTATAAAATTGCAAGCAGCTATGTTGTAAAAAGAGAAAGTATAAATAAATTTTTTAAAAAAATAAATGCGAATGATTTGAAAACATATAGCAGTTATCTCTGATAAAAGACCAATATCCAGGGTATGTAGTAAATTAATACAATTACAAATACCAAGAGCCATTCCCTAACCATGGAGAAATGTGGCCAAATTATGTAAACAGGCTGTGTTGTTTTTTTTTTTTAAATTCAAACTATTAACAACTGTATGAATGTTCCAAATCACTAAGAATTAGAAACATGCAAAAATGACTGTGGGAATCATCAGGATGAAAATAATGAAATGTTGGAGGTCTGTGGGACAGGCACACTAAAGTAGTGATAGAGCTGTGAACTGACGCAACCATTCTGAAAAGGAATTTCAGATTATACTAGAAAAGTTTCTAAACTGCATAAACCCATTCGGGGCAGCTAAGGGGTACGGTGTATAGAGTACTAGGCAGGCTGGAGTCAGAAAGATTCCTCTTCCTGAGTTCAAATCTGGCCTCGGACACTTACTAGCTGGGTGACCCTGGGCAAATCACTTAATCCTGTTTGCCTCAGTTTTCTCATCTGTAAAATGGTCTGGAGAAGGAAATGGCAAATCAGTATCTCCAGTATCTTTGCCAAGAAAACTCCAAGAGGGGTCAAGAAGAGTCAGATGTGATTGAAGTAACTGAACAACAACAAAATATTCCCTTGATAGTTTAATTGGCATTACACTAAACCTGTAAATAGATTTATAATAGGTAGCATCATTGTTTGTATTATACTGACATAACCATGAACAATGAATAGCTTTCCACTTATTTGTCTTCCTTTATTTCAGTAAAGTGTCTTGTATTTGTATTTATATGTCTTGGCTGAGTCCTAGGTAGGCTCCTAGATATCTATTCTGTAGTTGTTTTAGATAGATGTTTTACCTTTCTACCATTTCTTTTGGTTTTTGCTTTTGCTGCATGGAAAAGTTGACCATTTTTGTATATCTTTGCATCCTATTTTAATGAAACTTTCTCCCAGTCCTTTAATGATTCCCTAGGGTTTTCTAAGAAAATCATCCTCTTGTCTGTAAATAGTGATAATTCTCTCTCTCTCTCTCTCTCCTCCACAAATATGAATTATTATGGTATTAAAAGATAAAATATGTTGACATTATACAATTTTATTTACATGTATATGTGTATATATAATGTATTTCTGAGTTTCTAAACTTTTCTGTGTCATCAGCAGCTTCCACAAAACTCTCCCCAAAGTTCCATTCAATTTCTTATACCAGCCCATGATACATCAAAAACATGATAGGGAAAGTCGTGAAAGGCCAGATACCTTATCCACAGCACCACCTAAGCTGCCACAGTAACCCCTGTTGTTTAGTCATTTTTCAGTCGTGCCTCACCCTTTTCTTGGCAAAGATCCTGGAATGGGTCGCCATTTCCTTCTCTAGCTCTTTTTTTTAATATAAATGAGGAAACTGAGGCAAACACAGATAAATGACTTACCCAGGGCCACAGAGCTAGCATCTCTGAAGCCAGATTTGAACTCAGACCTTCCTGACTTGAGGACCAGAATTCTTCACTGTGTCACTTAGCTTTCAGTATCTCACCTTTGCAATTAATAGCTTTAGGTTTTGGATTTATGTTATTGGTCATTTTAAGAAATAGACTGTCTACGCCTATGATTTTCAGAGTTTTAAACAAATGAGGACTATAGTTTTTTGACTTTTTTGCATCTTTTGATATAATCCTGTGGTTTTGGTTATTTTTGCTAATATAATTGAGTCTGCTAATTGTTTTCCTAATACTGAACCTTCCTCACATTCTGTGGTATAAATCCAAACTGATTATAGTGAATTTTTTTTTTATCTATTATTGTCATCTGTTTGCTAGGTTTTGTTTAAAAGTTTTACACCCGTAGTCACCAGGGACAACAATGTCTAGTCCTTTGCTTCATCTCTCCTTGGTTTTGCTATTAAGCCCATATTCATCTCACAAAAAGAATCTGGAAGAATCCTCCCCCCCACTTATATTTAGAATAATTAGTGTGGCATAAGTATGAACTACTCTTTAAACGTTTGATTATTAGAAGTTGTAATCATGCTGTGAGATAAAGCAAGAAAAAAGCCCACAATATTAAAGGAGATAAACAGGGAAACTACATCATGCTTAGAGGCACCATAAGCAATGAAATTATCACTAGTAAACATATGCACCAAATCACATAACATATCTAAGTCATAAAGGAAAAGTTAGCTGAATTACAAAATAATGCACTCATTTTAGGAGACATTAATGTTTCTCTCCCAAAGCTGTATCAGTCTTCACAGAAAGATAAAAAAAAAAAAACATGGAACTGAACAAGATGTTGGAAAAGTTTGATTTGAAAGTCTGACGATATTTTTTGAATAGGGGCTCTTGGTTGGTCGCTGTCCTTTGTCCTTGAAAGGACCAAAATGACGTCACAGAAGAGTGTCTGACTGTGGCTGATCACCCCAATGAGCTTGGAATGTTGTACCACAGGTCAGGCACAAATAGTCTGCGTGAACATTTGCTAGATAACATGAAAATATATGTTATTGTGCCTTCCACATCATCTTCACACAATCTTTTCACATAAAGGAACAAAATTATAAGGAAACATAAAAATACAAACATCAAAGAGATTCTTTGCAATCCATAACACAAAATTGCGATTAATATAGGGAATTAATATAATTAATATTAATATTAATTAATATAAGCAGAAGATGCAGATTCATGTGGAGATGCAATAATCACCTTCAATAATGAGTGGTGTAAGGAAAAAAGCACATAAACAACTATAAAAGAAAATCATAAAAAAAGAGACAACATGCCAACATTTTTGGCATGCAGCCAAAGCAGTCCTCAGAAGAAAAATTGTTTCTCTGCAAACATACATTAACAAAATAGAAAAATTAGATGAATGAATTGGGCATGCAGTTTTAAAAACTGGAGAATCAATGTAACCAGCCCAAAATAAGCACAAAAGGAGTAATCTTGAAAATTGGAGGAGAAATAGAGTAAAATGGAAAACAAAAATACAATGAAAATTGATAACACTTTAACATGATTTGAAAGAAAAAAAGTCAAGTTATTGAAATAAAAAATGAGAGCGAACACAACAAACATGAAGAAAATAAAAAGAATTAACAGAATCCACTATATACAATTATAACAAACCAAGAATTTAAAGGTATTGGATGATTACCTGCAAATTATAAAATATCCAGGTTAAAGAAATTTAGAATAGAATTCTTAAGCCAATCTAAGTGAATTTTAACAAAGTCAACAAGCATCTAAGTGCTCATATATCAGACACTATGTTACGTGCTTTTTACAAGTATCTCATTTGATCCTTATAATAACAGTAAGGCAGTCAGGGCTATTTATATTATCCCCATTTTGCAGATGAGGAAACTGAGGCAGAGTTTAAGAGGCTCATCCAAGGTCATACAGCTAGTAAATTTCTGAAGCTGGATTTGAACTCAGGTCTTCCTGACTCAAGCCCACCATATCTCTAGTTACTGACTCAGTAGTGTTTTTTAGTTATATCGGAAAGAAGGACAACATCAAAGGAAAGATTGGAACCATTCCTTAAGGGGGGCAAATGGGATGATGATAATGCAGAGCAGTAACAAGGCTGGATTAATCAATTTTTGTTTCACACAAGAAATTCTGGGAAAGCAGAACCCCACCCCTTAAAAATCAAACAAACTAACAACAAGAAAGAGGAGACAAGGAGTATGACATTATTGCAATAACAGACGAATAGGACAAAGAAAAGACAAAAGATTTTCTGTCTCCAGAAACTCTACCTTGAATTAGCCATATAGCTACAATGAAAACTAGGGATAGGAAAGAGCGAAAACTAGATTTAAAATGGTTCAGGAGTATAAAAGTTATGATGGAAGGCTTATAGATTTTATGCAAGCCTCATGTTTATAGATGAAGGATATTTTCTTCAAGAACAGCATGAGGAGGTGATGGATGTGGCAAGAACTGGATAACATCACAAAAAATAAAATTTGTTACATTTTGACAGGAAATAATTGGTTACTGAAATGAAAGTGATTTCTGACAGACCATTGAGGTGTTAGGGGAAAGACAAAACTCAATAGAAATTGAAAGAAAAATGTGTCAGTAAATTAGAACAACTATGTTGATCTTTTCAAATGATGTAGGTAGAGGAAAGAACATCAACATTAATTATGATTTTGTATAGTTTTAAGATAGCTAGGTGGTACGGTGGATAGAGTGTTGGTCTTGAAGTCAGGAAAACCCAAATTCAAATCCAACCTCAGACGTTCAATTTCCTCATTTATAAAATGGGGTTAATAATAGCATTTGTCCTATGGAGTAGTAAAGATCAGAGGAGATAACAAATGAAAAGAGCTTTGCAAACCTTAGAACATTATGCAAATGTTAGCAATTAAGTTTGACTGATTTAAATTAACTGACAAAACTAGAAACTGTCTCACCAGCAAACATCTGATCTCCTTACCATGAATTAAAGAATGCATTTGTTAAGTGGTTAAGCACGGTTAAAGCATTGTTCCAGCACGGTTCCATGGGGCAAGGGATACAAAAAGAGGACTAAGACAGTCCCTGCTCTTTCAATAGAGAGAGAAAGATGATAACACAGGGCAACAGTGGGTTAGGATATAAATTCATTTGTAAAATCTATGTATTTTGAATTACTTGACGCAAAGAAAATTTTTATTTCAACCCTTCATTTTCCACTCTGTTTATTTTTTTAAAATTTCTTTTGTGTAGCAAACTGTCAAATTTTGTTTCCTTGTCCATTCTACCATTTTTGGAGAATTTTTATTTATTCATATTTATTTATTCATATTTTTAGTTATAATTGTCATGTTCATATTTTCCTCTGTTTAATTCTTTGGTATTGCTTTATACCCCCTCCTGCTTTGACCTGAATACTTGATCTAGATTTGTCTACATTGATTTGATTACAGTTTCTTCCCATGGTCTGTCTCCCATTCCTGATTCCCTGTCCTATCCAGGTTTCTAACCCTAACTGCACTAAGGTGATTTTCCTAAAGTTCAGATTCAAGCATAGCACTGCTCCACCCCCTACCCTCCACTCAAACTTCAGTGGGTCCCTACTGCCTCTGGGATCACATACCAAATGCTCGGTTTGGCATTCAAAGCTCTTCCTAACTCAGACCCCACCTACCTTTGGGTCTTCTTTCATCTCACTCCCTGCCATTCCATCAGTGACCCTGGCCTGTTCCAAGAACAAGACCCTCCACCTCTTGCCTCCTGGCATTTTCACTATGCCTGCAGCTGCCAATGTCTTCCTCTCCAAGACTACCTTACATCTACTCTGTCCATGTGTGCCTAGCTATTGGAATGAGTGAATGAAAAAAAGCATTTTTGAGGACTTACTATGTGAAAAGCACTGGGCTAAGTGCTGGCAATACAAATAAAGTCTGCTCTCCAGGGACTCGCAGTCTAATGGGGAGACAACACCTAGTGGGAGGTTATAGCTGCAAGTCAGATGCACAGCTGCGAAGTGGATGGTGGTGCCTCTTCTTTATTCAGTACCTACTATGTGGCTGGCACTGTGCTAAGAAAGTCCCTGCCTTCAAGGAGCTCACAACCTAAGGGAGGAAATGAAGAAACGCTTTCTGGAGTTGTCATTTCCATGGAAAAACTCCTATCCATTTCTGAAGTGGAATCATCTCCATCTCTACAGTGCCAAGCCCTTTATGGACAAGAACTTCCTTTTCTGGACTTCAGAAACTGGGGATGTAGCCCCTGTGGGAGCAGTCCGTGTCCAGGCAACATCTCCACAGGGGCTGCTCCCCAAGACTGGGGGAGAACACTGGGAGGGAAGCCCTACTATTGCCTATGGGGTCTTAGGCTGTCTTCTTCAGAGTCTGGGGGAGATGGTGATGGGAGGGTGGTTTTCACTTACTTGGCACACGCTGCTTTTGTCTCCCTCATTCTGTGAACTCCTTGAAGGCAGGGGTCATTCTTGCTTCTCTTTGTATTTCCAGCACTTAGTGAGGTGCCCTACACTTGGTTCGTTGTTCTTTGTTCCAGAATGGAACCAAAATGACACTTGTAGGTACTTAATAAACGATTAGGCAGATCGGTGGTTCAGTGAATAGAATGCTGGGAATGGAATCAGGAAGACCTGAGTGTGACCCTGGGGGAGTCACTTGACCTCTGTTTGTCCAATCCACTGGAGAAGGAAATGGCATGCCACTCCCGTATCTCTACCAAGAAAACCCCACCTGGGGTCATGAAAAATCAGATATGACTGAATGACCTAAGAAAAATAAAAATAATGCTTGTTCCTGGACCACAAAGCTTCACTCCCCAAGCTCTCAATTCAAAAGAGACATTTTGATACCCAGTTTCCTGAGTTATGGCATCTAGTCTCTATCTCATCTCTTGCCTATCCCAATAGCCTTATATGTCATGCCTCAAATTGCATGCTCCCTCTCTCACTTAGATATTCAGCGTCCTTAGAAGCTGATATACCCTCTTTCCTGCTGTGGGCTGCATACCATCTTTGCATAAAGAAGGGTTCTCCTGAGGTACCCAAAATGAAGTCCATTATGGGGGCCCCAACAGTTCCCCCCTTTCAAGTAAGGGAATTTTGATGTCCCTCAATTTAAGATGAAATCTGCTTCCTCTTCCTCCTGACATCACAAGTGTCTTCTTACTACTGTTACGCTACTGGTTCCTTCCCAATCTCTTCTTCCAAAGCAGGTCAAGGGACCAAAGAAACTGCTTCTTTCTCTTAAAACCCAGCCATATCTCCAACTTTGCCAATGTAATAAAAATGACAGCACTACCTGAAGTAATTTGAAGATTTAATGTTACACCAAACTACCAATGGGTTACATGATAGAATCAGACTCTAAAACATGAGAACAGGAGTTCTTAGCCTGGCATCTATGCATTTCTCTTTGAAAACATTTTTATGATTATGTTTCAATAAAATTGAGTTCCTTTGTAACCATATGTATTTTTTTTTTTGTATTTGAAAACATTATTCTGAGAATGGGTCCATGGGTTTCATCAGACTGTGAAAGAAGTTCATGACACACACAAAAAGTTAAGACTCCCTGGTCCAGAATCTCAGCAAAAATTAAAAAAAAAAACCAGTTGAAATGAAGGTGTCACAGTTTTAAAATAATATTACAAAGCAGTAATTGTCAAAACTGTTTGATGCTGGTTAATAGAAAAATAGGTAAATGGAAAGATTAGGTAAACAAGAATCAGAAACAATGGAGTATGGCAGCCCAATGTTTGAGAAGCCTATCTATTGCACAGTCTACTGGGAATGACTCTGTATTTGGCAAGAACTATTGTGAAAATTAAAATTGGTTTGGCAGAAAATTAGGTTCATACTAGCAACTTATACCATATATTTCAATAAGCTCCAAATGGATACTTGAACAAAATATATAAAGTCACATTATTGTTTAAATGGGAAGAGGTACCTTTCATGACCATAGTTAGAGTGAGAGGTGTGTGGAAAAAGTAAAATAAATCCTTTTGATTACATGAAAATTTAAAAAAAAAAACTTTTTCAAGAGTAAAGTAAATTCAACTAGAATAAAGAGGAAAAATTGGAGTGGAAAAAATTTTTTGCACTAAATATTCATCATAAAAGTCCAATATAGTGAGGCAAGTATATGACTCAGCAAACATATGACCCTAATACATAAGTGGTCAAAAAACCCTGAACATTTCCAGAAGAAATGCACATGATCACCATATGAAAAATTGTTCCAAATATTAGTAAGAGACATGCAAAATTAAACAACTCTGAAATTAAACACTTTCCAACCTTGACAAAAGATGATTAAAAACAATAATAATCAATGTTGGAGGGATTTGAGGGAAGACAGACATTAATACAATGTTGGTGAAATAATGAATTGGTTCAACTATTCTGAAAATTAAACTGGAATCATGAGATAAATTACTGAACTGTTCATACCTTATGACTCAGCAGCCCCACTACTAGAACTGACCAAGAAGGACCAAGAAGGCAGAAAGAAATGTTCTATACCTAACAAAATATCATAATGGCACTTGTAGTAGTGAGAAACTAGAAGCAAAATGAGTGTCCATTGACTGGGGAATGACTAAACAAATTGAAGTCTATGAATGCAATGAAATATTATATCCCTATAAAAATTCCAAATATAAATATTTCAGAGAGAAAAAATACTCTAAATCACTATTGATTAAAGAAATGCAAATCAAAACAAATCTGAGGTACCATACCTAACATTGGCTAACATGGCAATATAGGAAAATTATAAATGGAGATGTGGGAAAATTGGAACACTAATGTGTTGTTAGTGGAGTTGTGAACTGATCCAACCATTCTGAAGAGCAATTTGAAACTATGTCCAAAGGGTTACCAAACTGTGCCTACCCTTTGACCTAGCAATACCACTTCTGGGGCTGTATCCCAAAGAAATCATAAAAATTGGAAAAGGACCCACATGTACCAAAATATTTATAGCAGCTCTTTTTGTGGTGGCCAAGAATTGGAAACTGAGGGGATGCCCATCAAGTGGGGAATGGCTGAAGAAGTTGTCATATATGAATGTAATGGAATACTATTGTGCATAAGAAATAATGAGCAGGCAGACTTCAGAAAAACCTGGAAAGACTTCAATGAACTGATGCTGAGTGAGGTGAGCAGAACCAGAACATTGTACACAGTAACAGCCAATGATTAATTTTGTTAGACTTAACTCTTCTCAGCAATACAAGGTTCTAAGACAACTTCAAAAGGCTCATGATGAAAAATGCTGTCCACATCCAGAGAAAGAACTATGGAATCTGAATGTAGATTAAAGCGTACTATTTGCTCTCTCTCTCTCTCTCTTTGGTTTTGTTTCTTCTTTCTCATGGTTCATCCCATTAGCTCTAATTATTCTTTACAACATGACTAATGTGAAAATGTTTAATATGAATGTATATAGAGAGTCTATATCAGATTGCATGTTATCTTGGGGACAAGGGAGGAGAGGGAGGCAGAGAAAATTTGAAACTCAAAAACTTGTGGAACTGAATGTTGAATAAGTAATTTTTAATTTACTTATTAATTTAATTTAAAGTAATTTAAAAATAAGTAATTTTTTAAAAAAAGTCAATTAAGCAGTTATTAAGTGGGTCCTACGTGCCAAGCAGCATGACTACCATAATTTAGAAGATGACACTAAAAAGCTGCCAATCTGATGAATTGTGTTGAACAAGCTCTATCCTGAAGGTATGATAACTTCTTCTTTAACCCCAAACACACTTTCTTTTTCTCAGATGGTGAAATATGATATTCACAATAGGATCAAATGGCTGGGTTAGTTGGCTTTGCTTAAATCTCTTTTATTGTTACAAAGAAGAGTTCAATGAAGGCAATTAAAAGGAAATGGTTTATGGAAAAACAAAAGACAACAATAAATCCTTTTATAAAGGAAAAATCCTGTGGAGAAAGGTGGTGAATGACCATGAGTAGGACTCGTGAAGTGGCAGTGGAAACAGACCCAGCGGCCATGAAAAGCTAAAGAAAGCTTGGCCAAAGACCTAACTGAACAAAGTCATCCTACGGTGAACATTTAAGGTAAACATTGGAAAGGGAAAAAAAGATCTGTGGTAGAGCATTTTGAGCTCGTATTGGTCCAATTAGACACAGTCAAACACATTGAAACTTGACTTTATCATAGTGATGTCATTTCTTCCAGAACGAAAGACAACAACGGGTACCAGTACCAGGTCTCTCCTTGGGTGACAAACGCTGAAATGAAATCTTCTGATCAAAGTGGATGAACATTTTTAAACTTTTCTTACATCATTTAAATTCTTTTCCAGAATCGTTGGACCAATTCAATGCTAAACCAGTCATGACTAAGGTGCTTGTCCTTCTATAGCCCCTCAGATAACAACTCTTCCCATCTTTTAGCTACTGTGCTCATTTGAAGGATGTGAGGTGAATCCAGTGGCTTTTCTGTTAATGATTTCAAATGGTTATTGTTAGTTTGCAATTTTTCTTTGGTAAATTGTTCATATCCTTTGATCCCTTGTCTTTAGAGAATGCCTTAATCTTGTAGCTTGCTTTCAATTCCCCATAGATTTTAGATATCAGAACCCATTAACCTTTCCAAGTTATTCTTAAAATTAATTTTTAAAAGAATGTTAAAATTGTTTTTACATGTAATTGGGAAAAATTCCACCCTACAAATGTGTTGAATATTGGATAGCCTTTATTATTGAGTTGACATCACCAAGTTCCTCTTAAACGGAAACTCTATGAATGCACTGAATGTGGAAAGCCAGAGATTGAGCATTAGTGAATGCAGGCTGGAGGGCATTTCTTTAGATCTATTTTTAAAATAGTCAAAGTTATTGTTAATTCCACTAAATCCTGTTATTCCTCTTTTGGAGGGAAAAACAGCACTTGGTACCAGCAGTTTGTTTTGTAAACAATCCAGTCCTTATATCGCTAAAAGGAAAAATCTTCATTAGGGGTTGTTCCTGCTTAAGGCAAACTCAAGAAGAGAAAGTTAAAAGGGAGTCTAATAACATACTAAGGCAACACAAGTTGGTGGGCTAGCATGGATTCAATTTGTGCCCACTATCTTATGTAGGTAAGAAATTTTAAACAAAGTTTTAAAGTGGAGTCACCCAGACTGACTCAGCACAAATTTCAATGATATCCTCCATAACTTCTCATACCAACCTAGAGCCACAACCTAGGACCTTGCTCTTTAAGGAACAGGCCCTTTTGGGTTGCTGTTCAGTCATTTTTAGTCATGTCAGACTCGGTGACCCCATTTGGAATGTTCGTGCTAAAGATCCTGGAGTGGTTGGCCACCTCCCTCTCCAGGCCATTTTGTAGATGAGCAACAGAGGCAAAGAGGGTTAAATGACGTGCTCATGGTCATACAGCTAGTTAAATGTCTGAGTCAGATTTGAACTCAGGAACATGAATCTTGCTGACTCCAGACCCAGCACTGTATCCACTGTGCATAGGTATGTGACTGAAGTCACTCCCCTTTACCCTTATACACAACACCCCCCCCCCCCCCCCCCAAACTTGCCTAACCAAACCAGAACAGATTTCCTGAAACTATGACATTTCACTTTCCTTGTGTGTGGTTCATTAAACCTAATCTCCTCCACCCTCCTTGACTATCTTTCACAAGCAATTTCCAGAAATGGTTGTCACTTTTTCCCTCATCCCTCCCTTCCTCCAAAAGAATGCCTTCTTCTCTGTTACTGCATTGACCTTTAGATAAAGAGAGATTTCTGTGAAACAACCTTCTTGTATTATACTAGGAGCCCTTTTGCATTTGCCTATTACTTCAGGATATGCAAGGTTTTCTTTGTGAGGATTTCTTTCTTTTACGTTGATGGACACATTTCTGGAAGTTTTCAGGTGAAAGGAAACTAGGCTTAGACATAACCACTCACTCTTTACTTGCATCCCTTACATCTGAAGAAATGCCCCCCAACATGCTGGATCTCTGGCTTTCCACATTCAATGCATTCATAGAGTTTCCCTTTAGGAGGAACTTGGTGATGTCAACTGAGACCTTTCCCTCAATAATAAAGGCTTTCCAATATTCACTACATTTATAGGATGTATTCCACCCACCAGGCGGAATTCTGATGCAGGATAAGGGTCCTCCTCAGACTGAAGGCTTTCCCACTTTCACAGAATTCACAGAATTTCTCTCCAGTGTAAATTCTCCAATGTTGAGTAAAGTTGAGCTGATGGAAGAGTCTTCTACAATCTTCATATTCGTGCTGTAGAACAGAGGCATTAAACTCTGGGCCTGAGGCCCTCAGACAGCAAAACTGCCTGAACCAGATTCAAATGCAACTGGGAAATGTTTTTTAAAAATAAATAAAAATACAATGCAATGCAAACAATGTTAACTCGTGGCTTTCTAAATCCCTAAGAGGCCTTTGGGTCTGATGCCACTGGTGTAGGCATACATGAAATAACAGCACTACACTTTGTATTTTAGGCACAAGTCTGCCAGAACCAATTTTATTAAGCATTATTCTAAATCCAAGTACTTCCATCCTAGAGAGAAAAATGTCCAAACTGACAAAGCTCCCAGCACATATCTCTGCCCCGAGACAACGTTGAGGTAATATATAGGGATTATAGGGCTCTTGAACAAGGAACAGGTCACAATATTAAAACAGGGGCTTTGTTGGGGGGCGGGGGCCAACATTCTCCAACAGTCATTTAATCTTCAACTAAACTACTAGATTCCTTCCTCAACCACTCCCCTAAAGAACTGAAAGGGTCTCCAGCCTATGTTCCATATCTTAATCCTCAAATGGAAAAGAGGTGACCTCCCTTCAGCGGGTCACAGCACCAGTCACTTCAGGGCTGGGGAAAATGAGAGCTGCACCTAGACAACAGGGATGTCTCAGTTCTAAGTCTGGTTACTATTCTTAATCCCTATTCCTAAGACCGTAGCCACTTTTCTAAAGGGAAAAGTCTTGAAAAGATTTTAGACTGAAAGAAATATTATTTCTTAACATTTTTAGTTGAACTAAAAAGGATGTTTACATAAAACAGTTGCACCATTTATACCAGTATGCACCATGAATTAATACATATCCTTCAAGGGCTGAGACCCAATCGAAGTCTTTCCCTTCTTCCTTACTTTCAGTGTTTTTCCTCCAGTATGATTTTATTGGTGTTTAGTAAGGGAGGAGGTCTGGATGGAGGCTATCCCACATTCCTTCATTCATAAGGTTTCTCTCCAGTATGAATTATGTGATGTCGAGTAAGGTCTGACCTCTGGATAAAAGCCTTCCCACACTGCTTACATTTGTAAGGCTTCTCTCCAGTATGAATCCTCTGATGATGAGTAAGGGATGATCTCTGGATGAAGGCCTTCCCACACTGCTTACACCTGTAAGGCTTCTCTCCAGTATGAATTCTCTGATGATGGGTAAGTGCCGCTCTCTGGATGAAGGCCTTGCCACACTCCTTACATTCATAAGGTATCTCTCCAGTGTGGATTTTCTGATGTTCAGTAAAAACTGCATTCCAGCGAAATGCCTTCCCACAGTCTTTACATTTGTAAGGTTTTTCTCCAGTATGAATTATCTGATGATGTATGAGGGCTGAGCTCTGCCTAAAGGCTTTCCCACATTCTTTACATTCATAAGGTTTCTCACCAGTGTGAATCCTCTCATGCTGGATAAGGCCTGAGTGCCCACTGAAGACTGCTCCACAATCCTTACATTTATAAGGTTTCTCTCCAGTATGAATTCTATGATGTTGAATAAGGGATGATCTCTGGCTAAAAGCCTTCCCACATTCCTTACATTCATAAGGTTTCTCACCAGTATGAATTCTATGATGTTGAATAAGGGATGAGCTCTGGCTAAAGGCCTTCCCACATTCCTTACATTCATAAGGTTTCTCAACAGTGTGAGTTCTCTGATGTTGAATGAGGTATGAGCGCCAACTGAAGGCTGCCCCACAATCCTTACACTCATATGGTTTCTTTCCACTATGAATTCTTTCATGTTTAATAATATCTGAGCTCTGGCTAAAGGCCTTTCCACATTCCTTACATTCATAGGGCTTCTCTCTCGTGTGAATTAGCTGATGTCGGATAAGATGTGAATTCTGTCTGAAGGCCTTGCCACACTCCTTACACTTATAAGGTTTCTCTCCAGTGTGAATTCTGAAGTGTTGAGTAAGGGATGAGCTCTGACTGAAGGCTTTCCCACACACCTTGCATTCATAAGGTTTCTCACCTGTGTGGGTTCTCTGATGTTCCAAGAGGTTGGAATGCCAACTGAAAGCTGCCCCACAGTCTTTACACTCAAATGGTTTCTTTCCACTATGAATTCCTTCATATTTAATGTCTGAGTTTTGGCTGAAGGCCACTCCAAACTCTTTATATTTATAGGGTTTCTCGAAAGTGTGAATTTTCTGTTGTTCCGTAAGAATGGCACTCCATGTAAAGGCCTTTCCACATTGTCTGCACTTGTAATAAATTCCTCCATCATGACTTCTTCCATGATATATGATATCTGAGCTCTGATTGAAGGCCTTTCCACATTCCTGGCATTCATAAGGTTTCTCTCTAGTGTGAATTAGCTGATGTCGGATAAGATGTGAGTTCTGTCTGAAGGCCTTGCCACACTCCTTACACTTATAAGGTTTCTCTCCAGTGTGAATTCTGAAGTGTTGAGTAAGGGATGAGTTCTGGCTGAAGGCTTTCCCACATACCTTACATTCATAAGGTTTCTCACTAGTGAGAATTCTCTGATGTTCCATGAGGTTTGAGTGCCAAATAAAGGCTGTCCCACAGTCACCATACTCAGATGGTTTCTTTCCATTATGACCTCCTTCATATTTAATAATATCAGAATTCTGGCTGAAGACCTCCTTAAACTCCTTATATTCACAGGGTTTATCACAAATTTTAATTTTCTGGTGTTCAGTAAGAACTGAGCCCCACATAAAAGCTGCTTCACACTGCCTATACTTATAGTGTTTCTCTCCACCATGAGTTCTTTCATGACTGATGATGTCTGAATAGTTGGTGAAAGCCTTCCCACATTGTCCACATTTATAAGGATTCTCTCCTGAACAGATTCTCTGATTTTGAATAGGAAATGAGTTCCTGCTGAAATCCCGTCCACCTTCAAAATCACAGGGTTCATTTCTCTGATAGTGATTAAAGAGAGTATAGTAATGGGAGAGATTCGAATATTTATTATAATCCCATGATCCTTTGTGCTTGGGAATGTTCTGATTAAAGCTTTTACCAAAGTCAGTACATTCACGGCTTCCGTGCTCAGTGGAATTTTTCTTATGGAGGACTGTAGATGCAAAGAACCCTCTTTCCTGGGAAAGGACTTTCCTTGGAGTCTCTCCTGCAAGGTTTCCCATTTGCTTCCATAATGTGATCTCTTGGGTAGGACCCTCCCAAAATTCTTTCCTTGGATCCTCCTGTGCAAGGTTTCCCATTTGCTTCCATAACATGCTATCTTGAACAGGACTCTCCCAAAATTCTTTCCTTGGAGTCCCTCCTGCAATGTTTCTCATTTGTTTCCATAAAGTGATGTCTTGGACCGGACTTTCCCAAAGTACTTTCTTTGGAGTCTCCTCTGTAAGGTTTCCCATTTGTTTCCATAATGAGATGTCTTGAACAGGCCATTCCCAAAATTCTTTCCTTGTAGTTTCCCCTGCAAGGTTTCCTATTTGCTTCCATAATGTGATCTCCTGGACAGGGCCTTCCCAAAATTCAGGGATCTGGGGAACAACATCCCTTCTGGGGCTTTCCACTAATGTTTCTGAAGTTCCTTGTTCTTGTTTATGAGGTGACTCCTCCTGGTTCTCAGTTCTAGTATCCCAGGCTGAAAGATAATAAGAATGAAAATCATTTGCATTGAAATTGTAGGTAACCTCAGAGATCTAGTCCAGCCTTTATTAGAATCATGATTCTCCCTAGCCCACAGAAAATCGGCAGCCTAGGGAGGTAATACAAGCACAGGATATGCAGAGGGAGGACACAGTTCAACTGTATTTGACCATGTTCAGATTACACTGGATGGCTGAGGTTCAGTTGAAGAAGTCACACTTTAGGAAGGCCACTTATGACCAGGAGAGGGTCCTGAGGAAGGACAGCAAGACGGTGAAGGGACACATGTTCAGATAAAATGAGGGGAGGTTGTTTCACTTTAGCACATATTCCCAGGACTTAGCACAGTGTTGGGCACACATTAAGCATGAAATCTATGCTTTTCATTTCTTCCTTCATAGCTTGTAAGATCTAGGGATAGTTAGTCTGAGAAAGAGCAGACATGGCAGCTGTCTCTGAGAATCTGAAGTGCAGCCATGTGAATGAAGGATTTCCAGGGCTGGGGAACCTTTGGCCTAGAGGCCACATCCTTCTAGGTCCTTGGGTGTGGCCTTTTGACTGAGTCTAAGCTTTGTAGGATGAATTCTCTAATGAGGGGAATTCGTTCTGTGAGGTCTAGATTCAGTCAAAGGGCCACACTTGAGGACCTAAAGGGAGGCCCCAGGTTCACCACCCTGGATTAGAGTTTGTCTTCATGGCCACCAGAGACAGAAATAAGGACAGTGGGTGGGTGTTCCAAAGAGGCCAGTTCTGCCTTTGGACATGGACAACCTTTCTGAGCAGCTCAGCCCTCCAGAACGTGAATGGGGTGCCTAAGGGAGGAAGTTGGGAGGGGCCCTCCCTGGGGGTCTCCAAGCATTTGTTGGGGATTCAGGGGTGGACTTGACAGCCTCTGGGGGCCCCTGACAGTCCACTAGGCTGTCCTGCTCTGTCCTCACTGACATGGGACAGCCTCTTTCTAGGGAAGAAGGCTGAGGCTCAGAGAGGTGACCAATGTGGCCTTGAAGGAAGTTAGTCCCAGGGCTGGGACCAGGCCTCAGGCCTGGCCTGTTGACTCCTATCTCTGTGCTGTCCCCACTGAGCCATGTGCTCAACTACATGGAGAAGGAGGACTCTGCCAGAGGATGAGGATGCAGGAATGGACAATGAGACTCATTTAGAAAATGAGGGAGTGAGCCATGACAAGAGGGCTGGGCAGAGGGAGGCAGGCCCAGGAGGCAGGAAGAGAGAGGCAAAGACACTGGGTGAAGGCAGCCAGGCTAGCTCATCACTGAAGGAAGGCATGACTGTGGGTCATGCAGTCACTCAACTGACCAACAAGCAGGCTTTAAGGGCCCACACTGGACCAGGTACAGGGAACACAAAACCAAGAGGGAAACAGTCCCTGTCCTCAAGAGCTTCCATCCCACTGGATAGATAGACCAAGCCATTGAGAGGTGGGGGTAGGCCCTGGCAGCTGGGCATCTGGCTAAGCTTTGGGTAGGAGGTGGCATCTGAGCTGAGCTCAGGAGGAATCGGGGCTTCTCAGAAGCACAGGAGAAGAGGGAGTGCAGCCCATAGCCTGTGCAAAGGCATAGTAATGTGACCTTGCGGGAGAAGCAACAAGAAGGCCCATGTGACTGGACTGTGGAGGGCATGATGAGGAGGGATGTGTGAGATCTGGGGAAAGGCCTTAGAGCCACAGAGGAGTTGGAGCATCCTAAAAACCCCAGGGAGCCACAGCAGCTTAATGAGCAGGAGTGGGACCTGGAGAGCCTTGGGCTGGAGAAATGCTGACTGGTCAGAACAGCATTTAGAGGTCATTTTTTAAAGTCTTCTCATTTTACCAGTTAGAAAACTGAGGGGAAACAGATACTTGTTCCCTCAAGGGCATACACTGAGTTATCCTGTGTGTGCACTGAGAAGGCACAGAGTGATCTCTGCATGAATCTCAGGGTTTGGATTTCCCTACCCTCAGACACTGGGAGGTGGTTGGTACATCCCTAGCAGCCCATGCCCCTGGGGACCCGCCAGAGCCCACCTGCACCAGCCCATCCTTCAGAGAAGGCCATACCTGAGGGCCCCACTGGGATGCAGCATCCACTGGCTCCTAGACACGTGGTGGAAGTGTCTCCTTTCCAAGGACAGGGGCTGCTCAGGACCTCTCCCTGCAGATCTGAGGCTGATGGCTCTTCCCCTTGTTCCAGCCAGGAGACCACATCTGGCTTGTCCTCTACTAGCCCTGCCCAAGGGAGAGGAAGGAGAAAGCTCTGTACTAAGAGAAGGTGGAAGGGGGCTCAGCTTTGACTGCCAATGGATATGAGAGAAAGAAAGGCAGGTTCTGCAGAATTGTTGTTGAGCTGTTTCAGTCACGTCTGACTCTTCATGATCCCATATGGGGTTTTCTTGGCCAAGATACTGGTGTGTCATTTCTTTCTCCAGTTCATTTTCCAGATGAGGAAACGGAGGCAAACAGGATTAAGAGACTTGCCCAGGGTCACACAGCTAGTATTTGTGGCCAGATTTGAACTCATGTCTTTCTGATACAGTCACAGCACTCTGTGTAATACAGTGCCACTGAGATGCCCTCTTTTATCTGTTTGTAGCACCTGGCTAAATGTCTGAATCCAACCCACAGGCATCTAGTAAATATTCTTCTGGAATTCTCTACCGTGGTCCAACATCTTACCCAGTCTTTTCAGTTCTAGAATTCAGTCCTCATCCCTGCCCTTGGGCCCCTCCCTCTGAACAGGGAGCAGAGAAGTGCTTCCAGAGCCTCCACCTAAGGGGGAGGGGGGCCCCAGGCCAGTTGTGTCTTCATTTCCGACTGCACTGTACTGAGCGCATGCATGTGTGCACACACAGCAGTTCAGGCACCAGCCGCTGAAGGGGTCAGGAAAGACTCCATGTCAGGAGGGGGTGGAGCTGAGCTTGGAAGGAAAGCAGAGCTTCTAAGAGGCAGAAGGGTGGGGGGAGGGAGCCCTTCCTGGCCAGGGGTGGATCTGTATGAACAGACATTTATCACAGACGTTTGGGAGATAGGGCATCTTCCCTAGTTACACTGCGGTTTACACAGGAGCTTTTTATAGACACACAACGGTCTAATTTAATAACAGCAAACCTTTATATCATTCTTTAAGTTTTGCAAAATGCTTTGTATCTATTAACTCATTTTCTCCTCCAAACAATCCAGGGAGGAAGGTGCCACTGATGGATCCATTGCAAAGATCAGAAAGCTGAGGCAAGCCGTGGGGAAGGGACAGAGTGCCCCAGGCTGCATCTGAACTCAAGTCCTCCCACCTCCCTCCAGGCCCAGCTGGAGGCTTCCCTTTGGTGATCATCTCTACCCTTTATTTATTTTCTTCCTTTCTCCTACACATTTGCCAAAAGCACAAATCTGCAGGGCACCTCCTTCCAGTCTGCCCTGCTGCTCCATGCCACTTTATCCATTAAGAATTTGTTTTCCTAAGTGGGGTAAATAGAATCTCTGTGTCTCCATCAATCTCTCTCTCTGTGTCTCTGTCAGTCTCTCTCTGTCTCTGTCTCTCTCAGTCTTTCTCTGTCAGTCTCTCCTCATTCCTGTATGTTCCCAATGTCTCTTCCCTTTGGGGGCTGACCTCAGTGGAAGGGTCGTGTATTTGTCTTCCTTATCCTTCGCTGTCTTATTTCCTCTCTGCAGTCTGGCTTCCAACCTCATCACCCAATTGAAACCATTTTCTTCAAAGTTACCAATGATTTCCAAACCACTAAACCTATGGCGCATCTTCCCTCCTCCTTCCCTCTCGGTTCTCCCTGAACCATCAGCCCTCCACCCAGAGGCCTTGTCTTAGAAGCCAGCTGGGCCACTCAGCCTGACTCTGGCTCCCATCCCCAGGCCTCTACGCAGGCTGCCTGGCCCTCACCTCCCCCTCTTGGAAGGACAGTCCGTCAGTCTGTGGGTCAATGTGCATTTATAAAGTGCTTCCTGTATGCCAGGCCCTGTGCTAATCTCTGGAGTGCAAAGAAGGCATGAGCAAGTCCTGCTCAAGGAGCCCCTTGGTACAAACAAAAATAAAGTCCACAGGGGCCAGCCAGAGAGACAGAATATTAGCATTATTTCTGGCATAAAGTGGGACTCCACCTGAGGCTTGAAGGGAATCAGGGGAGCGAGGAGGGAGGGTGTCCTTGGCCTGGGGCAGTGCCCGGATGGGCATGAGGAGTGAGGAGACTGGGAAGGGAGGGGCGGCTGGGTCAGGAAGGCCTCTGAATGCATCGGACCTGGAAGTGACTGGGGAGCTGGAGCTACCCCAATGGGGGTGAGCGGCCGTCCCTGCGTTTTGGAAGATCAGTTGAGTGGAGGATGGATTGGTGGGTAGGGGTGGAGGAGACTCTCGGCAGGGAGAGTGACTACGTGGGGGGGGGGCAAGCTGAGGGGCGGGGGGGCGGGGTCAGGCCAGGGGGCAGGCATGTACAGACACTCAGGAGGTAGAAAGCACAGGCTGGGAGGTGCTGAATTGGGAAGGAAAGGTAACAGCTCGATTTAGGACAAATCGAGCTTAAATGTCTATGAGACTTCTGGTTGGAGAGGCCCATTAGACAGCGGGGAAGTTGAAGCTGGATAATCGTCTGCACAGACGATTGTGGACATCACCAAGTGAAGAAGGCTAGAAGGTCCAGTATGGAGCCTTGGGGGACACCTATGGTTATAACAGACAAGATCCAGCCAAGGTCGGGGGTCGGGGGTTGGCATGTCAGAGTGGGAGGAGAACTGAGAGGGGGGAGGAAGGGAGGGAGGAGGAGGAGGAAAAGGAGAGGGTGATCTCCAATGTCCAAGGCTATAGAGAGGTTAAGGATGACCCCAGCTTGATGCTGCCTCACAAAAAGCTGGACCTGAAGTCTGGGAGATGAGTTCAAATCCAGCCTCAGACCCTGTAAGCTGTGTGATCCTGAGGAAGTCACTTAACCTCTGCCTGCCTCAGTTTTCTCCCTTGTAAAATGAGGACCATTGCGGCACCCACCTGCCAGAGCTGTTGTGAAGATCCAATGAGATGGCATTGGGGAAGCACCCTCTGGATGCCAGCCTTCACTATGATCATTATTGTCACAGGTTCCTACTGTCTCCTCAAAAACAACCTAAGTTTCTGGAGGGCAGGGCCCATTTCTGTGCTCCTTCGGTCCCCTCAGTTTGCTAACTGGTTGACACAGTGCTTTCCAGACTGAGGGGATGCTCATCACTTGGGGAATGGCTGAACAAGTTGTGATATATGAATATAACGGAATACTACTGTGCTATAAGGAATGATGAATAGGTGGACTTCAGAAAATCCTGCAAAGACTTCTATGAACTGATGCTGAGTTACGGGAGCAGAACCAGAAGAACATTGTACACAGTAACGGTCACAGTATGTGATCACCAGCTTTCATAGACATGGCTCTTCTCAGCAATGCAAGATCTAAGACAGCTCTAAAAGAGTCACGATGAGAAATACTCTCCACGCTCAGAGAAAGAACTATGAAGTCTGATTACAGATCAAAGCCTGCGATTTTCTCTTTTTTTTCTTTCTTGGGGTTTTTCCCTTTTGTTCTGATTCTTATTTCACTACATTAATGAGCAAGTATATTTAATACGACTATACACGTGCAGTCTATAGCAGAATGCTTGCCATCTTGGGGAGGGGGGAAATTTAGAACTCAGAATCTTATAAAAGTAAATATTGAAAACAAAACAAACCACCAAAGGGCTTTTCAGGTTGCTCCACAAATCTTCCCCCACCCCGCCCCTTTGGGAGACTTGTGCTTTCTATCCCCTGGATTTCCCAACCTTTCCCAGAGGGCCATGCATTAGAACAAAGAATAAAAAGGGGGGAGGTTCAGCAGCCCCCAATGTCTGCTAAAGATGGCTGTGTGTGTGTCGTGCCCCACAGCCACAGCCCCCACCTGAGCAAAGCAGCAGGGGAGGTGGGGCACTCACCCTTCCGCTTTGACACCAGGCAGCATCAGCGTTACCTTTTTAAAGATACATTTTGTGGACATCTTTTGTTTCTGTACTAAATACATTTCCTTACATATCGGTCCACTGCCTCACCTCAAAAAAGGCTTTCAGCAAAACTAACCAAGCCACGGAAACGCCTGATGTGGGGGGCTATATTCCACAACTGTGCTCCCACACCTCAGAGCAGAGGTCAGGTCGGCCTTTGGGGTGAAGGTGTCTCAACTCCAGCTGTTATTAAAGGAAAGCAAATGGCAGCTTTGACGGAGCAAGGGCAGCGGAGGTGGAGAAGGGGAGATGCAGCCCTGGTAGGAGGCTGGGGAGCTGATGAGAGTTACACAGAGGCGAAAGGAGAGCTGTACAATTAGTTAGGGCTTAAAGATGGGTGAGAGCTCTTCTGGAAGGAGCCGAGAATGAAGACGATGATGAGTTGTACTACTACTAATACCGAGCACTTGGGTAAATGTCTCCAAGTTTGCAAAGCACTTTAAAATCTGATCTCATTTTATGCTCACAACAACCCTGGGATTTTATTATGATTATCCCCATTTTACAGATGAGGAAATGGAGATAAACATAGGTTTAATGACTTCCCCAGGGTCACCCAGCTATGAAGTTTCTGAGGCTGGATTTGAACTCAGGCCTTTCTGACTCCAGGACCAGCTCTCTGAGGAAGAAGCTGCTGGTCCTCCAAAGAATTAGCAGACTCACAGAATCCACCAGGTGAGAGAGCCTCTGGTCAGGACCAGGGGAAGGAGAGAAGAGGAGGAGGAGTTAGTGATTCCCTGTCCATGGGCACTGAGGCAGCATCTGTCTGTCCCCTTGATAACAACCTTAGGGAGGGACCGAAGCCTTCCCAAGACTCTCCAGGCAGTTGACAACTCCCCTGGGCTGGTGAACCCCAGGGGCACAAAGGCTGGAGGGAGCCCAAGAGCACTGAAGACCCAGAGACACTGGCTCTCTTTTCCTCACTGTTCTCACTGAAAATGAGGGGAAAAAAGAAAAAAATCATTTGGAAAGCTCCCCCCAGGCTAAGAAGGGGATGTGTGAGGATGGTGCCTTTGGGGCCATGGCCTGGTGAAGCCTGGGGAGCACAGCTCCATCTTGCCAGGTGTCATGCAGACCCAACCAAAAAGGTCTTCAACAAAAAGCAAGGAGGGCAAGAGAAGGCCATTCAGGGAGAAGAGACAAAAACCCAAGAAAGCGTAGGGGGATAAAACCCAAGAAAGTGTAGGGGGATAAAACCCACACCCTAAAGCATCCCACCCTCCTGGGCCCCTCAAAGTGGAGCAAGAGGCCCCCATAGGGCCTTGAGGGTTCTGACAGGAGGAGGCAGGGAGACCCAAGAGCTGAGGCTCAGTGGGAGGAGACCCTGGCCTGGACTAGGGATCAGAAGAGGTTTCACAGGAGAGGGAAAAAGTGGGTCTGAGTCAGCGTCAGATACTTAGAAAGTAGAGTCATATAGGATATCCAAGAAGCAGAGGGACACATGACAGTATTTGGGCAAAGCTCAATGGATGAAGAAACAAGCTGTAGAATATACTAGGCCACCTGGACAGGAGGAAGAAACAGATGAGGAGCCTGCACCACAGACCATGACAGAGGTGATGGAGTCCTGGACTGCACAGGCGGCTGCTGGAGCTCACTTGGTCTCTCCTCTCATCACTACCCCATCTCCCAGCTGTCTCCCTTCCCCCAGCTCTTCTAGCATCTGTGTCCCTATCAGTGTCTCTCTCTCCCTCCTCTGTCTCCTTTTTCCTCCTCCTTCTCTTTCCTCCCTCTCTCTTTCCTCTGTCTCTCCATTCCTCCCTCACTTGTGTCTGTCTCATTTATCCCCTATGCTTGGAACATTCTCTTCTCTGATCCTTGCTTCTTAATTTCCCTGGCTTATTTCAAAACTAATCTCAAAGACCATCTTCTACAGAAAGCATTTCCCAGCTGTTTTGAAGATCTGGGGGTCTGAGGGTCCTGCCAGCACCACAGGAGCAAATGGCTGCCCAAAATGGCGATCAGACCTTGGACTACGTTGAGAGGAGGCACTTCCAGGAGGGAGGGGATGGTCCTCCTGGACACACCTTGCCCTCATCGGATCTCACCTGGGGGACTGGGGTCAGTGTTGGGAGCTGTGGCTTAATAAGGACATTGAAAAGAGAGGGCGTGCCCACCCTAAGGAGGGCCTCCAGGAGTCCAGGCCACACTAGGATGGAAGGAAAGCCCTGGGTATGGAGCTTTTTAAGCAGAGGTGGGGGGACCACATGCTTTCATGGGGATTCCTTTCAGGCATGGGCAGGAATCAATGGCCTCTGGTGTCCCTTTCCAAGTCTGGGACCACAGCGAGGCAGAGCAGAGACTGCAGCACGATTTCCCTCCCCCCCCCCCCCCCCAGAGGGCCAGGAAGACCCGAGGGAGCCTTTGTTGGGGTCCATGGGGACAGGTAGGAGAGGGCCTGAGGTCACACTGCCCTGGAGCCCCAGACCAGAGGATGTGCCTCCAAGGACCGCCTCCTGGACATTGCCCCCCAGTTGTGGGCCCCCCAGCCTGGGCCCAGGGGAGGTGGCCTTACCCAGGGACACCAGGTTCCTGTAGTTCTCCAGCATCACCTCCTTGTAGAGCTGCCACTGAGCCGGGCTCAGGCACCCCCATTCCTCCTTGGTAAAGTCCACAGCCACGTCCCTGAATGACACGGCTTCCTGCAACACCAAATACAGGCATGCTGACCCATGGCTGGGGACCTGGGGGAGGTGGAGGTGGAGGCAGAACCTGCTCAAATGGCCTTTGTAAGTGAGGCTTTGAGACTTGGTTTCCTCACCCCAAAAATGAGGGGCTTGAACCAGATGCTCTCTGAGGACCCTTTAGGCTGTCCATCTCTGCTCCTCTTGGCCCAAAGGTGGCCCTGGGGTCTGGGGGGTGGCCTGGGGAGAAGGGTCCCACATGGCAAGGATGTGGATCTGGGGGTAGTGGGAGCCCTGTGTCGTCCAGTAAGCTCGGGGCAGGGGGGTGTCTGCAGGCTCTGCTGGGACCTTGCTCTTGGAGGCTGGACCACATGACCTCAGTGGAGGACTCTGGGTCAAGCCTACAGCCGAGGGTCTGGCCAGCCTTGTCCATGGCTGATTCTCATGACAGACCAAGAAGCCCCTGAGGACTCAGGAGCAACATGGCATCGTCTGGGGGCCTGGAGGACAGTCCTGAAGGAGGAGAAGACCCTGACTCACCTGGTGTAGGGCCAAGGGGACCCCGTGGGACCCACCATCCTCCTCTGGGCTTCCCTCATGGAAAAGAATGAGATTCAGAGACATGAGATCTGAGACCTGAGGGGAGAGAGAGGAGCCTCTGTTAGGGAAAGAGGAGATCCCCCCATCTAAGTCCTCCAGGTGTATATACACACACACACACACACACACACACACACACAAACACACACACCACAAAGGCAGCCCTGGCATCGCCAGGCTCCCCAGGAGAGAGAAACTGAGGGGGAGACACGGATCATGGGGCAGAGGTAGTAACTGGAGGATGCAGGTGGAGGGCAGAGACCCCCATTCAGGCCAATTCTGGCACCAATTGTAGAACTCCAGCCAATATAAAGGTAAAACTACAAATCCAGAGGAATGAGGATGAAACAGGCCATCTTTGCACCTGTTTGATCAGAATACAGAGCCGTGCACTGATGACTGTTTTCTTTTAATTTGCTGGGGGGGAGCGAGGGTGGTATGGTGGGAAGCAAATTAATTTAAAAAAAAAACTTGTTACTTGAAAAATCAAAATAATAAAGTATTACGTAGAGCAGGAGGCAGGACCCTCCTCAGAGGGCAGCCTGGGAGGTCACTGTAGGAGGGCAAGGGGCAATGAAAGGTGGCAAGGGCTGCCACCAGGCACCTGGGAGGCCCCGACATCTGGCCACATACTTGCAGGGAGTGCAGCTGGAATGAGGGGGGCCAAGGACGGGGGGCAGGGCTGGGGTGATGCAGGGGAGGGGGGAGCAGGAGGACACAGAATGGATTGGGAAGTGAACCCAGGGAGGCTGAGCAGAATCTGGGAGATGGAGAAGAGGGGAGGGAGGGAGAAATGGGGAGTGGGCAAACAGTTTAGAGGGAGGGAGGTCCAGAGGGCAAACGATGATGGGGGATGGGGACATCCACGGTGCAGCCAGGTGGGAGGCCAAGCAGTGGGAGAGGAGGGAAGCTCTCAGGCAGGAAGGGAGCAGACCTACCCACCAATGAGGAGGAAGGGAGGGAGGAGGAAGGGAGGGGGAGAAGAGGGGAAAGGAGTAGAGGGGAGCCCAGCCTGGGGAGGAGGGGTCTGTTTACGGGGTTGGCCCTGCTGCTGCCGACGCGCCCCGACCAGGGGAAAGTTCGGTGGAAGCCAAGAATGGGCGCCTCCTCAATGGGAGCCCTGTCTGGGGGGCGGGGCGCAGGCCATGAGCGCTACTTTGTTACAGGCCTTCACAGCGGGGAGGCTGAGAAGGGTAGTGGGCGCCCCAGCCTCGCTGCCCAAGGGCTCCACCACGCGCACATGCGTGCCCGTGCCCGTGTGCGCAGACACACGCATGCACACTTACACCTACTGGGCACAATGCATGTACCCACACACATATACACGTGTGCACACATGCACACACAGATGCGCGGACACGTGCACACATGCACATTGCACAATGCACACACACGCACAGTGCACACATACAGATGCACGCACACACTGCATGCATGCACGCACTCACACAAGCATGCACACACATTGCACAATGCACACACATGCATACATGCACAGTGCACACACACAGATGCACGGACACACGTGCACACATGCACATTGCACAATGCACACACGCACAGTGCACACATACAGATGCACGCACACACTGCATGCATGCACGCACTCACACAAGCATGCACACACATTGCACAATGCACACACATGCATACATGCACAGTGCACACACACAGATGCACGGACACACGTGCACACATGCACATTGCACAATGCACACACGCACAGTGCACACATACAGATGCACGCACACACTGCACACACTGCATGCATGCACGCACTCACACAAGCATGCACACACATTGCACAATGCACACACATGCATACATGCACAGTGCACATACACAGATGCACGCACACACGTGCACACACTGCACACAGCACGCACTCACACACACATATTGAACAATGCACATACATACATGCATACACGCACACACGCACAATGCGCACTTATGCCCAGTGCTCACAGACGCACACGCACGCACACACCCGCACACGCACGCACACACGCATTTCCTGACACAGGCAGTGATCTCCCCGCCAGCTCAGGGATGTCAGGGGACCCCAGCCAGGGAAGAAGCCTTGGGGGACGGGCTGGGGCGGGGTCTCCCAGGTGAGGACAGTCCCTCTGCAGCGCAGCTGGCAGCTCGGGCACCTCCACGGCCCGAGGTGGGGTCCTCGGGGCTCCCAGGGGCCCCTCCCCCCCCGGGGGCGCCCAGACCACACACACACACACACACACACACACACACACACACACCTCCACGAGTGCAGACACAACCACAGCCCACCTTGGCACACACCACACGCATCACAGACACATCGCGTTCGCGCGTACACAAAGACACACGGACACACAGACACAATGACAGACCCTCCCCACACCGCGGGGGGGGCGTGACGTCACACACTCCGCCCCCTCCCGCAGGCCCGTGACGTCACGCACCTCCGCTCCCTCTCGCGGCTGTGGAAGCTCCCGCCGGCGTGGCTTCGCGCTCCCGCCCCGGCCTATCTGCGCCTGCGCGTCCGGAGCACGGCAGGCCGCCGGGTACAAAGGCAGAGACGCACGCGGAGGCCTCTGGGAAGCCCCGAGGGACAGCTCCGCGCGCAAGCGCAGGCCCGGGCTTACGTCACGATCCAGGGGGAGGGGCCATTGACGAGAGGGGGGGGGGGGCGAAGCCTCGGGCGCGCATGCGCCCCGCGCCTTCTCCGCCACCGCCTCCTCTGGCCTGCTGAGTGTGCCCTTGGACACGCGTGTGAATGAGAGGGGCGGGCAGGTCACTGTGTTTGTACGGAACTGCGCGCGCTCGAAGGTCGGGAGTCCCCTACGCGGGGAGCCCGACGCTGCGGGGATTCCGAGGGGCGACCCCCATTGGTCTGTGCCTGGCCTAGGAGGCGCGCTATTGGTCGGGACGGGGGGAGGGCGTGGCCTCGAAGAGCCGGGCGGACGTGAGGCTGCGGAGGAGGGAGGAGGCCGGGCTGGGTGTGTGTGGGAGGTTGGCCCCGCCTCCCCCGCGCCCTCGCGGCCCCGCCCCCTCGGGCCTTGGCCCCGCCCCCTTGAGCTCGGTCCGCTCCACCTTCCCCCCCCCCGCCTGGTGGGGTGTTAAATGATCGGGGTGGGGGGGCGCCTCATGCAGCACGTTGGTGTCTAGAGTAACCCAGCGAGCCCTCTGTGGGCGGCGGAGCCCGAAGCGGCCCTTCGTTAAGGGGGCCCTCGCCTCGGACCTCCTTCGCCCCCCGGTAAAGTGCCTTCCAGGCGCCGATCGCGGGCTGCCCGGAGCCACGGTCCGTAGTGACGTCGGACTGACCGCCGGAGCCCCGGCCGCCCCGGGCGGAGCGCGACCGGCCTGGCGCAGTCTGTTGTAGGGGCTTGAGCAGACCCCCCATGGAGACCGCAGCAGGAGCTCAGCGGGGGGCCTGGGAGAGGGGCTTTGTAAGTCGGAAGTGGACTGGGAAGGTGGGCAGAGACCAGGGCAGGTGAGACAGATGGAGCCCCCTTGTGGTCTTCCCCGCGTGCCTTCACCAAGCCCCGAGCAGCTCTCCCCCTCCCCCTTTGCGTATCCGTGTGGACTACGTGACATCCCGGAGCAACGCTCCTCTTCCCCCTTACCTTGCTTATCACCTCCGGATTGCCCAATATCCCAGGCATTCCAGGGTGCCCCTATCCCATGAGACCCGCGCCTAACCCCAATAACGGCTCTGCCTCCTCTAGGGGAGCAGGACCCAAGCGCCCATGCATGCTCCGTCTCCCCCACATGCAAGCGGGGCCAGCTTGGGTGCATCACCCCCACAAATGTCTTTCTACAAGTTGGAGACGGTCCCAGTGAATTCCTCCAGACGCTGGGACCGCCCGTCTATTCCTCATCGTTTTAAAAACCGTACAGAGGATTTCCCCATTGATTCCATTTGCTCATAGGACTCCACTGGGCTTGGTGGTATAGGCAGGTGACAATGGTCAGCCCTCTGTCTACTGCTGTTACATGGGGAATGAGAGCATCGAGCTAAAGAGCCTGGGTGACTGGGAGGATGGTGGTACTATTAGAAAAGGAGGAAGGAGAGGGGTTTTGAAGGAAAAGAGAATGAGTTCAGCGTTTTGACCTCCAAAGGTTCCCTTGCATTTGAAAACTTTGAAGTTAATAACTTGGGAAAATACAGATCCTGGAACTGTTTCTTGATTATGGGACTTTACCTTATATGTCCTTTACCTAATTCAGTTTAGTGATGAAAAGGAGAATTTGGTTGATAATCATCAGATGATGTAAGGTCTCCTCTCCGTCGACCAGAAAAATCAATTGGAAACTGTGCCAAAGAGAGGCCACCACCTTCTTTGCACTGCTACTTTATTTCCAGAACGTTTTGTTGGCCAGAAAGAGCTTGGGGTCCTCACCTGAGCATGAGGGGAGCGAAGTCTTCTCTCCATCCCTCACTTGGTCAGGTGGGCCGGGTTCTCTACTGCCTCCTGCTGCCCAGAAGAAGGTTAACTGACAAGCGATCGCTCTTTATTGACCCCTTTGGGTGCCTAGAGATGAAGAAGACTCCTTCCAAACGGAGCAGAGCTGGAGAAGCACTTGGCCCTAAATCGGGAGAAAGGTGCTGCCTTTCTTACTTCAGCTGAGACCGAAGCTGAAAATGACAGATGCTAGGAGTGAGCCCAGGTAAGCTGCAGCAGAGCACAGGCACAGAGCACAGCAGAGCCTCATCATAAAGGAATTTTGGCAGTTGACGTGTCTCGCTGAGATGCTGTGCCCAGGAAGGCACTGGTCAGCGCAGCATGGGTCAGCCCAGCTTAGCAGTGGACACATACATTCCACACTGAAGCCATGTCCAGCAAAAAAAACTGTGTGGACAGTTTCTGAGACAGAAGGATGATATCAAAGTCTGCACTTCTAAAGCTGTTGGTCTCCCTGACTTCGTGTATTTCCTACACTTGGGACTTACTACCCATGGACCTGAAGTGAGTGTCCACTCTCTCATGGACACTATATGCTTTGTGTGGGACAGTGATCCAAATGGATTGGCTATTATGCAAATACATATTTGCATTTTCATGAAATATTTTGTTTAAGATGGATTGAATGTTAATGACTGATTTGCTCTTGGGGAATATGCTTATGCATGCTCATCAGCTACAGTGTTAGGACCTGCTACTCAATATTCTAGCTTTCCCTATTAACTCTAGAATGAAATAATAATTTCTATTTTATCCTTTAATTTCTTTATTTTGGGGGCCCATAGTCCTCTCTGACTATTTAACTGTATCAGTTAAAAAAATCTGAGAATGAACCCTCAGTATATATATACTTACCTCATTTATTTATTTACTTATTTTTTTGTAAATATATTTACATATATTTACTTACATACATAGATATCAAGTCAAATCAAGAAGCATTTCTTAAGCATTTACTATCTGTCAGGTACTGAGCACACACTGGCAATACAAATGGAGGTTTCCTTTAATTTTCCAAGGGGACCAAAGTGACATCTCTATGTCAAAGTCCAGGTATAGTGTGTCTGACTGTGGCTGCTCAGACCAGTATGAGCCTGGAAGGTTCCACCACAGGTTGTGCGCAAGTAGTCCATATGAACATTTGGGGTAGAGATGGCTCTAAGTTTGCACACCTCCCATTTCTGTTGAGCTACTTTAATTCTGCTTCACTCATACAGCACAGTACCTTCTTCCATGCGGGCATAACATGGTGGGAAGTCCTTCACCAGTATCTCCCACGTCTCCCAATCAATTCCAAAGTTCTTTAGAGAGACCTTGAGAGTGTCCTTGAATCGCTTCTTCTGACCACCATGTGAATGGTTGCCTTGTGTGAGTTCTCTGGAAAACAGTCTTTTAGGAAAATGTCTGTTTGGCATTTGAATAATGTGACCAATCCTTTGGAGTTGTGTTTTCTGCCGTAGAGGTTGAATGTTTGGCAGTTCAGCTTGAGAGAGGACCTCAGTGTCTGGTACCTTATCCTGCCAGGTGATCTTCACAATCTTCCTAAGATAATTCAAATGGAATTGATTCAGTTTCGTGGCATGGTGCTGGTAGACTGTCCAGGTTTCACAGGTATACAACGAGGTCAACACAATGGCTCTGTGGACCTTCAGTTTAGTAGTCAGTCTAATACCTCTTCTCTCCCACATTTTCCTTCACAGTCCCCCAAATGCTGAGATAGCTCTGACAATGTTCTGTATGAACATTGTTCATTTATATGAACATCTCTGGAAAGTATATTGCCAAGGTAAATGAACTTACAGTATCCAAAATTTCTCCATTTCCTGGAACCAATGGTTCCATGTATAGATGGTGTAGTACTGGCTGGTGGAGAAACTCTGTTTTCTTGGTGTTGGTTATTAGGCCAGAATTAGCACAAGCAGTGGAAAATTGATCCATACTTTATTGTATCTAAGCCTCAGTGGCTGCACTGAGTGTGCAGTCATCTGTGAACACAAAGTCATGCATCAGCTCTCTCTCCACTTTAGTCTTGGCTTATAGCCTTTTCAAGTTAAATTATTTACCATCAGTGTGGCAGCTGACCTTGATGCTGTTTTCATCTTCATTGAATGCATCTGACAACATCACAGAAAACATCAAGCTAAAAAGAACGGGAGCAAACTCACAGCCTTGCTTCCCTCCATTAATGACAGGAAAAGCAAGAGAGCATCACCTATCATCCAGAAGCCATGCAAGCATGCTGTCATAAAACAAATACAAGAATACCACAGAATACTAATAAAAGAATAAGAAAGAGAGCAGTTTTGGCACACAGTGAGTCCTTCTTTGATAACTGTATAGATACCTTCCCTGATAACTGTTAAGCCCTTTGGGCTTAACACTACGCTACTGTTTGCTTGGTTCTGGATGTTGCACCCAATCTGTTTCGATTTTGTAACTGGTACAGAATTACTATTTTATCATTAGCCCATCCCTGGTAGAGTTATTGGTATAGGTTCCACACCTCCCTTATTCCTAGACCTGGCTAGTCAATAAATTGAATCTTGGGACCCCCTGTTCTCATTACTACTATGCAAATGATAGAGATGAATGAGGGAAAAGTTATTCCCAAGCTTGTTCCTTACCAGGCTTGCTCTTGGGTCTTCTAGCGATCTTGTTCGTAGGATATCCTCTAGGAATCATAACTGCTTTACCACCATTTCAGCACATTAATAACTTTGTGCAGTTCCCTCCTAACTCTTTCCATTCTTCTTGAAAGAGTAAACTTGAGGTAGCATGTAGACTACTTGAAGGCAAGGAATATGGCCTTTCTTTCCTCAATCTGCACTGGTAGAGCTATATTGGACACTCATTTAGCATCATATTTGGTGATACTATTGTTATTAAAAATATAATCATATTCTTGCATGTAGCAAGACCACTTGGAGTAGAGAATTTCCTGCATCTCAACACCATTGATCCCCTTCTGGGTTACTTCCCTCCTACTGCCTTTCACCTCTGCACTCACAGGCCAGTGAATTGGTGAGCGAATACTGGTTTTCACTGAAGATAGTTATATTTGAAAATGAAGGTAAACTCAAAGTCAAGGTTCAGAGCATGATCAGCTCATTAGTTAGGCCAGCAGTAACTAATAAATTAGGTCAATGGCCTCTCTCTGTTAGTGACCAAAGACTGGGACCAAACTCTTTAATGATTACTGCTGTCTAGTAGTTGTAGATCTGGTACTGATATACCTCCTTCTCTATCACTTATTTTTCAGTACTACTATGGAAATTCTTGACCTTTTGCTCCTCCATGTAAATTGCATTATTATTTTTCCTAGCATCATAAAAATGTCCTTTTGGTAGTTAGTTGGTATGGCATCAAATACATAATTTATGTACTATTGTTATTTTATATTGGCTTAAAATACTCATGAACAATTCAGTTTCCTCAGTTATTTAGATGTCTTTATTTCTTTAAAGAGCATTTTATCCATGTATTTTCATATAGAACTTGGATAAATCTTGGCATGTAGACTCCAAATAGTTGATAGCTTCTGTAGTTGTCTTGAAAGGAATTTCTCTTTCTAGCTCTTCTTGCTGGGTTTTTTATTGGCAACATTCAAGAATGCTGAGGATTTCTGTGGATTCTTTTTACTTCCTGCAATCTTGCTGCATTGATTATTTTTTTTTCCAGTTAATTTTGGGATCAACTTTTTAGAGCTTTCTAAGGAAATCATCACACCTTCAGCAAAATGCAGTAATTTGGTTTCCTCTTTGTCTATGCTTATCCCTTAATTTCTCTTTCCTCTCTTATGGCCATGTCTAGCACTACATTCAAAAGCGGTCATGACAATAGGAATCCTTGCCTTATGCCCAATCTTATTGACAAGACCTTTAACTTTTCTCTATTACATATAATTTTCCTTTTGAATTTAAACATAAATACTATTTACTATGTTAAGGAAAGGTCTGTTTATTCCTATGATTTCTAGATTTTTTGAAATAGAAATTAATGTTGGATTTTCTTTAAAGCATTTTTGGCATCTTTTGATATAATTGTATGGTTTTTATTATTTTTATTGTTAACATGATTAATTCTCTTTAGTCTTACATTGAGCTAATCCTGCATTCCTGACCTAAGCCCAGCCGGGTCATATTGTGTAATCTTTTTCCTATGTTGACTAATTTACTTGTTACAGGGATTTTTTTTTTCAAATATGGGAAGTGGAGAACTTGAGAGGGAGAAGAAAAGAGGTCATGGAAACATCGGTCTCAATGAAGGCATCCTTCGTACTTCTTTTTATCCCTTCTTAATATTTTCATAGACAACGCTGGTCAAACAGTATTTATTAAGTCTTCAGACCAGGCTCTGCCCCAAGCACTGGGGATGCAAAGAAAGGCAGAAGACACTCTCTGCTCTGAAGGAGCTCATAGTGAGAAATATTTACAGACAAGCCACAGACAGGATAAAGTGGAATCATCCACAGAGGGAAGTGACTAGAATGAAGGATTAGGAAACACTTCCTGTAGAAGGTGGGATTTTAGGTGGCACTTGAAAGGAAATGAGGGAAACCAGGAGGCAGAGGTGGGAAAGAAAATGCCTGGAGCTAAGAGGTGGAGGGTCTTGTTCCTGGAATATCACAGAGAGCAGAGACACTGGATCTAAGAGGATGTGGGGTTAAGGGTAGGTTAGAAAATGTAGGAATTCTGGAAAGGGCTTTGAATACCACAAAAAGATTCTGTATTTGACCCTGGAGTTAATAGGGGCGAGTGAGAGAGAGAGTGAGTGAGTGAGTGAGAGAGAGAGAGTGTGTGTGTGTGTGTGTGTGTGTGTGTGTGTGTGTGTGTGTGTGTGTGTGTGTGTGTGTGTGTGTGTGTGTGTGATGGCAGCTAAAGGAAAGATGAACTGAAGCGGGGAGACATTTGGGGCAGGAAGACGAATCAAGGTGAGATGAGTTCAGTTGGTCCAGTGATGAGGTGCTGAGGTCCTGGCCCAAGGTGATGGCAGTAGCGGGGGATGTTGCAAAGGTTAAATCAGTAGGCAACTGACTGGATATGGGGACAGGTGGTGGTGAGAAACAGTGAGGAGTCAAGGATGATACCTTGCTTGGGAGCCTGAGGGACTGGGAGGGTGGGAGTGGTCACAACCATAAGAAGGAAGTTTGGAAGGGGGATGTATTGTTAATGTATTTTTGCTTAATTTGAAGATCTTTCCCATCCATTAATAGTCCCATGTGACCTGCTTAAATCATATGGAAACCTAAGTCACATGTGATGGGAGGAGCTTGTTGAAAGGGTGGAAGAGAAGCAGAATTGGGAAGAAGTGAAGGAGACCAGTTAGAGCAGAGGGAGAGAGAGAGGCAAGCAAGTAGACAGCAAGGATTGTGTTTGTTTGTGGGAAGGCCCCAGGGAAGGGGGGAAAGCATGGGAATGGCGGTGTCCCCTGCAGTGATAATGTGCATTGATTTCTTTGTTGTTATGATGGATTTGGTTTTCTGGTGTTGGGATCTGGCTCTCTGCTATCTGAATAAATGTTTTTCTTCTGCCTTCCCTGTGGAGAGTCTGTCATACTTTGTGATTCAGAACTAAGCCAGCATATTCATAGTTTCCCTCAGTGCTGTGAATATTGCCATGGTGATAGAGGAGGGCTTGGGGATAAGGATAATGAGTTCGGTCTTAGACGTATTGAGTTTAAGATGCCTGCTGGACATCCAGTTTAAGATATCTGATAGGCAATTAGAGATGTGAGGCTGGAGGTCAGCCAAAACTTTGGGGTGGGATAAGATTTGAGAATCATCAGCTCAAAGATGATCATTGAGTCCAAGGAAGCTGGTGAGCTCAACAAGTGAAGTACTACGGAGGGAGAAGAAAAGAGGCCCAGGACATCCCAAAGAGCTCTTTGGGATACCCACAGTTCAGCATAGGAGAGGGGGTGAGGACTGTCAGAGAGGTAGGAGGAGAATCAGAAGAGGGGTATGTCCTGAAAACCAGGAGAAAGTAGGGTGATTGACTTTCAAAGGCTGCAGAGAGGTCAAGAAGAATACGGATTGAGAAAAGATCCTTGTATTTGCCACTTAGGAGATCACTGGTCAGTTTGGAGGGAGCAGTTATGGTTGGATGATGAGGTTGGAATTCAGATTGTAGAGTTAAGAGGGTGAGAGCAGAGGGAGTGAAGGTACCTGGTGTAGGCTGCCTTCTTGAGGAAGTTAACCACAAAAGGCTAAAGAGATATGCGATGGTAATAAATAGGGATGTGAGGATCAAGTGAGGGTTTTTTGAGGGTGGCAGGAAGGAAGCAGCTGTAGGCAGGGAGAGATGGAAGAGAAGCGAAAGAGTGAAGATGAGAGAGGGCTTGATGTGCTGGGAGAGACAGCACAGAGGGGGATCACCTGTGCAGACAGAAGGGTTTGCCTTGGCGAGGAGAACACAGTGGTAGACAATGGTGGAGACAGTGGCAAAAGGCATGAGATGAAGAGGAGACAAGGGCCACTCTTAGAGGATGACCCCCGAGGCAAGGGCCTCAGCTGAGAGCCATAGAAGTTGGGCAAGTGAAGAGAAGATTTGGAAGAGCTGCTGTGGCTATCGGAAGAGTGAGTTAATTAGGTGTAAAAGGATTACCTTACATCAGTGAAGGCCCAGTTTCACGCAGCTGCACATACTTAAGAGGGAAGGCAGAGGATGGTGAGAGTGAGCCTTGGCAGAACAAGATAAGTGACATTATCAGGGGTGAGGGAATCAAGAGAGGACAGTGTAGAGTTGAACTGGTTCACTAGCAGGTCAGGAGGGGAAAGGAGGAGAATGTAGCCAGCCCAAGAGTGGCCAGGGAAAGAACTGAGGGGCTGAAGGACTGAAGGTCATAGTGGGGAACAGGAGCAGAGTTCAGTATTGGAAAGGCAAAGAGAGAGATAGGATTTCAGTAGATGGTGATCAGATATAGGAATTTCAGAGTTCTTGAGCTGACTGAGGTGCATTTATGGGTGATGGAAAGATGAAGGCTATGACTCCCTTTTGGGTAGCTGAGGTGGAGTGAAAGACAGGCCTGGGTAAAATGCTGCTTTTCTAGCCGTCAAAGGAGGGCCAGGGCTCAGTGTAATGATGCCTCTAATTCTGGGGGCAGCTTCTCCAAAGATCAGAACGGATGCCCTCCTTGCGCCCAGCTCCAAAGGCTCTCACCCACTTTTGTATCTGTCTCACAGTGTTGGGGGCCAGACCTGGTGTCGCCCACAAGGATGGCTCTTGCATGCTAAGAGCAACATTCAAGGATACCCTGCCCCTCCTGAGTGTCTTTGTGGCCCTTAGGCTTAGGATGAACAGACAAAACAAACAAACAGAAGAATGAAGCTCAGACTTGCCATCTGCCTGCTGCCAGCTAGATGATTAGGTTAGAATGTAGCACATTCCATGCCATTTTGGGCAAGGCCAATGTGGCAAGGTGTTTTTCTTCTCCAGGTCTGTTTGTAATATGGGTTTGGCTTTTACTTTGGCGAGGGTATTTTGGACCGTTCTTCAGATTTTTGTTCAATGGGGCTGTATCACTGCCCCCTTCTCACCTTGATTTCTCATGCCCTTGGGTAGAGCCTGCCATAATGCACCAAAGAAAGGTAGAGGGCATGCATGATTACCATGGTTCCTCTTAGAATCCTTTGGTTCCAACCATGGACCAGCGCACCCCGAAAGTGTGCCAGTAGTGATGCCCGCTTCTTATGCTCCTTCCCATCTCCCATTGCAGACAGAGTGGGATTTCTAACAAATATCTCTGCATTATATTAGCAATTTTCTTTAATTTACTCATGGCATCAATGTCTGGTGATCATTCCGCAAGGTTTTCTTTTCGAGAATTTCTTTCTTCTCCCAGTTTTAATTGTTATTCTTTTAGTGGGCCCATTTCTGAAGTTTTGAGATGAAAGCAAAATGAAGCTAGGCATGCCTACTCACTCTCCTTTCCCACCCACATGCCTTAAGTTGGGAGGCATTCTTTTCAGCATGAGGTCACTGAGATAATTGCTTTACAAATATCACATTGGTGACAACCCTGGGAGGTGATTAAGTGACTTGCCCAGGGCAACACAGCTACTAAGTGTCTGAAGCTGGATTTGAACTTAGGCCTTCCAGACTCCAGGTCCACTACTCTATCCACTACACCACCTAGCTGCTCCCTTCTCTAATTTCTTAAACTCAGATTTTCTTTTGAGTATGACTTCTTTGTTAGTTAACAAGGGGGGAGGTCTGGTTGAACACTGCCCTGCATTCCTTATATTCCTAAGGATCCTCAGTATTATTAATATGATATCTCATAGTGACTGACATTTGGATGAAGGCCTTCCCACTTCTTACATTGGTAAGGTTTTTTTTGGTTTTTTTTTCCAGTGAAATAGCAAAGAAGGAGAGGACTGAGCCGTGGGGAAAGCCACAATGAGCCAGAGTGAGCCACATAAAGACACAGCAAAGTGGACTAAGAAGGACTGGCCAGCTCAGTAGGCAGACAGTGAGGATTGTAGGGAGAGAGGAGGAGAGGAGAAATAAGACGAGGACCAGAGCCTTGCTATTCACTGGATACCAGGGCCACAGCTGTTATACCTACTGTAGAAACACTCCAAAACCCTCTCCTTCAAATGCCCATCATTTTCCATTGCTTGGGCCCAAGTTTGTAGGATGAGAAGATCTCAGAATGCAGGGGTGCAATTGCCCAGAGCTTCCCATCTCCTAGGTGCAGTGGGTCCCCTGAGGAATGGCTGTTGGGGCCAGGCTGGGCATCTTCTACCTCCTGCTCCAGCCCAGTCTTGAGACAGGGATGTGGAGAACTTCCAGGGTTGAGAAGGGCAACCCTCCCCTCCCCTCCCACCTCCTCTGAACATAGAGGAGCAGGGCGGGGGGCCCTCCACTCAGTGACCATCATTAGCACATAGGGCAGCTAGGTGGTGCAGTGGATAAAGCACCAGTGCAGGAGTCAGGAGGACCTGAGTTCAAATCTCACCTCAGATACTTGACACTCACTAGCTGTGTGACCTTGGGCAAGTCACTTAACCCCAATTGCCTCATCCTGGGTCATCTCCAGTCATCCTGATGAATATCTAGTCACTGGATTCAGATGGCTCTGAAGGAGAAGTGAGGCTGGTAACCTGCACAGCCATCACTCAAAACAAAGTCAAGTGCAAGTCATGTCATCGTTTCTCTGATGGCATGGTCTTCTTTGGCAACGAAGGATGAACACAGACAGCATTAGCACATCTGGTCAAACCCCTCACCTCCCAGTGTCTCTGAATTCCTGTAGATCATTCCCCAACCCCCCCCCACCCCGACTCCCCATGCCATCCCCCTCAACCCTCCCACTTCGAAGTTTCAACCTAAGTCCAACTATCCCTTCTATGTTTTCCTCTGAAATGCCTCCTTCGTAGGCAACAAACTTTCCTGCAGATTAACTCTCCTCTCCCACTCCTTCCATCTTCTGGCTCCGAGCCTCCCTGGCCTCCCTCTCCAGTCCTGGCTGCCTTTTTACTCACTCTCCTTTGCTCACTGGTCAAGGTGGAGAAGTCAAAATCCTCCTTACTCTCATCTGCCACTCCCCGTTCCTACTCCTTCCTCCATCACTCAGTAACCTCTCCTTCCTTAAGATTCGTGCTACTCATGTCTGCCCCCCCAATTAAAATCCTGGATGTGGTTGTCCACAGAATCGGAGGTCATTTTTCAATGACATCAGGACCTGGCTTTCAGTTTTTCCTCTTCTGCCAGGCTCCTGCCCTCATACGAGGTGGCTTACACTCTAACCATTCATTTTCTCAGCCTACTCACCTTCCATGACCTGCTCTTCCACCCCACCTGAGCCACATACAAAGGTGGATCTTGCCATCACCCACAAATAGAACACCTCCATGGTCAAGATTTCTGAAATCTCATCATCTGACCATGATCTATTGCTTTTCACCTCTTCTTCTGCCTTCCCTTCCATAAACCTACTCTTCATCCACACAGTAATTTCCAGGTCTTTGACCCTGAAACTTTCCATGTCATCTTCCCTCCACTGGACACTCCTCTCCTCCCCATTTTGACCCCTTGGTAAACCAATTAAACTTTAAACTGTCCTCCTCTCTTGAATCCCTAGCCCCCTTACTTTAGCCTTAATTATGCCCAGCCAAGTATTAGCCTTGCATCACTCCCACCATTCATTCTCTTTATTCCTACACACAGCTCCCGGGAAAAGGTGGGAAAAAATCACACAATTGTTCTGACTGGGTCATTACAAATTTATGTTACACAACCTTCACTGGGTCCTCACTGCTGCTAGGCAACCCTACTATATATCTCCCTTATCGGTTCACTCTACCACCCTCCAAAGTGGATCTTCCAAACCCCAAATCTACTATGACTTCCCCCTTGCATTCTTAGTGGAAAACCTTGTTTCATATTTTATGGGAAAAATTGAGGCCATTTGCCATGAGTGCCCTCTTCTCCCCTCTTTTTCATCTCTCATCACTCAGGTGTGTTCTGCAACTCTCTCCTTCATGCCTCTCTCCTCCTGGCCTTACTCCTAACCAAGACCAACCCTGGTCAAGAGATCCCACTTCATCCCATCTCCTCAGTTTTCCTCTCTGTCAATCCTGTTCTCTTCTTTATTTTCCATTTCTCCCTCTCTGATTCATTTCCCAATACAAACATGCCCATGTCTCCCCTGTCCTGAAAATGCCGTTGCTTGATCTTCTGTCCCTAATAAATATCATCCTGTGTCTCCTCTGCTCTTTATAGCTGAACTCCTGGAAAAGGCTGTCTGTCTATAATCAGTGCCACCACTTTCCTCTCACTTTCAACCCCTACAATCTGGTTTCCAACCTTATCATTCCACTGAAACTTCTCTCTCCAAAGTCACTAAGGATCTTCCAGAGGCTAAATTCAATAGCCTTATAAATCCACATTCTCTTTGACCTCTCTGCAGCCTTGATCACCCTCTCCTCTTCGATACTTTCTTCTCCCTGGCTTTCAGGACATCTCTCTCTCTCTCTCTCCTGGTTCTCCTCCTCCTTCTCTGACCACTCTTCCTTTGCTGGGTCCTCCTCTGAGTCACACCCTCAAAACATAGGTGTCCTGGGTTCTATCCTGGGTTTCTTCTCCCTCTGTATACTACTTTACTTGACAGTCTCATCAGCTCCCATGGATTTAATTACCATCTTTATGCTAATGATTTTCAAATCAGCCTTTCCTCTCCCTTTCTCTCCTCTGACCTCCAATCTCACATCTCCAGCTGCCTTTCTGACATCTTGACATCATAATCTCAGCATGTCTCAAATAGAACTCTTTATCTTTCCCTGTTCTTACCTTCCCTATTACTAGAGAGAGCAACACGATCCTCCTATTCCCTCAGGCTCCCAACTAGGAGTCATCCTGGACCCCTCCCTCTCTCTCACATGGTGCCAAGGCCTGTAGTTTTTACCCTCGAAACAGCTGAATAGGTGCCCTTCTCTCCCCTGATGGAGGCTTATTGGGGGTGTAAGCTCAGTTCCATGTGGACAGTCTCGGGCAGGTAAAAGTGAGGACTTCTAAACCTTAGAGTTCTCATGAGGCCCCCCAGGGAATAGCTGGGAATTGAGGTGTGAGACCCGGGCTATCTCCCGCCTCTTCTCCGTGGGATACGTGCTGGGGAGAGCATCCTGCCCTCGAGATTGGCCCTGGGTCTGAGTACACCTGTTGTTGACTAACAAAAGGCTGAGAGCACGCCCGGTATTCACGTGCAAACTATGCGGCAGGAGAGCTTAAGTAGGGTCAGGAAAGCCTGAAGGCGCTCTTAGCGCTGAGGGACCCTTAGAGGACAGAAGGCCCCTCTTCCCCCTCTTCCCTCTCCCCTCTTCCCTCTCCCCTCTCCTACTTCCACTTCCACTTCCATCCTCTTACTGTAAGATCTTTGCCTCCTTGGGAGATCCCTCTTTCCTCAGGAAGAATTCCCCCTGCACATGTAACCAAGACCCTGAATAAAGCCTAACCCTCGTTCGACTCTGGAAAGTCTCTTCTCTCATACATTTATCTGGTTTGGCCAGCCGAAGACCTGCGATAGGTAAGGTAAGACTTGGGTAGCCCTTAGGCCTCTAGGCCTGACACAGGCTCTCATCACCTCATGCCTGGACTATGGCAATGGTTCCTAGGGGTCTGCCTGCTCAAGTCTCTCCCCATTCCAGTTCATTCTCCATTCATTCACCAAAGGGAGTTTCCTAAAGTGTAGGTCTGATCATGCCACCCCATACTCAAGTCTCAGTGGTTCCCTATGGTCTCCCAGATCAAGTACAACACCTTTCTGGTGTCTAAAGCTCTTCATAACCTGAGTCCGCCTCCTACCTGTCCAATCTTCTTATGCCTTACTCCCCACCACCCTCTGATCTAGGGATAATGATCTTCTCAATACTCCTTGAACACCCCTCTATCTCTCAGCTCCAGGCATGTTCTCTGACTGTGCTGGTCTGGCTTGCTCTCCCTCCTCCCCTCTGACTACTGACCACCCTGGCTTCCTTTAAGTCCCACCTCCTACAGGAAGCCTTCCCCAATCCCTCTTAATTCCAAGTTCCCTTTTTTAATGATTTCCCATTTATCTTGTTAGATCTTACTTTGTATGGGTTTGCTTGTCCGTTCTCACTCCCACTAGACTGTGAGCTCCTTGAGAGCAGGGACTTTCTTTTACCTTCTTTTGTGTCCCCAGTGCTTAGTATAGTGCCTGGCATAGACACTTAATAGATGTTTACTGTGTTATATTGTACAGCAGTGAGTTCTTTGATGCTGATTAAGAGTGACTTCCTGGCATTCAAAAGGCATCTCCCTGGTGTGAACTCTCTGGTGTTCTGCGTTCTGGCAGGCCTTCTCTCATTCTTTACATTTATAGAATTCTCTCTAGTATGATCTGTCTGATGATGAATAAGGCTGGAGCCCTGACAATAGGTCTTCCTACAATCCTTACTTTCCTAAGATTTCTCAGCAGTGTGAATTCTCTGATGTTTAATGATGTATGAGTTCCATTGATCCACATTCCTTAAAGTCATGTGACTTCTTTCCACTATGATTTCCTTCATATTTAATAATGTCTGATCTCTGGCTGAACGCCTGCCCACATTCCTTGCCTTAATATTTTCTCCCCCATTAGACTGGGAGCTCCTTGAGAGCAGGGACTGGTTTTTTCCCCCTTTCTTTGTATCTCTTGTAATTAACATAGTGCCTGGCACATAGTACACATATAATAAATGCTTATCGACTTGATTTGAATAAGGTTTCTTTCTACTATGAATTCTCTGGTGTCGAGTAAGATGTGAGTTCTGCCTGAAGGCATTCCCACATTCCTTGCATTTATACGGCTTCTCTCCAGTGTGAATTCTCTGGTGCTTATTGAGGCTTGAGCTCTGACTGAAGGTCTTGCCACATTTCTTACATTCGTAATGCTTCTCACCAGCGTGACTTTGATGTTTCTCTCCATCACGATTTATTTCATGTTTAATAATGTCTGAACTCTGGCTAACAGTCTTACCAAATTCCTTGTACTCATAAGGTTTCTTTCTAGTATGAATTAACTGATGTCGAATAAGATGTGAGTTCTGTCTGAAGACCTTTCCACATTCCTTACATTTATAAGGTTTCTCTCCAGTATGGATTCTGAAGTGTTGATTAAGGGATGAGCTCTGGCTAAAGGCCTTCCCACATTCGTTACATTCATAAGGCTTCTCACCAGTGTGACTTCTTTGATGTTTAGTAAGACTGGAGCTCTGCCTGAAGGCCTTCCCACATTCCTTACATTTATAAGGTTTCTCACCAGTGTGAATTCTCTGATGTTCCATGAGGTAGGAGCGCCAACTAAAGGCTGTTCCACATTCCTTACACTCATATGGTTTCTTTCCATCATGAATTTCTTCATGCTTAATCAAGTCTGAATTCTGGCTGAAGACCACCCCAAATTCCTTACAGCCATAGGATTTCTCACAAGTGTGAATCTTCTGGTGCTCAGTAAGAACTGACACGCACCTGAAGGACTTTCCACATTGTCTACATTCATGTTTCTCTCCATCATGATTTCTGTTATGATTTGTAATGGCTGAATAGTTCATGAAAGCTCTCCCACATTTATAAGACTTCTCTTGAGCACAAATTCTCTGGTTCTTAAGAAGAAATGAGTTCTTTTGGAAATCCTGTCCACCTCTCAAATCCCAGGGGTCGGTTCTAAGATATTGATTAAGGAGTATGTAATTACGAGAGAGATTCCCCCAATTATCATAATTCCATGATCCTGGGTATTTGTATGTGCTCTGATGAAAGCTGCTCCTGAAGTCAGCATATTGATGACCTCTCTGCTCAATGAATGTGTTCATTTTTCTCCTTTTTTCTTTCTATTCTCAAAAAGTTTACATTCTGTTGGGGAGAAGACATGTACATATATAAAAATATACAAAGTAAATCCAAATAATTTCAGGGATAGAGGGCAATCACTAGTAGTTAGGCATCTGGCTGGGCCTTGGGTAGGAAGTGAGCTGAGCTCAGAAGGAATCAGGGCTTCTTAGAGGCACAGGGGAAGAGAAATGCAACCCAGGAGTAGAGTACAGCCTGAGCAAAGGCATAGCGATGTGACCCTGGGGAAGAAGCAGCAAGAAGGCCAGTGTGACTGGACTGTGGAGGGCATGATGAGGAGGGAGGTGTGAGATCTGGGGAAAGGTCTTAGAGCCACAGAGGAATTGCAGCATCCTAAGGACCCCAAGGGGCCACAGCAGCTTAATGAGCAGGAGTGGGACCTGGTGAGCCTTGGACTAGAGAAATGCTGACTAGGCAGAAGAGCATTTAGTGGTCATTTTTAAAAGTCCTCTCATTTAACTAATAAGAAAACTGAGAATGAGCCAATACATGTTCCCTCAAGGGCATACACTGAGTTATCCTGTGTGTGCACTGAGGAGGCACAGTGTGATCTCTTGGTGAACCTCAGGCTTTGGACTTCTCTACCCTCAGAGACTGGGGAGGTGTTGGTAAATCCCTAGCAGCCCATGCCCCTGGGAACCCGCCAGAGCCCACCTGCACCAGCCCACCCTTCAGAGAAGGCCATACCTGAGGGCCCCACTGGGCTGCAGCATCCACTGGCTCCTAGACACCTGGTGGAAGTGTCTCCTTCCCAAGGACAGGGGCTGCTCAGGACCTCTCCCTGCAGATCTGAGGCTGATGGCTCTTCCCCTTGTTCCAGCCAGGAGACCACGTCTGGCTTGTCCTCTACTAGCCCTGCCTAAGGGAAAGGAAGGAGAAAGCTCTGTACTAAGAGAAGGTGGAAGGGGGTTCAGCTTTGACTGTCAATGGACATGAAGGGGAGAGAGGCGGGTTCTGCCTATTTGTAGCAACTGGCTATGTGTTCAGAATCAATTAATCCACAAGCATCTGTTGATGCCTACTAGGTATGAGGGAAGCAGTTGTGGAGTGGATAGGGAGCCAGCCTTGGAGTCAAGCCCCACCTCTAATGCATATGACACTAAAATGCTCAGTGACACACAACTCTCCAAAACTATGGTCAATCAACGGATCAATAAACCTTTATTAAGCACCTAGTGTGGTGCTAAGTCTGGGGATACAAAAAGAGGCAAAAGTCAGCCCTGGCCTTCAAGTGAGTGACCTAAGGGGGGAGGTGGTCTGCAAATAAACACACAAAAGCCAGCTAGGCACAGGACCAACAGGAAGTCACTAACAGGCCCTGGAAGTAACAGGGCTTGAGGAAAACTTCCTGTGAGAGACTCAAGGGAAGCCAAGGAAGTCAACAGAGCAGAGGAGGTCGAGTTCTCCGAGCAGCAAACACAGCCTGAGAACACGCCTGGCACTGAGGGATGGAGGGTCGTGTTCATTGGGAACAGTCAGGAACTGAGGTCTCTGGACTAAAGAGGACGTGGTGGAGAATGAGGGGCAAAAAGGCCGGGAAGGGAGGAGGATGCTCAGTTAAGAAGGGCTTTGACAGAGCCCTTGATCCTGGAGGCAGGAGAGGGTCACTGGAGTTTACTGAGCAGGGGGTTGACATGATTTAGGAACGTAACCAACAGCCTCAGTGTGAGACCCCCCAGCAGCTACTGTAGCAGTCCAGGTGTGAGAAGATGAGGGTCTGCCCCAGGGTGGGCACAGGAGAGATGCTGCAGAATGAAATCGACAGCCCTTGGCAACCCATTGTATCTGGGATGGGGCAGTGATAGGAGCTGAGGATGGTGCCCAGGTTGTGAGCTTAGGGTATTGGGAGGATGGTGTGCCCTCTAAAACAACAAGGAAGTTTTGAAGGGGTGAGGGTTTAGGAGGAAAGATAATGAATTCCTCTTTGGACATGTTTACTTTAAGATGTCTATGGGACCTATGATTGGAGATGCAAGTCTGGAGGAAAGCAGAGAGGTGAGGCCCAGTAGAGAAGACATAAGAATCACCAGCACAGAGATAGCTGAACCACCAGGAGCTGATGAGATCACCAGGCGGAGCAGTCAAGACTAGAGAGAAGAGGCAGCCCTGAGGGGCCCCACCAGCCTGCGGGGCAGGCAGGATCCAGATGTTCTCAGCACAGCGGTTAGACAGTAGGAGAACCAGGAGAGGGCACACAAGTCAACAAGGATGCGGACTGAGAAAAGGCTGTAAGGCTGAGCAATGACCAGGTCCTTACAACGTTTGGAGAAAGAAGCTTCCGTGGAATATCAGACTTCAAAGAGGTAGCAGAGCAAGAGGCCTAGTGTAGACGGCCTTCCCAAGTTTAGGGAGATGAAAGAAGGCAGGATCAGAGGAGGTTTTTGAAGATGGGGGAGACGCAGCATGTTTGTGGGCAGCAGGGAATCAACTGGAGAACAGGGAGAGACAAGATAAGTGAGAGTGGAGATGAGAGAGGGGACACTTTGCTGGAGGAGACAGGATGAAATAAGACAATATGTGTTTGTGGAGGAGCTGGCCATGTCAGGAGGTCCATCTCCACAGAGAGCATCTTGGGTATAGAAGACAGGGAGGTGGGGAAACAGGGCGCTCTCAGCTAATGGCCTCGAATCTTTCAGGAATAGGAGGCAAGCTTGTCAGCTGAGAGTGTGGGACAAGGGGAACCACAAGAGGCTTGAGGAGAGGGAGAGAGTGAGCTGATAGGTGGTCTGGCAGCAGTGGGGGTCCAGCGGAGATTGTGTAAAAGCTTTGTAGTGAACCCAGAAGAGTCTGTGATTTTCTCCCCCACGGCTTCATTCAGCAACGTTTGTAGGCGGGAAAGCAGGTGATGGTGAAGGTGAGCCATAGCGGAGGCTCAGCTGGCCATAACTGGCTCTATGATCAGAGGTGACAGATTTGAGGATGTTGTAAGGTTGGCTTGGTTCTCCAAGGGGCCAAGACGGGGAAAGAGAAGAACGTAGCTGATACAGGGTGATGGTCTGGGAGAGAAGCGAGGAATGGTGGCACTGGAGGTCCATGAGAGGGGTGAATAAAGAAGATGGTTTGGGGGTTGCAAGGCAAAGGCTGACTGACAGCAGACTGTGATCAGATAGAGGAATGTCAGTTTGTGAACCGGGACATAGTGCCCTGATCAGCAAGATGAAGAGGATGGCTGTCTCTGGATGTGGTGGAGGCAGGGCGGGGAGGAGGACACCAGCATCCCTTACGATGAGGGCTTTAGCTGGGAAGGGGAGAAAGACTGACCCAAACTCTGGATTCATTGTGGAGGGAAGGGAAGCAGTTGGCAAACAATGGCTTCTGGAATGTTGATGGGTGGTCCATACGGACTGAGTGAACCTCAGCGTGGGGAGATCAATGAGTGATGGTGGTACAGGGAGAGCCTGCAAGTGGCAAGGAGCTGCAGAGTAATCCAACCAGCTAGAACAGTGATCTGAGGAACGGGGGAAGGTGCAGCCAGTGCTGGAAAGGCTAGCCAGGGATGTAGGACCTTTGGGAGGGAGCAGAGGTCTCTGTGAGAGCCAGAAAATGGAAGAATGGAAATATTTTTAAGAAGAAATCTAGTTTGTTGCTTGTGGAACAGGTATTTCAGGGACACAGTAAAGGGGTTGGTGTTGGTTACTGAGGAAATAGCTTAGGTAAGTTTTCATTGTCCATCAGTGTTTGACTTCAGGGAGGAATCTTCTCTGGGCCATGGACAAGCATTTGAAACTGAAGACACAGGAGACCAGGCTGGCATGACCTTCCTCCTCTTGGAGGAAGTGAGGCATCAGATACAAAGGCGGTAGAGAGTGTGACACATTGTCCAAGCGTCCCTTTCCCTGTATCTTTCAGTACAGAGGCCAATCATACAGGCAGACACGAAGATTGTTTATTAGGCTCAGAGTGCAGGCATCACTGGACAAACAAGACCAGTGAGCCCAGTGCATCTCTTCTGGCAGCCTTATAGCGCTTTGGGTTACATCAGCAGGATGGGTACAAAGGAACTTCAAAGACCAGATAAGAGAAGGTAACAACTCACACACCAAAGGACAGATGGCAGAAGGGGAAGAGCTGTGTTAGGTTAACTTTGGAGCTGGAGTGGCCTCTCAAGCTTGAATTCACAGAGTGGGAACTAACCAGTTAACACCACACTAGTGTTGAGGTTTCTGAGCTCGCATTATAGCTAGTTATAGCTTGTCCTCCTTTTAAGTAAATGGTAGTAAGAAAGCTAAGCCAGAAATTCTTTTGTGACAAGGGGAAACAACAAAAACTTCATAAATATAGACACTATATTTAAGTGAAAACACATGGAAACTGGAGGAAGGCAGGCACCAGCTGATGAAGGGGTCAAGAAAGACTTCATATCAGGAGAGGAATGGAGTTGAGCTGGGAAGGGAAAGTAGAGCTTCTGAGATGCAGAACTGGGTGGGTGGGGGTCCCTTCCATGGCCAGAGAGTAGGGGGAGGCAGCCCTGGGAGATGGAGATGGCTCTGAACGAATAGCCACTATCAGGGAGGTTTGATAAGAAGGGTATTTCCAGCAGTTCAACATTTTCTCTTCACACAAAAGCTTTTTAATTTTACAGAATCACAATGGCCTAATTTAATAATAGTTAACATTCATAGGGTTCTTTGAAGTTCTGCAAAGGGCAATCCTGGGAAGCAGATGTGCTTAAGATCCCCACCGTGCAGATAAGGAGGCTGAGGAGGAATCAAGAGACTTGCCCTGGGTCACACGGCTGGCAAACCACAGAGGAAGGACTGGAGTTCTGCCTCAGTTCAGCTTTCTCCACCGCAGCTCCCGAGATGCCGAGTTTGTCTTTGGTTATCTCTGCCTCTGGTTTTTGTCTTTCTCTAACTTCTCCTAAAGCACGAATCTGCAAGCTGCCTACTTCCAGGCTCCTAGTAAGGTAGTTTTATCCACTGGGAATTTATCTCCCCATGTGGTGTAAGACATTGGTCTAAACCTGATGTTGACCTCAAGCCTCTCCCTTCTCCAATCCGCCCTTCAAACTAATGCACTACCAAAGTGCTAATCCTAAAACACCAGTCTGATCAGCTCACTCCCCTGTTCCTTAGGGCCTGTGGCTCCCTGTGGCCTCCAGTATAAAATGCAGACACCTCCACTGGGCATCCAAAACCTTCACCATCCAGCTTCAACTTCCTGCCTCTCCTCTACTGTGAACTTAACAAACTAGACCATTTCTTTACAGAAAGAACAGGGAAATGAGACTGTACGTCCTCTGAGCCACAAACATCCATCCCAGTCTTTAAGGAGTAGGACAGGAGCAAGACAAGCACACTTGGCCAGTCCAGCTTGGCTCTCTGAGGCTTCATTGATGCTCCTTCCACTTCGGGATCTCTATTTCGCTCCTCATTGATCTTCCCCAAACCGCCACCCTGCAAAATAAAAATCCCTCCCTTGCCTGCAGAGGCAGAAGCGCTCCAAGCCCCTTCTGCAGCCTTACTACTTTCCTCCATGCTCTCAAGTTTGGCCAAAGCTGCCTCCCCTGGCTCCAGCTCCAACCCTGACTTTCCGTGGGCCCCTGCCTGGTCTGCTTGACCCTCACCTGCCCAGCCCTCTTCTTCAAAGCTCAGCCAGAGCACCATCTTTCCTAATTCTCCCAGGTGCTTGGTGCCTTGCCCCCAACTGTCATGTAATTTATACCCACATTGATGTTTCCCACCAGACTCCGAAATAGAGGTTTCCTGAGGGCAGGGCTGGCTTCATTCTTGTCTGTCTAATCCAATGCCCAGCTCCTTGCCTGGCACATAGTAGCAGCCAAATACGTGTTTGTTAATAGGTTTATATATTTATTTCCAGTTTCCCCCAGTTTTCTTTTGAAAAAGCAGAAGGGAGGCAGAGCGCTCATCTCCCTTCTTTGGGACCAAGATTCGTCAGTGTCATCTTTTTAAAAATATAGTTTATTGACATCTTTTGTTTTTGTACTAAATACATTTCTTTACTTATCTGTCTATTCCCTCACCTCAAAAAAGGAAAAAAAACCATTTCAGCAAAACTGACCAAGCCATGGAAATGCCTGGTGTCGGGGGCTACATTACACAACTGTGCTCCCACGTCTCAGAGAAGAGGTCAGGGAGCCCGGCCTTTGGGGTGAAGGTGGCTCAACTCCAGCTCTTATTAAAGGAAACAAAATGGCAGCTTTGATGGGGCAAGGGCAGTGGAGGTGGAGAAGGGGAGATGCAGCCCTGCCAGGAGGCTGGGGAGCGGTCGAGAGTTACACGGAAGTGGAAGGAGAGCTGTACAATTAACTAGAGCTTAAAAGAAGGTTTGAGGCCCCTGCAGGTGGAGATAATGATTATAATACCAAGCATTATGGATAGCTTTAAGGTTTGCAAAACACTTTACAAATGTTATCTCATTTTATCCTCACAACAACCCTGGGAGGTAGGTACTATTATTATCCCCATTTTACAGATGGGGAAACTGAGGCAGTAGAGGTTAAGTGACTTGCCCTGGGTCACGCAGCTAATAAGCGTCCGAGGCAAGATTTGAACTCGGGTCTTCCTTAATGCAGGTCCAGAGTTCTATCCACGGCGCCCCCTAGTTGGATGCTCTGAGGAAAAAGCTGCTGGTCCTCCAAAGAATGAGCAGACCCACAGAATCCAGCAGGCGAGAGATCATCCGGTCAGGACCAGGGGAGGGAAAGAAGAGGAGGAGGAGTTAGTGATTCCCTGTCCACTGGTACTGAGGCAGCATCTGTATGTCCCCTTAATGATCTCAGGGAGGGACCGAGCAGAGGACAGCTCCCCTGGGCTGGTGACCCCCATGGGCACAGAGGCCAGAGGGAGCCCCCAGACCACAGCCAAAGATCTGAAGCCTTTGGTGCGGCACTAAAAACTGCTGTTCTCACTGAAAACAAGGGAGAATAAAAATTCCTTTGGCAAGTCCCCTGCTGGCTTTTGGGGTGGCGGTCTACAAGAATGGGGTGGTGGAGACTCCCCAGCAAAGCCAGGGAGCAGCCACTAGCGAGCAGTCAAGCAGATTTAATCTAAAGAATTTTAAGTATAAAAAGCGGGGAGGGAGAGAGCAGATGTCCACAGCCCCTGGAGGAGCCCAGGATGAATTCAAATCTGCCTTGGCGACTCAGGAGCTGGGACCCTGGGCCAGAGACAGCCTCCTCAGAAGATAAGGAGGTTGTGGCCAGGATCCAGTGAGTTAAAGTAAAGTGCTTGACAAACCTCCAAGCGCTACATCACATTATTATGACCTGCTGCTATTAACACAGTAACGAGGATGTAGAGGAGAGTCTGTTGGACTACCCAGGTGTGCTGAGGAGGAAAAAAATCCAAGAGGTAGCTCCAGTGTCAACAAGATAATGTTCCTAGGTGGACCGATAACCAAGAGGACCTAGAGGTTCTAAAAGGAAGGAGCCAAGGGACCCCAGCGCTCAGACTTAGCACCAGGAGACCCCGGGCAGGAGGACGGTTCTGGAGATTTCCCTTATTCAAAAGTGACAGGAGAAAGTGGGACAAGGCAGGCTGTAGCTTTAAAAGCTTCACAGTGCCCATGGGGAAATCCAAAAACCAGAGAGGAGACGTGTGGCTGAGGGATCTGGAGAATGTGCCACAGACTGCCTGGATGGAAAGAGGAAATGGATGAAGAGGCCGAGAAACAGATCATGAGTGTGGGACGCGGTCAATGAAAGCGCAGTGCTGGAGCCTCGGACTCTGCAGGGTTTGTTGGCGCTCTCTCTGCCCTCCCTCCCTCTCTCTCCTTTGTCCTTGTTCCTCCCAAAAGCAGAGCAGCAAGTGGCTCCTAGATGTGCCTTGGCAGTCATTTTGTCCTTGAGAAGTCCCCGCATTCTGACTTCCCCACCCCGTCCTGTAGACATCCCTATTTGCTGTACAGCTGGGCAGGCCCTCAGCACCTCCTGCATGTTTGCTCCTCAGGCTCACTGTCTCCCTGCAGGGTCCACCCTCTGCCCAGCATGCCTGGCCTGACCACACCATCCCCCTGCTTGCTAAAGCCACTGACTCCTTCCCATCTCTGGGACAGTGCAAGACCCCTTGTCCCCTGTGCTGCCCACTCGTGACCCCACCTCGCTGGCCTGCATCTCTTGCCATGGGACAAGCCATCCTCCAGATCTGGAATGCTCTGACCCCTTGCCTCTGCCCAGTCCCCCGGCCGCTCGTGCCTTCCTCTCTGAGATCTGCCCACTGTCTCACTGTTAGAGGGTGATGATCTTGAAGGCAGGAAGTTGCCTTTCTATGCTCAGAGTGAACACATGGTAAATTCTTTAGAAACTGTTGCTGACTGGCACAGAGAAGAGGAGGAATCGCCAAGGAAAATGTCTGTCCTCAGCTCTATTCTCCTTAACAGTATCTATGATAAAAGCCAGCATTTCTACAGTCCAGCAGGCTTGCAAAGCACTTGACAAACACTAAATTCATCTGCTCCTCAGAAGCGCCTTGGGAGGTAGGTGCCATTATCACCCTCATTTTTACAGGTAAGGAAACTGAGGCAGGAGGTGGTTAAGTGACTTGCTCAGGGTCACATGGCTGGTGAGTGTCTGAGGTAGGACTCAAATGCAGGTCTTCTGGATTCCAAGGCCCACGCTCTATCCACTGTGTCCCCTAGCTGCCCAGTAAAGAGGAGAGAAAGGAAGGCACTCTTGGAGGGGAGGGACTATTGCTTTCTAGGCTTTGGGAAAGAGAATGAGAAATCCGGCCTCATCTTTGTGCACTCCAGGTTGTGGTGAGGCCAACGTCAAAGGGCTGAAGGGAAAGACAGGAAAGACCGCATGGACTGAAATTCTACCAGAGAAGTTGTCCCAGGAGAGAGGAAGATATCAAGAATGACATTCTGGAGAAACAGAGGAAAAGGGGAGTTTGTCCAAAGAGACTGATGTGGGTGCACAGAAAACTCAGCAGGAGACTCATGAGGCCAGGGGACAGACAGCGAAGGGGACAGGGGGACAGAGAGGGAAGGAGATGGGGGGACAGAGAGGAAAGGAGATAGGGAGACACAGGGACAGAGAGCAAAGGGGTTAGAGAGTGAAGGGGACAGGGAGAAAGAGGGAAGGGGACAGAGAGCAAAGGGGATGGGGAGAAAGAGGGATGGGGACAGAGCGCGGAGGGGTTGGTGGGATAGAGAGGAAAAGGGATGGGGGGGACAGGGAGGGAAGGGGATGGGGGAAAGAGAGCAAAGGGGACAGAGAGTGAAGAGAATGGGGGGACAAAGAAGGAAGGGGATGAGGGAACAGGGGGACAGAGAACACATGCATGTGCAGCAATATCAGGAGGGCTCAGGCTCAGAAGGAGCGAGGCTGGCAAAGGGACCCAAGGACAACAAAAGCAGGTATTGCTTTGTAGCTGCACTGAGAGGAAAAAGGTCAGAGAAGGGCAGAGCCTGGGATGGCAAACCCAGCAGTTAGCACTTATTCACTTTGCTAAGCTAAGCACTTTGCAAGCAGCATCTTGGTCAGTCCGCATGACCATGCATGGAGGGAAGTGCCTTTAGGATCAAGGAGGAAACTGAGGCAGGCAGCGGTGAGGTGACTTCTCAGCCCCGGGCTGGTCCAAGGTCCAGTGCATCCCCTCCCTGCTTGTGAGCCCCGCAGCCTGGGCCCAGGGGAGGTGGCCTTACCCAGGGACACCAGGTTCCTGTAGTTCTCCAGCATCACCTCCTTGTAGAGCTGCCACTGAGCTGGGCTCAGGCACCCCCATTCCTCCTCAGTAAAGTCCACAACCACATCTCTGAATGACACAGCTTCCTGCAACACCAAACAAAGGCATGCTGGCCCATGGGCATGGACCAGGGGGAGGCAACAGGAGGTGGAGGCAGGACCTGCTTGATTGGACTCTGTGGGTGAGGCTTTGGGCCTTAGTTTCCTCACCTCAAAAGTGAGGGGCTTGAACCAGATGCCCTCTGAGGACCCTTCCACCTGTCCATCTCTGTTCCTCTCAGCCTAGACATGTCCCTGGGGCCCAGGGGGGCCCCTGGGGAGAAGGGTCCTGGGGGATGGGGGGGGGGTCTGGGGAGAAGGGCTCTGGAGGTGAGGATGTGGATCTGGGGGTAGTGGGAGCTCTGTGTCCTCCAGTAAGCTGGGGGAGGGGGGGTCTGCAGGCTCTGCTGGGGCCCTGCTCTTGGACGCTGGACCAGATGACCTCAGTAGAGGACTGGGCCACGCCTGTAGACGCTGTCTGACCAGCCTTGTCCATGGCTGATTCTCATGACTGACCACCCACCCCAAGAAGCCCCTGAGGATGCAGGAGCAACAAGGCATGGTCTGGGGACCTGGAGGATAGTCTTGGAGGAAGAGGAGACCTTGACTCACCTGGTCTAAGGCCAAGGGGACCCCGTGGGACCTGCCATCCTCCTCCGGGCTTCCCTCATGGGGAAGAATGAGATTCAGAGACATGAGATATGAGACCTGAGGGGAGAGAGAAAAGCCTCTGTCAGGGAAGCCCTCCAGGTGCACACACACAGGTAAACACACATAAACACACACACACCACAGAAGCAGCCCTGGCATCGTCCAGTGCCAGGCTCCTCAGGAGAGAGACAGAGGGGGAGACGCAGATCGTGGGGCAGATGTGCTAACTGGAGGATGTAGGTGGAAGGCAGAGACCCCCATTCAGGCCAATTCTGCCCCCTGCATCAGGTCCCCAGCAGGGGCAGGGTGCCCGGGCACAGAGACAGGAGAGATGCAGTCTCTGCCCGCCAAGGGGGCACATAGCCTGGGCAGAGACAGGCATGTTCGCAGTCAGTGGGATGTGCTCCCAGGGAGGCGACTCTGGGGCTGCACCTGGAAGGGGCTCAGGATCCCCAGAGGCCCAGGGGAGGACGGAGGAAAGTGCAGACTTGGAGGACAGCCTGGGCAAAGGCATGAGGCAAGAGGTGGGTATTACAGAGGAAGCCAGCCGGCTGGCTCTGCCCAGACCCTAGCACTGGTCCTGCCAAGCAGAGCAGCCCAGTCCTCCAGGAGCGCTCCTGAGCTGGACAGGACTGCCCACCCTGGAGGACGGTGCTGGAGTTCGTGTGGGAGGAGGACTGAAAGGGCGGGGGGAGCCTAGTGGAAAGGGGAGCGGAGGCCCCCCGGCCCCGTGCTCAGCGCTGAGCCCTCACCCCCATTTTACAGAGGAGGAAACTGAGGCAGAGCACCTGGAACTCGCGGCAGGCTGGATCTGATCAGTGCGGTTCTGGTCCTGGCCCCCTCATCCCCCCGGGGAAGCAGCCCCGGAGGCAGGACCCAGGACCCCTCCTCCGAGGGCCGCCAGGGCTGCCAGCGGGCACCCGGGAGGCAAACTGGCAGCGGAGGCAGCTGGCCCGAGGGGGCGGGAGAGTGAGAAGGGTGCTGGCACGGCCCCTCCGGCCTCGCTGCCCAGGGGGGCACACACAGTGCCCACACGCAGACACAGTGCCCAACAGACACAGTGCCCACACGCACAGTGCCCACACAGACACAGTGCCCACACGCCCACACAGACACAGTGCCCACACAGACACAGTGCCCACATGCACAGTGCCCAACACAGTGCCCACACACCCAGCGCCCCCACACAGTGCCCCCCCCCCGGTACCCCCCCCCCCCCCCCCCCAGGACGCCCGGCCCGGGCGGCCTGAGCACTGCAGGCGTTTCCTGACCCAGGCAGGGATCTCCCCGCCCGCTCAGGGATGTCGGGGGACCCCAGGCAGGGAAGAAGGCCGGGGGGAGGGGCTGGGGCGGGGTCCCACCTCCACGGCCCGCGGGGGGTCCTCGGGGCTCCCAGGGCCCCTCCCCCGGGGCGCCCAGACCGCACGCACGCACACCCAACGCCTCCCAGCCCCCCTGCGGACACCCGATCCCCTCCCCCCTCCTCTCCACCCAGGTCTCCGGACGTCACCAACCCCCCCCACCCGTGACGTCACACGCCCCCCTCTCACCTCTCGTTCCCCCGGAGCTCCCTGCGCTTCCTCGTTCGCTCGCCCCTCGATCTGCGCCTGCGCGCCCGGAGCCGCCCGAGGTCTGTGTACAGGGGCCGCGGGAACGCAGAGGCCTCTGGGAATCTCCGGGGTGCGCAGGCGCAGCAGCCTACGTGAGGGGAGGGCGGTGCGGGCCCGAGCCTGAGCAGTGCGCGTGCGCCGTACTCCCCCTCCGGGCGTCCGCGCCCTGCGCGTGTCCGTGGGCTCGTGCGTGCGTCCCTGCCCCGAACGTGTGTGTGCGTGGGGAGCCGTGCGCGCCCGGGGGCAGGGCCGGGGAGCTCAGTGCGTGCCGAGGCAGCGGCACAGCCTTGGCGACCCAATTGGGGGGACCTCCTGCTGCTGCTGGGGGGGTTCTCGGACCCGCCCGACCTGTAGCGTTCCCCCGGGTGTAGACTGCCTGTGCAGCGGGCGCAGCACAGCCCGGGCCCCTCCCCCCAGGCTCCAGACCCCTGCCCCTCCCCCCAGGCTCCAGACCTCCCCGGCCCCTCCCCCCCAGGCTCCAGACCCCGGCCCCTCCCCCCCAGGCTCCAGACCCCTGCCCCTCCCCCCAGGCTCCAGACCTCCCCGGCCCCTCCTTGAGCTGGGAGGGGGTGGTCCTCCAGGATACACCTGGGGAGGGGGCGGGGGCTTGGCCCCCTCGCGGGGTCCTCGGAGCCCTGGGGATCCCTGCTCCCTGTCCTGGGGTGTGATAATGTTTAATATAAAATTTTGGAATAATCTCTTTGTTCTCTCTGAAGTAAACTCAGAGAATGCCTCTTCCTATGTCAGCAAAAGCCAGCCAAAGCTGACTCTGCATTCCTTGGGAGACCTTTAACCTATGACATATCTTGAATAATGGGACTTTCCTTTGTATCTTATTATCTATAGACACATACTATGTTATGGCATATTAATGGTAAGGAAAAAATAGGCATCCTGGGTTTCTATTGAACATTGTTTGCCCCTTCCTGTGTCAGTTACCTGTTTGGGGCAGGAAGCCTGCCACTCACTAGTGGTGGGATTTCCTTCCTTGTCACCGAGACATGTGTTTGCCCAGCTTGGAATCCCAACATTTGATTGACATTGCTTTGTTAATTGTCTTGTCTTAATGAATTTATGATTTGCTTAGTTAAGAGAGTTTCCTCCTCATGGCAAAATGTATATAAGCCAGAAGATTTCTGCACTGGGTAGCCAGAACATCTCTGGCTCCATAATGCATTATGTAACTGTTTTCTTTATGGGGAATTGATCAATTAATTAATTAAATCATAAAATGTATGCATTCAGCTATGTTGCCTTTTCTTAACAAAGTTTTCAGGTCAACAGGTGAGATGCACAAAGTAAAGTTCACGGACCCACGAAGGAAGCTGGGGCTCCGGTGGACAGGCCGCGGTCAGGACGTCTTTAAAGATGGTTTCAGGGGCCGCTGCCCCACGTCCTCCCTGCCCTCGCCCACAAGAGGCCAGTGTGCCCCCTGGCACCCCCATGGGCCGGGCATGGCAGAGCCCCCGGGGCTCCAGTGACGAGCTTCATATGGGGGGGTCACGGAGGCCAGCCAGGGACGTGCAGCGTGCGGCCAGGAGGACCATGTGGGCCGGCAGGCAGGGCTGGACTGCTTATGAAGGACTGTGACTGTCCCAGCATCTTCTGTGTGATCCCGGAGGCCACTGGGAGCCTCTGGAGGTCCCTGAGGAGGGCACGGGCATGTTTAGAGGAGGAGAGTCACTGTGGAGAATTAGTGGAGGCCGGACTGGAGTGGGGAGAGACTTGGGGCAGGCAGGCGCCCCCCAGCTCTGTTGCAGTACTTGAAGTGTCAGAAGGACAGAAGAGATGCCACCCTGGTTGAAATCCCAGGACCTCACTGATAAGATGTGGGATGGGGGGCGAGGGAGATGGAGGAGGCGAGGATGAGTCCTAGGTTGGGAGCCTGGGAGATTGGCGGTGCTCTCTACAGTGACAGGGATGGTAAGATGGAAAGAGAAGTTCTGTTTTGGACATGGTGATATTTGTAGGATGTTCAGTTCAAGGTGTGTGGAGATGTGAGCCTGCAGGCCAGGAGAGTACGAGTATAAGTAGATCTCAGAAGCCTCAACATTGAGGCGAGGCTTGAATCCATGGGAGCTGATATCGCCAAGTGAAACAGGATAGAGACAGAGGAGGGCAGGGTCCAGGTCACAGTTCTGAGACTTCTTTGCATTATTTAAGCACTGCGGATCACCTTATTCTCCTGGATACTGTTGACCTGAAAATTTGGTTAAAGTAGAGGCAACAGGCTAAATGCATACATTTTTATTATTCTTATTCTAAATTCCCTTTAAAGTAACGGTAGGTGCACTCCACAGAGCTAGTCATGATCTGGCTACCTCAAATAAAACTGACCAGGCTTAAATCTGTTTTAGAATAATTCAAAGTGGTTTGTGTCCTTCAGATTTATGGTCTCCAGACCACTAGAAAGGAATTTCTTAATTGCATAGGTTATAAATACAATAAGATAACAGAATTTGACAAAGTTTCAAGTTGAAATTACAACCCAAGATGTCTGTTTTCTTTACTATTAACATGCCATAACGTAGTATGTCCCCAAAATATTAAGATATGGAAAACGTCCCATTATTCAGAAAAAATGTCTTAGGTTAAAGGTCTCTTAAGCAACGACAAGTCAGCCTTATCTGCTTTGTTGACATAGCAAAAGGCATTCTCTGAGTTTACTTCAGAGAGAACAAAGAGACTATTAGCTCCAGGCTCTTCTTAATTCAAGCTCTGGCTCTTCGATGATTATCAATACCTTCTACCCTCTAGTTTTTGTGACCCCAATTTGTCCTGGTTCTCCTCCTTTCTCTCTGACCACGCCTCAGTTTCCTTTTCTAGTTCATCATCTAAATCACTCACTGTGAGTCTCCATTCTTACCTAGCCCTTGGACACTGAAGGGGTGTTGCCTCAGACAAACTGAGACCTAAGAAAGATTTTAATTTAGAAAGGCCAAGGTCACCCACTGCATCCCGGGCCATCACCAGTCATCTTGACTTTGTCTTGCTCGACTTTGATGACTCTGAAGGAGATAGTGAGGCTAATGACTTCAAAGCTCTGCCTCCCTTGAATCCAATTCACACTTAAGTCAAGACTGCACTCTCATCGGTCCTCCTGGAGAAGAAAGGTGAACAGCAGCTACGAGTGTCCCCCAAGCCTCCGTCCAAGGCACAGTGCTTGGCACGCAGCAGATGCTTAAGAAATGCATCTTGACTGACAGGGCCAAATGCCAAGCATGGTCAAGAGGGAGCAGGCTCTAGAAAACTAGATGATGGTGATTTGGCAGCAAGTGGTTCCTGTTGATGGAAGACAGTGAAAGAGGAGAAGTGAATTGTCAATGGCTTTCCCCACAGGATTAACCAAGAGCGGCAGGGGAAATGGTGAGTCACATCAGGCATGGTTGAATCCCATGAGAAATTTTTCCAAGATGGAAGATTCGTGAGTGTGTTTGTCGGCAGCGGGGAAGGAGCCAATAGGTTGGGAGAGATTGAAGATGAGAGCGAACGTGGGAATGATAGTGGGGTGATCTGCTAGAGAAGATGAGATCAAAGACAGAGGTGGAGGAGTCCTCCTTCCATGGACTGTCTGCAGTGCACTCCCACCAAGATCTAGGCTTTTTCTCATCTCTCTCCACTCACACCTTCTCTATTCCTTTCGCTTTCTAAGTATATCTACTCCATATGTAATGCCTGCACTTCCTTCTCTCTGAGCTGGTCTGGGATGTACACTTCTAGAATCCCATTTCAGTCCTGAGGACCACTGCATTCAGTGATATTGATGATGCCAAGTTTAGCTCTAGACAAGTGGCTGTGTCTCCACTTCCCCCACAGATACCGAGTGCATTAAGGAAAGAGGGGGACCCAGGTTTATGGGCAATGCGATCTTGCATTTCCCCTCAACTCTGCTTTGTCCAAATAATTCCTTCTGTGGCTATGTCTAGGCCAGAACTTGGGCTCATCTCTCAGCTGCTTATCTTCTCCAGCTGCGGTAGATCTAGATTACCCCACTGAGGACCCAGCTTTTCTGGAACCCTCAAATTCAGGTGGCCTCCAGGGCTGGCAATGCCCATATCAGGATTGTTGCACAGTAACCTATGATCAGGCAAAGAAAAGCAAAACAAAAGAGGGGGAAAATGGGGCTCAGAAACCTAGACTCAATGTGTTTAGATAGTCTATGTGTGTTAACTGGCAAGTGTTTACAGCTGCCCTGGAGTGGGGGGCTACCCTTCTGCCACCCCTCAGGGCCCTGGAGAGTCAAAATGATAGAGGGCAGGGAAACTTCCTCCCTTTTAGTTCTTGCCCCTAGAATGAAGGAAGGATGGAAGGATGGATGGGCAGGCCAAAGGACCACTGGAGGTATGCTGCATCATCCCAAAGACCAGTCCATTCAGCCCTAATTTATGTATATCCCCAGAGTTGCCTGAGGAGCTCAGAGCTAAGTCAGTCACATAGGACCACTCTCGTACACACTCCCTTATGCTTGGAATGTTGACATGATGCTAGAGTTGGAGCTGGAAGGACCCAGATTCCTTTTATCTCTGATGCTTACTGACCCTGTGACCTCAGACAAGCCATTTAACCCTAGTCTCAAAGCCCTTCTTAACCTGCCACCTCCTCCCTCCCCAGCCTTCTTACACCTGACTCCCCAGCACAGCGACTCTGGTCTCCCAGTTTTCTCAGGAACAAGACCCTCCATTTCTCAGCTCTGGGAATGTCCTCTGGCCATCATCCCTCATGCCTCCTCTCTAACGACTGACTACCCTGGCTTTCTTTAAGTCCTAACTACAATCACACCTTCTCCAGGAAGCCTTGCCTCACCCTCTTAATTCCAGCCCCTTTCCTCCATTAATTATCCCCTATTTATCCTGTATATAGCTTACTTTGTGCATATGTATTTACATGTCTCCCCATTAGATTATAAGTACATATATACACATATGTATATATATGTAAATAAAAGTTCTTTGAGGGAACTTTTGCTTCTTTTTTATCCCCCAAAGAAATAAAACATAAAGAACAATTAATTAGACACTTAAAATTCTAATATCTAACTTTAGCACAGATTAGAGAAGTAAACACTTGTTTATTTTAGGATCAACCATTCAAGTTAAGTGGTTGAAGGGTTGGTGGGGGGACTCAGGAATTTAATTCGAGGAAGCTGAAATAGTCCAGGCAAAGAGACTGTGGAGTGGGAAAGGACTTATTTAGTATCAAGTTTGCATGAGCAAAACTCATGGGTAAAGTACTGACTTAAAAGAGGAAGGGGGAAAATTAAGACAAAACAAAGAAATGCAGGAAAACACAAACCTAATAACCATAAACTGAACAGATTTAAACTCCCAGTAAAATTAAAACATGGCAGAACGGATAAGGCATGTTAATATTTAATATAAATTTTAGACTTTAATAAGGGCCAAAGTTTGAATTAAGAAGAGTCTGGACCTAATAGTCTCCTTTGTTTAGAGGAAAACACAGATACCTGGGGTTGTAACTTCAGCTTTTGTCAAACTCTGTTAAGGCCTGTTTAGGACAGGATATCTGTTATCTGGGTGATGGGACGTTTTCCTTGTCTTAAATCACAGAGATATGCTACAGAAAGAAGATGCCCATTGCTTGGGATCATAAAACCCAACTGACACCACTTTGTTTGCAATGTGTTTATCTAAGAGAACTCCTTCCTCATGGCAAAATGTACTTAAGACAGTGGATTTCTGTACTAAGTCAGCCAGTTCTGATCCTGGCTCCATAGCGCTATGTAACTGTTTTCTTTATAGGGAATTGATTAATTAATTAAATCATAAAATGTGTGCATTTAGCCTGTTGCCTTTCCTTAACAAGTTTTCAGGTCAACAGGCAATACTTGACAATTTGTTACATGCAAGAAACATCTTTTTTTAATATATAATTTTAAAAAAATATATAACGTATTTATTCTTCAGTTCTCAGCATTCGTTTCCACAAGAATTTGAATTCAAAATTTTCTCCCCATCTCTCCCCACCCTCCACCCCAGGACAGCATGCACCCCATCCACCCCTTCCTCCAGTCTGTCGTCTCTTCTATTTCCCACCCTTCTTCCATCCCCCTTACCCTCTATTTTGCTGTAGGGCAAAATAGATTTCTATACTCCATTGCCTGTATATCTTATTTCCCAGTTGCATGCTAAAACAATTTTTAACATTCATTATTAAAGCTGTGAGTTCCATATTCTCTTCCTTCCTCCCCACCCACCCTTATTGAGAAAGCAAGCAGTTCAATATGGGTCATACATGTGTAGCCAGGTGAAACATTTCCAAATAGTTATGTTGCAAAAGACTAACCACATTATGTTCTGTCCTGTCCTGCCCTCCATTTATTCCATTGTCTCCCTTGACCTGTCCTCCCACAATAGTGTTTGCTTCTGATCATCCCTTTTCCCAATTTGCTGTCCCTTCTATTATCTTCCCTCTCCTATCCACTTCCCCCTTGCCTTCCTGCAGGGTAAAATAGATTTCCATATCCAATTGAGTGAGTATTATTCCCTCCTTAAACCAAATCCCATGAGAGTAAGGCTCACTTTTTCCCTTTCATCTCCCCCCTCTTCCTCTCCATTGTAAAAGCTTTCTTCCCTCTTTTACGTGAGATGATTTGCTGCATTCTACCTCTCCATTTCTCTTACTCCCAGTACATTCTATTCAACAGTAAATATTTTTAAAAATTCATTATATGTTTAAAAAGAAAAATGAGCTGCACTGAACAGAGAGTGATAGTTTCATGCACAATCCTCTTTTTCTGTTCTGCTTTGTGTATAGAAATGCTCATTTTATTTCATGTTTTTCAAGTTTAGGATAAAACTAAATACTTTTCAAAATTAAATGTCTGCTAGAGCAGACTGGACCTAACTTAGTGCTGTGCAGAGAACCAAGATGACTTTATTCCATTGACTCTAATGCCTATTTTTAAAAATTAATTAATTAATTTTTAGTTTTCAATATTTATTTCCACAAGATTTTGAATTCCAAATTTTCTCTCCACCTCTCCCCTCCCCCACCCCAAGACATCATGCATTCTAATTACCCCTCCCCCAATCTGCTCTCTCTTCTAATACATCCCTCCCTTCCTTTTCCCCCATCTCCTCTTTTTTCTTGTAGGGCAAGATAGATTTCTATACCCCATTACCTGTTTTTCTCTTTTCCCAGTTACATGTAAAAACAATTTTTAACATTTGTTTTTAAAACATTTAGTTCCAACTTTTCTCCCTTCCTCCCTCCCCACCAATCCCCACTAAGAAGGTAAGCAATTCAACATAGGCTACATATGTGTAGTTATGCAAAAGACTTCCATAAAAGTCATGTTGTGAAAGACTAACTACATTTTTCCCTCTATCCTATCCTGCCCCCATTTATTCTATTCTCTCTTTTGAACCTCCCCAAAAGTGTTTACTTCTAATTACCCCCCTCCTCCAATTTGCCCTCCCATCTATCATCTTATACCCTTCTCTCCTACTTTCCTGTAGTATGAGATAGATTTTCATATCAAATTGAGTGTGCATGTTATTCTCTCCTTAAGCCAAATGGGCTGAGAGTAAGGTTCATTCTTTCCCTCTCACCGGGTCCCCTCTCTTCCCCTCCATTAAAAAAAGCTTTTTCTTGCCTCTTTTATATGAGGTAATTTGCCCCATTCAATAGCTTCCTTTCTCCTCCCAATATATTCCTCTCTCACCCCTTAATTTTATTTTTTTAGCTATCACCCCTTCCTATTCAACTCACCCTGTGCCCTCTCTCAATACGTATATAATCCCTCCAACTACCCAAATACTGAGAAAAGTCTCAAGAGTTACAAATGTTATTTTTCCATGTAGGAATGTAAACACTTCAACTTTAGTAAGTCCCTCATGATTTCTCTATCCTGTTTACGTTTTCATGGTTCTCTTGATTCTTGTGTTTGAAAGTCAGATTTTCTATTCAGCTCTGGTCTTTTCATCAAGAATACTGGAAAGTCCTCTATTTCATTTGAATGACCATTTTCCCCCCTAAAGTATTATATACTCAATTTTGCTGGGTAGGTGATTCTTGGTTTTAATCCTAGTTCCTTTGACTTCTGGAATATTATATTCCAAGCCCTTCAGTACCTTAATGTAGAAGCTCCTAGATCTTGTGATATCCTGACTGTATTTCTACAGTTCTCAAATTGTCTCTTTCTGGCTGCTTGCAATATTTTCTCCTTGACCTGGGAACTTTGGAATTTGGCTACAATGTTCCTAGGAGTTTCTCTTTTTGGATCTCTTTCAGGAGGTGATCAGTGAATTCTTTCCATATTTATTTTACCCTTTGGTTCTAGAATATCAGGGCAGTTTTCCTTGATAATTTCTTGAAAGATGATGTCTAGGCTCTTCTTTTGATCATGGCTTTCAGGTAGGCCCATAATTTTTAAGTTGTCTCTCCTGGATCTATTTTCCAGGTCAGTTGTTTTTCCAATGAGATATTTTACATTATCTCTTTCTTTTTCATTCCTTTGGTTTTGTTTTGTAATTTCTTGATTTTTCATAAAGTCATTAGCCTCCATCTGTTCCATTCTAATCTTTAAGGAATCATTTTCTTCAGTGAGCTTTTGGATGTCCTTTTCCATCTGGCCAGTTCTGCGTTTTAGGGCATTCTTCTCCTCATTGGCTTTTTGGATCTCTTTTGCCATTTGGGTTAATTTATTTTTTACAGTGTTATTTTCTTCAGCATTTTTTGGGGTCTCCTTTAGCAAGCAGTTGACTTGTTTTTCATGATTTCTTGCATCACTCTCATTTCTCTTCCCTATTCTCTTACTTAATTTTTAAAATCCTTTTTGAGCTCACCCATGGCCTGAGACCAATTCATATTTTTCTTGGAGGCTTTAGATGGAGGAGCTTTGACTTTGTTTTCTTCTGTTTGCATGCTTTGGTGTTCCTTGTCACCAAAGTAAGATTCTATAGTCTAATTCTTTTTCTGGTTTTTGCTCATTTCCCCAACCATTTACTTGACTTTTGAGCTCTTTGTCAAGGTAGTTCTCTGCTTCCAGTGGGGGTGAGGGGTGTACTGTCAGCTGCTCAACCCCCACCCCCCCAATCTGTGGGCCTAGAGCTCCAGAAACTGTGGCTACAGCTGCCCCTGCTGGTGCTGTGGCTTCTGCAGGTTCTTCTTCCCCCTCCCCCTCTGCTGCCCTGGGGCTGGACCATTCCACTCTCCTGCACTGGTCCCACAGGCTTTTCCCACTGACTTTCCAATTTATCCTCAGCATTTTGGGGTCATGAAGTCTGGAAACCACCCAGGTGTGAGTGATTCAATCTCCCTGTGGCCTGCTCAGGTCCCCTCTCTGCACCTGCGGCCCACACTAGATTGCCCTCTGCTCTCAGCATGGTGCAACAGATGCTTCCTGCTGACGTTCCAGGCTATTGTGGGCTAGAGATTTGTTTCACTCCATCATTCTGGTTGTTCTGCTGCTCCAGAATTTGTTTAGATACATTTTTTACAGGTATTTGACTGGGCTTGGCAGGAGTACTCTAGAAAGACTGTATAGTTACTCCATCATCTTGGCTCTGACCCTGTGTGCCTCATTGTCAGTAAATTTTATTTTTTAGGTAGTCTCCCTTCATATTCAGCTCATCTTGTGCCCTCTGTCTATGTGTACATATATATATGATACATATATATGTATAAATACACATATACACACATACACCCATGTACACATATATACCTATACACATATAATATACACATACATACATACATACCCTACATATATATATATATATATATATATATATATATTGCCTCTCAATACCCTAATACTGAAAAAGGTCTCATGAGTTACAAATATCATCTTTCCATGTAGGAATGTAAACAGTTCAACTTTAATGAGTTCCTTAAGGCTTCTCTTTCCTGTTTACCTTTGTTTTTCCAGTGAGATATTTCACATTGTCTTCTATTTTTTCATTCTTTTGGTTTTGTTTTATAATTTCTTGATTTCTCATAAAGTCATCAACTTCTGTCTGCTCCATTCTAATTTTTAAAGAACTGTTTTCTTCAGTGAGCTTGTGGACCTACTTTTCCATTTTGTCACCTCTGCTTTTCAGGGCATTCTTCTCCTCATTGGCTTTTTGGACCTCTTTTGCCATTTGGGTTAGTCTGTTTTTAAAGGTGACAATTTTTTCAGCATTTTTTGGGGGTCTCCTTTAGCAAGCTCTTGACTTGTTTTTCATGATTTTCTTGCATGACTCATTTCTCTTCCCAGCTTTTCCTCCACCTCTCTTACTTGATGTTCAAAATCCCTTTTTAGCTCTTCCATAGCCTGAAACTACTGCATATTTTTTTGGAGGCTTTGGATGTAGGAGTCTTGACTTGCTGTCTTCTTCCAGTTCTATGCTTTGATCTTCCTCATCCAAAAGGATGGAAGAAAATACCTTTTCACTATGAAAGTGACCTTCTATAGTCTTATTTCTCCCCCTTTTTTGACATTTTCTCAGCCAATTACTTGACTGTTGAGTCCTTTGTCAAGTAGAGGATATACCAACCTAGGCTTCAGAGGTTTTGTGCAGCTATTCTCTAAGATATCTCTAGGGACCTGTAAGTTTTCAGTTCCTCCAAAGTGGCATAGTCAAGGGATAGGTCGTTACTCCTCTCCTGCACTCTGGTCTGTGAGCAACCAAAAGCACTCTTTTCTGCTCTGAAACTGTGAGTAGGATTCCCATCAGCAGCCATCAGCTCTGCCATGCCAGAGCTCTTCCTCACCCTAGGACTGCCACTCAGGACTAAGACCCAGATCAGCCACTTGATTCCCCCAGGGTCTGAGAGCTCCATCAGTGGACTGCAGTGGCTGCTGCCACCCTGGGACCAGCACTAGGGCCGACTGTTCTCCCTTCCCATGCAAGTGAAAGAGCTTTCTTACTGACCTTTGAAGCTGTCTTTGTCATCTGTGTGTTGAGAAATCTGGACACTATAGCAGCTGTCCCTGATTCAGCACTTTGAAGCCTGCTCTAGTCCTGTCTGTGCCACCTGACCCATGCTGGGCTGGGCTCTACCTCAGTCCAAACCACTTCCTGTTGGCCATCCAGGCTATCTTGGGCTGGAAATCTGTTCCACTGTGTCATTTTGTGGCTTCTGCTGCTCTAGAATTTGTTCAGAATGACTTTTTACAGGTGTTTTTAAAGGGTTTGGGGGGAGAGCTAAAGCAGGTATCCGCTTCTTCTCTGCCATCTGGATTCTGCCCCTACTCCTCAAGTAACAACTTCTTAAGAAATAAAAAGCCACCTGGAATGAAAATCACAGGCTGGAACAAAAATTAGTATGGGTCAGCATATTCCAGAACACCAGAAGTTGGAATTGTACTAACAAGACCAGAATAAAAATTTACACTGTCAAAAGAAGCAGGTAAAGTCCATTATACTTAAAGGTTTAGTGAAACAATACCATTATTAAGCATAAAGGCACCAGATGATAGAGCATTTACATTCACAAAAGCAAAGCTAACTGAATTGCAAAAATACATGGATAGTCATGCTTGCTAACTGACCTGATAATGCTAGAAAATATTAATGTATCTCTTTCAGAGTTGGATAACTGTAAGATAAAATGGAAAATAAGGAATAGGACAGACTGTTGACATTTTTAATTTAAAAGTTCTTTGGCATCTTGTGAATGGGTTAATTAAAAAACATATGTCCCAGCATCCTATATACCTCTACAAGAACTGATCAAGTCAGCGGTGCAGGGAGAAATGATCACTATATGAGAATATTAAATAATCCTTTATAGACTATGCGGAAATAAAAATACAGGGGAACAGGAGAAACGTTACAGATGTAGCCTAAGTAGGAGTCAAAGAACAAATGATACAAACTACAGATAGAAAGGCGAGGTACTGACAAAGTATCCAACAACTTCAGGACACATGTAAAGCTTTCCCTGAAGATACTTTGTAGCAACATGAGAACACAGGTTCCAGGAGCAGCGCTCAGCGGGGGCGGAGGGGCCCTGCCTGTGGGACCGCAGGGAGGGCGCTGGAGGAGGCCCGCCCTCCCTGGGCTCCCCGTTCTCCTAGCAGACGCGCCCTCGCAGGGCTCAGCACCGAGGCCTGGGCACAGGCGGGGGTCTGCCCGGCCCGCCTGGATCAGCACTGTTCTCAGAGGGCCCGCCAGGGGGCGCCAGAGTGCGCAGGGCGCTGGGCCTGCGCTCAGTTCAGACCCAGCCTCAGACAGGCCCCCGCGGGTGACCCTGTCTGCCTCAGTTTCCTCCTCTGTAAAATGAGCTGGAGCAGGAAATGGGAAGCCAGCCCAGGATATTTGCCAAGAAAACCCCCAGCGGGGTCAGGAGGAGTCGGCCCGCCGTTGGGCCCCGGCGCCTAGCGCATGTTTCCCACTCCAGGAAGTTCAGAAAAGCCACGGGCCCCAGAGGTCACAGAGACACACACGCAGTCCCACGGGACACGGGGGGCGGGGCAGGTGACGGAGCTCACGACCCAGCCGCTCAAGGCCGGTGGACTTCATTTCCCAGAAGAACCCGCGGCCCAAGTGAAAAAGAGGCGCCGCCATGGAGGTCTCTGGGAGGCGGCACCGCCCTTCCCCCTCGGGGTGCGCAGTGCGCAGGCGCACCTGCCCAGAGGCAAGCCGCCTTTGTCCCAGACTGGGCGGGGCGGGATCCGCAGGAGGCCCGGAGGGGGCGGGCCGCTGGAGGGCGTGGTCACGGAGGGGCGGGGCCGACTGGGCGGGTGTGAGTGAGTGTGAACTCGTGCGCGTGCGTGGCTCGGTGAGTGCGGCGAGTGTGCCGGGCACGCGCTCCTCTGCACGAGTGTGTCCGGCGCCGCCCCCCCGACTCCGCCCCGGGGTGCACGGCCGCACCTTCTCCTCTTGAACACCCGCAGAGACGGGGACCTCACTGCGCGATGGGTAAGGGTCTGTGGTGTGTGCCCCCATCCGGGGCCAGGAGGTGCCCACCTGGCACTGGTCCTGCCTGGGCTCCGTGCCCCCCAGGTCCCTGTGCCCGGCGCCGCTGGGACGAGGGGTGTAGCTTGGGGGGAGGTTGCTCTGGGCTGGCCCCGGCTCTCAGCCCGCATTCTGCCCTCGTATACCCTAGGCGCTCTATAAGTGCTTATCCCAGTCCCCCTTTTCAGCTGCTTTCTGGAGCCCAAGCAGTGGCCAGCTCAGAGCTACCAGGCTCGTCTCTTGTGGGAGGGGGGCAGGATCCTGGAGGGGGCAGGGTCCCTGAGGGGGGCAGGGTCCCGGAGGGGGGCAGGGTCCTGGAGGGGGGCAGCACCCTGGAGGGAGGCAGCTGGACCAGACCCCGGGTCATATGGTGGCTGGCATGAGGGGCCGGGCTAAGAGAGGCTTCCCAGACGGAGCCTCGGAGGGCAGGGAGAGCTCAGGGTCTGGCAGGTGCACCGTGGGCCAGGGGCCTGAGCCTCGAGGTCCGGCTTGAGGAATGGTCCTCCAGCCCTAGCTCTGAGCAACCCTCGTCTTTTACTGGGGCCTAGGGGAGCCTTGGCAAGAAGACTGTCTGGGCCCCTTGGTTGGCAGACCAGTGCGGAGCGGGCCAGGGAGGGCAGTGACCCTTCTGCCAGCCCAGAGCTCTCCCAGTAGTTCCCACATAGCCCCAGAGACTTGGGCGTCTGCCCCTGATGGGCTCAGAAGGTCTATGCTTCACGGGCATGGGCATGTCCGCTCTTGGGCACAGCCTTCTCAGGGTGGCCTGCCCTGCTTGGGAGGACCTCTCCTGCTGGCCTTGGACGATCCAGTGAGGGACCGGAGCAGGCCCTTAGTGGAGGCTCAGTCAGTGAGAAGTGAAGAAAGGCCTCTGGGATTGCCCAAAGGGGTACAGGATTCAGGGGATGGGGGTCAAGAACCTTGAGGTATCATGGAAATCCTTATAGAAGTCAAATAAAAGTTTGATAGCTTTGGTTTTCACATCGCCTCCTTCCTCTGCCTCCCCAGAAAGCCATCCCTTATAGTAACGGGATAAAAGGTTCCGGGGGGGGGGACCCCTAGACACCCCCCCCCACCTCTCCCAGCAAGGCCAGGGAGGAGGCTTCTTCTCCCGCCTCTCCCGGCCTTCCCCCAGGCTATTTGGACATTGTTCTCCCAGTGTCAGGTACGGTTTTCCTGGTCCCACTTCCTGCCTCCCCTTCTTCATCAGGGTGATCATTTCTTACCTGGGAACATCCCCTTCTCTGTGTGGAGCACCATTCTGCCGGCACCTGCTTTTTCTCCCCTTGCTTATTGGGGAGTGAGTGGCCGGCAGTGGAGTCTGGCTCAAGGGATGTGGACATTTTAGTGGCAGCTTCCACGGAATTCCACCTGGATCTCTAGGATCTGTGGACCCCTTCTCAGTGTCTACAGCTTTCCGTGCCTCACCCTCTCCCCCTGGCCTTTGTCGCCTTTGCCAGTTTGTTGGGTGTGAGGTGAACCCTCAGGGTTGTTTCAGTTTGCGTTATTTGTTTCTGGAGTTCTTCCGTGTGGTTTTTAGGAGTTAGAAGTTCTTCTGGGAATGTCTTTTGAAGACGTTCTCTCAGCTGACAGCTTGTGGTCTTACAGATTTCTCTTGGTGTGTGTCCTGGGTTGTCAGATGCTGGTGCTTTGTTTTTGATGTTTGATGCAAAGATTTTATTCTTACTCCAGTGCTGGCGTTCTGTCTGTGACATCTCATCAAAATGATCTGGTTTTTGGGAATTGCTGCTGCCTTGTTCAGGCGAGATGTTATTTTCCCTCGGGAGCTGGGGAAGGCCCCTCTTCTTGCTTTCCACGGGCTTATCTTTCGTAGTCAGGGCCCATGCTGTGTTGTGCGAGGTGTTGGTCTAAACTTAGTTTCTGCCAGAGTGTTCCCAGCCGTTCTGGTCCGACTGGGAGTCCTTTCTTAGGTAACTGGTGCTTCCCGGTTTCCTGAGTTCCATAATTTCTGATTCTTCCTTGTCTCCTCCGCTCCACCAGTGAACTCTTCTCTTTTTTTAAGCCAATACTAACCGGTTCTGATGGCTGCACTTTGATTTAAGGTCTGGAAGAGCCCCTTGCCCTTTAGCGCTTTTTCTTCTATTTCTCTGGTGTTCTAGGTGTTTTTCCTCTAGGTTGTTGTGAATCCAGAAGCTCTGGACCAAGGCCCATGTTGTCAGCTCCTAGCTTGGCACTGGGGGAGGCCCTATCTGAGCAGGGAATGTGCTCCAGGATTCTTTCTGATACAACCCATTGACAGGGAGACAGAGAAGGTCCAGGACAGTGACTTGAGGGACAGCAGGGCTTATGGAGGGTGAACTAAGGATGAGGAGCCCATGGAAGGGCTGGAGAGGGGTGGTCTGAGAGGTTTGGGAGGGAGTCACGAGGTGGGATGGTCTGAGAGGTGGGGAGAGAAGCAGGGGGTTGGTCTGAGAGGTTTGGGGGGTGGGAGCACAGGGGTATCCTTGGGAGCAAGGGAAGCAGGCAGAGGGCAAAGGCTTTGGGAGTGGGCAGTGGGCACAGAGGCAGGGAGGGACTATAGGGTACACAGAAACCAACCGTGAGATCTAGCTCTTGGGGACTTGGAAAGGGGTTATTTCAGCCCAGTGGGGGAGACCAGGCAGTTCCCAGGAGGTTGAGAAGGGGAGCCATGAGGAGGCAGAGGTCACCAGGACAGTTTGTCTTTGAGGACAGGAGGGCCATGGGTCATAGCTTGGAGGTGGCAGGATCCAAGGCACCTTTCTTTTCCCCAAAGAAAAGGGAGCCAGGATGGGTTTTGGGAAGGAGGTGCGGGGAGGTATGGGAGGGCAAGGGACAGCTGCAGGGATAGGGAGGGGACCCGAGGGAGGAAAGGGGGGCCTCTTGTGGAGCAGAGGCATGCTATCCCATAAGCCATCCTTGGCTGGGGTGCTGGGCAGCCATGAGAGCCCATCAGCTTGGCATGGCTTTTCCATTATGCTGGGCTTGGGTTCCCAGACATGCCCATGGGTTGACTGACCCAGGCTTTGCCATTTTCTGTCCCTGGAGTGGGACCCTGGCCCCTCCCTCTGGCCTCCTGGGTTTATTTCTCTCTCAGACTCCACATGAGTATTCCTGGGATCATGGCCTTAGGGCTAGAAGGTTGGCCTCCTCCACAGAGGGCACCAGAGGCCTTGCCTGGCAGAGATGAGATCCTAAGCAAGGACGTCCCCCTGGGGCTTACTTCATGCCCTCATGACACCCTGGGAAGATAGAGGGTTCTTGGTGGGCACTGTCCCCCATACACTTGTGTACACTCTCACACACATCAGGCACACACGCCCCTGCGCGCGCACACACACACACACACACACACAGAGTCTGGCTGCTAGGACCTGGTCTGGGGCCTCAGGGTGAAAGCCCCTGGTGCTGCCTGGCTCATCCTCCCTCCTCACAGACTGCAGTATCCAGAGAGAGCCCCAGGGCAGAGGCCAGCCTGGCGTTCTGGGAAGGGAGAGGAGGGAGGCTAGTGCCCAGGCACACATACTGGCCTCCGTGGGAGGCTGACACCCTCCTAGTCCCCCCCACATGCTCCAGGACTGCTAAGCCCCCTGAGCACCTTCCCACCCTCTGGCCCGGGGCCCCAGTAGAGGACAAGCCTCTGCCCACCCCCACCCCCCAATCTCAGTCATTTAAACCAGTTGTAGTGGAAGAAACGCAAGCCCTTGTTCAGCTTCCCCAGTGTGAGCTGTGTGATCAAGGCGAGTCAGGAGGGAGTGTGTGTGCATGTGTGTGTTTGAATGTGCATGTATGTGTGTGATGTGTGACAGAGGCAAGTCAGGAGGGTATGTGTGCCCTGTGTGTGTGTTTGTGTGGGCATGTGTATGCACAGTGTGTGTGAGATGTGTGTGTGAGAGATGTATGTGAGATGTGAGTGCATGTGTGTGATTGTGACAGAGGCAAGTCAGGAAGGTATGTGTGCCCGGTGTGTGTGTTTGTGTGGGCATGTGTATGCACAATGTGTGTGAGATGTGTGTGCGTGTGTGATGTGTGATGGAGGCAAGTCAGGAGGGTGTGTGTGCACAGTGTATGTGAGATGTGAGTGCATGTGTGTGATTGTGACAGAGGCAAGTCAATAGTGTATATGTAATGTGTGTGTGCATACATGTGTTTGTGCGTGTGTATGTGTGTGAGTGGTGGTGGTGACTGCCTGGAGGGAGGGGAGATCAGCTGTCTGGGTGAGCACACTCAGTGTTTGAGCACCCTGTCTCTGTGGTATAGATTCCGTCTGGTGGTGTGTATGTGATCATGTAGAGGTGGCGGTCGTACACAGTGGGAGTTGTGTGCGAGTCTGTGTGTACAGCCCCATTACCTGTGTAGACCGACTACACCCTTGTATTTATAGCTGAGAATCTGGATTTTGTCCCTTTGTACGTCTTGGTGTGTTGGTGAAGGTGACTGGGCTGGGCCTTCTCATCATCAGCAGGTGGGTGTGTAAGAACCACATCTCCCTCTGAGTGTGTTGGTCCTTGTGGGAATCAGTCAGTGAACTTGGGCTTCATGCTCAATCAGGGAGACTGGGGGTGGAGGAGGAGGCAGCGAATGCTCATAGATCTCTGCTTTTGGAAGAAATACAAGGGGGGAGTGGATGTGGGGCCTCGGGGGTATGTGTGTGTGGCTGGGGAGGCTGGGCCTCAGGAGTAGCCTGAGGGAAACCGGTCATTCAAAGGACAGGTGGATTTCTGTCTCCTGACTGTGTGTCTGCATGTGCCTGTGTGTGCTCTTGCATGTATGTGTGGGCATGTGTACATGTGTGTATGTGCCTGTGTGTACAGGCATTGTGAGTGTGTATTTGAGCTTCTCTCTCTGAAACCCCGTGAGAGTAACCCATGTAAGGGGGGCCTTTGTATGCCATCTGCTTTACTTTTGTCAGCCCATCCACAAATGTTGATTAGGCGCCTACTGTGTATCCTGCTCTGTGCTAAGAGCTGGTGATACAGAGAGATAGTCCCTGCCCTTGGGGAGCTCACAGTAGGCTGGGGGAGACAGAGAGGCACTGAACATGTACAGATGAATAGGAAATCATTCACAGGGAGGGCACTGGACATTGGAGGGTGAGGAAGGCTTCCTGTAAAGGGGGATTTTAGTTGGGACTTAAAGGAAGCCGAGGAGGTCAGTGGTTAGAGCAGGGGAGAGCGTCCAGATATGGGGGATGGCCAAAGAGAATGCTGGGAGTGAAAGACAGAGGATAGTATGTGTGGGGGCAGCCAAGAGGTTGGGGACACTGGATGGAAGAGTGTGTGGTGGGGGGGGGTGACGTGAAAGGGGGGGGTCTTTGAATGCCAAACGTTTGTATTTGATCCTGGGGTGTAAGAGCCATTGGAGTTTTGGGGGGGATGTAGTGGGGGTTGGTCAGACCTCAGCACAGAGATGGCCATGGAGTCCGTGGAAACTGACAGGGTCACCAAGTGAAGTCATGTGGAGGGAGAAGAGAAGAGGCCCAGGACCTGAGTGGTGAGCCCTGGGTGAAGGCCCAGCCCAGGAAAGGGAGGGCTGACCTGGCCAGTCTGGCAGGCTGGAAGGGGCCAGGATGGCGTGCCTGAAGACCTCTCAGTGTCTCTGACGACTGGTTTCCCTAATGTGTGGCTGAGCACCCCCTGCGGAGGAGCTGCTAAGCATGAGCCCGTGAGCCTCCCCCAAGGCTTTGCCATGGTCCCACAAAGATCCTGCCCCCCCATTTACTGAGGACCTACTATGTGCTAGGCGCTGTGCTAAGCTCTGGGGATACAAAGAGGAGGAAAAAAACACTTGTCTCTGCCCTCGGCCCCCAGTCCAGTGTGGGAGACAACATACAAATAGCCATGCGGACCAGCTGTAGCTTGGGAAAGTCAGGGCTTCTCTGTGAGGGAAGGGGCATCAGGACAGGTTTCCTGCAGACATCTGGGGAGCCCCTGTGAGGGGGGAGGTAGGCTGGGCAGGGCTGAGTCCTAGGACGTGTGAGGGGCAATAAGGTTGGGGGGCATTAGGGGGCCTCAGTGTGAAGAGCTTTGAAGGCCAGGCAGAGAGCTGTGTATTTGATCCTGGGCTGACAGGGAGCCGCTGGACTTTGTTGAGTAGGGGGTGACTTGGTTGAACTGGGCGTTAGGAAAGTCACTTTGTCACCTGAGTGGAGGATGGACGGAGTGGCATTAAGGCAGTGACCTGGCCTGTGACTTCCTTTACCAGAGCAGGTTAGCACCTTCTCTGCAGCTCAGCCCCCAGCACTAACTTAATAAATTATGGGACTTACCCAAGGTCACACAGCTAGCATGTGGCAGGTCCTCCGGATTTTGAAGATGGCTCTGTTCGTCATGCCACTCTGCCCATCCCTAGCAACAGGAGCATAGACTTGGACTTGGAGGGAGCCTTCGAGCCAAGTCCACCCCTGAGTTCTTGCTCTCAGGTCTTGGAGGCAGCCAGACTCCAGGCATGGCCTCAGGGAGGTTCTCCAAGGCTGCCTCAGTGCCTCTGAGGCTTCTGGCCAGGGGCCAGCCCCTGGTGGGGATGAGTTCTGGGGTCCTGACTGCCATGAATCTAATCTTTGTTAGGGAAGCCAGGGCAGGTCCTTTGTTCTCCCTTTCTTGGGGTCTGAACCCAGTCTGAGACCTTTGTGCCAAGGGAAGGGAGGGGTGTGGGCTGAGGGTCTGGGGTCAGACCCTGCGTCCCCCATGCTCACCACCCATGGACTCTGGCCAAGTCCGTCCATTCTGGGCTCCAGCTTCTTTAAACCCGATTCTCCTGACTCTGGAGATTTACCCTCTCCTGCCCTCATTCTGCTGAGCTTTCCCAGGCCCGGTGGTGTTGCCAGGGTGATGGGTGGGTGGCAGGACTTTAGAGCTGTTGGGATCTGGGGCCTCTGTCCCTCCTTATGCTTATCAGAGCAGTTTTCTTTGAAGACCATCGCGTTCAAGGCTGTGATTGAGAAAGTCACTTTTCCCCCATGAAACCCTGACCTCTCTTTAAAAACTGGAGCTTGGTCCCAGCTCGTCATCTGGCCTTTACCAGCCCAGGCCACCAAGGGAGTCTCCCATCCCACAGGCACCGAGTCTGGCTTTTCTGATGCTGGGAGGCTGCCCAAGGTCCAGAGGAGGTAGGGCCCCCTCCCTCAGGGCCCCCCTCTTCTGTACCCCAATTTCATGCACACAGTCCCAGGTACACCCTTGTCCCCTCCACCTCTCCTCCCTTTTCCTAGGATCCTTTCTTAAGGGATCACAGTGGGCCGGGCACAGGCTGGGTGCCAGGGCCACAGTGACAAAGGCAGAATATCCCAGGCCCTTCAGGACCCCTCTCCCTTTGATGGGGGCTCCCAGTTCTTTGCACCCCAGGAAATGTCACAAGCATTTCTGCACCTATCGGAAATTTCCCTCTGTCTTTGCCTGCTCTGCCTCCTGGTGTTGCCAGCTCATGGCTCTGCCATTTCTGATGTGCACAGAGGTGGTCTAGGAGGCCAGGGCAGTGAAGGGGGAAATCATAGGTATTGTGTGTGGCACTGTGGATGACGGGCCAGACTGAGTCACAAAGACCTGAATTTAAATTCCACCTGATACACTGCCTTGCTTGTGACCCTGGGTAGGTCCCCTGTCTTCAGCCTTGACAAGCCCTGGACCTCAGCATCAGGCCTGATTGTGGGTGCAGTCCGTGAGACTGACATGGGCAGTACCTCAAGTCCCAGGTGCTCCCCTGATCCCTGTGAGTCAGTCACCCTTCGATGAGACGAAGGCCCTTCCCTGCCACATGTCCCTGTCCCATTCCCTTCTGTCCTCCCAGGGTTCTTGTGAAGGTCAGATGACATGATACATGTGAAGTACTTTCCTAAAATCCAAAAAAGCACCCCCTGCCCCCAGTTCTCTACACATGCTAGCTATAGCTGTCAGCCCTGCAGAAGTGAGGTCCTTGGAGGCTGGACTGCTTGCTTCTGGCTTCGTAGGGGAGGGCTCACTTACTCAGGGCTACTTGAGCTGTCTGTGCACAACAGAGGCCTGTACTTTCAATCACTTTTTTCTGTTCTATTACATAAATGCACCCACCCAGAATATCTTCTTGGATAGGAGATATCCATTCCAGCCAAGTCTGTTGGTCCACAAGCATCTATTAAGCCCTTGGCTGGGTACCAGATGTGGTGTGGAGCATGAGGAGCACTCACACCAGCAAAAACAGACAGTATCCACTCTGGGGACAAGACAAAAAGGGATCTGGAGGAAAGGGTTGGTGGTTGGCTGTTGTCCTTCGCTCTCAGAGGACCAAAATGACATCACTGCTAGAGTCACTTTTCAGTGTGTCCAGCGGTGGCTGTTCAGACCGACACATGCTTGGAATGCTCTACCACAGAATGGGTGCAGATAGTCCGTGAACATCTGGGCTGGATTCTCTCAATCTGCACATCCTGCGTTTCCTTTGAGCTGTTTCAATTCTGCTTTGCTCATAAAGCATAGCACTTTTTCTTATGTGGGCACGCCATGCTGAGCGGTCCTGTGCCAGTGTCTCTCATGTCATACAATCCCAAAGTTCTTGAGCCAGACCCTGAGAGTATCTCTGTATGGCTTCTTCTGACCAGGAGAGGGGCAGAATGGAAGAGAAAGCCCTACGTCTAAGACAGCAGCACGTCCAAGAGAGGAATGAAGGTGTGCTTGGCCTAGGCCTGCCCCTTTCCACACAGCACCCTCTCCCATGAATAGTGCCTCTGACCGAATCTGTTTTTCACCAACGACAAGGTCTCTGAGGGCTTCCCTTGACTTAGGATTAGAAATTCTGTGTGTGTGTGTGTGTGTGTGTGTGTGTGTGTGTGTGTGTGTGTGTGTGTGTGTGGCCGGGGGTTCTTGGGGCTTGGCCCTCATCTATCAGTTCTTTCACCTGAGACTGCCTTTGATCTCCCATGCAAATGAAAAATGAATGGGAGAGGAAGAGATCCAAGAGGGAAACCTAAGCCAGCAGGCAACACAGCCTGGCTGTAGTCTGTCCTTGCACATGTGGCAAAAGCCTACACCCCGTACTAGTGACTCATCTAGCTGTGCACATGCTGTGCCCCCTCTGCCCCCTCCAGGAGAATGACCCTTTGCTTGAGGGTGGGGCAGTTTTGTTTCCATCTGTGTCTCCAGCGCCTGGCACAGTGTGACTCAATACTGTGAAGGTGCCACTTGCTTGGCTCGAATGGGGGACTCATCCCCCCCAACATTTAATTTAGTTGGCACTTTCCTACAGATGGCAGGCCTCTGATCCTAGGAGATGCTGGGGCTGCCTGGTGCAGGGGGTGGAAGACAGGTTCTGAAAAGCTGTCCTGACTTTCTTCACAGCTTTTCCTCTGTCATCCCTCAGATCTAATGTCTGTGAATCTTGTGCTTCCCCAAGAGGGGAGCCCAGAAGAGTATGGAGTGTCAGCCAGCGTCCTGTTGGCCAGCATGCAGGTGAGTCGGGATCTCCTCTGTCCCCAGGATTGTTCTCTGAGCTCCGGGACCACTAGTGTCTTTCCTTCTTGACCCTGTTCCCCTTCTTATGATTGACTGTTGGTAATGAGTAGTTGAAAACTTATGGGCAGGACACACCTGAGACCATGCCGCTGATTCTCATAATAGTGAGGAAAGGCCCTTAGAAATCTCCTGGGTCAGTGCCTTTGCTTTACTTTGAAACGGAGGCCCAGGGAGGGAAAATGACTTTCCCCTTCTCACATAGTGAGTGTCTGGTAGAGCTGGGCCTGGGCCCAGGCATCTTGACTGCCCCATGCCAAGTGGTCCTCTTCTCCTCTGCTCCAGTCACACTTTCACGGCCCTCCAGATGCACATCCTGTCCATCCTGGTCCTTCCCCAGTGCCAAAGTCTCCCTCCCTGCCCTGAAGGAGTATGACTGGGCTAGGGGCTGGACCAGCATGAATGTGCTTGGTGTTTCAGGAAGCAGTGACCTTTGGGGATGTGGCTGTGGACTTTGACCCAGAGGAATGGTGCTATCTCTGTCCTAGTCAGAAGGAGCTCTACAGGGAGGTCATGCTGGAGAACTACAGGAACCTGGTGTCACTGGGTAAGGACCCTCCCCCAAGGTGTTGGGCTCTGCTCTGAGGGGAGTCAGAGCTGAGAACTGAGGCGCCACCACTGAGCTCAGCCAAGGTCATTCTGAAGCCAGAGGAGCCCCCCTCTTCCCTTTTCGGCCTGGTGGCCTCAAGGTGTATCTGCTCCTCTCCTCGGTCCCCCTGCATAGACCCCCAGGTTAGTAAAAGGATCCTGCAGTTATTTCCTGGCTGGTTATGGAGCTGAAGGGCATTAGGCACAGCCCATTTCTGCCTCTTCATTTTATACTGGAGGACCCCAGAGCTGAGTTCAACCAACGAGAGAGTGGCTGACCTGTGACCCAGCACGGGGTCTCTGGAGAAGATGGCTCTGGAAACTCTGGCTGGAGCAGAAGGGTCAGAAAAATGAAATAGTTCCTTTTTCTCTTAAAGAAATTGACAGTTTTTGTTTTTAGATCACATTTGTTTCCAACTGTGCCACTATGCCCTCTGAGGATGTGCAAACCTTCCCCCCCCAACCCCCCAGCAATCCATTCTTGTAAGTAAAGATTTAAAAAGAGAGAGGAAAAGGCCCAACAGGACAAAACTAAGGAATAGTGAGGCTCTAGCTGACAGTGTGCACAATGTCCTACCCATAATCCCCTGCCTTATACCAGTACGTGCCCCCTCTCCCTCCTCTGGCCTCCACACAGGGGCAGGGCAGAGCATTTTCTCAGACCCTCTCCAGGAGTGTTATGGACTCTTGTTTCATCCAGCTTTCTGAAGACATCACATTATCCACTTGCCGCTTTGGCCTAAGGTGTTTGGCTCTTCTAGGCAGTTCTCCCCCTTCTGCCTGGAGCACATGCAGAGCTTTGATATTTCCTCCCCGTGAGCAGGACATCTGGATCCCAAACCAGACCTGATCTCCCGGTTGGAACAAGAAGAGCCCCAGTTGTGGGATGGGCAGGTTGGGACCTCCAGAAGAGCCTGTGTACCTGAAGGAGGGTGTTCCAGCAGGGTGCCAGGAGCCAGTGCATGGAGCAGCCTGGCTACCTCAGAAGGATGGGATGTGCCAGGTGGGTGTAGGGGAGGGTGGGGGGTGGGATGGGGGGGCCTTGAGGACCACAGGGCCTTTTTCTCTAACTGATGGAACTGATCTCTTTGATATCGGAGTTCTTAACTTGGAGTTTGTGAACTTAAAAAACATTTTTTTTGATAACAAGAAATTGGTTTCCTTTGTAACTGTATATATTTTATTTTATGTATTTAAGAATATTACTTTTGAGAAGACCTCTTTGGCAGTCTGTTGAAACCTATTGACCACTTCTCAGAATGCTGCTTTAATTGCATAAAATACATAATATAACAAAGGAAGCTTATTTTATCCAAATATAGCTACCAAAATTTTAAAATAAAGCTCAGGGCCCCATGGTTAGGGACCTCTGCTCTATTTTATTGGCATCAGAATCCCCTTCATAACAAGGTCCAAATGGTTTATCACCTCTTTCTTGAGGATGTCCTGTGAGAGAAAACCTACTCTCTCTGGAGACAGTTCATTCCAATTTTGCATCATTCTAGTGGTTAGGAAGGCTTTCTGTGTATAAAAGCTAAATTTGCCTCTTTGGAATTTCATCTTAGTGGAACAAATCTCATCCTCAAAGGCTTTCCATGTGATGGCCCCTGAAATTCCCAAAGATGTCTCCAGGGTCATTCCTTTGGCTCTTTCTTCAAGTAAATCATCCATCTTTAATTCATTCAAATCATCCTCAGCTGATATACCTGATTTAGACTCAAGGTCTTTCATCATTCTATGTCCTTTCTCAGCTGTGATTTCTGCATTTGCCCCCATCTCTTGCTTCAGATGTGGTGTGACCCAGGAGAAATACCACCAGACTCTCCCCCTTCTAGGGTTGAATGACGTCTCTCTTGATGTATCCTAGGATTGTGTAGCTTTCTTGGCTGCCAATTTTCTGTGGGATAGTGGGATTTATGATACAGTTGAAGGATGGCTAGTCCAGAAGGGTCAAGTTTACAGCACAAAATACCCCTGTGCATCCTGAACCAGATTAAAATGTAATTGGGAAAGGTTTAACAAAACAAGTAAAAATATAGCACAACTTTCTAAGTCAATATGTGACTCACAAGGATCTGTTTCTGTCTGAGTTTGACCCATTCGCCTAGCCTTCAGTAGAGGTTCCTTCAACTTGGGTTCAATTTGTTTTCATTATTTTTTTCAGCCTGGAATGTTAAACTTGAGAATGAGGAGTCACCTCAAAAACAAGAAGGGGGAAGATCACCTGGGACCTTAGCGAAGAGACACAGAGGAAATGTCCCCAAGAACCATCTCCATGGAGAGGTTCCTATCCAAGAGATCAGTCTATGGAAGCACATGGCAAGCCTTGCAGGGGACCCTGTAGGGACATTCATGTTACAAGAAAGAGGTTTGGGGCCATTGGCTTTTCTCCCCAGGAAAATCCGTAATCAGCAAGGAGTCCATGCCTGTATTGAGCTTGAGAAAAGCCTTAGTCAAACTATCTGTTGGTCCACAAGACCGTGGAATTATAACGTATATGAGAATCTCTCTCATTACCACACAGCCCTCATTCAACACCAGAGACTAAACAGGGGAGAGAAACTTTATGATTTTGAGCAGTGTGAAAAGGCCTCAAATCTCATACAACATCAGAGGATTCACAGTGGAGAGAAACTTTATGAGTGTAAGGAATGTGGAAAGAGTTTCAAACGAAGTTCACACCTTATTCAACACCAGAGAATTCATAGCGGAGAGAAGTCTTATAAATGTAATGAATGTGGGACAGCCTTTAGCCAGAACTCACATCTTATTAGACACCAGAGAATTCACACTGGAGAGAAACCTTATCACTGTAAAGAATGTGGGAAGGCCTTCAGCAGGAGCTCACATCTTATTCAACATCAGAGAATTCACACTGGAGAGAAACCTTATGAATGTAAGGAATGTGGAAAGGCTTTCAGTCGGAGCTCAGCCCTTACTCAACATCAGAGACTTCACAGTGGTGAGAAACCTTATAAATGTAAAGAATGTGGGAAGGCCTTCAGCTGGAGCTCAGCCCTTACTAATCATCAAAGAATTCACACAGGAGAAAAACCTTATAAATGTAAGGAATGTGGGAAGGCCTTCAGCTTTAGTTCACTCCTTACTAAACATCATCGAATTCATACTGGAGAAAAACCCTATGAATGTAAGGAATGTGGGAAGGCCTTCAGCCAGAGCTCAGCCCTTATTAAACATGAAAGAATTCATAGCGGAGAGAAACCCTATGAATGTAAGGAATGTGGTACATCTTTTAGCTGGAGCTCAGCCCTTATTCAGCATTATAGAATTCATACTGGTGAGAAACCTTATGTATGCAAGCAGTGTGGGAAGGCGTTCAGCCAAAGTTCAGCCCTTATTAAACATAAAAGAATTCATAGTAGAGAGAAGTCCTATGAATATAAAAAATGTGGGACACCTTTCCATTGGAGCTCAGCTCACATTCAACACCAGCAAATCCACACTGAAGAGAAATCTTAAAAAAATGAAAGATGAAAGCCTTCAGCCACCACTCATCCCTTATTCAGGAAAGAATTTTTAGAAGAGAAATACCCCGATGTAAGTGAGGAGTGTATAAAGCCCTTCATTTAAAGTTAAAACTTTGGTTGATATCAGAGAATTCATACTGAAGGAAAACTGAATTCCATGAATGTTGAAAGGCCTTTAGTCAGAGGAAGACTCTCACTCCATCAGATCATTCATCCATGAGGGATATGTAATTAATAACCTTCAGTGTGATTGATGAGGTTTAATTGCACATCAGTCAGTTCATCGAGGGCAGAAAATTTGGGAAAGCCATTAGACAAAGATCTAGCTGACTTTACCACCCATGAAGTCATCCTGGAGGGAATCGCTATAAATGTAAAAAAATGTAGGAAAGAATCAAGCGACTCTAAATGTAACTCCACATTGTCCCCGTGAAACACAGTAAGAACTTTAACAAATCTGACAAATTTTTAATTCAATAAAGAAAAGCAAGGAAAGAAATCATTACCAAGAAAATTTTGCAGAAAAACCAGCAGAGAAGTCAAACTAGTGAGTAAATAAAAAGTCTTCTACCATGAGAGAAAAGAAAACAATGAAAAATCCTCAGAAGAAGGGAATGGTCCTGCTATGCTATCGCAATATCTAGCCTTGAAAAATGAGAATGGAGCAACCAGATTGGGTGAGACTCTTACTAAAATAAAAGAAGGTGTGAGGAGAAATTTTAGAACTCTTAAAAAAGAATTTCAAAAGATAAACAGAACTGACTGTAGAATAAAAGATAGAAAGTGTTAATAAAGGAATGGATGCTATGAAAAGAGAACAGCAGAAACAGATCACAGAAATGCTAAGATATAGCAAGAAATATTGGATCAAAGGTAAAAGCAAAACTGGAAGAACAATTGAGAACTCCATAGAATAAGACAAATGAGCTCAGAGGCAGAGCTTGGTAAACCTTTTTGTAAACCATTACCCCCACCCTACAGACAAAGACCTTGAATACCATAGTTCTTGAAATCATACAAGACAATTGCCTGGACATATTGGAATTAAGAGCCCACAGGAAGTTTTCAAAAAGGAACCTTCCTCCCATTCCTGCCACCATTTTAACTTATCAGGAAATAGAGTCAAGATGGTCTAGTGCTTCCGAGTTGAAGAAAGAGTCTTGCAAACTGTGGGAGAAGTTGGTTCACTTACTGAGGACGCACTGATGATGGAAGAAAAGGTAAGAAAACAATTCCATATACCAAGAAGCAAATAAAAATGATTTGTATCCAAGAATAACTTATCTCACAAAGTTGAGTACGAAAGAAAATACAGTTTCAACTCAGTGACTTCCCTTTGTTCTTTCTGAGAAGCCAAATATGAACAGAAAAAAAATAATCCCTGTCCCTAGGGAGCTTTCTTTCTGATGGAGGAGAAAACATGCAGATAGCTAGGGGTGGAGAAGATAGATACAGAGCAACTGGAAATTCATCTCAAAGGGGAAGGCACTCAGCCAGAGGGACAGCCAGAGGCTGCCTGCTAAGGGGGGATATGAGCTGAATTTTGAAGGATGCCAGAAAAACCAAGAGGCTGCAGTGAGAAGGTACAATATTCCAGGCACGAAAAGTAGCAAATGCAAAGTCATGGAGTATCCTGCTTGAGGCACATCAGGATGTCCACAGAGTTGGAATGTAGAATGTATGGAGGGATGGAAGGTAAGAAACATAGATAAGAAGGAAGAGAAAGGTTGTAAAGAACTTCAAATGCCAAGCAGGATGCTATATTGTATCCTGGAGGTAATAAGGAGCCATGAGGGTTTATGAGCAGGAGAGTGACATGGTCAGAGCTACACTTGAAGAAAAATCACCTTGACAGCTGAGAGGAGGATAGATAGCAGGGAGGAGACCAATCAGAAGGCTATTGCAGTAGGTCCAGGGGAGGGATGAGACCTGAAGAAAGGTTTGGAGAGGTGATAGATATGAGAAATGCTGTGAAGGTAAAAGCAAAGTTAGGCAATGGATGGGATCCACAGGGTGAGTGAGAGTGAATGGAACACCATGATTGCTGTCCTGGGGGACCAGGAGGATGGTAATAGGGAAGTGTGGATGAGGGAAGAGTTTGGGAGGAAAGAGAATGAGTTCTATTTTGGGCATGTTGAGGTTGGGATGTCGCTGGGACATCCAGGTCAAGGTGTGCCTGGAGCTCAGGAAAGGGACTAGGGCTGCATGTGGACATTTGGGTGTCATCTGCAGAGATGGTAACAGCAGATGAGCTCACCAGATAAAATCATATGGAGTGAGAAAACGGTGCAGGGCAACCTTGGGTAAATAGGTGTGATGTGGAGGACTGAGGATTCCTTAGCCAGGACAAAGACCTCAGGAGAGAGTCGTGTCATGGAGACTGGGAGAGCAGATGGCGTCCCAGAGGGAAAGTGGATAAGTGTCAGCTGCTGCAGAGAGGTCAGGAGAGACGAGGATGGAGAAAACACCATAAGATGTGGCAATTAGAGAGAAACCAGAGTGTAGAGTGAGGAGAGGAAGCAGGAAGAAGGGAAGGCACTGATTGTAGATGGCCTTCACCTTCACAGGAAGTTAGCCGTAAGGGAAGGGGATAAGCATTTGTGGATAATGCAAATATTATCTCATTTGATCCTCACAACAACTCTGAGAGGTCAGTACTGCTATTATCCCCATTTTATAATTGAGGAAACGGAGGCAAACAAGCTAAGTGATTTACCCAGGGTCACATGACTGGATTTGAACTCAGGTCTCTTGACTCCAGACCCAGCAGTCTGTGCAGTGCACCTCCTACTGTAGCGTGTGGAGATGATCAGATCGAGCGAGAGCGCTTCATTCTGATCAGACAGAATTATCTTAATGGAATAAAAGGGAGAGAAAGACTGGAATGATATTCAAATGAAAAGCGGGAGATTTGAAGAAGGAAAGAAGGAAGCTCTTAAAACCTGCTGTTACCTGAGCTGGGTGAGGCATGTCTGTGGTCATTTCAGAGACGTCAAGCTGCCGGTAATGAGGGCCAGATCCAGACGCCAGAGTCTGGGCCAGATAGCAAGACGAGGGAGAGGGAGGATCAGGGTCAGACAGTTTCATGCAGCAGGAATGGGAAGGTGCTGATGGTAATGCTCCTCTGGGGGACAGGGGTCAGATGTAATATAACAGCATTCGATTGATTTAATGCGTATTAAAATAACTCTTACATATCACCACACACACAGATTAGCAGATGAGAAAATTCAGTGTTAGAGGGCTGTAGGAAAATAGGCATGCTGAGTCACTGTTGAAGGGACTGTGAACTGGTCCGTGTGTTACAGAGAACAGTCAGAGCCAATAAATACTTATTTAAGTGCCGCCTGTGTACCAGGCACTGTGCTAAGGGCTGAGGATACAAAGGGAGGCAGAAGACAGGCCCGCCTCAATGAACTTACACATGAACAGAAGCTGAAAATTGGGAGTGGGGGTGGGGAGAGGGTGCCCAACCCTGGGCCCTGAGAGGAATGTCATGCAGTCAGGGTGGGTGGTGCCTGAAAATGGGTGAGTGACACCCTGGATGTCATCTTGCAGAGATCGTGATCTCCAGGACAGCAGCCAAGTGGGAAATGATGAAATGAATTCCCTGAGTGGCCTCCGTCCTGGTAGAGGATTAGGGAGGAGCTCTCCAATGCCCACCTTCCACCCTCTCCATTCAGAGGGAGGGGGGGCCTCCGGGGCAGGGGCGGTGGAGGAGGACAGATTCAGAGTTGGTTTCACCTTGCAGGGTGAGGCGTGTCTGGAGTTGATGAAATGCAGGAATGCAATCAGATGGGAAATAAGGGTAGGAAAGTGAGCAGTTGTCACAACCTTTAACCCAGAGCCATTGTTCATGTTCTTACACCCCAAAAGAGGTAAATCTCAGTGAGTAAAGACCCAGACTACGTACGGACAGAATAGGTATAAAGATATTCACATTAACATCTTGGAGATAAAAGCTAGAAGCCAGCCGAGCGTTTGGAGTGTGAATTTGGTGGAACATGAAGGAAACTTTATGAAGTGATGCTGAATGAAGACAGGGAAACCAAAGAGCAGTCGAGAGGGAAAGCTCCCCCTGGCCCATTCTGTTAACAGTAGGCAGACTAGAGAAATGGAAAATGGCGGCCTGTCAATCCTGGTCACACCATTAGTTTACTTGATTTTCTGAGGGAAGGATGCTTTGAGGATGAGGGGCCCATTGCTTTGACTGAGAGGAGACTTCGTAGAAAAATTAGACCAATGAGGAATCCACAATCAATCAATTCAGAAACTTGTGCCAGGCACTGCGCAAATACAAACAAATCCATCAGTCCCTGCCCTTAATGGGAGAGGAGAACACAGAAGAGGGAACTGAAAAGTAGTAGGAAGGGATGTGCACAGGGGTTGGGAAAGGAGGAAAGAAGATCCTGGTTCTCCTCCCCCCTCTCCCATTCCATCCCCATGTCCTTCACTGGCTCTAAGATGTGGATATCCTCAAAGCTATATCAGGGCTCCCTCTTGCCCCGTCTCTGCACACCCCCCAGACATCCTTCCTCCCATGGCTTAAGTGGCTGATTTTTGAAATTGATGCTGACCTCTCTTACCATCCCCAGCCTTTCCCAAAGAGCTCTTGGACCCCAGAACATTCTGGGGCTTCCTCATGTCTGTATGTGGGGAGTGGGATGGGGCACATCTAAGTGTGTCCACCTTAGGACATTTTTAGTCAGGTGTAGCTACCTTCACAGTTCCTCTCTCATCCCTCAGATCTGCTGTCCCTGAGTCTTGCCCTTTACCAGAGAAGGATGGAATGGCAGCTTAGGTCCTATTGGCCAGAGCCCAGGTGAGTTGAGGTCTCCTTTCTCTGTAGGACTTAGGACTATCCTTCCAGGACCCTGATTCCTGGTCAGTTTCTTGGGGATGACAATAGTGAGGCTAGGAGGGCTAGGACCCTTACCTTCTCTAAGGGACCCCTCTCAGCTTTAGGGTCTTTAGCTTATTCTGTGGGGCCCAGCTCTAGTCTCAAACTCTGGCTCTTTGCACCCCCACCTAGGAGGTCTGGGGAGAATCACTTCAGGCTTAGGTTTGGTCCATGTCTAGAACCTTCCAAGAAGAGGGTGTGGAAAAGTAGTGTACAGTGTAGACCATGTATAGGACAGCTATTTATTTCTTCCACATAAGACTCATGAGATCATATTAACAAAGCCTTAATCAGCAGTACCTTAGGACCACATTATGCTCTCTGGGAAGGGTGATACCTAACTAAGCAAACACAGGTTTTGATTACTCAGCCAATCTGGTGGGCATGAGGTGTTGTGGTCTAGTCATTTTTCAGTCATTTCCGACTATTTGTGACCCCTTTTGGTATTTTCTTGACAAAGATACTGGAATGGTTTGCCATTTCCTTCTCCAGCTCATCTTACCGATGAGGAAACTGAAGCAAACAGGATTAAGTGACTTGCCCAGGGCACACAGCTGGGAAGTGTATGAAGTTAGATTGGAACTCAGGTCTTCCTGGCTCCAGGCCCAGTACTCTACTTACTGTGCCACCTAGCTGTTCCAGGTATGAGGTAGAATCTCAGAATTGTTTTAATTTGCATTTCTCCTACTATTAGTATTTTAAAACATTTTTTCATATAGTTACTGATAGTGTGCATTTTTTCATCTGAAAACTACCTATCCATATCTTTTGCCATTTATTTAAAATTTTTCTAATTTATACATATTCATATATATGTGTATATATGTATGTATGTGTTTGTGTGTATGTTTTTGTATGTATACCTACCATTTCTTAGAAATGAGAGCTTTATTAGAGAAACTTGCTACAAGGATTTTTTCCCCCCTACTTTCTTTTAATAACCCTAAATGCCCAATCTGGATCACATAAAATTAAAAGTTTTTGCAGAAACAAAACTAATGCAGCTAAAATAAAGTCAGTCAGTTAATAAGCATTACTAAGCACCTTCTATGTGCCAGGCACTGCGCTAAGGACTGGGGATACAAAAAGAGGGAGAAGACAGTCTCTACCCTTGAGAAGCTCACAATTTAATGTGGATACAGCAAACAAACGCATACAAATTATATAAATAAGTAGGAAACAATTAAAAGAGGGGAGACCCAAGAATTAAGAGGAGTTAGGAAAGGCTTCTTGTAGAAAATGGGATTTTCAGTTGGAATGTAAAGAAAAACCAGGGAAGCCGGGAGGCAGAGATATGGAAGAAAAGAATTCCCAGCTTGGAGGAGAGCCAGAGAAAATGCCAGGGGGCCAGGGGCCGGTGTAAGTGGATGGAAAGGGGGTCAAGTGTAAGAAGACAGGAGAAGGAGGAAGGGCTTTGTTATGCACAGCACTTTGTATTTGGTCCTGGAGTTAGAGGAGCCACTGGAGTTTATTTGAGTTTATTCCCTCCTGGGAAGGCATTCTGTAGCCTCAGCATCCGCAGAGTTGTGGAATCTCCTTGCCCATGATTAGGGCTCCAGATTGCTAAGTCTGCTTGCTGTGTTTGAAACAAGGGGAAGAGGTACAGACATGGGATCTGTAGGGTAGCATCCCAACAAGCAGCTGTCTGCGTGAAGTGTGGGAAACAAGGAAGAAGTTCTGTTCCACAGCTTTGGGTGATCATGGTTGTGACCTAGCACAGTCAGGTTAGAGGTCAGAAACTTGGGTCCAGGGTTGCTGAGCTGTTTGAGGGAGAACCTATCAGAGAGGAGATGAAGTCACATGGCCAGGGGATGGTGTGGTGTGAAGTCCCAAATTTGGAAAACAGTATAAGAAGCTTTCATTAGTCTGAACAAATTGTAGGTATCCTGTGATCTTACCAGGGAGGCTACCCAGCCATTCAGGGGGAGTGGACGTAAAGATTAATAAAAACTTTCCTGATTTCACAACAGGTATTGTTTTTTGTTTAAGGTGAGCATGTTTCTCACAGTTGGGGGCTTGTTAGATAGGCCCATTTCTCACAGGAGGGAGCTCCAACAGGCAGGTAGGGTCATTAGTACAGGGTTAGTCACCAAGCTCTCATTGAATGGCCCCTCTGTGACCACCATTTTGCTTAGAATCCGAATACAAAGCCCGTGTGAGACAGCCTCCACCCCTGAGGAATTGACAGTTTATTGGGGAAATCAGCACATACGTAATATACACATGCAAATAATAAGCACAAATAAGACAGAACATACATTATTTAAGCCCTTCTTGTGTGCCAGGTGCTGTGCTAAGTGCTGGGGACAAATGAGGCAAACACAAGTGGAGTTCACAGCCTGGTGGGGGAGAGGGACAGTGTGCAAACAACTGTGTCCTTTCAGAGGTGAGGCACTGGCAGAGGAGGGGGACTGCCAGGAGGCACCTTGTCACCTTCCCACCTTCCATAGGATGACTCCTAAAATGGCATTTGATTGTGGGCTGCCAACTCTCTGTGACTGAGGGTGATGATTGGATTAGACCAGGGGTGGGGAATCTTTGGCCTTCTAGGTCCTTAGGTGCTGCCTTTTGACTGAGGCCAAGGTTTACAGAACAAATCCTTTTATAAAGGGGATTTGTTCTCTGAATTTTGGATTCAGTTAAAGGCTGCACTTGAGGACCTAGAGGGTCCCATGTGACCTTGAGGCCCCAGGTTCGCCACCCTTGGATTAGACCTTCTAGGCCCCTTATAACAGATTCAAATTATTTTCTTTCTCAGCTTCTTTCAGCCTGGAATGTTAGAGCAGAATCTGGAGCCAACTCAAAATCCAGGAGAACAGCCTCCCCAGGGACACCACGGGCAGACTCCAATGGGATACATCCAGATCAGGTCATGGAAGGAAATTGAAACTTTCCAGCAGAGACTAAGGAAATCCCCTTCCCAGAAAAGTGGTTTCAGGAAGATGACTGTCTTTGGGAACATAACTTCATTTGAGAAGGGTGTCTGTATATGTTGTCCTTTGGGAGACCCTCGGGGCCTCGAGATCATGGAATTATAATGAACGTGAGAATATTTCTTGTGGCCACACAGTCCTTGGTGACCCTACAGAGAGGAGAGGAGAATGGTGGGTGAGCTAGAACTCCCATTCTGAAAAATAAAACTCATTCATGTTGGAGAGAAACTTGAGCAATACAAAGGATGTGGATGGACCTTTAGTCGATGTTCACAACAGAAAATTGTAGTGTAAATGGAGGGATGTGGGAGAAGCTTCAGCCTGAGAGAGGCCTCATACACATAAGGAGCAAGGTCTTTAGCCTCACTGGGCTCAAATCCTCGCTCAACATCAGAGACTTCACCCTGGCAAGAAGCATGAGTGTCAGGACTGTGGAAGGGCCTTCAGCGCCAGCCCAGCCGTTACAGAACATCAGAACATTCACTATGGTGAGAAGCTTTGTGGAGGGCCTTCAGCTTCAGCTCACCAATTACTAACATAATTTATGCCAAAGAGAAGCTGAATGTAAGTACTGTGGAACCACCTTCTGTTGGTGCTCATCTTTTACATCCAGTCACGCACAAAAGCACCTTAGAAGTATAATGAATGTAATCTCCAGCTAAAGAGCAGTCCTTATTAAGTGCAAAAGAATTCAGTTTTGTTCGAGGCACTGGCTTTGGGATCAGGAGGATCTGAGTTCAGATCCAACCTCAGACACTTGCTAGATGTGGGACCCTGGGCAGGTCACTTGCCCTCTGTCTCGTTTCCTCAAGTATAAAATAGGGATAATGATAGCATGTACATTGTGAGGTTGTGGAGTTGAAGGAGACATGCGTGAAGTGCTTAGCTCAGTGCTTGGTACATAGTAGATCCTATGCAAGTAATTATTCCTTTCCTCCTCTGTGGGAGAAGGAGGGGAAAGCAATACAGAGGGGAATGCAGGTCATATGAAAGCAAAAGTTACCATTTTTTTTAAGGGAAAGAAACTGCATCAGTGTAAGTAAGGTAGAAAGGCCTTCAGCTGGGCCCAGCCCTTGGACTCACCATTGAATTCACTTGTGAAGAGAGAGGCTGAAGCCTTCAGTAAGGGCGCAACCTTGATTAAACATGAAAAAATTCATTGCTTCCTTTGAGGTTCCAGGCCTTTATGACCCTTGTTATTATTTTATCTGTTTACCTAAAGTGTGCTGCTAATTGTTTGATGGTGTCATCTTTGTGTATGTCTTGGTAGGTTAACTCCCAGATAATGTATGCACTTTGTAGTTATGGTGAGTGCAATTTATTGTGACTTTGTGAGCACGGTATGGAAACCTGCAGTCTGCCATTTTCACGAAGCTATTCATCTTCTTGGTTATTTTCTGTTTTCCAAGGATACTGTTATGTCCTTTGCAAAGCCAACCTCTTACCCCGCCTATGATAATAATGTATAATAATAAGCTTAGATGGACACAGGACCTGAGGGGAGGAGATTTGCTACATTCTACTTTTTCCTTTCTCTTACTCCTGATGAAGTCAAAGAAAAATTTTATGAAGACCTAGAGACCCTTATCGTTAGAGTGCTAAAAGAGGACAAACATAATTCTGGGTGATTTTAATGCTAGAGTAGGTTCAGACTACCAGACTTGGCAGGGAGTCCTAGGGAGGAATGGGGCTGGAAATAGCAACAGCAATGGTCATTTACTGCTGAAGACTTGTGCATCGCATGACCTTCTCATCACCAATACTGTCTTCCATTTACCTAAATGCCATAAAACTTCATGGATGTACCCTTGCAGCAAACATGGGCATCTAACAGACTCTGTGATTATAAGAAGAGACAGACAAGATGTGAGAGTGACAAAGGCAATGTGTGGTGCAGAGAGCTGGACTGATCACAGACTTATCCTTCCAAGCTAAATGTTCTCATTCATCAAAAGTGCCACCCCCAAGGCAAAATGACTACCAGAAGAATTAATGTCAACAAATTAGAGCTCTTCTCAAAGTGTGAACAATTTGTTGCTAACTAGGAGGGAAAGTTGAGCCAACACACAGTTGGCAGCAGTGGAGCAGAAAAGGAGTGGGCAGCTTTCAGAGATTTGGTGTACACCACTGCATTTGCTCATCTGGGTCAGAATACTCACATACACCAAGGCTGGTTTGATGAAAATGATGGGGAAATTCAGAAGCTTCTAAATGAAAAATAAGAACTCCTTTGACTTCTGGAATATCATACTCCACACCCTTTGATCCCTTAATGTAGAAGCTGCTAGATCTTGTGTTATCCTGATTGTATTTCCACAATACTTGAATTGTTTATTTCTAGCTGCTTGCAATATTTTCTCCTTGACCTGGGAACTCTGGAATTTGGCTACAGTATTCCTAGGAGTTTCTCTTTTTGGATGTCTTTCAGGAGATGATCAGTGGATTCTTTCAATATTTATTTTGCCCTCTGGTTCTAGAATGCCAGGGCAGTTTTCCTTGAAAATTTCTTGAAAGATGATGGCTAGCCTCTTTTTTTGATCATGGCTTTCAGGTAGTCCCATAATTTTTAAATTGTCTCTCCTGAATCTATTTTCGAGGTCGGTTGTTTTTCCAGTGAGATATTTCACATTATCTTCCATTTTTTCATTCTTTTGGTTTTGTTTTGTGATTTCTTGGTTTCTCATAAAGTCATTAGCCTCCATCTGTTCCATTCTAATTTTTAAAGAACTATTTTCTTCAGTGAGCTTTTGAAACTCCTTTTCCATTTGGCTAATTCTGCTTTTTTTTTTTTTTATTAAATTTATTTATTTAACTTTTAACATTCATTTTCACAAAATTTTGGGTTACAAATTTTCTCCCCTTTTCTCCCCTCCCCCCCCAAACACCAAGCATTCTAATTGCCCCTATGACCAATCTGCTCTCTCTTCTATCATCCCTCTCTGCCCTTGTCTCCATCTTCTCTTTTGTCCTGTAGGGGCAGATAGCTTTCTATACCCCTTTACCTGTTTTTCTTATTTCCTAGTGGCAAGAACATTACTCGACAGTTGATCCTAACACTTTGAGTTCCACCTTCTTTACCTCCCTCCCTCTCCACCCCTTCCCTTTGGAAGGCAAGCAATTCAATATAGGCCAAATCTGTGTAGTTTTGCAAATGACTTCCATAATAGTTGTGCTGTATAGGACTAACTATATTTCCCTCCAACCTATCCTGTCCCCCATTACTTCTATTCTCTTTTGATCCTATCCCTCCCCATGAGTGTCGACCTCGAATTGCACTCTCCTCCTCATGCCCTCCCTTCTATCATCCCCCCCACCCTGCTTGTCCCCTTATCCCCCACTTTCCTGTATTGTGAGATAGGTTTTCCTACCAAAATGAGTGTGCACTTTATTCTTTTCTTTAGTGGAATGTGATGAGAGTAGACTTCATGTTTTTCTCTCACCTCCCCTCTTTATCCCTCCACTAATGAGTCTTTTGATTGCCTCTTTTATGAGAGATAATTTGCCCCATTCAATTTCTCCCTTTCTCTTCCCAATATATTTCTCTCTCACTGCTTGATTTCATTTTGTTTTAAAGATATGATCCCATCCTATTCAATTCACTCTGTGCACTCTGTCTCTGTGTATGTGAGCGTGTGTGCATGTGTAATCCCACCCAGTACCCAGATACTGAAATGTTTCAAGAGTTGCAAATATTGTCTTTCCATGTAGGAATGTAAACAGTTCAGCTTTAGTAAGTCCCTTATGACCTCACTTTGCTGTTCACCTTTTCATGGTTCTCTTCATTCTTGTGTTTGAAAGTCAAATTTTCTTTTCAGCTCTGGTCTTTTCATCAAGAATACTTGAAAATCCTCTATTTCATTGAAAGACCATTTTTTCCCCTGAAGTATTATAGTCAGTTTTGCTGGGTAGGTGATTCTTGGTTTTAGTCCTAGTTCCTTTGACTTCTGGAATATACTGTTCCATGCCCTTCGATCCCTTAATGTAGAGGCTGCTAGATCTTGTGTTATCCTGATTGTATTTCCACAATACTTGAATTGTTTCTTTCTAGCTGCCTGCAGTATTTTCTCCTTGACCTGGGAACTCTGGAATTTGGCCACAATGTTCCTAGGAGTTTCTCTTTTTGGATCTCTTTCAGGCGGTGTTCTGTGGATTCCTTGAATATTTATTTTGCCCTCTGGTTCTAGAATCTCAGGGCAGTTTTCCTTGATAATTTCATGAAAGATGATGTCTAGGCTCTTCTTTTGATCATGGCTTTCAGGTAGTCCCATAATTTTTAAATTGTCTCTCCTGGATCTATTTTCCAGGTCTGTTGTTTTTCCAATGAGATATTTCACATTATCTTCCATTTTTCCATTCTTCTCTCTTTGTTCTGTGATTTCTTGGTTTTGCATAAAGTCATTAGCCTCCATCTGTGCCATTCTAATTTTGAAAGAACTATTTTCTTCAGTGAGCTTTTGAATCTCCTTTTCCATTTGGCTAATTCTGCTTTTGAAAGCATTCTTCTCCTCATTGGCTTTTTGAACCTCTTTTGCCGATTGAGTTAGGCTAGTTTTCAAGGTGTTAATTTCTTCAACATTTTTTTGGGTCTCCCTTAGCAGGGAGCTGATCTGCTGTTCATGCTTTGACTTCATGTCTCTCATTTCTCTTCCCAGCTTTTCCTCCACCTCTCTAACTTGATTTTCAAAATTCTTTTTGAGCTCTTCCATGGCCTGAGCCCATTGGGTGGGCTGGGACACAGAAGCCTTGATTTCTGTGTCTTTGCCTGATGGTAAGCATTGTTCTTCCTCATCAGAAAGGAAGGGAGGAAATGCCTGTTCGCCAAGAAAGTAACCTTCTATAGTCTTATTTCTTTTCCCTTTTCTGGGCATTTTCCCAGCCAGTGACTTGACCTCTGAATATTTTCCTCACACCCACCTCACCTCCTGATCCTCCCAGCCCGTGTTTGTGGTCTGAGATTCAAATGCTGCTTCCAGCCTCAAGGCTTTTGGCGGGGGCAGGGCTGCTATTCAGTATGAGATTATGATCTGGTGCTGAGATCGGGGCAGGGCCACCTCTCAGGCTCAGTTCCCTCAGGGGGTTTATGCGCAGACCTTCCGCAATGGATTCAAGCTCCCGTCCGCTTGGGGAGCCCCTGTCTGCAGCCGCCTCTCAGCTTCTACCTCCCGGGGGGGGGCCTGAATTATGGGGGCACCCCACTCCCCTCTCGACCCGCCAAAGAGACTCTCTCACCCACCCCTGTCACCTGTGGGTGGAGGGACTTGTGCGGCCGTTGGAGATCCCGTCCCTGAAGCCTGCTCGGATCTGTTTCTCTCGGTGCCGCAGCCGTGGCCGCAGCAGGTCTGGGCTGGGCTTTGTGTCTGCAGCGCGACGGACCTTTTGCGAGAGGTTTGCAGATCCCTCTGTGGGTGGAGGGACCCGCGTGGCCGCTGGAGATCCTGTCTGTGAAGCCTGCTCGGATCTTTTCCTCTCGGTGCCGCGGCCGCGGCAGGGCTGCACTCAGCTCCCAGTCCCGGCGCCCAGTCCGCGGCGCGAAGGACCCCCCGCGAGAGGTTTGCAGGTCTCTCTGGAACAGAAATCTCCCTCACTCCTATGTTCCGTGGCCTCTGGGTGCGGAATTCGCCGTGAGTTACTTCCCTGTAGCCATTCTATGGGTTGTGGGTTCAGAGCTATGTGTATGTGCGTCTTTCTACTCCGCCATCTTGGCTCCGCCCCCCTAATTCTGCTTTTTAAAGCATTCTTCTCCTCATTGGCTTTTTGGATGTCTTTTGCCAATTGAGTTAGCCTATTTTTCAAGGTGTTATTTTCTCAGCATTTTGGGGGGTCTCCTTTAACTCGCTTTCATGATTGTTCTCATTTCTCTTCCCAATTTTTCCACCACCTCTCTTACTTGATTTTCAAAATCCTTTTTGAGCTCTTCCATGGCCTGAGCCCATTGCATATTTATTTTGGATGTTTGGGAAGCAGAAGCCTTGACTTTTATGTCTTTCCCTGATGGTAAGCATTGCTCTTCCTCATCTGAAAGGATGGGAGAAAATACTTCACCAAGAAAGTAACCTTCTATAGTCTTTTTTCCCCCCTTTTTTGGGCATTTTCCCAACCAGTTACTTGAATTTTGGGTCCTTTGTCAAGAGTAGGATACCCTCTGGGGACCTGTAAGTTCTCAGTTTCTCAGGTGGCACAATCAAGGAAGAGGAGTTTACTCCCTGGCTAGGCTCAGGGCTGAGATTCAGATCAGCAGCTCAATTCCCCCAAGGCCTTTCATCTGAGGGCTCCAACAAAGGAAGCTGGCTGCTGCCACTGCCACCTGGGGCCAGGGCTGGAGGAGGACTCTGCTCCCTTGTCACCGAGGTGAAAAAGCCCTCTCACTGACCTTTGAAGCTGCCTTTGTTGCCTGTGGGTTGAGGGATCTGCGAACCTCCACTGCTGCTGGGGATTCCGCCCCCAAGACCTGCTCTGATCCTGCTCCTCCTGGTGCTGCGCAGCCAAGGCTGGGCAGCACTCTGCTCCATGTTGGTGCAACAGACCTTTCCCATCGGCCTTCCAGGACACCCTGGGCTGGAAGTCTCCTCCACTCCATCATTCTGTGGCTTTTGCTGCTCTAGAATTTATTGAGAGTCATTCTTTACAGGTATTTTATGGGCTGTGGGGAAGAGCAAAGTATGTGCGTCTTTCTACTCCACCATGTTGGCTCCACCAAAAAACGAGAACTCGACAGGATTTACCAGCAGGATAGTTCATCCGCCTCTAAGAAGACAGCATTTAGTTCCATCAAAAGCAAAGTACAAGCAAAGCTTAGAGAGATGCAGGATTCCTGTTTCAGTAAGAAGGGAGATGGAATTCAGTTTTGTGCTGATAGTAACAGTCCAAAACACTTTTATGATTCCCTGAAAGCTATTTATGGACCAAAAACCTATGGTGCATCACAACTACTCAGTGCTGATAGAGACACATTGATTAATGATAAGGACATGATCCTAGAGAGATGGACTGAACACTTCCATAGTGTTTTAAACAGACCATCATCAATCAATGCTGAGGCCATTGACCATTTACCCCAGGTTGAAGTCAATCCCTCCTTACCTGAACTTCCAACTGAAGAAGAGGTTTTGAGGGCCAGTAGGCTCCTTTCATGTGGCAAAGCACCTGGTGCTGATTCTATCCCAGCTGAGATTTACAAGGTAGAGGGACCATTGCAACTACAAAAGCTGACTGAAATTTTCCAAGTTATATGGGAAGAGGAGATTATTCCCCCAAGAGTTCAAGGTTGCCTCCTTTGTCCATCTCTATTAAGGTAAAGGGAATAGATTGTCCTGAGACAATCACAGGGGGATCTCTGTGTTAGGCACTGCTGGCAAAATTCTTGCTAGAGTCCTCCTTAATAGGCTGATCCTTCACCTGGAAGATGGTGATATACCTGAGAGCCAGTGTGGCTTCAGAAAGGGCCGAGGAACAGTCGATATGGTATTTGCTGCCTGACAACTCCAGGAGAAATGCCAGGAGCAGAACAGAGCTCTGTATACAACTTTTGCAGATCTGACCAAGGCTTTTGGCACTGTTAGTTGTTAGGCATTTACCTTCAGTTTTCTACATCCAGTCAATGGAATCTAAACTGACAAGGGAGGGGTGAGAGAACATTGCCATGTAGATCTACCAAGTCAGATATCAGAGATGGTAGCTACAAGCTACAAAGGAAAAATACCCCGAAATACAAGACATAAACCAGGAATTAAAACCCCTGAACCTGGATGTCTAGATAAATGTACAAAGTATGTAACCAGGATGAGACCCTAATGCAGAGAAGAGAATTTGAGCTGTTCAGTCTCACTGAGGCTCAGTGGACCAGGAGAGGGATATTCCGTTGCTAAAATATGAGCCTTTTTAGAAAGAAGAAAGTAGAGACAAGAGATGTGTATGTTAAACATGATGTGTTCACATAAGGAAATCTAGGAATTAATGAGGAGCAGGAAGGACATGAGAACAATGCATATGAAGACCAGGGGGAGACAGAAACAGAAGCAACATGGTCATTGTTCAGTCATTTCAGTTGTGACCCCATCTTGGGTTTTTCTTGGCAAAGCTATTGGAGTGGTTGGCCATTTCTTTCTTCAGCTCCTTTTACAGATGAAAATGTGGCAAACAGGATGGAGTAACTGGCTCAGGGTCACCCAGCTAGTAAGGGAGGCCAGATCTGAATGCAAGAAGAGGAGTCTTCCTGATTTCAGACCCCGTGCTGTATCCACTGCATGAGCTAGTTGCCCAATATGGTCATTGGAGCATTCTGAAGTTAACATTGACAGGAGTCAAGACAAGTCAACAGGTGCTTATGAAGTTCCCACTCTATGCCGGGCACAGTACTAAGCACTTAGGATAGAAAGAAAGCTTTTAAAAAATAGTCTCTGCTCTCAAGGCATTCCCAGACTAAGGGGGAAGCATACAAACTCTCATGGCCAAACAAGCAAACATGCACAAACAAGACACAGACAGCCTGAATTGGAAATAATCAGCAGAGGGAAGGGTCAATACTATGGGGCTTCTTGAAGAAAATGGGCCTTTCACAACCTTGAAGGAAACCAGGGAAACCGGGAGGGGAGAAGGCTTAGGGTTGGAGTTCTAGATCTGGAGGCCAGCCAGGGAAGACTATGGAGTGGGGAGCTGGTCAGCATCCCTACATTGCAGATCTCATGGCAGTGAGTTGGGTGTGAAAAGCCTGCAAAGGTAAGGAAGTAGTGAGGTTATGAAGATTACTTTCCAGCAGAAAATTGGATCTTTGATGAGATAGAAGTCCAAGCATTCCTAAAGAAAAAGACCAGAGCTGCAGAGAAACTCTGAAGTTCAAACACAGGAGTCAAAGAAACATAGCAAGCTAAACATGAAAAAACAATGGTAATTGACTAAACAAAGATCAACTGTTACATTCTAATCCAAGGAGCTGACACGTTTCCTCCAAGTCCTGATATCAGGGTCATAGAGGGAGTCTCAGTTGACAAGACCTGGGAGTGTTTCTATTATGACTTGATGAACTTAAGAGAAGAATGGGAAGATAGGGGAAAGGGAACACACTTGACCTTAACATAAAACTCACAACACTCCTCAAAACCCTAAACTAAAGAAGAATTTAAGGAGTTATGTTTTAGATCTATGGTTTGTTGGAAAATTCATAATGAAATAAGAGGTAGAAATGATAGAATATCCCATTTTGATGTTAGGAATAGCGACACAACATGTGATTTCATTAGCCTAGGGAACTATCTGGCGGGGAAGCTGCCTTTACCAGGGCAGGCTAGCACCTGCTCATCTTCCAGTCTCAGAGAGTTTCCTGGGGGTCCTGAGAAGTTCAACAACTTCCTCAGGCTGTGTCAGAGGCAAGACTTGAATCTAGGTCTTCCTGGCTCCAAGGCCAGCTCTATCCATTACACCAAACTACCTCTCATTTTTGATAGACACAGGTAAAAACGTTTTCAAGAATTAAGTCAGTATAACTAGAATAAGAAGAGAAACTTGATTGGGGAAAACTTTACCTCAAGTCTCTCTGATAAAATTCTGTTATCCAAAATCTATAGGAAATTGATTTCAAACAGTTCTCAAAAGAAGACTCTGTCAACAATGATATGAAAAAAATGTTCCAAATCACGAATAAGAGATATGCAAATTAAAGAAACATGAGTTTTTTTGAGTCCATCTTTGTCTACCTTTCTTTAATTACCTTTACCAATGAGAAGTGAGGCTGGTGACCTGCACAGCCCTCCCTCACTCAAAACAAAGCCAATGCAAGTCATGTCATTATTTCTCTGATGGCATGATCTTCTTCGGCAATGAAGGACAAACACAAACCTTTACCAATTGCTATCTAATTGATAATGGGGATAAAGACCTTGAGAAGTCTTGTATGAACTAATGCAGCCAAACATAATCAGGACCAAGGGATCAATATGTATGGTGACCATAACAACATAAAGGAAAACAGTGCTAAAGGAGATGAGCATTCAGGTTATTGCAATAACTGATAAAGGAAACACACCTTCCTCCTCTCTGTAGAGAGTTCACGACATAGAAGTAAAGAATTAAGTATGTCTTTCAGGTATGGTCATTGGGTTGGTTTGTTTTGATTATCTATACTTTGTTACAAGGGAACATGATATTGGGAAAGACTACTAGAAGCTTTTTCAAAAACATCAAAAAATATTTTAAAAGGATAGACTGAGGTGAGACAACCTCAGAATCATTAGGCTCATCAAAAAGAAACAAAGTGGGGAGAATATTGCCCAAAAGTACTGTTGATGACAAGTGTAATGTTCAGGGCCACACAACCCAGAGAATACAGTCAGGTGGAAACTCTACACTTAACTCACTGAGAAATAGAAATATGAAACTCCAGAAATTCTGCATCAAAAAACTTACATGGTACAAGAGGAGACAGTTGACTTATCAAGCAAATGAACCACAATCTTACCAGTGAGGGATTAAAAGAATTAGATCGATAAAAGGTAAAAATCAAAAGATTGGAGTAAATGGTGATAGGAAAGGTATATGCCTGTGTCTGAGGGTAACTGGTTGCTTCTAGTGAAAGAAGCAGTTTAAAAATGACATTGGATTTGTTTCAGGCAGCAAAACCTTGCTTTTTCACCCTCCCATTCTCCACCCCCTCCAAAAAAAAAAAATAAACTGAAGAAAAACCACTTCATTTTAAACATATAGTTGATCAAAATATATTTACACATCGGTCACATCCAAAAGGAAAAATCCAGTTTCATTCTTCACTCTGAATCCTTCACCTTCCCATCAAGAGGTAGTTAGCATGTTTCATCATTAGTCCTTTAGAATCACAGTTGGTCATTATGCTAAGAGTCCCTAAATCTTTGGAAGCTGTTTGCTTTTACCCTATTTTACCCATCGTAATGCTTGCTCTCCTTGTTCTGCTCACTTCGCTCAGCATCAGTTCAGATACATCTTGCCTGATTTTTCTAAAACCATTTCCATCAGTGCTTATAGTACACTAGTATTCCATTACCTTTATATACCAGAACTTCATCTTTTCCCCAATTTTTGGGCACAACCTCAGATTTCCACTCTTTGCCACCTCAAAAAAGAGTTAGAAATATGTATTTTTTACATCCTTAGGATTTGTTTTGCTTAAAAATACCTTTCTTAATTTGTCTGACTCTGTGATCCCATGGACCATAGTGGGCCAGGCCCTCCACTATCTCCCTGAAGTCATTCTTTTTTTTTTTTTTTCCCCTGAAGTCATTCTTAATCTATCCTCCCTTGAATTCCTCCTCTCCCCTTCTCCCCTTTTCCTCCTATTTCCTCATTGAATATAGATTTCTGTACCCAACTGTGTGTATACTGTCCCTTTAACTAGTTCAGATGAAAGTTCAGATATTAGCTGCTCCAATCTCACCTCCTCCTCCTCGTATGTATAGATGTCTACTTGTGCACCCTACTTATGCGAGATATTTTTCCCTAATCTTCCTTCCCCTGTCCAGTGTATTCACCCTCTTCTCTTAGGATTCGCTGATAATGGCTCCTTCATGAGTTCTAACTGCCCAGTGATATTCTGTTACATTCACCTAACACAATTTGTCTTAAGAGGCAAGCTAAGAATCCCCTTACAGTTTAGTTCTTTACTTTTTGTTTCCACCTTTTTAATTACACTAATACCTTTTACCATATACTACAATAGGTTTTTATTTCTTTTCTTTTTCTCATTTTTTAATGGAGGGGGAAAGGAGGGGAGAGAGGGGATGTTAGCAAAAGTGATAGCAAAAGAAGTCCATGAAAATATTTGAAATACACAGAAGAGAACAGAAGGAATTTCAAAAACAAACATAGAAAAGTAAGACAATTTAGTAAGTAACATGGAATTTATTATATACTAAAAAATTGAGATTCACAGTGTCTGTTGTATATATTGGAATGCTTTTCAGGTGGTTAAGTTCAGAAGAAAAAATAAAAATTAATTTTAAAAAGAACCAGTATAAATAGTGAAACCATCTTCCAGTTTCCCCAGGGGTTCTTATAAAATGAAAACTCATCCCTTAGGAGTCTGTGTTTGGGGATTTATTGAACGTTGGACTACTGAATGGGGTCACTTCTGGGTCTTGGCCAAGCTACATGATTTTGATTTGTTCGGATCTCAATTGTTCCATTTTCTTCCTATCTTTCAATGTTCTTCTATCTCTTGTTGCATCTTGATACCTTGGGGTTCTGCTTCTACCACTGTCTTTCCAGGTGCACGGTGTTTATTAATACTTTCCAACTTTTCTTCTAAACTGGTTGTTTTTGTTTGCATTTCTAAATTTATATTTAAGAAGTTGAATTTCCCTCATATCTCCTTTTAAACTTTTTAAAAAATTGTATGTGTGATTCTACCGATATAGGGAATTCTTGCTAAGTAAACTCCCTCCATCAACTGAGGTTGGCATCTAGTTTTATAAAGTTGCCTGGGTCACTGACTTTCCCTCTGTTATTTCCCTTTTATTCTTTACTTAGCTTACTTTGTATATCTTTATTTGCATGTTTTCTGCCCCATTAGATTGTTAACTCCTTGAGGGCAGACAATACCTTTTGCCTCTTTTTGTATCCTTAGCACTTAGGACAGTGTCAGGCACACAGTAAGCACTTGATGTTTATTGATTGACTGATTACGTGACTTGCCCACAGCCATAGTTAGTATGTTATCAGAGACAGGATTTAAATCCAGATTTTCCTATTTCTGAAGTCAGATCTCTAAATAGTACACCCTACTGCCTCCTTTTAATCCGTTAATAGTTTCTCAGCTAGTCTAGACATCAGGCTTCTTGCAATAGATTCTCATTTCTGGAGATTTGTAATTAATATCACAATATATTTCTTCCTCCTCCAAGATATCTTGGGACTTTTAGCCCACAGTATCTATCTAGAATATTAGGAGTTTTTGTTTATTCAATACTTCTTTTAGCTGGCCTTTCTGTAGGATTTTCCCTCTGGGGATTTCTGTCTCTGCCTTCTATTTAGATCATTTAAAAATTTTATATCATTTTATATAACACATTTCTTGTTCTGTGGTGATGGAAGAAAGCTGAGCTTAGACATGACCACTTATCTCTTTCCTACAATCTTTACCTTTGTAGGAATCCCCCCAGAACAAGTTCATTTATGGTGAAGCAGGGGAGAGCACTGGCTGAAGGCTTTTCTACATTCTTTGTATTCTTAGGGTTTCTGTCCAGGGTGGTGTTTACAATTTTCCATAAGACTTCTCCATGGGAAAAGTTGTCCCATAGTTATTACGTTTCTCCAGGGCATTTCTTCATTATCAATCCTCAGATGGTAAAGGTAAAGGTCCTTCCTCTGAGTGAAGATTAATGGTATTTAAAACGTTTCTCTCCAGTGTGGATTCTCTGATGTTGAGTGAGGTTTGAGCGCTGACTGAAGGATTTTCCACATTTCTCACATTCATAAGGTTTCTCTCCACTATGAATTCTTTCATGTGTGGTAAGGGCTGAGCTCTGGCTGAAAGCTTTGCCACATTCTTTACATTTATAAGGTTTCTCCCCAGTATGAATTTTATGATGTTGACCAAGATTTGAGCCCTGACTGAAGGATTTTCCACATTCCTCACATTTATAAGGTTTCTCTCCACTATGAATTCTTTCATGCATAATAAGAGCTGAGATCTGGATGAATGCCTTCCCACATTCCTTGCATTTATAAGGTTTCTCTCCAGTATGAATTTTATTATGTTGAATAAGGTGTGAGCTCCGTGTGAAAGCTTTCCCACATTCTCTACATTTATAATGTTTTTCTTCAGTGTGTATTCTCTGGTGTTCAGTAAGATATGACCTATGCCTGAAGGCTGATCCACATTCATTACATTCATAGGGTTTTTCTCCACTATGAATTCTTTTATGTTTAACAAGGGATGAAGAGTAGGCAAAGGCCTTCCCACATTCTTTACATTTAAAAGGTTTTTCTGCAGTGTGAACTCTTTGATGCTGTCTAAGGACAGAATTCTGACTAAAGGTTTTCCCGCATTCTTTACATTTATAGGATTTCTTTTCTATGTGACCCCTCTTATGTTGAATAAGGGTCAAACTCTGCTTGAAGGCCTTCCCACATTCCTTACATTTATGAAGTTTCTCTCCAGTATGAACTTTATGGTGTTTATTAAGTGCTGAACTTTGCCTAAAAGCTTTCCCACATTCCTTACATTCATAGGGTTTTTCTCCACTGTGAATTCTTTTATGTGTAATAAGAGCTGAATTCTGTCTGAAGTATTTCCCACAGTCTTTACATTTATAAGGTTTCTCTTCAGTGTGCACTCTTTTGTGCTGAGTAAGGATTGAGCTCCGACTAAATGCCTTCCCACATTCCTTACATTTATATGGTTTCTCTTTAGTGTGAATTCTCTCATGGCGAGTAAGAGTGGAGTTTTGACTGAAGGCCTTCCCACATTCTTTACATTTATATGGTTTCTCTCCAGTGTGAATTCTCTGATGTTCAGTAAGTCCTGAACTCCAACTGAAACACTTTCCACATTCCTTACATTCAAAAGGTTTTTTTACAGTAGGAATATTCTGATGTTGGATAGGATGTGAATTCTGGCTAACAGCCTTTCCATAGTCCTCACATTCAGAGGATCTCTCAGTCCTCTGTAATCTCTGATGTGGAATAAAGGTTGGCTGGTAATGGGAGAGATGCCTACATGTGTTATGATACCATGATCTTGTGTGCCTGGATTTTCTATGACCATTGGAGGTTTCTTTGAGAAAGAGAGTCAATTCATTGAGGTATCCTTCTTGAGAAAAAATTTTCACAGGAGCTGCCACTGTAAGATTTCTCATTTGCTCCCACAGCCTGAACTCCTCAACAGGACCATCTTCCAATGGGTCATTCTGGAGAATATTTCCTCTCCCTATGGATGTGTGTGATGATGCTCCTTGCTTTTCCATTAATTTCTGGTTCTTCAATCTTGTGTCCCAGGCTGAAAGGAACAGATAATGAAGAGTATTTGCTTTCAAGCTGTAAGGGACCTCAAAGGGCTAGTCCAACCCCATCAAAATCTTAATCTCACTACCTCACAGTGAGTTGGCCACCAAAAGTGCTAAGGCACTCTTGGGTACACTGAGACTCTGGGCTTTAGTGTTGTTGTCCTGTAGCCTGGTCAGACCACATCTGGACCACTGTCTTCAGTTCTCACTATCACATGTTAGAAAGGACACATTGAGAAGCTGGAGAATCTCTAAGGTAGTAGAGGGCCTCTGGTTTAGATCCTAAAAAGATTAGATAAAGGGACTGGGGCCATTCAGATTGGAGAATAGAAGATCAGAGAATCATAAATTCAGAGAAGGAATGAGTCTAACCCCCTCATTGATCAGAGGAGGAAACTGAGGCCCACAGAGATGAAGTAACTTGCCAAGGGTCACACAACTGATAAGTGTCTGAGGCTATCTTTGAACCTAGGTCTTCCTGACTCCAAGTCCAGTGCTCTATCCCTGATCTCTACTTGCTAAATATTAGAGGTCTGATTTATTCTGCCTAGCCCAGAACTTGGACTGATGGGTGGAAATTGCAAAGAGATCAATTTAGACCTGATGTAAGGAAAAACTTCCTAATAATTAGAGCTGTCTAAAAGTGGAACACCTCTTCTGCAAGGTGGAGGATTTTCTGTAAAGAGATTACTGTTACATTAACCAACTTCAAGTCCTTGGTGTGTTTTTGGGAGATTAGCACCTAGACATTTTATGTATTTTGAAGTTATTTTGATTTAAATTTCTCCTCTAGGATCAGTAGGGATGTGTACAGACATTCTTTGTTGGTTCATTTAGTTTCCTATTTTATTGAAACTAGGCTTCTTTTGTTGATTCTCTGGGGTTTTCTATGTAAACAATCATGTCATTGGCTATTGGAGATGACTTCTCCTCCTCTTTGCCTAGGCTTATACATTTAATTTCCATTTCTTTTCACTTTGCTATAGTTAGCCTCTCTAGAACTCCATTATAAAGCAGACATCTTTGCTTTACTCCTATGATATCCTTAAGAAAGCTTCCAGTCAAATAAGGAAGGAATGGCCAGTTGTGCCTCCAGAAGACTGAGAGGTGATAGACCTCAATTATAGAATGGGACGTAAGAGTTTCAGGAACAACCAGTGTAGGAATTTGTTTGGCTTGATTATACTTATTTGATACAAAGTAGTGCTGGGCTGGGGTGGGATTAAGGGAATAGGATAGTTATACCAAAAAAGAAGAAAATAAAGAAAGGAACATCAATGATGTTTTTTAAAATACATGGAGGAGAGTGGAAGGAAGTTTGGAAAGAAACACAGAGAAACAAGGCAGTATTGGCACTACTGTGTCCAATTTTAGATGGATGGATGGATAGATAGATAGATAGACAGACAGATAGATAAACCAAGATTTCATTCATTTCAGTGGTAGTACTACATGATGAAACTCCACCCACCAATGCATAACCTATTGGGTTTTGAGAGTTTCCTAGCACTTGGAGAGGTTAAGTGATTTTTCCTGAATGAAAGCCACAGCCACCATGCATCAGAACCAGGGATTTAAGCCCAGGTCTACCTGGCTTTAGGTTGTCTCTCAGCATGTTGTGCTTCCGTTGTGTTGTGTTCTATGAAGTTCTACTTTGTTAGTGGCTGTAATACTATAATAATTAGAATCGATCATGGAAATATGAACAAAGAGGTAAATGGAGACTAAATAACACAATTCTTAAAAATGAGCGAGTCACTCAAATTGTAGAAAAAATTCTTCTAACAATGATGAAGAAAAAATAAAGAAAAAAATAAAAAAATTATGGGATACAGCTAAAGCAATCCTTCAGGGAAAATTTATACTAATAACAAAAAAATCAGACCAGTGAAATGACCTTGCAAGTGAAAAAACAATAGAGAAATACAAATGCAGAAGCCTTGGAAATCAAAGACGTACTCATAGTACTCATAATTAAAATGACAATTGAGATGGTAAATATCAATTCAGTTGATTTGGTTGCCTGTGACTCTCCATGACCCATTTGGGGTTTTCTTGGCACAGATACTGGAGTGGTTTGCCATTTACTTCTCCAGCTCATTTTACAGATGAGGAAACTGAGGCAAACAGGATTCAATGACTTGCCCAGGGTCACCCGACTAGTAAGAAGTGTCTGAAGCTGGATTTGAACTTAGGGAGATGAGTCTTCCTGATTCCAAACCCAGTGCTCTATCTACTGTGCCACCTTTTTCAAAAAATAAGATGCAAAAGCTGACAAGCCATTAACTATTTGATATTTTTCTTAAGGGAGATGAAGAAATGTCTAAAACAAAAGAAAAATTTGAAGCAGGAAACACAACATGTAGAGAGATTTATTGTTACCAATTATATGTCTTCTGAAAAATGGAGGCAGCATGGTGGCCTCCCTCCATTTAAGTCCCCAACTACATTGGCCATGGAGCATGGGGACTGGGGGGTGCATTTGATGGCTCCCTCAGAGCCTAATACTGTCATTCTGTGAACCCATTTCCATCTTAGACCAACTCCTATGGTCTGAGCCCTTCATTTTCAATATGGCCAACGTGAAATTCAAAGAGGAAGTGTTTTGTTCTTTGGATCCTTTGGGTGTGAGGCAGGCTGGTGAAGCCTAGGGACTCCTTTTCAGAATGCTGTTTTTAAGTAATTAAAGGAAATGCCAAATTTTCATTAGAGGTCAGTGAAAATAAAGGTATAATTTTTCCCACTTAAGTCACAGAGCCCTTAAAATTGATCTGCTGTCCCAGGTTAAGCATCCCTGACCTAGAGAGTGAATAGAAAGACAACGTGGTGAGTACAGCCCCAGAGTTGGAGTTCTGGGTTTGAATTCTGCTTCAGAAACTTACCAGCTTAGCGGTATGACCCTGGTCAGGGTACCCTAGAGTCCTCATCTGTCAAGGAAAGCTTGGACCCAATGAGCTCCAAGGGCTCCAGTTTGAGATCCAGCATCCTAAGAAAGGGGGAGAGTCTGCAGAAATGTGGCAGCTCTGGATGTTCTGAAGGCAGGAGAAAGGTTGGGACAGACTTCAGAGAAGGGAGGAAGAGAGGAGGGAAGTGTCTGTGGAGCCTAGAGCATCCTGGAGTCACTGTTGCCAAGTCATTGGGGCACAGAATCTCAGGAACTGAGAGCAATCTTCGAAGCCATCTGGTCCCAGCCTTCCTCTGCAGCCCAAAGCATCTCTAGAACATTCCATAAGACGCATCCTATAGCTTAAGGATCTTTAGTGCCAAGGAATTTATAACCTCCTTGGGCCTCAGTTTCCCCCTAAGTAAAATGAGCTTGCTTTACTAGAAAAAATGGCAGACTGGGACTCAAGAGAACCTTAGCCTTTGACCCCAAAAGAGATATAAGGAGAGAAGCCCTGGGGTTCAGGTGAGAGCCCAGTCCGGAACATAAAAGCCTCCATTTCTAGCCATATTTCTGTCATTCTGTGTGGACTTAGAAAACTTCACTGACTTCTCTGCTTCAGTCTCCTCTTCTGTAAGGTAAAGAGCTTCCTGTGGCTCATCCTTAATATCCTGCAGTTCCCCTACTTGGCACCCAGTAATCCCAGGGCCTTTTCTCTTTATCCATTCCTGGCAATAGTACCCCAACCTATGCAATTCTCTATTTAGCAGTCTTGGGACAATATCTAGCCAGAGGAAGGACAGGAAAGTGTGAACACACCCTATTTCTGGGGCCTCCCAAAGAAGAGGAATCTCATTTCTGAACGACTTCAGCCAAGGCTGTCATGGGCTCCACATTCTAGGACTATCCTTCAGGGAGAAGTATCTGTGGGTCAGAGCCTGAGCCCAGGGGAAGTAGCCTTACCTAGGGACAGCAGGTTCCTGTAGTTCTCCAGCATCACCTCCCAGTAGAGCTCCTTCTGAGCAGGGCTCAAGCATGCCCACTCCTCCTGGGTAAAGTCCACAGCCACATCACTGAAGGTCACTGCCTCCTGTAACACAGAACAAGTCCATGCTGACCCAGTGGCCTCCCCTGGCACAGGTCTTCAGGAAGAGGAAGACAGGGAGCAGGTCAAATGGACAGAAAGTGGATCTGCAGGTGCTCTGGGGGTAGGGAAAATGTGACCATGGATAGATTGGGGTGGGGATCCCAGGTACTGAGTAATGAGGAGACTCCAACCTCTGGGCCCAGAATTGCTATTGATTCTTACATCATGTTGGGGAAGCCATTTCTCTGCAGCAGACTTTGGTCTCCAGAGTAAGATGAGGGGGTCTCTGGGAATTTTTCCTCAATGCTGGAGACAAGGAAGGTAGCCTCAGAGTCAGGCTCTCAGGCATGGATCAGGCTTTGAATGCCAGCCCAAATAATCTATCCAAGATTCAGGAAGGAAACTTGTTCACTGTCTGAGAAGACCCTGACTTACCTCACCTTGGGCCAACAGGCCCCTTGTGACCAGTCCATTCTCCTCTGGGCTCACCTCTTGAGGAAGGGCAAGGTTCAGAGACAATACATCTGAGGGATAAGAGAGAAAATACAAGAAGGGAGACCTGGAGATGTCTCTTCCCCAACACAGAGAGACACATGCAGAGATCAGAGGGAGCCCTTGGGTCACCCATGAGCAGAGAGCTCTGGAAAGAGGGAGCATCTGCAGAAGATCCACTCTCCAAGGTTATGGGGGATTTCTTAACTGTTCAATTAAATTCTTTTAGCTGAAGTATCATTCTTTTCTTCTTGAACTCTGCAGTTGTTAGAGAGAGACAGAGAGAGAGAGAGAGAGACAGAGAGAGACAGAGAGAGAGAGAGAGAGAGAGGGACAGGAAGACAGAGAGAGAGATAGCCATATAGATGGATGGATAGATGGACAGATAGTCATATAGACAGATAAATAAATGGATAGATAGATGGTTAGATAGATAGATAGACAGACAATAGATAGTCATATAGATGGATGGATAGCTGGACAGATAGTCAAATACACAGATGAATAAATGGGTAGGTAGATAGATAAGATCATTAGATAGATAGATAGATAGATAGATAGATAGATAGATAGATAGATAGATAGACAGACAGACAGACAGACAATAGATAGCCATATAGATGGATGGATAGATGGACAGATAGTCAAATACACAGATGAATAAATGGGTAGGTAGATAGATAAGATCATTAGATAGATAGATAGATAGATAGATAGATAGATAGATAGATAGATAGATAGCCATAGAGATGGATGCATAGCTAGTAGATAGATAAAGAGCTAGCCAAACAGAGCATTCCTTAAGTGCTTCCATTCTCCCAGGGAGGACAACACAGAAACCCACAGTGGAAGGCAGGGGAGTGGCTGCCTCTCCTCCAGGTCCCTCCCTCTTTACTGGCTTTTCACAATTGCTTCTCCTGTCTCACAGCTTGCTCCCTCTTCGTATCCTTTGATCAGTTACCTCTCATGTCCTGACTCCCGTGTGTGAGGGGCCCCCAGGTTCCACCCTTCTCTCTCTCTCTCAGTGGTCTCAGCTTCCACAGTTTCCATAGAGTTCCCAAAAGTCTGGTAGCAGTTTTCAGCTTTAATACTTTCAGAAGTATAAAAGCTACAGACTTACAAAGAACATTTGAAAGGCTAATCATTTCATTTTTTAAAATTTTCATAGGTTTCTGATTACAATTTCAAATACCCACCACCTCATGTTCTCCATCACCCCAGTAAATGTTTGAGCTTTGTAAGAATGTTCATCAGCTGCAGCTCAGTGATTAAAATGCTTGGGTTTATACTCCTGGCCTTAAGGTCCTCCAGAGAATGAAGTTCCAATGCTTACATGACTGTTTTGATGTGACTCCATAAGAAAAAACCTACTGGTGGTATCAGGTGACTGAGGTGGCCAAGCAAGAGGAGCCCCTGATCTGAGAAAATGTCACCCAGAAACTTACATACATGATGCATAATAACAAAGTGCCCCACCATGTTCACATGAAATTTAAAATTCACAAAACTAAATATAGTAAAAACAAGTCTAAAAGTTCCCCCACCCCCATTAGAATTCCAGACAGACACAAACACACAAGGACAAGCCTCCAGCTACACACTGTGTTTGTGATCCAAGAGATGCCCCCTCAGGCTTAGACCCAGGAGGAGAAGATGGGGAGGGGGAGACACTGGGAAGGGACAGGGTGGGCAAAGCTTGGGAGTCTGTTCCAGCAGAGCTGTGTGGCCCTAGGTAAGTCATCTCTCCTCTCTGCTGCCTTGTTTCCTCATTTATAAAATTAAGGGCTGTACTAGATGTGAAAGCCTTTTCCATACTTCCATTCCTGGAAAGTAAATACCTGGTTATATTATAGTATATATGAAGAGCCTTGGCCTCCTAATCCTCTCACTGAGGAGGCTGGAGGGAGAGCTCCTGACCCGTAAGTACTGCAGGCTAATAGCCCTTTGCCCACTGAGCTGGCGGCTGCTCCCAGAAGCCCCCGTGCACCTTCAGGCACTCACCTGGACAGGGCACTCCTGGGACCTTCCTCTCCATTCTCCTTGGCCCTCCTCTCTCCATTGGGGAGATCCTCTCTGGTGCCATCCTGGCAGCCCTGATCATGGGGAAAGTGATGAGGAAATCCTGCTGCCATGGGCTTCGGGGGAGGTGGGAAGGCTGCCCTGCTCTGGAAGCTCCTGCCCTCCACCTCCTCACCCCCCACCCCCAGGCCTTCTTCAATGCAGGCCAGGCCTTCTCTCTGCCCAACTCCCACCGGTCAGGATTCTCCTGGCTCCTGTCAATCATTACTAGGTTGGTTCATAGAAAGACAAACAAAATTAATCTGAATATGAGTGTTTCTCTCAAGACTTGGGAAATGAGTATCTAGAGATCTGCATGGGGAGCAGTTCCCCTTGGCCTCCCTCCCTTCTCCCTGACTGGCTCAGCCACAATGTCTCCACATGGTGAACCACGATATGAGAAAGGAATTTCTGAAGTGAGTAGGTTGTAAATACAGTAAGACAGGAGTGTTAAAGGGTCCATTGAAATTATAGATCCAGGATGTCTGGGTTTCCCCTACATAGCCTATGTCCGTAAAATACCAAGATAAGAAAAGTTCCCCTAGTCAAGACCGTGTCTGGTTCCAGGCACCTTGTTTTTCATGGTCACAAACACAGGAATGCTCTGTTCAGCTTCAGCTGGTGATACAGGACAGGGCATTTTGAGTTCACTGGGACAGCAAGGCATGTCTATCATGCCAGAGCATGCAAAGCCATATGGTAGAGTAAGTTCAGTGGGCCATAATGCCTCTCCTGACTGGCCAGGAGTTTTAGGATTTAGGCCTTTCTCAGACCTTGGGGGTTCAGAATGGTTTGAGGAGGGGTGTACATTCCCTATGGGCACTTCCAGACTTTTCCTCTCCTGTCATTACTCAGCACCTTCCAGGTTTGCTCTGTCCAGACTGATTGCCCAATCCCTGGGGTCTCACCATTGGCCCTCAGCTGAAGCCTCCGCATTTCGATGGGAGTTCCCAGAGCACAGGAATGTTCTACAATGATTGTCCACCTATTACTACCTAGGGCTGCGCCCTTGTGCTTAATATGTGCCATTTCATTCATTCATTCATTCATTCATTCATTCATTCATTCATTCATTCATATCCAGATAATAAATATCCACCAGCCCACAGACATCATTCCCCCTCCTTCAAGGAATTCAGATCCTGGCTTATAGAGTACATGCTGGTGTTCCCTTATACACCATAAACTGGGAGGTGCTCAAACGCTGTGACCTTGTGACCCTGGCCTATCCCTGCACTGCTCCTCAGTGTGGGGATCACATCCTTGATTCCCCTCCCCCACGTGTACTCTAATTCCACAATAAAGGACTCAAAAATGCCTTTGTCCAGTCCTAACCGACAAGACCCTTCAGCTTTCCCTAGAAACTAGACCATACTCACTTTTCACCTCTCCACATCAAAGAAGGCTCCATGAGCAAAGCAGAATCTCGGCACAAAGAAAAGGTGGGCTGCCCAAATTCAGAGCCACCTCCCTCTAAATGTTCTAAGGGAACTCCCATTGGACTGAGGAGCCACCGCCCAACACCCCAACACCCAGGCCCCTGACTCCAACCTTAGGATGTCACCAAGGATGACCACCAGGACCTCGAGTCAGCCTCAGGGCCTCCCCAATTCCCACTCCTTTCCTCTCAGCTCTGGGCTCTTCTCTTCTCCCAAAGCCCCCACTCCCAGGCTCCTGCCTTGCCAAGTCCCAGGTGTGGCTTCTGTCCCCCCGCAGCCCCCTCTGCCTGCTGATCTCCTAACTCCTTGACCTCACTCCCAGTGTCTCTCTCCTCTTCTGTGGCAGACTGCCCCTAATCATCATCCCTCCTCCCCTCTGCTCCTCAACCATTCCCTGACTCTTTATTGCTTCTTTCCCTACTGCCTTCAAGGCTCATTCTTGACCCGCAGCTTGGCCTCCAGGCTGGATTCCTGGGCCTGGAGTCAGGGAGATCCTGGCTGGACCAGCCAGGTCACTGACGCCTAAGGCCAGGTAAGGGCAGCTCCCATGTCAGAGAGCAGCTGCAGAGATGCAATGAGATGCTGGAGGGGAGGAGGCAGCCTAGCTCGGCGAAGGGGATGGAGGACCTGGCTTTGAGGCGGGTCTCGGACCCAGCCTGGAGGAGGGACTCGGGGCTCAGCCCTGGTACAGCTCCCGATGCAGCGAGCCACTTGGCCAAGTTCTTATCGGGCCATGGAAATTCTGGCAATTCTGAGGATGATCCTGAAACCTTTTCCCAGGCTGCCACCCCCTCCTCGCGCGCCCCTCGCGCCAGGGCTCCCCCTCTTCACCCCCCACCCCGCCCCCAGCTCCAGTCCTAGAAAACGCTGAGGAGCCTGGGGTTGGGGCAGGGAATGCCAGGCACACAAGCAGGCGCTCCAGGAATGCTCGCAGCAGGCGGACCCCGCGACACGAGGGCCCAGAGACGCGAGGGGAGCCCACGGCGCGGGCACACAAACCCACACGCACACACACACACACGGACCCGTGTGGACACCCCGCCGATAAAACACGCGCACGCACGGAGATAAAGGGACAAATCACGCCCCACCACTCCGTAAACCCGATTACGAGGGTAGCCACCCCACAGGGACATGTAGCCACACATGCACATGGGAACACACACCCACGAACATACAGGCACACACGCACGCACACGAAGGAGGACACACGAGCCCGTCAGTCCCACGCGGACCCACAAAGACACTTACCCTAAATGCGCACAGGTAAGGTCTTGGGTGAACCACAAACACTGCCCCGCCCACCGACCCGTGACGTCACACAATAGGGTCCCTCCCCTCCCCCTCTATGGTGGGACTCTAGGAAGGCATTGTGCCCCTTCACAGCCCCACCCTTTCCTTCACCATAGGGGTGGGGAAGAGAGACAGAGAGAAACACAGATCATAGTTGCGCAGGCGCAGTAGGCAGTGGTCAGAAATGGGGGGACCTACATCCTGACCCCGCACTTTCCACCTCCCCACCCCTCCCCCCAGCCCCGTCCCGCGTGGATCCACCGCTGCGGGTCTCCTGCCTTCCAGACTCATACTCACATGCACTGCACCAGACTGCGTCCAGTTATGGAATTTGGATGGCTATTTATATTAATTTAGATATAGTTATTCCATAACGTAATAATTATTGAAAATATACTGTTGATGAACTTTCCAGGGCGAGAGGCGGAGGGCAGCCACTGCCGCTGCCCAAGCTCGGCGCACAAGAGCTCGCGCCCCGCTCCGCCCGTCGTTCTTCCACTCCATCCCTCAACATCCCCACCGGCTGCTGGGCGGTCCCCTGTCACTCCACCCCAGAAGGGGGCATTTCCACACCGGGTGCACCTCGAGCGTCGCTCCCCGGCTATAGAAAATGGTGAAGGAAACGACTTACTATGATGTTCTGGGGGTAAAACCCAGTGCCTCCCAGGAAGAACTAAAAAAGGCATATAGAAAACTAGCCTTAAAATATCACCCAGATAAGAATCCAAACGAAGGAGAAAAGTTCAAGCAGATTTCTCAAGCTTATGAAGTGCTTTCTGATGCAGAGAAAAGAGACTTATATGACCAAGGTGGAGAACAAACCCTCAAAGAGGGCGGCTCCGGTGGTGGCTTTGTTTCGCCAATGGATATCTTTGATATGTTTTTTGGAGGAGGTGGAAGAATGCGACGGGAATGGAGAGGTAAAAATGTTGTTCATCAATTGTCAGTGACCTTAGCAGATTTCTATAATGGTGCAACGAGAAAACTGGCTTTGCAAAAGAACGTGATTTGTGATAAATGTGAAGGACGGGGTGTTAAAAAAGGAGCTGTAGAATGCTGTCCCAATTGCAGAGGTACTGGAATGCAAAGAAGAATTCACCAGATAGGACCTGGAATGGTTCAGCAAATTCAATCAGTTTGCATGGAATGCCAAGGGCATGGGGAACGAATCAGCCCCAAAGATAGATGTAAAAGCTGTAATGGAAGGAAAATTGTCCGAGAGAAGAAAATTCTGGAGGTTCATATTGACAAGGGCATGAAAGATGGTCAAAAGATAACGTTCCATGGTGAAGGTGACCAGGAGCCAGGACTTGAGCCAGGAGATATTATCGTTGTATTGGATCAGAAGGATAATGCTGTATTTAAACGACTTGGTGAGGACCTTTTTATGTGTATGGATATCCAGTTGGTTGAAGCATTGTGTGGCTTTCAGAAACCAATAACAACTCTTGATAATAGAACTATAGTCATTACTTCTCATCCTGGTCAGATTGTTAAACATGGAGATATCAAATGTGTGTTGAACGAAGGTTTGCCCATTTATCGCCGACCTTATGAGAAAGGAATTCTAATAATTGAATTTAAGGTAAACTTCCCAGAGAATGACTTCCTTTCATCAGATGACTTGTCTTTGTTGGAAAAATTACTGCCTGAAAGAAAGGAAGTTGAGGAGACTGAAGATATGGATCAGGTAGAACTGGTGGACTTTGACCCATCTCAAGAAAGAAGACACCATTACAATGGAGAAGCGTATGAGGATGATGAGCATCATCCCAGAGGTGGGGTTCAGTGTCAGACCTTTTAATGGGGGGGCAATGAATACCCTTCATTGTAATGCTGGCTTTTGTATGCAATAGTGAATGAGTGAAGGACGACAATCATCTTAACACACTCAGTACTAGCTATTGCTTGTGTTATAATATTCAACTATAGTTGTGTTCTAAAAAGTTAATAAAATCAGTAATATCAAATGCTGTCTTTGCAATTTATGATGTTCGGTATGCAGGAGAGTTAATTATTTACTTACGGGAAAGAAGCCCCGAAGCATTTTTTCATGACTTCTACTTTTTGTTTCAATCTGTATATGCAGTGGCTTAGACTGAGGTTTGATTTTTGGTTAACTCAATGTACACAAGCATTTATAATTGTTAAGCTCTGAAATTAAAATTTTGTACTGAATTTATTATCAGAAAACTTTGAATATGTTGATGTTTCTGTCCGTATGGTTGTTTGTCAGATTGGAATTTGTTGTGATGCGTTTGCTGTTTTGCCTAAGTGTGGTCTGTATGTACCAAATAATTCTGATTACATGTGGTATGCCAAGGATAAATTTAAACCCCATTCTTTAGGAAGACATTTTATTTACAGTTTATGATAACCTCAAATCTCTGAGGATTTAGGGTTTTAGAATGAGTTCCTTTCTGTTTTGCCATTATGCTGTTATTTAAAAAATAATGCTAGTCAAAACCAGCCCTACCTCTGGCTCTCTCCATTCACTGTAATAGGAACCCCAAAACTACTGTTTTGGGGTTTGCTTGGTTTGGGAACTGAACTGGGGAAGAAAAGGGGTAACACTTTAAATGTTGACTGGGAAAGGGGTTCTTTATATTCAGTAAATGCAGGGTGACCGCCACCTAAGTTTAAGTTAATTTTGCTCTACTTGGACTAACTAGTTTGTTTACCAGATTACAAGCAAGAAAGGGGTTCTTATACCCCTTTACTGTACCCCTGTACAGTGAATGCAGGATGAGAGCCACTAATTTGTTTTATTTTGTTGTATTTAGGCCAACTAGCTTAATGTTTGTTTTAACTAGTTTAATGCTTGACCAGATTGCAAGCAGTAACTGTAAATGTTTGTTTCAAGTTTAATATCTCCATCGTCAAGATCATATAAGCAGTCTGTAAATAGTAAAAGCTAGGCATCTTTACAACATGTAATTGCAATTTATTACAAGATTTTCAGGAGAAAATATGAAGGAGAAATCTGCCTTGGCAAATCAAATGTTGATTTAGGGTGGCATAAAGAAACTTAATGTTGGGCCTACACTAGCCAAAAAAAACCCAGAAGTGCACAGAGCATCTAATTTAACTGCTTATTAAGAATGAAGAGTAAAACTGCAATAAGTGTAACCAGTGTAACTTTAAAAATATATATATATATTGGTGACATCGAATCAAATTTATGTCTAATTTTATCTAATTAAATTTATTCTATTTCTCCCCCCAATTACATGTTAAAACAATTTTTTAAGGTTTCGAGTTCCAAATTCTATCCCCCCCCCCCCCATGGTGAGATGCCTGTGCATTAGAAGATGGTCATATACCTGAGAGTCAGCGTGGCTTCAGAAAGGGCCAAGGAACAGTTGATATGGTGCTTGCTGCCCGACAACTCCAGGAGAAATGCCAGGAGCAGAACAGAGGTCTGTACACAACGTTTGCAGATCTGACCAAGGCCTTGGACACTGTTAGTCATGAGGGCTTATGGAAAATTGTGTCAAAATTTGGTTGCCCAGAGAAGTTCATCAATATTGTATGTCAATTTCATGATGGCATGTTTGTCTGGGTTCTGAATAGTGGACTAAGCTCTCATACCTTCCCAGTCTCCAGTGGAGTGAAATAGGGCTGTGTGCTTGCTCCCATGCTTTATAGCATGATGTTTTCAGTCATGTTGACAAATGCTTTCAGTGAGGATGAACGCTGCCATTGAGGTCAACTACCATACTGATGGCAAGTTCTTCAATTTGAAAAGGCTACAAGCCAAGACCAAAGTGGAGGGAGTGTTGGTGCATGATTTTCTGTTTGCGGATGATTGTGCACTCAATGCAGCCTCTGAAGCTGAGATGCAACAAAGTATGGATCAATTTTCTGCTGCCTGTTCTAATTTTGGCTAATAACACCAAGAAAACACAGGTGCTCCATTATTTACCCCCACACCATCTATATGTGGAACCATTGGTTACAGCAAATGGAGAAGTTTTGGATGCTGTGGATAAGTTCACTTAGTGTAGTGTACTTTCCAGGGATGTACACATTGACAATGAGGTTGAGGTTTGCCAGAGCTAGCTCAGTGTTTAGGAGGCTCTGAAGAAAAGTATGGGACAAAAGAGGTATTAGACTGACTACCAGTCTGAAGGTCTGCAGAGCTGTTGTGCTGACCTCATTGTTGTATGCCTGTGAAACATGGACAGTCTACCAGAGCCAAGCCAGGAAACTGAATCGCTTCCCTTTGAACTGTCTTAGGAAGATTCTGAGGATCACCTGGCAGGAGAAGGTGCCAGACACTGAAGTCCTTGCTTGAGCTGAACTGCCAAGCATTCACACTATGTTTCAGAGAGTGCAACTCTGATGGGCAGGCCATGTCATTCGCATGCAAAATGTGAGCTTGCCAAAAAGACTATTTTATGGAGAACTCACATCAGGCAGGCAATCACATGGTGGTCAGAAGAAGTGATACAAGGACACTCTCAAGGTCTCTCTCAAAGACTTTGGATTTGATTGTGTGACAGGGAGGACACTGGCACAGGACTGCTCAGCATGGCGTGCCCATATCAGAAAGGGTGCTGTGCTCTATGAGCAAAGTAGAATTGAGACAGCACAGAGTAAATGTAGGATGTGCAAATTTGGAGTATCCACCCCAAATGGACTATCTGTGCCCAATCTGTGGTAGAGCATTCCGAGCTTGGATTAGTCTGATCAACCACAGTCGAACACACTGAAACTTCACTTTATCATGGTGATGTCATTTTGGCCTTCTTCAAGAACGAAGAACAACAACCAGTCATTTTGTACAAGAAGACTGGAATAAAGCAGAAGGAATGAAAGTGAAAAATAACTGCTTCCGTCTGTAGGCAAACAACGTCAGTTCCTTCTCATGCTTCATCATGAGGCCTTTGGATTGTCTTGGATCATTGCTTTGTTGCGAAGAGCTGTCATTCACAGTTGATCTTTGTTACAATGTTACTGTTACTGTGTACAATGGTCTCCGGGTTCTGCTCACTTTACTTTCTATCAGTTCATGTCTTTCAGGTTTGCCTGAAGTCATCCAGCTTGTCATTTCTTACAGCATAATAATATTCCATGATAATCATACACCACAACTTTTTTAGCCATTTCCCAATTGATGGGTATCCCTTTGATTTCCCATTCTCAGCCATCACAAAAAGAGCAGCTAGAAATATTTTTGTACAAATAGATCCTTCCTCCCCCCTTTTTGTGTATCTCAGGATATAGACATAGCAGTGGTATTACTGGATGAAAGAGTATGCCTAGTTTGATAGCCCCTTGGGCATAGTTTCAAATCGCTCTCCAAAATAGTTGGATCAGTTCTCAACTCCACCAACAGTGCATTAGTGTCCCTGTTTTCTCACATCTCCTCTAACATTTGTTATTTTCCTTTTTTGTCATATTAACCAATCTGGTAGTTGTGAGGCAGTATTCGTGACTGTAGATAGCTTTGATTTCTTTGTCTGAAAACTGCCTGTTCATATTCTTTGGCAAATATAAATATATATTGGGAAATGACTTGCATTTTTACAAATTTGATACTGTTTTCTATATAGTTGAGAAATGAGACCTTCATCATAGATACTGGTTGCAAATTCCTTCCCTCAGTTTTCTGCTTTCCTTTTGATTTTGGTTGCACTGGTTTTGTTTGTGCAAAACCTTTTTAATTTTATATAACCAAAATTGCCTATTTTGAATTTTGTAATGCTCTCTATGTCTTTTTTGGTCCTAAATTCTTCCCTTATCCATAGATCTCACTGATAAACTATTCCATGCTTTCTTAATTTGCTTATGGTATCACTCTTAATGTGTAAATCACATACCCATTTTGACATTATCTTGGCATATGGTGTGAGACATTAATCCACACACCTAGTTTCTGTCATAATAGTGTTTTCCCAGCAGTTTTTGTCAAATAATGAGTTTTTGTTCTAAAAGCTTGGGTCTTTGGGTTTATCATATATTAAAGTACTATAGTTATTTACCACTGTGTCTTATGTGCCTAAACTATTCCACCAATCTACCACCCTTTCTTAGCCAGTAGCAGATTGTTTGGATAATTACTATTTTACAATACAGTTTGAGATCTGGTAGGGCTAAACCACCTTCCTTCACATTTTTTTCATTGATTCCCTTATATACTTGATGTTTTATTCCTTCAGATGAATTTTATTATTTTTTCTACCTCTATAAAATAATTCTTGATAATTTGCCATGGCACTGAATAAACAATTTAGGCAAAATTGTAATTTTTATTATACTGGTTCAGCCTATCCAGCAGCAATGAATATTTTTTTCACTTGTTTAGATCTGACTTTATTTGTGTGAAAAATTTTTGTAGTTGTGTTCATATAGTTCCTGGATTTGTCTTGGCAGGTAGATTCCCAAGTATTTCATATTGTCTGCAGTTTTTAAAAAGTGAATTTCTCTTTCCATCTCTTGCTGTTGGACTTTGTTGCTAATATACAGAAATGCTGATGATTTATGTGCGTTTATTTTGGATCCTGCAAATTTTGCTAAAGTTGTTATTTCAAGTAGTTTTTTAGTTGATTCTCTAAAAATACCATGATTTCATCTGCAAAGTGTATTTGTTTTGTTTCCTCATTGCCGATTCTAATTCCTTCAGTTTCTTTTTCTTCCTTTATTGCAATAGCTAACATTTCTAGTACAATATTGATCAATAGAGGTGATGATGGGCATCCTTGCTTCACCCCTGAGAGCATTTTTGGGTCAGGCTTCCAGCCTATCCCCGTTATAGATAATACTTGATAATGATTTTAGACAAATATTATTTATTATTTTGAGGAATGCTCCCTTTATTCCCATAGTCTCTAATGTTTTAAAGGAATGGGTACTGTATTTTGTCAAAGGTTTCTTCTGCATCTATTGAAATAATCCTATCATATCTCTTGGGTTTCTTTTATTGATATGATCAATTATGCTGATACTTTCCCTAATATTGAACCAGCCCTGCATTCCAAGTATAAATTCTGCCTGGTCATGGTGTATGATCCTTGTGATATATTGCTGTAATCTCTATGTTAGTATTATTTTTTAAAATTTTTGTATCAATATTCATTAGGGAAATTGATCTATAATTTTTTCTGCCTTTTGACTCTTCCTAGTTTAGGTATCAGCACTATATTTGTTTCATAAAAGGAATTTGGTTCTTTAAATGTTTGATAGAATTCACTTGTGAACCCATTTAGTCCTGGGGATTTTTTCTTTGGAAATTCATTGATGGTGTCTTCAATTTCTTTTCCTAAGATTAGGTTAAGTATTTTCTTTTTTCTTTTGTTAATCTGGACAGTTTGTCAAACTTTTTGGCATATAATTGGGTAAAATATTTCCTAATGATTGCTTTAATTTTCTTTTCATTGGTGGTGAATTCACCCCTTTCATTTTTGATATTAATCATTTGTCTCTCTTCTTTCCTTTTGTAAAATCAAATTAACAAAAGTCTTATCTATTTTATTTCTCCCCCCCCCCCCATAAAATCAGCTTCTAGTTTTACTTTTAATTCAACAGTTTCCTTATTTTCAATTTTATTCACCTCTCCTTTGATTTTCACAGTTTCCAATCTGGAGTTTAATTGAGGATTTTAAATTTGTTCTTTTTCTAGCTTTTTTAGTTGCATGCCCAATTCATTGATCTGTTCTTTGTCTACTTTAATGATGTAAGCATTTAAAATTTCCCCTCAGTACTGCTTTGGCTACATTCCATAAATTTTGGTATGCTGTCTCATTATTGTCATTGTCTTTAGTAAAGTTGTTGTTTCTATGATTTGTTCGATGATCCACTTATTTTTTAGGATTATTTAGTTTCCATTTAATTTGTTATCTATCTTTCCATTGCCCATTATTGAATATAATTTTTTATTGCGTTATGATCTGAAAAGGATGCACTTGCTATTTCTGCTTTGTGCATTTGGTTTTGAGATTTTCATGTCCTAATACATGATCAGATTTTGTGTAGGCACCATGTACTGCTGACAAAAAGGTATATTCTTTTCTATTCCTGCTTGATTTTCCCCAGAGATCTATCATATCTAATTTTTCCAGAATTTTATTCATCTCCACTTTCCCGTTTATTTTTTGGCTAGATTTATATAGTTCTGAGAGGGAAAGTTGAGGTCCCCCACTAGCATAGTTTTGTCTATTTCCTCCTGTAACTCATTCGACTTCTCCTTCAAAAATTTAGAATCTAAACCATGTGGTACATATATATTTAGTACTGATATTACTTCACAGTCTATGGTACCTTTCAGCAAGATATAGTTTCCTTCCTTATCTTTTTAAATTAGATCTACTTTGCTTTGCTTGGTATCATGATCGCTATCCCTAATTTCTTTGCTCAAGCTTAAGCCCAATAGATTCTGCTCCAGCCCTTTACCTTTACTCTATGTGTGTTTCTATGATTCAGATGTGTTTCTTGTAAACAACATACTGTAGGATTCTGGTTTTTCAATTGATTCTGCCATCTGCTTCCATTTTAAGGGTAAGTTCATCCCATTCACATTTATAGTTACGATAATTCACTGTGTATTTCCCTCCATGTCACTTTTGCCTTGTTTATCCCTCTCTTTTACCTGTACCCTTTCTCTCCTCTCAAGTGTTTTACTTCTGATCACTGCCTTCCCCAATCTCCCCTCCCTTTTATCAGTCCCACCTCGCCGTCTGTTACCCTTGCCCCTGTTCCTTTCCTTATAAGGTAAAACAGAGTTCTGTACTCAACTGAGTGTATACTCTTTCTTCCTTTAACCAGTTCAGATGAAAGTTCAAATGTTAGCTGCTCTCTTTTCACCTCCCCCTCCTTGTTTGTATAGATGTCTACGTGTGCACCCAGATTATATGAGATAGTTTCCCCTAATCTTCCTTCGCCTGACCAGTGTATTCCTCTACTCCTCTCAGGATTCTCTGATACTGATTCTTTCATGAGTTTTAACTACCCAATAATATTCTATTACTTTAATCCAACAGAATTTGTTTAGCCATTCCAGAATTAAAAGGCAATCTCAGGTATCCCCTTACATTTATTTCTTTACTTTTCATTCCCCCCATTTTAATTTCACTAACATCTTTCACCATATGAAATGGGCATTTATTTCCTTTCCTTTTCTCATTTTTAATGGAGGGAAGAAGCGGGGGAGAGAGGAGATGTTAGCAATAGTGATAGTAAAAGAAGTCTATTAAAATATTTTAAAATACACAGAACAGAAGGAATTTCAGAAAGAAGAATAGACAAGTAGGACAGTTTTGAAAGTAATATGGAATTTATTATATACTAAAAAAAGTGGCATAAAATGAAGATTCACAGTGTCTGTTGTATATATTGAAATGCTTTTTGGTGTTTAAGTTCAGAAGAAAAAATAAAAATTAATTTTTAAAAGAACCAGCGTAAATAGTGAAACAATTTTCCAGTTTCCCCAAGGGTTCTTATAAGAACTCCATCCCTTAGGAATCTGTGTTTGGGGATTTATTGAACATTGGATTACTGAGCTGGGTCACTTCTGGATCTTGGCCAAGGTCTTTCTTTAAGTTTCATTTTTTGGGTTTCTTGAGATCTCAATTGTTCCAATTTTTCTGTCTTTTGATGTTGCCCAGGGTGCCCAGTGTTTAATACTTTTCAACTTCTCTTGTAAACTGATTATTCTTGCTTGCATTTCTGAACTTAAATATATATTTCCCTCATATCATTTTTAATCTTTTTTTAAAGCTATACTTGTGATTCCACTGATAATAGGGAATTCTTGCTAAGTAAACTCCCTCCATCAACTGAGGTTGGTATCTAGTTTTATAAAGTTGCCTGGGTCCCTTTTATTCTTTATGTAGTTTACTTTGTACATCTTTGTGTGCATGTTGTGTACCTCATTATATAGCAAATTCCCTGAGGGCAGAGACTACTTTTTGCTCTTTTTGTATCCTCAGCACTTAGTACAGTGCCAGGCACAGAGTAATCACTTGATGTTTATTGATTGACGGATTAAGTGACTTACCTCACAGCCATAGTTAGTATGTTATGAGAGACAGGATTTAAATCCAAATTTTCCCAATTCTGAGGACAGATCTTTAAATATTACACCCTGCTGCCTCTTTTAATAGTTCCTCAGCTATTCTGCACATCAGGCTGCTCACAACAGTTTTAGTTTCATTTTTGGGGATTTGTAATTAATATCACAATATATTTCCTCCTCCTCCATGATTTCTTGGGACTTTTTTGGCCACAGTATCTATCTAGAATAATAGTAGTTTCTGTTTATTCAGTATTTCTGTCTTTTAGTTAGCCTTTCTGCAGGATTTTCCCTCTGAGGATTTCTGTCTCTGCCTCCTATTTAGATCATTTAAAAATTTTATATCATTTTATGTGACATATTTCTTGTTCTGTGGTGATGGAAGAAAGCTGAGCTTACACATGACCACTTATCCCTTTCCTACAATCTTTACCTTTGTAGGAATCCCTCCAGAATAAGTTCATTTATGGTGAAGCAGGAGAGATCACTGGCTAAAGGCTTTTCTACATTCCTTGTAATTTCAGGGTTTCTGTCCAGGGTGGTGTTAACAATTTTCCATAAGACTTCTCCGTGGTAAAAGTTGTCCCATAGTCATTACATTTTTCCAGAGCATTTCTTCATTATGAATCCTCAGATGGTAAACATCCTTCCTCTGAATGAACATCAATGGTATTCATAAAGTTTCTCTCCAGCGTGGTGGATTCTCTGATGTTGAGTGAGGTTTGAGCGTTGACTGAAGGATTTTCCACATTTCCCACATTCATAAGGTTTCTCTCCACTGTGAATTCTTTCATGTGTGGTAAGGGCTGAGTTCTGGCTGAAAGCTTTGCCACATTCTTTACATTTATAAGGTTTCTCCCCAGTATGAATTTTATGATGTTGACCAAGATTTGAGCCCTGACTGAAGGATTTTCCACATTCCTCACATTTATAAGGTTTCTCTCCACTGTGAATTCTTTCATGAATAATAAGGGCTGAGATCTGGTTGAATGCCTTCCCACATCCCTTACATTTATAAGGTTTCTCTCCAGTATGAATTTTATTATGTTGAATAAGATGAGAGCTCCGTGTGAAACCCTTCCCACATTCCTGACATTTATAAGGTTTCTCTTCAGTGTGTATTCTCTGGTGTTTAGTAAGATGTGACCTATTCCTGAAGGCTGATCCACATTCATTGCACTGGTAGGGTTTTTCTCCACTATGAATTCTTTTATGTTTAACAAGGGATGAAGAGTAGGCAAAGTCCTTCCCACATTCCTTACATTTATATGGTTTCTCTTTAGTGTGAATTCTATCATGGCGAGTAAGAGTGGAGTTCTGACTGAAGGCCTTCCCACATTCTTTACATTTATATGGTTTCTCTCCAGTGTGAATTCTCTGATGTTCAGTAAGTCCTGAACTCCAACTGAAACACTTCCCACATTCCTTACATTCAAAAGGTTTTTTTACAGTAGAAATACTCTGATATTGGACAGGATGTGAGTTCTGACTAACACCCTTTTCACAGTCCTCATATTCAGAGGAAGTCTCAGTTTTCTGTAGTCTCTGATGTGAAATAAAGGTTGGCTGGTAATGGGAGAGATTTCTATATATGTTATGATGCCATGATATTGTGTGCCTGTATTTTCTCTCAAGATCATTATATTCATAGCCTATTTCGGAGATTTCCTTGGGAAAGAGAGTCAACTCATTGAAGTATCCTTCTGGGGAGAGATCTTTCTCTGAAGCCTCCACTGTAAGATTTCCCATTTCCTCCCACAGCCTGAACTCCTCAACAGGACCATCTTCCAATGGGTCATTCTGGAGAATATTTCCACTCCCCATGAATGTGCCTGATGATGCTCCTTGCTTTTCCACTAATTTCTGATTCTCCAATCTTGTGTCCCAGGCTGAAAGAAACAGACAATGAAGAATATTTGCTTTCAAGCTGTAAGTCACATGAAACCCCACCAAAATCGCCACAGTGAGCTGGTAACTAAAAGTGCTAAGGCACTCTTGGGTACACTGAGACTCTGGGCTATAATGTTGTTGTCCTCTAGCCTGGTCAGACCACATCTGGACCACTGTCTTCAGTTCTCACTACCACATGTTAGAAAGGACACATTGAGAAGCTGGAGAATCTCTAAGGTAGTAGAGGGCCTCTGGTTTAGATCCTAAAAAGATTAGATAAAGGGACTGGGGCCATTCAGATTGGAGAATAGAAGATCAGAGAATCATAAATTCAGAGAAGGAATGAGTCTAACCCCCTCATTGATCAGAGGAGGAAACTGAGGCCCACAGAGATGAAGTAACTTGCCAAGGGTCACACAACTGATAAGTGTCTGAGGCTATCTTTGAACCTAGGTCTTCCTGACTCCAAGTCCAGTGCTCTATCCCTGATCTCTACTTGCTAAATATTAGAGGTCTGATTTATTCTGCCTAGCCCAGAACTTGGACTGATGGGTGGAAATTGCAAAGAGATCAATTTAGACCTGATGTAAGGAAAAACTTCCTAATAATTAGAGCTGTCTAAAAGTGGAACACCTCTTCTGCAAGGTGGAGGATTTTCTGTAAAGAGATTACTGTTACATTAACCAACTTCAAGTCCTTGGTGTGTTTTTGGGAGATTAGCACCTAGACATTTTATGTATTTTGAAGTTATTTTGATTTAAATTTCTCCTCTAGGATCAGTAGGGATGTGTACAGACATTCTTTGTTGGTTCATTTAGTTTCCTATTTTATTGAAACTAGGCTTCTTTTGTTGATTCTCTGGGGTTTTCTATGTAAACAATGTAAACAATCATGTCATTGGCTAATGGAGATGACTTCTCCTCCTCTTTGCCTAGGCTTATACATTTAATTTCCATTTCTTCTCACTTTGCTATAGTTAGCCTCTCTAGAACTCCATTATAAAGCAGACATCTTTGCTTTACCCCTATGATATCCTTAAGAAAGCTTCCAGTCAAATAGGGAAGGAATGGCCAGTTGTGCCTCCAGAAGACTGAGAGGTGATAGACTTCAATTACAGAATGGGACGTAAGGGTTTCAGGAACAACCAGTGTAGGAATTTGTTTGGCTTGATTATACTTACTTGATACAAGGTAGTGCTGGGCTGGGGTGGGATTAAGGGAATAGGATAGTTATACCAAAAAAGAAGAAAATAAAGAAAGTAGCACCAATGACATTTTTTTAAATACATGGAGGAAAGTAGAAGGAAGTTTGGAAGGGAACACAGACAAACAGGGCAGTGTTAGCAGTAGTGTGTCCAATTTTTTTTATAGATACAAAGATAGATAGATGGATGGATAGATAAAACCAAGTGGAGCATGAGGTGCACACTGGCATGTAAAATCCCCCTTTTCTCTTCTTAGTCTATGGAAATGTTCATGCTTGATGGTTGTTAACTTCATAATAAAAAATAATAATTTGGGATCTTTCTTTGCTTTTCTCTTCCTAATTTTACATCGATCTTTTTGCTACTTGATTTAAATTATGAAGCATTCTCAAAAGCTTAATATAATCTTTAAATCCCTATTTTCTTTCTCATCAATGCTGCCTCTGAGCAAGTTCATTGTCTTGCTCTGCACACAAGCCCATGCCTCCCCTGAAATCCTGCAAACTCTGCCCCTTTAACCTCTCCAGCTCTCAAGTTTAAATGGAAGCTTTATACTGTAAAAGAATCTTTTTTGTTCCCATATTCTGTGGTGTCTTGATCATAAATGAATGGCACACTTTGTCAAAGCCTTTTCTCCCTGAATCTATGATGATCACAGAATTTTATTTATTTCATAACTGGTGGTGAGAGAATAGCATGTTGGACCCAGTATTTGGCAGACCTGAGTTCAGATCTGGTCTCTGACCCTTACTAGTTATGTGACCTTGTGCAAGTCATGTAACTTGTTTGCCTCCTATTTCCTCAACTGTAAAATGGGGACAATGAAAGGCCCACCTCCCAGGGTTGTTGTGAGGATGAATTGATACAACATTTGTAAAAGCACTTAGAACAGTGCCTGGCACACAGGTGGTGGTTAATAAATGCTTACTCCTCACCCTCAATATCATGGTTTTCCTAATGTTGAATCATTTCTACATTCTTGTCATAAATCCAACTTGGTCACAATGAATAATTCTTTGACAACACTGCTTTCCTAATGTTTTATTCAATATTTTTGCATCAATATTCTCTAGTGACATTGGTCTATAGTTTTATTTCTCTGTATTTAAAGGTAAGAGTTAGAAGATGGGAAGAGAAGGGAAGATGCCCCTTTTCTCTATTTTTATAAACCATTTATATCTCATGGGGTTAATTATTCTTTGAATGTCTACTAGAACTCACAATATCTAGCCAGGGGAAGGACAGGAAAGTGTGAACATGCCCTATTTCTGGGGCCTCCCAAAGAAGAGGAATCTCATTTCTGAACCACTTCAGCCAAGGCTGTCATGGGCTCCACATTCTAGGACTATCCTTCAGGAAGAAGTCTCTGTGGGTCAGAGCCTGAGCCCAGGGGAGGTGGCCTTACCCAGGGACACCAGGTTCCTGTAGTTCTCCAGCATCACCTCCCAGTAGAGCTCCCTCTGAGCAGGGCTCAGGCATGCCCACTCCTCCTGGGTAAAGTCCACAGCCACATCACTGAAGGTCACTGCCTCCTGTAACACAGAACAAGTCCATGCTGACCCAGTGGCCTCCCCTGGCACAGGTCTTCAGGAAGAGGAAGACAGGGAGCAGGTCAAATGGACAGAAAGTGGATCTGCAGGTGCTCTGGGGGTAGGGAAAGTGTGACCATGGATAGATTGGGGTGGGGATCCCAGGTACTGAGTAATGAGGAGACTCCAACCTCTGGGCCCAGAATTGCTATTGATTCTTACATCATGTTGGGGAAGCCATTTCTCTGCAGCAGACTTTGGTCTCCAGAGTAAGATGAGGGGGTCTCTGGGAATTTTTCCTCAATGCTGGAGACAAGGAAGGTAGCCTCAGAGTCAGGCTCTCAGGCATGGATCAGGCTTTGAATGCCAGTCCAAATAATCTATTCAAGATTCAGGAAGGAAACTTGTTCACTGTCTGAGAAGACCCTGACTTACCTCACCTTGGGCCAACAGGCCCCTTGTGACCAGTCCATTCTCCTCTGGGCTCACCTCCTGAGGAAGGGCAAGGTTCAGAGACAATACATCTGCAGGACAAGAGAGAAAATAAAAGAAGGGAGGCCTGGAGATGTCTCTTCCCCAACACAGAGAGACACATGTAGAGATCAGAGGGAGCCCTTGGGTCACCCATGAGCAGAGAGCTCTGGAAAGAAGGAGCATCTGCAGAAGATCCACTCTCTAAGGTTATGGGGGATTTCTTAACTGTTCAATTAAATTCTTTTAGCTGAAGTATCATTCTTTTCTTCTTGAACTCTGCAGTTGTTAGAGAGAGAGAGAGAGAGAGACAGGAAGACAGAGAGATAGCCATATAGATGGATGGATAGACAGATGAATATACAGATAGATGGATAGATAGATAGCCATATAGATGGATAGATAGATGGACAGATAGTCATATGGACAGATAAATAAATGGATAGATGGTTAGATAGATAAGATCGATCAATAGATAGATAGATAGACAGACAATATAATGCCACATAGACAGATGAATAAATCGGTAGGTAGATAGATAAGATCATTAGATAGATGATAGATGATAGATAAATAGATAGATAGATAGCCATAGAGATGGATGCATAGCTAATAGATAGATAAAGAGCTAGCCAAACAGAGCATTCCTTAAGTGCTTCCATTCTCCCAGGGAGGACAACACAGAAATGCACACTGGAAGGCAGGGGAGTGGCTGCCTCTCCTCCAGATCCCTCCCTCTTTACTGGCTTTTCACAATTGCTTCTCCTGTCTCACAGCTTGCTCCCTCTTCGTATCCTTTGATCAGTTACCTCTCATGTCCTGACTCCTGTGTGTGAGGGGCCCCAGGTTCTACCCTGGGCTCCCCTTTTCACCCTTCTCTCTCTCTCAATGATCTCAGTTTCCACAGAGTTCCCAAAGGCTGGTAGCAGTTTTTAGCTTTAATACTTTCACAAGTATAAAAGCTACAGACTTACAAAGAACATTTGAAAATTTTCATAGGTTTCTGATTATAACTTCAAATACCCACCACCTCATGTTCTCCATCACCCCAGTAAATGTTTGAGCTTTGTAAGAATGTTCATCAGCTGCAGCTCAGTGATTAAAACGCTTGGGTTTATACTCCTGGCCTTAAGGTCCTCCAGAGAATGAAGTTCCAATGCTTACATGACTGTTTTGATGTGACTCCATAAGAAAAAACCTACTGGTGGTATCAGGTGACTGAGGTGGCCAAGCAAGAGGAGCCCCTGATCTGAGAAAATGTCACCCAGAAACTTACATACATGATGCATAATAACAAAGTGCCCCACCATGTTCACATGAAATTCAAAATTCACAAAACTAAATAAGGTAAAAAGAAATCTACATAAGCAGATTTTCAAGTTATGTCTTTTTTGAAAATTTGTGGCATTTATTCTTCTGAAGTTATTAATGCTTAAAAGGGCGTTATGACTTTGGGGACACTCGATGTACCCGGCCCTCCTCTCTCTTCTGAGCTCCAGCCTGGATTGCCGCTGGCCAGTTGGCCAGTTGAAGTCCCTGGATGGCCCACAGGCTCCTCAAATTCAGCATAAGCTAAGCTGAACTCATCATCTCCCTCTCATACCACTTTTCCTCCTAACTGCACTATTTCCCCCTCCTTCCCCCACCCCCGAAAAAGAACCACAACCTTTGTAGTCACCTAGGCTCAAAACCTGTGAGTCATCCTTGAATTTGTCCCCCAGTGAATCTGTCACCTTCTCTTCACACTCAAGAGGTTCAGACCCTGGATCACATTGTTATCTCCTCACTGGCCTCCTTGCCTCAGGGGGAATGATGTCTAGCTTTCCTGGGTCTATAACAACCCCTAAGGACACAGTCAATGATAAAGGGGCAGACACTGGCCGGACAAACCGGGAACTGCCCTTGGCACTCAGGCTTTTCTCCACTAGACTTCTCCCTCCCATACCCCTGAGGAGACATTCTAGTTTTACCCAGCATCAACCTCCAGGTTACCCTGTCAAGTGTCTGCCTGTGCCCAGTGGTGAGGTGAAAAGCCAGGGCGCTTCTAGTCCCACCTCAGACACTCGTCCACAGGGTGATTTTGGACTTGTGATTTCACATCTTCATCTGGAAAATGAGAACAATACTAGCTCTCCTCCTGTTACCAAGCCGCATACGTGGCTGCTTCCCCGTTCTCCCTTAGGCCTCACCATATTGAACAGGGCTGATTATTCTTCCTCTGGTTGTCCTGAGCAGCGCCCCCTATCCCCAGAGGTCTCTCAGTGCTGGCCTAGTAACAGCTTATTGGGTATGTCATGGAGGGATGCTTGTCCCAGGCCAGGTTGGCATGACTGCCAAGTCTGAGATCCTGCATTTGGTATCCCACACTGCCCTCCCCCAACCCCGACCCAGGGGCGCAACCTCCATCAAGCAGACCCCTTCCTCAGCCCTCAAGTCCAATCAGGTGCCTCTCTTGTAGCCAGACCCCGCCTCCCCCAAATGTGTCAGCTCTGTCCCGTTCCTTCCCCTGGACCACTGTTCCCCCCTCCCCCCATCCAAGCCTTAGTCATCACTGCTTACTTCCTGACTAGTCCTCCTGTTTCAGTCTCCTTCTTTTTCTTTTCATTTTCTCCTCAGCTGCCAGATCATTAAGGCACAGTATATGCCATCTCCTGCACTCACACCTTTGCATACTGTGCCCTTGATTGGGTACACAATCTGCCCCTCTCACCTGCATGTCTAAGAATCCTTCACCTTGCTTCTTGGTTCAGGTGAGATGATCCTGCCTGTGTTTGCTTCTCTGGGGGTAGGGATGACCATATCCCCTTCTCTTAGTAGAACCTTCATTCTGCAGGGCATGGACTGTTTGGGTTGTCTCATATGTCCAGGCCTGGCACCTTATCTTATACATTTTCAGTGTAAGTGAGAGAAGACACAGGGGCATGGGATGGCAGATCATAGCTCGACAGAGGTCTAAGAGGAGTTAGGACGGGGACCAAGAGCAGGTCAACGGGAGAGCTCAGGTCTGACAAGAAAGAAAGACGAAGTCCTTTGAGCCGCTGGGGAAAGAGGTGAAAGCACTGAGACTTGGGTGGGTGGGAGAGCTGCTCAGACAGCCAGGGAAAGAAGCAATTGCGAAATTCAATAAAGAAGGGAGGGGCCCAGAGGAGAGGGCAGCCATCCTGTGGGACTGCCACCCATCTGCAAAGTTCACCTCAAAACTCAGAACAATGTCCTGGAGACATGGAAAGTCAGACCCGAGCAGGACTGCGCAGAGACAAATGCAGTCAGCCACGCAGAGACATGTTCACAGTCACACAGACACTCTGCGTCCAAAGACCCCTCCTCCACCCTCATGAGAATGTCTTCCTACTGGGGAAGCTGGTGGGAGAGTTCCTGACCTGTAAGTACTACAGGGCAACAGCCCTCTGCCTACCAAGCTGGTGGCTGCTCCCAGATGCCCCCACATGCCTTTAGGCACTCACCTGGACAGGGCGCTCCTGGAACCTTCCTCTCCATCCTCCTTGGCCCTCCTCTCTCCATTGGGGAGATCCTCTCTGGTGCCATCCTGGCAGCCCTGCTCATGGGGAAAGTGATGAGGAAATCCTGCTGCCCTGGGCTTTGGGGGGAGGTGGGATGTCCCAAGGACGTGGGAAGGCTGCCCTGCTCCTGGAAGCTCCTACCCTCCATTTCCTGCCCCCCCCCCCACCTCTTCCCCTCCAGGCCACCTTCAGGTAGGCCAGGTCTTCTCTCCCCCCACATCCAAGATTCTCCTGGCACTATGGGCACTTCCAGACTCTTCCTCTCCTATCATTTCTCAGAACCTTCCAGGTTTACTCTGTCCAGATTGATCGCCTAATCTCTGTGGTATCACCATTGGCCCTCAACTGAAGCCTCCTCTGGGAGCAGTCTCCCCCACTTTGATGGGAGTTCCTGGAGAACAGGAATGTTCTGCAATGGTTGTCTAGCTATTAATACCCAGGGCCAATCACCTGTGCTTAATATATGCTGCTTCCTTCCTTCATTCAGATCCAGGTGATAAATATCCACCAGCCCACAGGTGTCACTCTCCCCACTTTTTCAAGCAATTCAGTTCCTAACTTTGAGAGTCCACGGTGATATTCCCTTATATACTATAAACTCGGAGGTCCTCAGGAGACTCAGTGACCCTGGCCTATCCCTTCACTCCTTCTCAGTCTGGGGTGGGGTGGGGGTGGGCTGGGGGAATCACATCCTTGATTCCCCCTCCCTCACAAGTACTCTACTTCCAAGATAAATAACTCAAAAATGCCTTCATCCAGTCCTAACCCACCATTTCCCTAAACTAAACCACACTTGTTTTTCACCTCTCCACATCAAAGAAGGCTCAGTACTCCAGGAGCAAAGCAGACTCTTAGAAGCACAAAGAAAAGATGGGCTAAGGCTTGGAATATGATATTCAGGAGTTTGGATTAAAATCAAGAATCACCGACCCAGCCAAACAGTATAATCAAGGAGGCGGGAAAATTGACATTCAATGAAAAAAAGGAATTTCATACATTCTTGAGAAAACACCAGAGCTGAACAGAAGATCTGACTTTCAGATACAAGACTCAAGAGAAGTATGAAAAGGTAAACAGGAAAGAAAAACCATAAGGGACTTATTAAAGTTGAAATGTTTACATTCCTACATGGAAAGATGATATCTGTAACTCATGAGACTTTTCTCAGCATTAGGGTAGTTGGAGGAATATATGTGTGTGTGTGTGTGTGTGTGTGTGTGTGTGTGTGTGTATACACACAGACAGAGAGAGAGAGAGAAAGAGAGAGAGAGTTGAATATGAAGGTTTGATATCTGAAAAATAAAATTATGGTGTGAGAGAGAGGAATGTACTGAAAGAGGGAGAAAGGGAGAGGGAGAGTGGGGTAAATTATTTCACATAAAAGAGGCAAGAAAAAGCTTTTACAATGGAGGGGAAGCGGGGGGAGGTAAGGGGGAGTGAGTGAACTTTATTCTCATCTGATTTGGCTAAAGGAGGGAATCATACACACACCCAACTGGGAATGGAGATTTATCTTACTCTACAGGAAAGTAGGGGAGAGATAAAAAGGGGGGTGATAGAAGGAAGGGCAGATTGGGGGAGAGGGTAATCAGAAGCAAAACCTTTTGAGGAGGGCCAGGGTCAAAGGAGAAAATAGAATAAATGGTTAAGATGGAGGGAAATACAGTTAGTCTCACAACATGACTATTACGGAAGTGTTTTGCATGACTACACACGTATAACCTATATCAAATTGCTTGCCTTTTTAAAGAGGGTGGGTGGGAAGGGAAAAAAGGAGAGAATTTGGAACTCAAAGTTTGAAATAAGATACACAGGCCATGAAGTATAGAAATCTATCTTGCCCTACAGGAAATAGAAGAGGAAAGGGACAAAAGAAAGGAAGAGTCACAGAAGAGGGGGCAGACAATCAGGGGGAGGGGAGAGATGAGAAAAAAATGTGAAACTCAAAATCTTGTAGAAGTGAATGTTGAAAACTAAAAAGAAATCCAAACAAAACCAGCAACAAACCAACCCAGGCTGCCTGGCACAGAGCCACCTCCCCTAAGGGAACTCCCATTGGACTGAGGAGCCACCACCCAACACCCCAACACCCAGGCCCCTGACTCCAACCTTGGGATGTCACCAAGGATGACCACTAGGACCTCGAGTCAGCCTCAGGGCCTCCCCAATTCCCACTCCTTGCCTCTCAGCTCTGGGCTCTTCTCTTCTCCCAAAGCCCCCACTCCCAGGCTCCTGCCTTGCCAAGTCCCAGGTGTGGCTCCTGCCCCCAGCAGCCCCCTCTGCCTGCTCATCTCCTAACTCCTTGACCTCACCCCCAGTGTCTCTCTCTCTCCTTCTCTTCTGTGGCAGACTGCCCCTAACCATCATCCTCCTCCCCTCTGCTCCTCAACCATTCCCTGTCTCTTCATTGCTTCTTTCCCTACTGCCTTCAAGGCTCATTCTTGACCCGCAGCTTGGCCTCCAGGCTGGATCCCTGGGCCTGGAGTCAGGGAGATCCTGGCTGGACCAGCTAGGTCACTGACGCCTAAGGCCAGGTAAGGGCAGCTCCCATGTCAGAGAGCAGCTGCAGAGATGCAGTGAGACGCTGGAGGGGAGGAGGCAGCCTAGCTCTGAGAAGGGGATGGAGGACCTGGCTCTGAGGTGGGTCTTGGACCCAGCCTGGAGGAGGGACTCGGGGCTCAGCCCTGGTCCAGCTCCCGATGCAGCGAGCCATTTGGCCAAGTTCTTACCGGGCCATGGAAATTCTGGCAATTCTGAGGATGATCCTGAAACCTTTTCCCAGGCTACCACCCCCTCCTCGCGCGCCCCTCGGGTCCTAGAAAACGCTGAGGAGCCTGGGGTTGTGGCAGGGGATGCCAGGCACACAGCAGGCGTTCCAGGAATGCTTGCAGCAGGGCGCGGACCACCGCAACACTAGGGCCCAGAGCCGCGAGGGGAGCCCACGGGGAGGACACGAGGACACACACACACGCACACACACAGACACAGACACATACACGCAATACACAAGCACACACGGACTCACACGCACAGACAGACGCAGACAAGCGTGGGCACGGGAGGATGGGGGACAAAAGGCGAACACCGGGTTCCGAACCACAGCTGCGAGGGGAGCCCACTGAGCGGGCACACACACACAAGCACTCACGCACACGGACCGTGTGGACACCCCCTGCCCCCGACAAAACACGGACACGCACTGAGATAAAAGACAAATCCCGACTGCGACGCGAGCCACCCCCCAGGGACACCCATAAGCCACGGGAACACACACACGCACTCACAGGAACACACAACCACGCACGAACGCACACACACAAGGAGAAAGACAAGAACACATAAGCCCGGCAGCCCACGCAGACCCACAAAGACACACGCATACTCACAGTCAGGGTCCGGGGAGAACCACAAACACCGCCCCGCCCGCCGGCTCTGACGTCACACTCTTGGGGCCCACCCCTTCCACTCTATGGGGGGGCCGCTAGATTGCACTGCGCCTGCGTTCTCCGAGCCCCGCCCTCTCCTTCACCCATGGGGTGGGGGAGGGTGGTCAGGGAAAGATCGGACTTGAGCAGGCGCAGTAGACAGTGGTCAGAAAGGAGGGGGCCTCGATCTCCTAAGAGGACCACCCCGCCCCCACCTCCACCCCACCTCCGGTCCTGTTGGATCCTGAACTGTGGAAGTGCCAGCCAGTCTCCTGCCTTCCAGCCTCTTACCTGCTCCCACTGCAACAGGCAGCATCCAGTCATGGAACTGAAATGCCTACTTATGTTAATTTTCATACAGCTAATTAGTTACTCAGCAATCTTAGAATTCAGCCTACTTTCCAGGGATGTGCACGCTGAAAATGAGGTTGATGCACGTTGCCAGAGCTAGCTCATTGTTTGGGAGGCTCCAAAGAAAAGTCTGGGAGAGAAAAGGTATCAGATCGACTAACAAACTGAAGGTCTACAGAGCTGTGGTGTTGACCTCATTGTTGGATGCCTGTGAAACGTGGGCAGTCTACCAGCGCCATGCCAGGAAACGGAATCACTTCCATCTGAATAGTCTTAGGAAGATTCTGAGGATCACCTAGCAGGATAGGGTGCCAGACACTGCAGTCCTTGCTCGAGCTGAATTGCCAAGCATTCAAACTCTGCTTCAGAGAGTGCAACTCCAGTGGGCTGGCCACTTTGTTTGAATGAAAAATGCGCACTTGCCAAAAAGACTATTTTATGGAGAACTCGCATGGGGCAGGCAATCCCATGGTGGTCAGAAGAAGCTTGAGGCCACTCTCAAGGACAGTACAAGGATGTTCTCAACGTCTCTCTCCAGAATTTTGGATTTCACTGTGCAACATGGGAGACACAGGCACAGGACTAGTTAGCATGGCATGCTCATGTTGGAAAGGGTGCTGGGCTCTATGAGAAAAGTAGAATTGAGACAGCACAAAGTAAATGTAGGATGGGCCAAATTTGGAGTATCCACCCCAAATGTTCACATGGCCTATCTGTGCCCAATCTGTGGTAGAACATTCCGAGCTCATATTGGTCTGATCAGCCACAGCTGGACACACTGAAACTTCACTCTATCATGGTGATGTCATTTTGGTCCTCTTTGAGAATGAAGGACAACAATCAACCAACCAATCTTATAATTGTTGCAAATATATTTTTGAAATTGAATCAAATTTATTAGATACAAATTAACTATATCTAATTAAATTTATTTTATTTTCCCCCAATTACATGTTAAAACAATTTTTTCCATTTTTTAAGGTTTTGAGTTCCAAATTCTGTCCCCTCCTCAGAGAGACAGTAAGCAATCCAATATACATGTGCAATCATGTAAATTATTTCCACATTAGTCGTTTTGTACAAGAAGTCTGGGATAAAACAGAAAGAAAGACAGTGAAAAATAGTTTCTTCAGTCTGTATGCAAACAGTGAAAGTTTCTTTTCTGGAGGTGGATTGCATGCTTCATCATGAGGTCTTTGGGATTGCCTTGGATCATTGCATTGCTGAGAAGAGCTGAGTCATTCATAGTTGATCTCAGTTACAATGTTACAGTTACTGTTACTGTGTACAATGGTCTCCCAGTTCTGCTCACTTCACTTTCTACCAGTTCATGTCTTTCCAGGTTTGCCTGAAATCCTCCAGCTTGTCATTTCTTGCAGCATAATAATATTCCATTATAAACATATATCACAACTTGTTTACCCATTCCCCAATTGATTTCCCATTCTCAGCCACGACAAAAAGAGCAGCTAGAAATATTTTTGTATAAATAGATCCTTCATCCCCTCTTTGTGGTATATCACTGGGATATAGACCTAGCAGTGGTAAGCTCTATAGCCCCTTGGGCATAGTTCCAAATTGCTCTCTAAATTGGTTGGGTCAATTCTCAACTCCACCAACAGTGCATTAGTGTCCCAGTTTTCTGACATCTCCAACATTTCTTCATTTTCCATTTTTGTCACATTAGCCAATCTGGTAGGTGGGAGGTAGTACCTCAGAGTTGTTTTAATTTGGATTTCTCAGATCAAGAGTAATTGAGAGGATTTTTTTCATATGACTACAGATAGTTTTGATTTCTTTGTCTGAAAACTGCCTTTTTATATCCTTTGACCATTTGTCAATTGGGAAATGACTTGTATTTTTATAAATTTGATTCACTTCTGTATATATTTGAGAAATGAGACCTTCATCATAGATATTTGCTGCAAAAATTTCCCCCAGTTTTCTGCTTCCCTTTGGATTTTCTTTGCATTGGTTTTGTTTGTGCAAAAACTTTTTAACTTTATATAATCAAAATTGCCTATTTTGAATTTTGTAAAGCTCTCTATTTTCTTCTTTGGTACTAAATTCTTCCCTTACTCAAAGATCTGACTGATAAACTTTCCATGATTTCTTGATTTGCTTATGGTATCACTCTTATTGTGTAAATCTTATACCCAGTTTGACATTATCTTGGCATATGGTGTGAGTCATTGATCTACACACCTAGTTTCTGTCATAGTGTTTTCCCAGCAGTTTTTGTCAAATAATGAGTTTTTGTTCTAAAAGCTTGGATCTTTGGGTTTATCATATATTAAAGTACTATAGTTATTTACCACTGTGGCTTATGTGCCTAATTCCACCAATCTACCACTCTTTCTTAGCCAGTAGCAGATTGTTTGGATAATTACTGTTTTATAATACAGTTTGAGATCTAGTAGGGCTAAATCACTTTCCTTCATATTTTTTTCATTGATTCCCTTATGTACTAGATGTTTTATTCCTTCAGAAGAATTTTATTATTTTTTTCTACCTCTATAAAATATTTTTTTATAGTTTGCCGTGGCACCGAATAAACAATTTAGGCAAAATTGTAATTTTTATTATACTGACTCAGCAATTGATATTTCTTCAATTGTTTAGATCTGACTTTATTTGTGTGAAAAGTGTTTTGTAGTTGTGCTCATATAGTTCCTGGATTTGTCTTGCCAGGTACACTCCCAAGTGTTTTATATTGCCTGCAGTTTTTCAAAAGTGAATTTCTCTTTCCATCTCTTGCTGTTGGACTTTGTTGCTAACATATAGAAATGCTGATGATTTATGTGCATTTATTTTGTATCCTGTAACTTTGCTAAAGTTGTTAATTATTTCAAGGAGTTTTTTAGTTGATTCTCTAGGATTCACTAAGAATACCATGATATCCTTGTCCAGGAGTGATAGCTTTGTTTCTTCATTGCCTATTCTAATTCCTTCTATTTCTTTTCCTTTTCTAATTGCTACAGCTAACATTTCTAGTACAACATTGAACAAAAGAGGTGATAATGGGCATCCTTGCTTTACCCCTGATTGTATTAGGTTAGGTTTCTAGCTTACCCCCATGATAGATAATGCTTGCTGATGATTTAAGATAAATGTTACTTATTATTTTGAGGCATGCTCCCTTTATTCGTACAGTCTGTAGTGTTTCAATAGGAATGGGTCCTGTATTTTGTCAAATGTTTTCTCTGCATCCATTGAGATAATCATAGGATTTCTGTTGGATTTTTAAAATTGATATGATCAGTTGTACTGATAGTTTCCTTAATATTGAAGCAGTCCTGCATTCCTGGTATAAATTCCTCCTGGTCATAGTGTATGATACTTGTGATATATTGCTGTAATGTCTTTGTTAGTATTTTATTTAAAATTTTTGTATCAATATTCAGAAATTGATTTATAATTTTTGCTCCTCTCATTTGACTCTTCCTGGTTTAGGTAACTACACCATATTTGTGTCATGAAAGGAATTTGGTATGACTCCTCCACCTATTTTTCCAAATAGTTTATATAGCATTGGGACTAATTGTTCTTTAAATGTTTGGTAGAATTCACTTGTGAATCCATCTGGTCCTGGGTTTTTTTTCCTTAGGAATTTCACTGATGGCTTGTTCAATTTCTTTTTCTAAAATTGAATTATTTAAGTATTTTATTTTTTCTTCTGTTAATCTGGGTAGTTTAGGGGGCAAAGCCAAGATGGCAGAATAGAAGGACAGACCTGCTCAGCTCTCCCCTCATAGCCTATAAAACACCTGTTAAAAAATGACTCTAAACAAATTCTAGAGCAGCAGAAGCCACAAAACAACAGAGGAAAGGGATTTCCAGCCCAAGACAGCCTGGAAGGCCAACAGGAAAGGTCTATCTCACTGGGCTCAGAGCAGAGTACAGTCCAGCCTTGGCTGCACCACAACTCAGGGACAGGACTGGAGCAGGCTTCAGGGTGCAGAATCATGGGTAGCAGCTGTGAGTACCAGATTTCTTAACCCACAAATGCCAAAGACAGCTTCAAAGGTCAGTAAGAAAGTTCTTTCACCTGGGTGAGAAGGGAGCCCAGTCTGGCCCCAGTCCTGGCTCCAGGGTAGCAGCAGCATCCACTTTTGGAGCCCTTGGCCTAAAGACTCTGGGGGATCTGGGTCTCAGTTCTGAGTGGCAGCCCTGGGGTGAGGAGGAGCTCTTGCGTGGTAGAGCTGGTGGAGGCTCTGGAGAGGAAATTCTACTCTCAGATTCTGGGCAGAAAAGAGTGCTTGTTGCTCCCAGAGGAGTAAACTCCTCTCCTTTGGTTGTTCCACCTTGGAAGAACTGAGAACTTACAGGTCCCGAGAGTATACCCTCCACTTGACAAAGAACTCAAAAGTCAAATAACAGGCTGAGAAAATGCCAAAAAAAAGGTAAAAAAAAATAAGACTATAAAAGGTTACTTTCTTGGTGAAAAGCTATTTTCTTCCATCTTTTCAGATGAGGAAGAACAATGTTTAACATCAGAGGAAGACATCAGAGTCAAGGTTTCTACATCCAAAACCTCCAAAAAAAAATGCAATGGTCTCAGGCCATGAAAGAACTCAAAAAGGATTTTGAAAATCAAGTAAGAGAAGTGGAGGAAAAATTAGGAAGAGAAATGAGAGCAGTGCAAGAAAATCATGAAAAGCTAGTCAACAGCTTACTAAAGGAGACCCAAAGAAATGCTGAAGACAACAACACCTTTAAAAATACGCTAACCCAAATGGCAAAAGAGGTCCAAAAAGCCAACGAGGAGAATGATGCTTTAAAAAACAGTATTAGCCAAATGGAAAAGGAGGTTCAAAAGCTCACTGAAGAAAATAGTTCTTTAAAAATTAGAATGGAGCAGATGGAGGCTAATGACTGTATGAGAAACCAAGAAATTATAAAACAAAACCAAAAGAATGAAAAAGATAGAAGACAATGTGAAATATCTTATTGGAACTGCCCTGGAAAATAGATTCAGGAGAGATAATTTAAAAATTATTGGTCTACCTGAAAACCATGATCAGAAAAAGAGCCTAAACATCATCTTCTAAGAAATTATCAAGGAAAACTGCCCTGATATTCTAGACCCAGAGGGTAAAATAGAAATGGAAAGATTTCATAGATCACCTCCTGAAAGAGATCTCCAAAGGAAACTCCTAGGAATATTGTAGCCAAATTCCAGAGTTCCCAGGTCAAGGAGAAGATATTGCAAGCAGCCAGAAAGAAATAATTCAAATATTTTGGAAATACAATCAAGGTAACAGCCTCTACACTAAGGGGTCAAAGGGCTTGGAATATGATATTCCAGAGGTCAAAGGAGATAGGATTAAAACCAAGAATCACCTATCCAGCAAAACTGAGTATAATATTTCAGGAAAAAAAATGGAATTTTAATGAAATACAGGACTTCCAAGCATTCTTGTTGAAAAGACCAGAGCTGAATAGAAAATTTGACTTTCAAATATAAGAATCAAGAGAAACATGAAAGGTAAGCAGGAAAGAGAAGCCTTCAGGAACTCATTAAAGTTGAACTGTTTACATTCCTACATGGAAAGATGTTATTTGTAACTCATGAGATCTTTTTCAATATTAGGGTAGTTAGAGGGAATATATATATATACACACACACAATGTAGTTGTGCATGGGCAGGTATGTATGTGTATATTATGTATGTGTAGGTATGTATATGTAAATGGATGGATGGATGGATGCATAGATGTATATGTGTATGTATACATAGACAGAGGGTGAGCTGAGAATACCTTAAAAAAAAAGGAGAATATTTAAAAAAAATAAAATTTATTGTTGAATGGAATATACTAGGAGTAAGAGAAAGGGAGAGGTAGAATGTAGCAAGTCACCTCACATAAAAGAGGGAAGAGAGCTTTTACAATGGAGGGGAAGAGGGAGGAGATGAAAAGAAATAATTGAGCCTTACTCTCATGAGAGTTGGCTTAAGGAGGGAAGAACCCACAGTCAATTGGACATGAAAATCTATTTTACCCTGAAGGAAGGCAAAGGGGAAGAGGATAGGAGAGGGAAGATAATAGAAGGGACAGCAAACTGGGGAAAGGGATAAGCAGAAGCAAACACTATTGTGGGAGGACAGATCAAGGGAGATAATGGAATAAATGAAGGGCAGGATAGGACAGAGGGAAATGTGGTTAGTCTTTTAGAACATAACTATTATGGAAGTGCTTTGCATTGTTACACATGTATGACCTATATTGTGTTGCTTGTTTTCTCAATGAGGGTAGGTGGGGAGGGAGGAAAAGAATATGGAACTCACAGCTTTAATAATGAATGTTAAAAGTTGTTTTAGCATGCAACTGGGAAATAAGATGTACAGGCAATGGAGCATAGAAATCTATTTTGCCCTACAGGAAAATAGAGGGGAAGGGGGATGGAAGAAGAGTAGGTAATAGAAGAGGACAGACTGGAGGAAAGGGTGGATGGGGTGCATGCTGTCCTGGGGTGGGGATGGGGAGAGATGGGGAGAAAAGGTTGAACTTAAATTCTTGTGAAAGTGAATGTTAAGAACTGAAAAATAAATAAATTATTTTTAAAAATCTGGGTAGTTTATATTTTTGTGGATCCATTTCACTTAGATTCTCAAATTTATCGGCATATAATTGGGTAAAATACTCCCTCATGATTTCTTTAATTTCCTCTTCTTTGGTGGTGAATTCACCCTTCCATTTTTTTATGACAGTCATTTGATTTTCTTTCCTTTTTTAAAAATCAAATTAACCAAAGGTTTATTTCTTTTATTTTTTTAAATCAACTTCTAGTTTAATTTATTAATTTAATGGTTTTCTTACTTTCAATTTTATTCACCTCTCCTTTGATTTTCGGGATTTCCAATTTGGTGTTTAATTGGGATTTTTAAATCGTTCTTTTTCTAGTGTTTTTAGTTGCAAGCCCAATTCCTTGATCTGTTCCTTCTCTATTTTATTGATGTAAGCATTTAGAGTGATAAAATTTCCCCTAAGTACTGCATCCCATAAATTTTGATTTCCTTTTTAATTTTAAATATTTTATTTTATGCACTTTAAACTGTGATTTTAGAAGAGACCCATCAGCTGCCTCAATACCAAGAGGCTCACTCCACACTAAGGGAAGGCTCAAGAGCCATTAGCACCCCACACAAGTGGACTGAGCTGCTCCCCATGGAGCCCCCCTACTCCTGTTGGGGGTGGGGGTGATGCCACAGAAATTATTTTTGTTCAGGTCTGGGCTGCACTGGATGGCCCTTGGGGTTGCTCCTAATGTAGAGAGTTTGCCATTTGGGGACATGCTCCTTGACCTTCTTGTCCTCCATTAATATTGGGCCAGACTTCCTGCCCTCATTCCTGTTTCCTGATAAATCTCTTTCTCCTGTCCCCCTTCTCCAGAGGCCACTGTCATTGTTAAGGATGGTCAATGAAATGGCGTCATTTTCAGGGACATTATCATTGTCTTATGGACATGCGGGGGAAGGTTTTCTGATCTCTTCTATATTGACAAGATCCCTGGAATGAGAGGCTGGGCAGCCGTGCCCTTGGGTTCACCCCTTCTGTTCAGGAGGCCAGGCAGCTACGTGGCACAGTGGCAGATGGAATATTGGACCAGGGGCTCATGAGTTCAGATCCTGCCTCAGAACTTGCTAGCTGTCACAGTGGACAGAGCTCTGGTCCTGGAATCAGGAGAACTTGTGTTCAAATCCAGCCTCACATACCTACTAGCTGTGTGACCCTAGGCAATTTTACAGGATACTGCAAAAGCAGTTCTTAGGGGAAGTTTTATATCTTTGAGTGACTACATGAATAAAATAGAGAAAGAGGAGATCAATAAATTGGACATGCAGCTGAAACACTCAAAGAAGAACAAATTGAAACTCCCCAAGTAAATACCAAATTAGAAATACTGAAAACCAAAGGAGAGATGAATAAAACTGAAATTAAGAAAACTATTGAACTACTAAAACTAGGAGTTTTAATTAATAAAATTAATGGAACCTAGGCAATTCACCTAATGTCTTTGTGCCTTAGTTTTCTCATCTATAAAATGGGGATGATAATAATAGCATCTGCCTCCCAGGGTTGTTAGGAATATCGAACACGATCACGTAGGTCAAGTGCTTTGCCAACCTCAAAATGTTACATAATGTAAGTTACTGCTGTTTATGCCTCAGATTCCCCATACAGAGAGTCAACGTGTGGCCCAAACTTTGGAACCTTTAAGCTCCCTTGAACTGAAATGATCTAAAATCTCTGACAATTCATAGGAAGATGGCATGTCAGGTGGAGAAGGGATTCCTGGGGTCCAAGCCAGACCTGAAGCAGGATCTCCTCTAGAACATCCTTGACCAATCATTCTCCAGCTTCTGCTCCAAGACCACAAGCTCCAGAGGCAGTTCAGGCCATCCCCCAAGGCTTTCTAAACTTTTTCTTATATCAAGACTAAAATGGGATTCCTGGACACTAGGGCCCTCCATGTAGCCTAGGACATCATCAGCTTTTCTAGCTGCCAATTCTCTATGGAATAAGGAGATTCCTGATTCTGGCTAAGTTTCAGATAACCCTCTAATGTCTCTGACCACTTGGATTCCAGTGATTTTTGTTCTTAATTTCTATCAGCCTGGAGTAATAGACTTGTAATTCAGCAATCCTCTCAAACATCAGAGAAGGAAAATCACCAGAAACAGATATGGAAAAACTTAGAGGGGACATTCTCCAGACCACATATTTGGAAAGGGTACTGTCTAAGAAACCCAGTTATGGATGCAATTAGGAAACTTTTTAGATAAAAATTGCAAAGAAATGCGTTTGTTGGTGAACAGATTTCAGCCAGCTGATTGACTGTTCTCCACAAGAAAGCTCTTAATGTATTGGAATAGGAACTCAGAGAATGTAGTGACCTTGAGAGAGTGTCTAATCAGATCATCTCCAGGCATACGAGACCATGGAATTATGATGAATAAGGGAATCTCTTTTGTTACCACAGTCTTAATTCAGCATCAAAGTTCACAGAGAGAAAAGGAAAGGACTCTGAATATTGTCAAGAGAGCTTTATTAAAGCTTCAAATCTCAATTGACATCAGGACATTCATCACAATACCAGAGAACTTGTATGGGAGAAAAACCCGGTGAATCTAAGGGATGTGAAACAGCCTTCAGTTGGAGCTCATGACACATTCTCATCGCCAAATTCATGCTAGAGAGAAACTTCAAAAAAAACATGTAAAGAACGTGAACAGAAGTTCTTCAGTCAGAGCTCAGCCCTCATTTTTTGCTGTTCAGTCAGTTCTGTCGTGTCTGACTGTCCGTGATCCTACTTGGGGTTTTCTTGGCAAAGATGCTGGAATGGTTTGCGCCATTTCCTTCTCCTTACCCATCTTTTGATAGTTAAGGAAACTGAGGTAAGCAGCGTGAAGTGACTTACCCAGGATCACCAGCTAGTATGTGTCTGAGGCTGGATTTGAGCTCTTGAAGATGTCTTCCTGACTGAAGGCCCAGGGATCTGTCCACTATGCCACGTGGCTCCCCTTATTAAACAGAAAATAATTCATAGCAGAGAAACTGTAGGATGTAAGTAAGGAAAATAGAAATACTTCAACAATACTATGAATTTAAGAATCAAGATTCACAAAACATCAGAGAATCTGTAGTAGAGAGAGACCTTATAAATGCAGGGAATGTGGTAAGGCCTCAGACACTGAATCTCAGAGAATTCACACTGGACAGAAACTCTGGGAATCTATGACTGTAGAAATGAATGCCTTTAATTACTGGGGTGACCCTTCAACAGCAAATGATTCCAGGCACATTTTACACTGATACAGGAAAGTAGCTGCTATAGTATCCCCATTTTATAGTTAAGGAACCTGAGGCAGACGGAGACTGAATGACTTGCCCAGGGTCACACAACTAATAAGTGTCTGAGTCCAGATTTGAAGCCAGAAGCAGAGGACAAAAATGCTGAACAGGACAAAGAATCGTTAGAGCAAAAGCAAAAGACAGCAACCCTGGGAAACCAACTGAGCTTCAGCAAGTGAAAGCAACTGACCTTGAAGCTAGAGGTTGGTGAGGCTCTCTGAAATATTTTCCTCCAAGAAAAACACAATTCTTGTCCACTATATTTCAAGAAACTTCACACACACAAATAATTATCTGGAAGTGTTTGAATTGCAAGGCAAAGGGGTAGTGCCATAGTGTATGATTAGAGAGGAGCTCCAACCATAATTCACTCAGAAATGCAATCATTAAGCTACATCTTTTCAAAGTCAAACTGTTACAAGTCGCTAAGAAGAAACAATTTCCAGGCTCAGTCTCTATGGACTGTGCCACCTAGCTCTAGACAAGGAAAATCTGCCCAAACAAACAAAGACAGCAGAGAGGCTAAAGTAACGCACAAATAAAAAATGTTTCTAATATAATGAAGAAACACTATGCGATGATATGCTCTACAAGCTTATAAAGGAAGCCAAGATCAAATCTCACGGGACGAGTCAACAACAGTAAGAAATAAAAAAATAAAAAAGAAAAGAAGCAATAAGAAAAAAAGAAACAAAATATTTCAAAAACTGATGGAATACAATGAACCAAAATGCAAAGGTACTTCCTGGGCATTTCACCCTGAGCTTTATTGCTCCTGTGTTCGGCCTAGGGGCCGATGAGCTACCCCAGCCTTCTGACCTTTCCACTGGTCTTCGGTGGCCATCTGGATAAACGTATGAGAGAAGAGACTTTCCAGAGTCGAACAAGGGTTAGGCTTTATTCAGGGTCTTAGTTACGTATCCATATGTAGGGCGAATTCTCCCCCAGAGGAGAGGAATGCTCCTCCTCCCAAGGGGCAAGGATCATACAGCAAGAGGATGGGAGTGGAAGAGGGGAGGGACCCTCTTCCCTCTAAGGGCCCCACAGCAGGAAGAGCCCCCGGAGGGGACTCCGCAGCCAGAAGAGTGCCTTTAGGCTTTCCTGTCCCTACTTAAGCTCTCCCGCCGCATAGTTTGCACGTGCATACCGTGCGTGCTCTCAGCCCCTAGCTAATTAACAACAGGTGTGCTCAGACCACGGGCCAATCTCAAGGGTGGGATGCTCTCCCCAGCACGTATCCCATGGAGAAGAGGTGGAAATGCATGAGATAGCCCATGTTTCACGCCTCAATCCCCAGCTGTTCCCTGGGGGGCCTTGTGAGAACTCTGAGGTTTAGAAGTCCTCACCTTTACCTGCCCGAGACTGTCCATGTGAAAACTGAGCTTACACCCCAACACTCCTGATTTATTGTCTCTGTGCTTACAACCCCCATGTAGTCACCCTCTGTTGCCCAATTGCTTTTATCTATTGTACAAAGATACTTCCTGGGCATTTCACCCTGAGCTTTATTGCTCCTGATCTTATCGTCTCTGTGCTTACAACCCCCATGTAGTCACCCCCTGTTGCCCGATTGCTTTTATCTTTTGTGCATTTATTTTAAAAAACTAACTTGGGGGGGGGGGGGTGAGTTCCCTGGGCTTCTCCACCAGTCTCTTCAGATAAATCTCATTTTCGCTAGAATTGTTTCCTTTTGTAGCTTCCAAATTTTATTCATTGAGTATCTCCCATCCTCTTAGGCTGATTTTCCCTGTGGCATGTTCGTTCTTAGGATTTTGCTTTTCCTCTGAATCTTATAAATGTTTTTTGAACTATAAATGTGAATACATATAAAATATTACACACATTTAAAATCAACTTTACAAATGAAAGCTGAGAGAGGGATTCTTAACAGTTGAAGTAGATATTAGGGTCTCAACCCAGTAAGCTTAATATAAATTAACAGTATGATATGGCATCTAAAATCTGTGGTTTGGTCCTCATTCTCCTTTGTTGGCTCTTCAACTTGGATTCAATGATCATTTTTATGTATAGAATTCTCAAATTTCCTTATCCGGTCCTAACCTTTCTCCAGACTTGCTTCTCCAGCTGCCAATTGGACATTTCAAACTGAATGTCCCATAAACATTTTAAATTTCTTACTCCAAAACAGAACTCATCCTTCCCTAATTGCCCCATCCTCCTCACTTCGGTATCATTGTTGAGGACCACCATTCTCATAATTACTCAGACTCATAATTCAAGTGTTGCCCTCAGTTCTTGCTCTTTTTCATTTCCCTCCCCATTGTCAATCCATTGCCATATCCTGTTGATTTTATCTTCACAATATCCTCATATACAGCCCCTGTTTTCTCCTCTGAATGCCACCATGATGGTGCTAGCCCTTATCCCCCGCATACTTGAACTATTGCAATAGCAGTGGTCTCCCTGCCTCAAGTCTCTCCCCATTCCAGTCTATGCTCTGACACTCAGCGATCAAATTGATCATCCGAAAGCATATCACCCCTTATTCAATCAATTCCAGTGGCTCCCTATTACCTCCAGGATCAAATATAAAATCCACCGTTTAGCTTTTAACGCCCTTCATAGCCTGCTTCCCAGCCCAGCCTTTCCGTTACTTTTACATCTTACGTCCCTTCATTTATTCACCAGCCTTCGTGGTGATCCTTTGGAAAAGCCTCTGCGTCTTCCCAATTCTGGACCTTTCTGTCCCCATGCCTAGACCCTCCTGGCTTCCTTCAAGTCTTGGCTAAAATCCCATCTTCTAGAAGAAGCCTTACCCAAACTCCCTTAATCCTGGTGCCCACCCTCTGCCCACCTGTACGCATCTTGTTTGTATTTCCTCGAAGGTAGTCTCTCCTTATTCAGATGATGAGCTTCTGGCCGGTAGGGACCATCCGTCAGCCAATGAGAGCTTCCGAGCCTTCCGAGGAAAAGGGAAGATCCTAAGGACTAAAACGCCATAGGGGAAATCAGCCTGGGGCGGGCAGATGTTCAAAGAACCGGTAGACACAAAGAGAAACAATTCCACTGCGGAAGGAAAATGATTGATCTAATCTGTGTGGGTCCTCTCCCCCCGTCTCCGCCCGCGTTAGATTTGAAAAGGAAACGCACAGGAGGCATCAGCTAACAGAGGTTGACTACGGGAGGGTAGCACGCCCAGGCACAATGGGTCAGGACCCGTAAAGCTCAGGGGAAGTGGAGGACGGAAAAGAGAGGCTCACGACTGGGCCTCCGAGGGGGCGCGGCCCCAGGAGGGTGATCCGCCCCAGGAGGGTGATCCGCCCCAGGAGGGTGACCCGCCCCAGGAGGGTGACCCGCCCCAGGAGGGTGACCGACCCCAGGAGGGTGATCCGCCTCAGGAGGGTGACCCGCCCCAGGAGGGTGACCGGCTCCAGGAGGGTGAGCCGCCCCAGGAGGATGACCGACCCCAGGAGGGTGATCCGCCCCAGGAGGGTGACCCGCCCCAGGAGGGTGACCCGCCCCAGGAGGGTGACCGACCCCAGGAGGGTGACCCGCCCCAGGAGGGTGAGCCGCCCCAGGAGGGTGACCGACCCCAGGAGGGTGAGCCGCCCCAGGACAGTGACCGACCACGGGCTTTGCCCAGCAGAACTGGGAGAGGAAAAGAAGGCGGGAGATGAGGAGGGAGCCCACGCGCGTCCGAGCCTCGGGACGCACGCACGCACACCTCTCTTAGACGTGAACGAACACACACAGACACACGTGGAATGCCAAAGAGACTGCACTCTTGGAGGCACCGGCCACACCAGCCGCGGACGTTCACAAAGGAAGTGACAGCTCAGGCCCCGCCCCTCCAAGATCGAGAAGGGGGAGGGCAGAGATGCTCGGGGGCGCATGCGCCTGCAGTTGCCTTCCTTAACCCCGCCCCCCCGTCTATACTGCGTCTGCGCAGACACAGCGACAACCCGCAGGCTTCTGAGTCCGTGGGGGGCTACGGGGGCGAAATTGGAGAGGTGCAAAGGGAGGTGAGGCCGCGTGTGGCTGTGGGGGCGGTAAGGGGCGGGGGGGCTTCCTGGGATGGCCCCCCGGGTCAGGCCTCCGTTGTGCGCTGTGTAGCCGTATAGTTGTGCCCCAGGGGTGTGCCAGGGGTGCGCCCGCTACGTGGGCACTGACGTCCCTGTCTGTTGTGGGTGCCAATGTTGTGTTTGTACATCTGTTGTGTGATCGTGCGACTGATGTTTGTTTGCTAGGAGTTTGTCCGTTGTGAGTGTGGTGGTGTCCCTGTGTGTGTCTGTTGTGTGTGCACTGAGAACGTCCTTGTGTGTGTGTGTGTGTGTGGGGGGGTCCTCGTCTTCGGGTCTCAGCCTGAGACTCTGGGGTGTCTGTGCCTCTGTCCCAGGTGAGACGTGCGCAGGACCAGACCCCGAGTCCGAGACCAATCTCCTCCGGGGAGGAAGGCGAGTTTCCCAGGGCTCCCCTTGGCTGTCCCCGAACTTCAGGGTTGGGGGATGGGTTTGGACGGGGCAGCCCTGTCCCAGGACTCACTGCCCTGCCTGGCTGGTGGGCGCGAGGGCATGAGACAAAACGCAGCTCAGCAAGTGTTGGTGAATCCCAGAGCTTGGAATGGAGCCCTCACTTGTGCCGGGCACCACGCTAAGCCCTGGGGATACAAATAAAGACAAAAACATAATCCCCAATCCGTGCCCTCCAGAAGATCAGTCTAACCCTTAGAATCCAAGAGGGAGACGCCCAGCAGAGGGCTAAGTTCATGTTCGGTCGTTTTTTATTCTTGTCAGATTCTTCATGACCCCTTTGAGATTTTCTTTCTGGAGTGGCTTGCCGCTTCCTTCTTCAGCCCATTTTACAGATGAGGAAACTGAGTCAAACAAGGTGAATTGATTTGCCCAGGGTCACACAGTTAGTAAAGGTCTGAGGCAGGATTTGAACTCAGGACTTCCTGACTCCAGGCCAGAAGCTGCAGTCGCTTCGCTACCTAACTGCCCTACAGAGAACCTACTGCCCATGACAGCCCTCCTTGGCTCAAATCCAATTCACCTGCCTGTCATGGCATCGCCTCCCTGATGTCACGGTCCTCTTCCAGAACGAAGGACGGGCAGCAGAAGTAACCAAGCATAAAATTATCAAGCAGGAAGCTTGGCTAAGAGACTGGTTCGCCTCCTGGATTCAGGGCTCCCTGGAAAGAGCTGCTCCCTCCTCCCCAGGAGTATCCCCAGCTCTTTCCACCGGGTCACATATGGCATGAGTGGGACGCTGGTTACCCACGATGGGCTCCTCTGGACGTCCTCCAGCGAATCCATGCCCCTCCAATGTGGTGCAGGATAGGAGTAGGAATTGTCAGGAACAGTAGCAGACAAGTCAAGTTTGCAAGGCACTTTATGTCGGTTTATCCTGTCCTTTAAAAATCTGTGTATAAAAATCAATAAACATTTATTAAGCGCCTACTATATGCCAGGCACTGGCATATGTCAGCACCTTTTTTATTTTATGAAAATATTTTTTATTCTGAACTTAAACACCAAAAAAAAAAAAAAAAAGGGAAGGTAAAGTGTAAAAAAAGATGATATTGAAACCTGGCTCCCTAGTCCATAGCGGTTGCTAGATGACAAATTCAGCCATGATGCCCCAAGCTGGTTGGGTTCTTTCTCCTCTTCTTTCCCTTCTATGCATTAAACATGTGTCCAGGGTCCTGTGAGGTCGTCCTTTGGTATCACTGTTTTCCCCTTCCTGCCCCAAATTCACCTCCTCCCTGTTACAAAAGAAGCAGCATAGCCATGGCCCAGAATGGAGACTTCTTTGAGCATCTTGAGTCTGTCACCCCTGTCAGGAGGCAGGGAGCATGATTCATCATCTAAACAGCTGAACCTGGAGTCAGGAAGACTTGAGTTCAGATCTGGCCTCAGACCTGATAGCTGTCACTCTGGGCAAGTCACTTCACCCCTCTTTGTCTCAGTTTCCTCCTCTGTAAAAAGGGAATTGTTATGAAGATCACATGAGACAATAATTATAAAGCATTTACAACAGTCCCTGGCACTTAGTAGGTGCTATGTAAATGTTAGCTCTTATTAGTTATCATAATTGTAAAGCACTTACCTCAGTGCTTGGCGCGTAGTAGGTGCAATATAAATGCTAGCTATCGTCATCATCATTTTCATCAGATGACATGATTTTCTGACCTTTGGAGTCATGGTTGGTCATCGTTTCTCTTGACCATGTTTTGTTACTGTCTAAGCTATTTCCTTGGTTCTCACCTCATTCCACATCTACTCATCCAAGTCTTCCTCAGATTCTTTGGAAAGGTCTCTTCCATGACTTCTTCCAGTACATTCATTTACCACAGTTTGTTCAACTCTTGCTCTGTTGATGAACATCTTTATGAATTTCCAGTCTGTTGGTTTTCTTTTTCTTTCCTTTTAATTCTCCTTCAGGATCTGTCCTGTGAAGCTTAAGTCTGTCTGGTTTTGCTCACTGCTCTTCATTCTGCTTATGACTAATGCCTCCCTTAATCTAGTCGTCCTTCTTCTGCCTTCACTCTCTTTCTCTTGACCCCTTTCCCTCCTCTTTCCCTTTTGGGTTGGGTCAGCTGGGTGGTGCAGTGGATACAGCACCAGTGCAGGAGTCAGGAGGACCTGAGTTCAAATCTCACCTCAGACACTTGACACTTACTGGCTGTGTGACCCTGGGCAGGTCACTTAATCCTGTTTGCCTTCATTTCCTCATCTATAAAATGAGTTATAGGAGGAAATGGCAAACCACTCCAGTATATTTACTAAGAAAACCTCAAAGGGGTTCATGAAGAGTCAGACATGACTGAACAAGTGAAAATGATGCCTGATGATGACAGTTCTGAGGGGCTACATATGTTACCTCCCCGTATGAGAATATAGACAATTTAACCTCGATTAAGCCTTTAACCTTACGATTGCTCCCTCATGTTGATCTTTTTATGTTTCTCTTGTCTCGTGTTTATGTGTCACATTTTCTACTTAGCTCTGGTCATTAAGAATGTTTGGAAGTCCTTTATTTTGTTAAAAGTACATTTTTTCCATCTATATACTGTGTGCTTACACACACACACACACACACACACACACACACACACACACTTAGTTTTACTAGGTAGATGATTCTTGGTTGTGAGGCTATATTCTTTCCCTGTGAAATATCATATTCCAAGCCCTCCACTCCTGTAACATAGTAGTTGCTAAATCTTGTGTGATCCCAACTGTAGCTCCTCAGTACTTGAATCCTTTCTTTTTGCCTGCTTATTGTACTTTTTCCTTGATGTGGGACCTCTAGATTCTGCCCCCTTGGATTCTGCTCTTGGAGCTTCCTGCCCTGGTGCCCCATCTTGGTCCTTTTTCAATCCCTGGGCATTAGAATTCTGCAATTCAAGCCAGACACTGTCTCCAGGACTTGCAGACTTCCCTGTCTGTGTCTCTAAGTTACCCTGCCCTGTAACAGGAACTCACTGTGACTTTTTTTCTTGGCTTGCCTGATCAGAATTTGTTCTGGCACATTTTCTAGGTTGCAGAAAAGGTTTGCTGGGTGAACTAGACAAAATTGCTTGCTCTTACTCCACCATTTTGACTCCAGCCCATCACAGATAATTTTGGAAGGGGCAATTTCCATTGAATAATTAGGTCTGAAGTCAGATTGCAGAGAATTTCAGAGAGAGAGAGAGAGGAGAGAGAGAGAGAGAGAGAGAGAGAGAGAGAGAGAGAGAGAGAGAGAGAGAGAGAGAGAGAGAGAACGAGGCCTCAGTTCTAGATTGCTTTTCAAGGACTTTATGGAGGAAAGAGAGGTGTTATTATTACCCCCATTTTACAAATAAGGAAACAGGCAGACAAAGTGACTTGTCCAGGGTCTCATAGCTGGTATCAGAGGGTGGGTTTGAACTCAAGTCTTTCTGACTCCACGTCCAATGTCATGCTGTATGCTACCCATCTCTTAAGAGAGGTGATGGACTCAGGATGCAGACCGAGCTGTTTATTTTGGATGTGTTTTGCTGGACTTTGCATGTTTGTATTACACGGATTTTGTTTTCTCAACGGCAAGTTAGATTGAGGGACATAAAATAAATGCATGTTAATAGAAAAATAATTTAAATTTGTTAAATTTACCATAAATATTTCTCATGAGCTATTATTTTTCCATTTATTTTATTTTCACTATTTCATGTATTCATGTATTGATTTTCATATAATTTATTTTCAATAGGGACAAGTGTGTGTTCCTAAAATCCCTCTCATTTGTTGAATAGAAAAAAAATAATTACCTCCTTTTACAACCAAGATAAGTGCATTATTCTATTCCCTTCCTTCTCTTTGGCATTTCCTTAAAAAAAAAAATTCTTCTATTATCCAGCTGGAATCCATTGATATAAATGACATGAGATGTGGAACTAAATTAATTTCTTGCCAAATTGCTAAATCATTTTCCCAAGTCCATTTGGTGAGTTATGAATCCTTCTCCTAAGTTTTATTTTTTGTTGGTTGACTAAACTAAGCCCTTTTATCTCTTTGGTTGGCTTTCTAATCTAGGTATTCTTTTCAGGTCTACCGTCTTATGCCCCTTTGACTCATTGGTTTGAGTAGTAGAGTTGGAAGGCTCCTTACTCCTCAATGCCTCTTGAGACCTAGCTTGTCCCACCATACATCAGTATCAGCTCCTCCTTTAAGATTCTCTCAATCCAAATTTTTCACTCAATCTAAATCCTGGTGGCTGTTATCTATCACCCCCAGGGCATTTTCTTTCATTTCTCAATGAATTTCATGCCTGGATCACCATTACCTTCTCCAGCCCAACCCTGGAATGCTCTTTTACTGTCCTGACTGGGTCCAAGACAAATTTATTACCTAATCTCAACTGGACCCTTACTGCCGCAAGACTTCTATTATTCCCCGAATTATTCTCTGTCCCACTCACCACCATGGCTCTTCCAAACATCTCTTCTCCCCTCCCACAGCTTCCCCTATCCTCACTCACCCACTCAAAGCCCTCACTTCATACTGTGCTGATGAAATCAGTTCACCACCAACTGCTCCTTTTCCCTTCTGCCTCATCTAACAACTCTTCTTCATCATCTGACAACTCCCTTGACAACACTCCTTACCATTTTTTCCTTTCCTCTGTCTCTGCAAATGAGGTGGCCCTTCTCATCCAGGCTACTTCTTCCAAGCCCCTCCTACCTCCACTCCCACTATCATTCCTTTTCCCCTCTTCAAGCTTTCTTTACTTCCTGGTTCAAAATGAGAGCTTGAAAAGACCTTAGCTTAAAAAGGTCAAGATGTCCCACTGCATGCTGACCCCTCTCCAGTCATCCTGATCAGTATCTGGCCACTAGACCCGGATGGCTGTGGAGGAGAAAGTGAGGCTGGTGATTTTGCACATCCCTGCCTCACTTAAATCCTCTTCACTTGCCAGTCATGTCATCATCTCCCTGATATCATGGTCCTCTTTGAGAACATGGGACAAGCCACACAACCTCCTGGTGCATTCCCATTCTCTTCTATCCTTAAAAAACCCTCACAAGCTACTGCAAATCCCTTGCTAGGTGCTGACCTATGTTTCTCTTCCTTTTCTCAGCCTAAATCCTTGAAAAAGCTGTCCACTCTTAGTACCTTCATTTCCTCTCACTCCCTTCTTTTATTTTTAAAACACATTTTACTTTCTTTTAGTCATTGACCTCCTCTGGGTCAAAGGGAATGGGCATTTTGGTTACTCTTTTCACATGATTAAAATTGCCTTTCCAGGATTCCCAGCCCCACCAGGCATAGGTCAGTATGCCCACCTTTCTATAGCCTCTCCAGCATAGACTTCCCATCTTTTGTCACCTTTGTCAGTTTGTCAGGTGTGAAGTGAAGCCTCAGAATTGTTTTAGTTTTTATTCTTCTTTGTAATTTGGAGAATTCTTTCATCTAGATGTTAATAGATTGGAATTATTTCAGAATCATTTGTTCATATTCTTTGACTATTTATCCATTAGAGAATAAATGGATTTCGGTCATGTAATTCAGTTGTTTCTATATTTTGGATATCTGATCCTTATGAGAGATGTTTGTTGCAAAAGATTCCCTACCTTCCAATGGACTGCTTGCCTTCCTATCTTAGTTGCATTGATTTTGTTGATGCAAAAACTTTTCCATTTCTTATAACTGAAATTTTTTTTCTTTTTCTAATGTCTGCTAGCCCTTGTTTGGTTGATAATTCACTCCCTAGCTTTTGGATATGGCCAATGGAAGAATTTGTTTTACTTCACTGTATACATTTGTAACAAGGGTTTTCTTTTTCTTTCTTTCTCAAGGGACAGGGAAGGAGAAGATGGATTTTCATTGATGGAAAAAAATAAAATTTAATTTAAAAAAATTCTCCTAGACATGACTGTGAAAAGTCCCTGATCTGTTTTTTTCTAACTTTTTAAAATTAAATTATTTGTTTTCAGTATTCTACAATCATTTCCATATATTTTAGCTTTTTTCCCCTCCCTCCCCCTCCTTTTTTCCTCTTACTCCCTCCCTGAGATAGCATACAATTTTATATAGGTTCTACACATACATTCCCATTAAATACATTTTCAATTTAGTCATGTTGCATAGAAGAATTAAAATGAATGGGAGTAATCATAAAACAAAACATAATTCAAAAGAAAATGGTCTGCTTCATTGCGCGATCAAATTCCATAGTTCTTTCTCTAGATGTAGAAGGCATTTTGCCTCAAGAGTCCATTGGGAATTTTTTAAGTCCTTGCATTGCAATGAAGTACTAAGTCTACCAGAAAAATTCCTCACACACTGTGGTTGTTGCTGTGTACAAAGTTCTCCTGCTTCTGCTCCTTTCACTCAGCATCGGTTCATATAAGTCCTTCCAGGCCTCTCTGAAGTCTTCCTGCTCATCATTTCTTATAGCACAATAGTGTTCCATTACATTCATATACCACAATTTATTCAGCCATTCCTCAACTGATGGGCATTCCCTTGATTTCCAGTTCTTGGGCACCACAAAGAGTGCTGCTATAAATATTTTTGTACATGTGGGACCCTTTCCCATTTTTATGATCTCTTGGGAATACAGTCCTAGAAGAGATATTGCTGGGTCAAATGGTATGCACATTTTTGTAACCTTTTTGGGCATAGATCCAAATTGCTCTCCAGAATGGTTGGATCAGCTCACAGCTCCACCAACAATGAATTAGTGTTCCAACTCTCCCACATCTTCTCCAACATTTATCATCTTCCTGTTTTGTCATGTTAGCCAATCTGATAGGTGTGATGTGGTACCTCAGAGTAGTTTTGATTTGCATCTCTCTAATCAATAGCAATTTAGAGCACTTTTTTCCATATGATTATAGAGAGCTTTAATTTCTTCCTCTGAAAACTGCCTGTTCATTTCCTTTCACCATTTATCAACTGAAGAATTCTAACTTTTTTTTTTTATGATATTAACTTTCATATTCAAGTCAGTTGTCCATTTTGAATTGGCTATAGTATATGGTGTAAATACTAAATGTGATTTCTTCCACACTACTTTACAGGTTTTCCAACAATTCATGTTGAATAGGGAGCCCTTTTCTGGGTAATTCATGTGTCCCACAGGCATGGCAAATTCCTTCTATCCACAACTGAACTCATTTTCCCCAAAAGACAGTCTCCCCTCCTTGGCTTTCATACTACTCTTAATACCACCACCATGCTTCCTGCCTTCCAGGGTCATCATCTCAGCATCCGTCTCCACTTCCACTAATTCTGAAATCCCTAGTTTCCTTCAAACCCCAGCTTAAGCACCATCTTCTTCAGAAAGCATCTTGTGCTCTACCCGTCTACTCTGTCCCTGATGCCCCAAGTACTACCTTGTACTCATTTTGTGTGTTTTCTGTCTACATACACACGCATTTGTGTATTATACGTGTACGTACACACAGATGCAAATACACACACGTGTTTGTGTATGTACATGTACATACACATAGAGATACAAATATACATATTTGTTTATGTATATATGTACATGTGCACAGAGATACAAATACATACACATATACATATATTTGTGTCTATACATGTACATACACACAGAGATATAAATACACAAATGCATATATTTATATACTTATACAAACAGATGCAAATACACTTATACATATATTTGTGTATGTATACATGAACATGCAAATATATTCACATATGTATATGTGAGCTCCTTGATGATGGGGACTCTGGGTTTTTGTCTTTGTTCTCCTACATACGTGCACACTCCCTGGCATATAGTTGGTCCTTAATAAAGGCTTATAGCTAGATCGATTGCTCTTCCCTGCCTGGTTCCCCAGTCTCTGATTACTCCTCCTCCTCTGCCTCCTGCCCCTCCAGTGGGTGCCCCTCACACTGTCCTGGATTGTCTCATCTTCTACCTTTTCTCTCATGGCTCTGTCACCTGTGCCCATGGCATGGGTCACCACTTCTCTGTCTTTATCTCTGTCTCTAATCCTAGGGGATGCCCCATGTGTGGTGCGGTTTGGGTGGCTGGGTGCCTTTCTTCACTGGCTCCCATCTCACCCCACAGGTCTGATGCCTCATGACTGCGCCCGAGAGAGGAAGCTTGAGGAGGCTGGAGCAGCCTCCAGGACCCTGGGGGCCAGATCCCAGGTGAGTGACAGGCTCCTGTCTCACTGAGCCTGAGGCTGCTCCCTCCCACAGCACATACGTGTTGATTTCCCCAGGTTTTTGCATGTGGCAATTGTGGGGGAGGATGAGCTGCAGAGTCCCTCTTGGACTGTGGGACCTGGGGCCATGCTCTTTGCTCCCCCAAGTCAGAGGAGGGGCTTAGAGCTCATCTGGCCCCCCAGCTTTGTCACTTTACTCAGGAAACTGAAGGCTAGAGGAGGAAGGGATTTCTCAACATCCAATAACTGGTATTATGGAAAGGGGCTGATTCTGGAGCCAGAAGACATGGGTTCCAATCTTGGGTCTGCTGCTTCTGTTTTGGCCACCTTGGACAGAGCACTTCCCTTCCCTGGGATTCGATTTCCTGATTTGCACAATGAGGGGATGAATTGGACTTGATGAGGTCTCTTCTAGCTTGGATTGCTCTGCTGGCCTCCCAGTACCAGCATTCCCCTCTCTATCTGCCTTAGTGTCCTGCCCTCCCTACCTCCAGAACACCTTCACATCCCCTCTGTGTTCATGGACCCTCCCCCTTCCCCAGTGCTGGATTTCCCTTTCTGCCCCCCGGAGCCTGGGTCAGTATGAGTCTGTTTGGTGTTTCAGGAAGCAGTGACCTTCAGGGACGTGGCCTTGGCCTTCACCTGGGAGGAGTGGGGATGTTTGAGCGCTGCTCAGAGGGAGCTCTACAGAGATGTGATGCTGGAGAACTACAGGAACCTGGTGTCCCTGGGTAAGACCACCTCTCCCAGGGAGTCGGCCCTCCCCCCCCCCCCCCCGTGGAGGCTTCCATAGCTTGGGATTCCTCTCCTCCTGGCTGGAAAAGGGACCCACAACATTCCCCAACAATATGGAACAATGGCTCCCTGGGAGCCATTGGAGGTCAGTCACTCCAGCCCTTTTACTTTACAGTGGAGGAAACTGGCCCAAAGTGGGGAAATGACTTGTCCAAGGTCATCCTACAAGAGAATGAAGGTGGGGGCTTGAACCAGGGCTCTGAGGCTCAGCTCTGCTCCATATGACCAGCCTCCTTTTCCTGTATCTTAGTGCAGAGTCCTCATAGTTTGCAAGCAAGTGGCACGTGCATGCACTAAGCACCAGGGATACCAATACAAGCGAAAAGAAAGCCCTTGGCAGTTCCTTGCCTGCGGAGTGCTCCCATTCTAATGTGGGAACTGTGCCATTAGAGGGAGGGAATTTCAGGGGAGGGAAGAGAAGGTGGAGGCAGAAGCACAGACAGGAGCCAAATGAAGGGTGGCTGCTTTAGGCAGTTCCCAGAATGGAAGCCCCCGGTGGGAACGCACCAATGGAAGAAGTAGAGAGGGATGTTCTAGGGGGATGAGGAAAAGTCAGGCTGGGTCCCGGGATGAAGTCTGAAAGGGAATTCAGCTGGGAGGGACAGTGGGACCATTTTACATTTGTGGAAACTGAGTCCCTTAGAGGTCATGACTTCCCGGACGCTAGAGATGTTGAAACAGACCAGATGGCTGCTGGCAGGCATGTTTCTTAAGAAACATGTTTTTGAGAAATGTGAAAGCCATTGGTTTTGAGGAGAGGTTAGACCAGGTCTACAGCAAGGTCCCTTCCAAAGGCGGAGCTTATCTGCTTCCTTGAAGACCACGTAGTTGGATAGCTCTTGTCCTATGCTGTGGTCTTCCTTTGACCGCCTGTTCCCCTGCCTCCTCCGGCATATACAGACCTCTCTTGTTTTCTCCCCCTTGAGCAGGGCTTCTTGGCCCCAAGCCAGACCTGATCTCTTGGTTGGAACAAGGGAAAGAGAGTGAGATCTGGGATCCCCTGGGATGCCTTGCAAGGTGCACCTGTCTGTGTGAAGGAGGGAGATCCAGCCAGCAGCCAGGAGCCAGGGGAAGAAGCCACCCATGGGTGGCCATCTTTGAAGCGTTGGATGGGGCAGGTAGGTGTATTGAGGGCAGGGGGGTACCCCAGCAATGACTTTCCCTATTGCTTCTCCTGATCTCTGAAGTTGACTACCCCTAAGATGCAAGTCCTTCACCTGGTCTCTGTCAAAAAAAAATTAATTTTTTTAATTTTTATTTTTTAAATTTTTAATGTTTTACAATCACTACCATAAAACTTAGATTCCCACCCCCCACCCCCTTCCCTCCCCAAGACACTATACAATTCTATATAGGATCTACACATACATTCCTATTGAATACATTTTCACTATAATCATGCTGTGTAGACAAACTAAAATAAATGGGAGAAATCATATAACAAACCAAAACATAATACACACACACACACACACACACACAAATACAAATGATCTGCTGCATTCTGCAATTGAATTCCATAGTTCTTTCTCTGAATGTGGAAGGCATTTTTCCTTAGAAGACCATTGGGAATCTTTTTTTTTTATGTCCTTGCATTGCTATGAAGATCCAAGTCCGCCAGAAAAAACTCTTGCACACTGTGGTCGTTGCTGTGCACAAAGCTCTCCTGGTTCTGCTCCTTTCACTCAGCATCAGATCATATAAGTCTTTCCAGGCCTTTCTGAAGTCTTCTTGTTCATCATTTCTTACGGCACAATAGTATTCCATTATATTCATATACCATAATTTTTTCAGCCATTCCCCAATTGATGGGCATCCCCTTGATTTCCAGTTTTTGGCAACTACAAAGAGTGCTGCTATAAATATTTTTGTACATGTGGGACTCTTTCCCATAAAAAAATAATTTTTTAAAAAATATTTTGATAGCTATCTTTCAATATAATTGATTTTCTTCATTATCCTACATATTTTATGCATTTAAAACTATGATTCTAAGGAGTTCCTAGGCTTCAATGCCCTGAGTATATGCCCAGAAGACAGTGGTATCTACACTTTAGCAACTCGTTTAATTTCTCTGAGCCTCAGTTTCTTTGTCCGTCAGATGAGGGTGTGACTAAATGATCCATCCTATTTCTGACATTCACCCTTTGTCCCTGCTCTGCCTTCGACACAAAGAGTGATGTTGGACAAGCCATTTTTCCCTGAGCCTCAGTTTCCTTTTCTGTAAAATATGTGCTTTGAACCAGGTGGTCTATACAATGTAGGACCCATGATTTAGATTATCTTGTTCTGTACACCAGGCTCTTACATGAAAATGTATTCTTTCCAAAGCAGTATCCTTAACCTCCTGGCTCTCCTTTCCTCTCTGCTGTTCCTCCACCTCCCACCTCCCTTTCCACTCACTCTGATAGTTATCAAGGTCTTGCTCTTCTCTTTGGCCTTTCCCCCAACATCTTCTTCTTCTTCTTCTTCATCGTCATCATTTGTTGTCATCATCGTCAGCTAGCAATTTCCTCCTCTTGCATGAAGGGATCCAGAGACATTTAGACAGATAGTAGAGTACAGGGAATATGAGAAGAGGAGCTCAGACACCCACATTCTTGTCTCAGATTTGTTACTAATTCACTTGATGACTTTAGGGAAATCACATCAATTCATGGAGCATCCAGTTTCCTGTCTTTCAAATAAGGCACTCAAATGACATTCCAGTTCTAATGGGCTAAAAGCTCAATGAATGCAGAGAATTGGAAGGAGCCTCAGAAGCCATCTTGTCCAGCTTCCTTACCTTCCTAACAGATGGTCTATACAGCCTTTCCTTGGAGGCTCCCAATGTAGGGGCATACCCACACCCCTCAAGGGAGTCCATTCCACTTTGGGGCAGCTCAGACCCTTAGGAAATGTCTTCTTAGATCACGCCTACAGATGCTTTTGATAACTTTCATCCGTTGTCCGTACTTCTGGATCTGAGCGCTTCAAATTCTTTCAGACCACTCTTGTCTCCCCTGGAAGCTTGTATGTTCATGAGCTTGGCCAGCCTTCCATCCTCACAAATTACAAACTCAAGGCCTAACCTTGTTGCTTTCTTCTCTACACTCTCCCATACTTTCTGCATCATTCTTAAAATGTAATTTCCTCAGCTGAACACACAACTCCAGTTGTGGCATGACCAGGGCAGAGTGCCAAGGAATGGTCACCACCATAGCTTTGGACACTGTATCTCCCTTAAAGCTTTCTAGAGTTGCCTTAACTTTCTTGACTTTTACTTCTGGGCTAGGATGATTCATGCATCTGGTAAAGGTTGGGCTGGTCTTTTAGCTCACTCAATTTCCATTATTTTCATTCCTAATTTATTTCAGCTTGGGAGTTTAAACTTAAGAACCAGGAGTCATCTCAAAATCAAGAAATAAGATCACCAGAGACATTAGGGGAAAGACTCCCTGAAGATGTCCTCCAGGGCTCCATATTTGTGGGAGATCCTGCCCAAGAGATTCCTTTATGGAAGCAAATGGGAAATATTCCAAAGGAGACTCCAAGGAAATTCCTCACTCATGAAAGTGGTTTCAAGAAATTGATTTTCTTTAACAGCAAAACTCCCAGTGTGCACTTAGGCCATGGCTATATGGATGTTAGGAAAAGTTTCAGTGAGAGTTTCTGTGGGCTTCAGAGATCATGGAATGATAATGAATTTAGGAACCTTGCAATCCTTCTTCAACATCAGAGAGTAAATAGGCAAGAGAAACCTGATTGTGAAGAATCTGGGAAAACTTTTAGTCAGAATGTTGTTCAACAAAAGAGAATTCCTACTGGAAAGGAAACTTACCAAAGTAAGAATGGTGAGAAGACCAGGGAAAGCTCCCACCCTACTCAAAATCAGATAACGCCCAATGAAGATAAACCTTATAAATGTAAGAACTGTGAAAAAATCTTCACTAGTCATTCATGCCTTATTAATCATGAAAGAATTCATTCTAGAGACAAACTCTTTGAATATAAGGAATGTAGGAAGGCTGTCAGGCAAAGCACACCCCTTGTTCAACATCAGAAAGTTCATGGTGAAGAAAAACCTTATAAATGTAAGGAATGTGGGAAGGCCTTCAGACACAACTCAGTTCTTGTTCAACATCAGAACATTCACTCTGGAGAGAAACCTTATCAGTGTAAGGAATGTGGAACAGCCTTCAGCCAGAAGTCATACCTTACTAAACATCAGAGTATTCATACTGGAGAGAAACCTTATCAGTGTAAGGAATGTGGGGCAGCCTTTAGACAAAGGTCATATCTTACCAAACACCAGAGAATTCACACTGGAGAGAAACCTTATCCATGTAAAGAATGTGGGACTGCCTTTAGCCAAAAGTCATACCTTACTAAACATCAAAAAATTCATACTGGTGAGAGACCTTATCCATGTAAGGAGTGTGGAGTGGCTTTTAGGCAGAAGTCACATCTCAAACAGCATCAGAGAATTCATGCTGGAGAAAAGCCTTACCCTTGTAAGGAATGTGGAACTGCCTTCAGCCAGAGGTCATACCTTACTAAACACCAGAGAATTCACACTGGAGAGAAGCCTTATTCATGTAATGAATGTGGGATAGCCTTCAGCCAGAGGTCATACCTTACTAAACACCAGAGAATTCACACTGGAGAAAGACCCTATCAATGTAAGGAGTGTGGGGCAGCATTTAGGCAGAGGTCACACCTCATTCATCATCAGAGAATTCATACTGGAGAGAAACCTTACAAATGTGGGGAATGTGGGAAGGCCTTTAGGCAGAACTCAGTCCTTGTCCAACACCAGAGCATTCATGCTGAAGAGAAACCTTATCAATGTAAAGGATGTGGGAAGGCTTTCAATTGCAAATCACACCTAACTCGACACCAGAAAATCCATACTGGAGAGAAACCTTATGAATGTACTAGATGTGGGAAAGCCTTTAGCCGGAGCCTAACCCTCATTGCACATCAGAACATTCATACAGGAGAGAAGCCGTATAAATGTCAGGAGTGTGGGAAGGCCTTCAGGCACAACTCGGGCCTTACTCAACACCAGGGAGTTCATACTGAAGAGAAATCATACCAATGTAAAGACTGTGGGACTATATTTAGCCAGAAGTCATACCTTGCTATACACCAGAGAATTCACACTGGAGAAAGACCCTATCAATGTAAGGAATGTGGGGCAGCATTTAGGCAGAGGTCACACCTCATTCAACACCAGAGAATTCACACTGGAGAGAAACCCTATAAATGTAGGGAATGTGGGAAGGCCTTCAGGCAGAACTCAGTCTTTATTCAACACCGAAAGGTTCATACTGAAGAGAAACCTTATCAGTGCAAAGAATGTGGGAAGTCCTTTAGGCAGAACTCAGTCCTTATTCAACATCAGAGAATTCATACAGAAGAAAAACCTTTTCAATGCAAGGAATGTGGGAAGGTCTTTAGGCAATATTCAGTCCTTGTTCACCATCAGAGAATTCACACTGGAGAAAAGCCTTATGAGTGTATCAGATGTGGGAAGGCCTTCATCCGGAGATCAGACCTTATTTCACACCAGCTGATTCACACTGGAGAAAAACCATACAAATGTAGGGAATGTGGAAAAGCCTTCAGGCAGAATTCAGTCCTTATTCAACATCAAAGAATTCACACAGGTGAAAAACCTTATCACTGTAAGGAATGTGGGACTGCATTTAGGAAGAGGTCATACCTCATTCAACATCAGAGAATTCACAGTGGAGAGAAACCGTATAAATGTAAGGAATGTGACAAAGTTTTCAGCAACTGTTCAGCCCTTTATAACCATGAAAAAATTCATAAAGGAGTGAAATCCTATGAATGCAAGTGACATGAAAGAGTATTTGATATATCACAGCCCTTAATCGCCATAAAAAATTCTTACTAGACACTCAATGGATGTGAAGTATATGGAAAATCCTTCTGGACTCAAATCTTTCACATCGGAGAATTCACACTAGAGAAAACCACGGATGACAGGAATGTGTAAAGACCTTCAGTCAGAGGATTCTTGTGCTGGGAAAGTCTCATTGAGTGTCATCAAACTCTAAGAACACAGTGACTGGAGAAATCTCTGGTCAGAGGTCTACCTTATTTTACCATCAGTGAACTCATCCTGGAGGGAATTTCTACAAGTGTAAAAAATGTGGGGAAAATGGGAGTGGTCATGTCTAAACCCCATTTTTCTTCGTCTCCTCAAACAGCAAGTAATACTGCAAGTAAAGGAAAAGAAAAATAAAGAAGAGGGAAAAGGGAAGAAACATTTATAAGGAGATCCTAAAATACCAGCAAAGACACTAAATAAATGAGTAAATAAAAAAGCACTCAATGGTATGGCCTAAAGTGATAACTCCAGAAGAATCAATTCATTAATCAGTGCTTATTAATTGTTTGCTGTGGGGCAGGCACAGTGTTAGGAGCTGGAGATACAAACAGAAGTTTCTGTCTCTGCCGTCAAGGTGGTTACATTGTAGACAGGATATGCAAACTACATACCAAGTAACTACAGGGTGATGGGAGTAGGGCTGGGACAGGCAGAGCGCCCATAGCTGGGGAGATCAGGAAAGGCTTCCCTTAGTAAGTGGGATCTGATCTGAGTCTTGAGTGAAACAGGAATTCTAAGAGGCAGAAGTGAGGCAGGAGGAGTGCATTCCAGGTATAGGACACAGCCAATGCAAAGATTTGGAGAGAGGAAATGGGGAAGAATACAACAGCTAGACCCCATGAAGTGAGTATAAAACTACCATAAGAGCCCCAGGGTGATTGAGCTGATTTCCAAAATTAAAGGAGATTAGAGCTCTTTACAAAGACTTTGAAAAGATAAACTGATTTGGCTGTTTGGAACAGAGGGTGGAAAAATCGTAAAGCAGTGGGTACTCTGAAAAAAGAATGTATAGAGCCTTCAGGGCCAATGATTCAGCCAATCAGCAAGCACTTATTAAACACTTTGTGCCAGGTACTTTTCTAGGAGTGGGAAATACAAAGAATGAAACATTTCCTGGTCATTAGGAGCTGGCATCCTAATGGAGGAAATCAGTATATGTTTAATGTGTGTGTGTGTGTATGTATGTATGTATGTATGTAGTGAATAAATACAAATATATTTCTTAGTAAAGTACGAGGCAGTTTGGGAGGAAGGGCAATTGGATGAGAAAAGGCTTGGTACAGAAGACAGGGCTGGGTCTTGAAGGGTGGGACTCTAGAAGGCAAAAGTGAGGAAACTGAGTGTGATGTGTGAGGAACAGAAGGCAGTTTGGCTGGACTGCTGCGTTTAAAGAGTAATGTACAATGAGGCCAGAAAGGATCCATGTTGTAAAAACCATTTAAAAGTTAAACAGAAGAGTATGTATTTTGTACTAGAGGCAATAGGAAGCCACTGGAGTTTGCTGAATAGGGGAGTTACGTGGCCAGATCTGGGCTTAAGGAAGATAGCTTTGATAGATATGTAGATGGATTGAAGTGAGAGGCTTGAGTCAGAGAAATGGAATAGGAGGTTGTTTGCTGTAATCTAGGCAAGAGGTAATGACATGAGCTAAGATAGTAGCTGTGAATGGAGAGAAGAGGACAGACTTGAGAGATGTTGTGAAGGTAGAAATCATAGGAATTGCCTCCTGACTGGATCTGTGGGGTGAGAAGAAGCTGAAGATGAGAACCGAGAAGACTGGAAGAATGGGGCTGCCTTCAACTGAAATAGGGAACTTTGGAAGAAGGGAGGGTTTGGGGATGATTCACCCCCAACTCATGAGCTCACTTTGGGGCATGTTGAGTTGGGGCCATCCCACTGGAAATGCCCAGTGGATAATTGATGATACAGGATGCGTATATACACACATGTGGAGACATGCATCATGTGTGTGCACCGAAATTGCATGGAAATATATGTGTGTGTATATCTCCATATATACACCTACACACACACATCTGGTGATTATCTGCATGGAGATGATAATTAAGCAAATGAGGTTATTGAAAGAGTATAGTGGGAGAAGAGAGTCTAGGACAGAGATGTAGGCAATGAACACCCACAGTAGGGAGGAGTGACATGGATGATGAGCCAGCAAAGGAGGTGGAGGCACGGTCAGATCACCCCAAGGAAAGGAGAAAGTGTCCAGGAGGAGAGGGTGGTCAGCAGTGCTGCTGCACGTCCAGAAAGGTAAGGGCTGAAGAGAAGGTGGGAGTCGCTGGAATGAAGGTGAGTGTCTTGTTATTGGTTTCTATGATTCCTTCATGTTCTTCTGCAATTGTTCTTGGGTTTGCCATTTGTGTGTGTGTGTGTGTGTGTGTGTGTGTGTGTGTGTGTGTGTGTGTGTGTGTGTGTTTGGGAGGGTGATGAGTCTTCTTTGTTTTTTTCTGCATGAGCACCTTGCCTTGTTTTTCCCAGAGTCAACTAAAGCCGTTCCCTGTGAACTCCCTTTCCTGATCCTAGTATCTCAAATTTCTTGTCACCTAGGACCTCCTCCTTTACTCCAATCTCTAACAAAGAGTTTCTTCTTTACTTTCATTCATTTTCTTTACTAAAGACACGCCCTCGATGTGTGTCTTTGTTCTTACCCCTTGAGCCTTCTCCAGTAACATCTTCCCCAAATCACCCCTCACTCCCTAATCTTTATTCTCTCTTTGTCTAGGGTTCTTTCCCTACTGCTTGCAGACACACCTGAATCTCCCACCTACAAAAACTTCGCACAGCTCCTTAAGCTGTTGTCCAGAATGTCTCCTCTCTACCTTAACCTAACTCACAGAGAAAGCTTGTCTGCACTCATTGCCTTGGCTTTGTCTGTAATCGTTCACTTCTGTTGACCTGAAAACTTGTTGAAGAAAAGGCAACATGGCTAAATGCATACATTTTATGATTTAATTAATTGATCAATTCCCCATAAAGAAAACAGTTACATAATGCATTATGGAGCCAGAAATGTTCTGGCTATCCAGTGCAGAAATCTTCTGGCCTATATACATTTTGCCGTGAGAAAAGAACTCTCCTAGTTGAACAAATCATAAATTCAGTAAGACAGGACAATTAACAAAGCAATATTGGTCAGGCCTTGGGATTCCAAGCTGGGTAAACATATGTCTCGGAAATGTAAGTGGTGGGCTTCCTGCCCTAAACAGATAACTGACATAGGAAAGGGTTAACAAAGTTCAATAGAAATTACGACCTAAGATGTCTGTGTTTTCTTTACCATTAACATGCCATAACATAGTGTAGGTCTACAAATATTAAGATATGGAAAACATCCCATTATTCAAGATAGCGTCTTAGGTTAAAGGTCTCCTTAAGGAATGTAGAGTCAGCCTTGGCTGGCTTTTGCTGACATAGGAAGAGGCACTCTCTGAGTTTGCTTCAGAGAGAACAAAGAGATTATTCCAAAATTTTATATTAAACATTATCACTTCTCAGCCTTGGATAGTCTGGCTCTGGGGCTCCTCGCCATACAGAAACTGCTCTCTCTGACATCATCAGTGATCTCATGGTGTGTTTTCAGGACTTTTGTTCTTGGCCTGACTCCCTCATTTGACACTACGGACCATCCTCTCTGCCTGGATACCTTCTCCTTTTGCGGTTTTCATGATGCTGGTTTCTTTCTACATGTCAGATTCTCAGTCTCCTTTGCCATAACATATATGGCACGTTATGGTTTCCAAAGTGGTCTTCCTTTATTATCTCATTTAATTGTCATCCATACCAGGATCTCTAAGTGAGTGACCCTTTGCAGCTCTATCCTGGGCCCTCTTTTCTCTTGATGCTCTCTCTTCATGACCTTGTCAGGTCCCTATTTGAATCTCTCTCACATTTGTTTCCCACACCAATTTCTCTCCCATCGCCAGCTGTTGGCTATTTTTACCTGGAGGTACCATGGACAGAAACCACACTCCTCCTGCTGCTTCACCAGCCACCCTTCTCTGCACTTCCCTGGTACCACAGTGACAGTAGTGTCTGGTGCCAGTGGTGTCTATCTGCCAGTCTCATTCACACTCTGCCCACATTCCAAGCTTGAACCAGCCCTTTGTCTACACTGCAGAACCACTGCCCTGATCAGACCCTCATCATCTCCCACCTGGATGATAACCATTGGCTCCTAGTTGGTCTCTCCCTAATCCAAGCTGTGTTCTCTAGCATAGGACTAACCATGTTAGTCCTATACTCAGTAAACCTCAGTAGCTCCCCATTACCAAAGGAATCAGATTTGATGCCCTTTTCTCCCTCCCCTCCTTCTCCTGTTGATCTTCAGGGCTCATTATGACTTGGTCTCAAAGTATCTTTCCAGCTTCATTATACTCTCCTCACCATTATCCACCCTGTAGCCCAGCCCAAGAGGCCTTCTGACTGGGACTCACACACAACACTCTGTCTTCCATCTTGTGTGTGTCCTGCCTCTGCACGGATTCCAGGCTCCTTTCTGGTGCCTAAAACATAACTCCTTCCTCACAGCTTCCTCTTAGAGTCCCTGGTTTCTGCCAAAACTTAACTTAAGCATCATCTTCTATGTGACCCCCCCCCCATTGTCTCATGTATAAATGATATTTACCCCTATATATACTCCATTCTGCCTCTAGCCCCTGCTTAGAGGCAGCCAGGTGGTGGCCCTGAGTTAAAATCCAGCCTTGACCCTTAATAGTTGGGCAGTCACTTAACTGCTGTTTGCCTCAGTTTCCTCCTCTGTAAAATGGGAATAACAACAGCACGTTCTTTCCAGGGTTGTTATGAGGATCAAGTGAGATAATATTTCTAAAACATTTAGCACAGTGCTTGGCACATATCGGCTGCTTAATGAAAGTTTGTTTCCTTCCTCTTTCCTTTCTTTCCCCCCTCCCCGAAGCTCCTCTAGGGCAGGGGTTGTTTTGCTTTTGTCTTTGTATGCCCAATGCCTGGTGCCCAGTAGGCACAAAATGTTAATTGATTTCTTGCTTCCTCTTGCCTGAGGTGAAGGCTGTCCTGTATCTGAGATCACACACACACACACACACACACACACACACACACACAAAATCACTCATAAGGCACTTGCCCTCATTTGAGCAAACAGTCAAAAGCTATATTCTGGTAGATCTAGGGGAGAACCTGAGGAAACTGAGGCAGCCTTGAGATTCTCATGAAAGGCCAGGTGGGGGGTGGAGAAGGCAGTGAGATTTTGTGGGTAGCCCCCCAAAACCAGCCCAATCAGTGTACAACTAGACTTTGGGGGTTGGGACCCCAGATAGCATGCTGGCAGGCAGGGGTCATTCAGGATTGTTTGGGAAGCAGCCAGACTGTGCCTCAGCTCGAGGCCCCTCACCCTAAGTTTGTAGAATTGCCACTTAAGCTGTGTTTGTGGGTGGTAGTATGGATGATGGGGGATGTGCTGAACGAAGCATCCCCAAGTGCTTTCCCCATTTGGGTGGAGCGTGAGGAATACTTGCTTTTCTTTTTGGAAGATCTTAATGCATTGAGGATTGAAGGAATTGGGAGTTTTAAAGCCATTTTTGTTTTTATATCACCTACATCTCCCCATGTGTCCCTCCTATCCCAGAGTAATTTCTTACAACAAGGAAGAAAAAAGAGGGGATAATAGAGAATAGAGCTCAGCTAAACCAAGTGGCATTTTAGACTTTAGGCATTGAGGTTTCCCCCTCTACAAAAAATGTGGGGGGTGCTTTCTCTGATGTCTTCTCTGGCTGTTGTTACATGGCAGCATCCGGTTGGATCATTCTGTCATTCTTTCCACTGACATTGTAGTCACAAAAGAAACTTTGTACCTGTTTTGCTCGGGTGAGTGTAATGGCTGGCCAGACCTAGTATGGGGGATCTGCACCAAAGACTGTTAAATTGGGGGACTTGATGAAAGAGAACACTGCTTCTTCCAAGGACTGTCTCACCTGATTGGGGGGGGCATATTTTAATTCCCCAAGAGGTGCAAAGTAGGATTGATGTGGAGCAGTGGATCCATTGGTACCCTGGGCATCAATGAACCCATTGGCACCCTAATGTATTTGTAAGGATCACTAACTTTTAACTGGAAGGAACTGGGGATGAGGTAAAAGGAGTTGAGATGTTGTTTGAAACTAGTTATATCTCCTTGCTAGGGGTAGCCATTCTCATTGATTGTATCCTGTTTTGGGGGTGGGAGGGTTATTAAGAATATGAGCCAGAGGTTCCCCAAATGGGTGATATAGCTCTCTGGGGGGCGCCAGAACAATGAGGGTGAGGCGTAGAAGCCACAGGTGCAATTGGGGGGGGGGTGTTGAATTAAAAATAAGGGGGTGGTGGAAGCTTAAGGACAGAAAAGAACATTTTGAAAAAATCATTTGTACATGTTTCATCTGTTGTGTAACAGAGTTAAAGTCACAGTGATTACATTATTTTCCAAATAAACACACAAAATCAAGTTATAACCCGTCAGTGGTCAAGTCTGACAACAAGTCTTAACAAGCAAGTACCGGCAGGTGAGCATGTTGCACATTGTTGGGAAGTCCAGCATGCATAAGCAGGAACATGTGCATGTAATGACTTGTTTATGAAATGATATTATATGGTTACATGATGCAGTGCTGCATAATCAAAATTTAATTGCAGGAAAAACCTAGAAATTTACAATAAATTGTAAAATTTAAGATAGGTCAATTACAATTATTTTAATACTTTTCAAATGATTCAAATTTTTTTTAAATTAAAGGGTTAAAGAAAGTAGATTTCCAGGGGATGCTGAGTAATTTTTTTAAAAAGAGGGTGGTAGGCCAAATACATTTGGGAACCTCTGAGGTAGACCTTTGGGAGAGGAACCATAATTATAAGGAAGCAGAGATAAAAAAGGAGAGCTCCAAAGCTGGAATAGACCTGCATCCCTTTGGTGGAGAAGAGGAATATGGAGACTGGGCAGGTGCAGGGAGGAGAGGGAGACAAAACCTGCCCCCACCAAGACCTAGACATGGCAGCCTTGGAAAGGAGCACTAGATGTCACCTGCATTCTGGAGGAGCAGGGAAAGTTCATATTGACTGCTGCCAGCCATTCTGCAGTGAGTAGACATGTGCCTAGAGCCGCATCTGGTTTTGGGGTCTGGGGCTTCTATTGCCCATGCTATTCTGCCCCTGAAGGAGTGGACGATCTGCTATGGCATGCTAGATAACCACACACCCAGATTCCTCAATTAAATGCCCTAATCTTTTCACTAGAAAGCAGAATTCAAGTCTGTTTCCTTCAGCTGCAGCCCAGTTATTTAGGGATAAAAGGAATGTTGCTAGCATGCTCTGAGTTCGTACAGACTTTTAAAAACCTGTTCAACTTACCTTTGTAGAGTTCATCCTGATTGTTTGTTTTTTCAGTTGTCTGTGTAAATTATTGCTCACCACTGTCCTGCCTCAAATCCCTGAACTAAGAGCATTCTATTTCCCAAAATTACAATCGTGTGTCTGCCATGCTGCCTGGCCCTTTCCTGCCCCCACAATCTTTAGGACCTAGACTCCTTAAGCCTTTGAGTCCCACACATCTGAGATGGGCCTTTTGAGAGGTGCATCTATAGAATGAGTGTGATGAGATAGGGCAAGAAGAGTCCTGGAGTTCTTGAGGAATGCCCCACTCTTGCCCACCAAACCCCTGACTGGTGCCTGAGGAAGCCTGCTATGTCTGAAAGAACTAAGATGGGTAAATCAACCCAGCTCTACCTGAATGGGCCTGCTTTTCACATGATTGTTAATAGTTTTGTTACATGCTGGATGGTCCGTGGATGTCTCATTTTCTTCCAATCCCAAGAGGGAAGCCCTGGACTCATGATCTTTGCCTCCAAACCCTCCCCTCTTCCCAATGTCCCTATCTGAGGGTACCACCATCCTCCCAGTCTCTAGGGCTCCCAATGTATGAGCCATCCTGGATTGTTCACTTAACTCACTCTACATGACCAGTCCATCACCAAGTCTTGTTATTTCTACCTTCGCAACATTTCTTGAACATGCCTCCTTCTCTCCTCCGACACAGCCCCCACCAAGTCCCCAAAGAGAAGCCAATGACTCCATGAGACAAGAAATATTAAAACATTAAAACTGAGAAAAATAGAAGGAAATATAAGGTATCTCATCACAAAGAAACTATCACTTTTCAAGTATCTACTATGTGCTAAGTGCTTTACGAAATATTATTTGGTCCTTGTGACAACCCTAAGGCAGGTGCTATCATTATTCCATTTTACAGATGAGGAAACTGAGTAGGCAAAGGTTAGTGACTTGCCTAGCATCCTATAGAGAGTGTTTGAAACTGAATTTGAACTCAGGTCTTCCTGATTTCAAGCTTGGCACTCTTACCTACTGCTATGTGACAACAGATGACAGAAAGCATGACAACAGATACTATGGAAGGTACTATGGCGGTTATAGTTTAGCTGTCCAGAAACTCTCCCAACTCCTTCATGATTACATCTGGCAGGTTTCAGACCTGTTAGAATCTTTCCTCCACAGCATTCAGCCATTCAACACCCCCAAACACCTTCTGACTGGGATCCCCTCTTATGCTGCACCTTCCAAGTCTGCTGGACTTCCAGAATTCTTTAATTGGGGCTGAACTATCTCCATTGATATGTCAGTTAGTTGTAAACTAGAGTATGCTTCACAGCCATCCAGACACCTGCCCTGGTGCCACCAACTCATCCCTTTCACTAGGAACTGTAATTGAATTAATTCTACCATGGCTTGAATAGACGCTTGAAGGGAGTGTGGCCATCAATCCAGCAAGTTCTGCAATTGACTTTCTGGGAACTGTGATGACTGAAATAGAAGCATTGCTTTGCTGAAAGCTGATCAAGTGGAAAAATCCTGAGTCATCCAAAAGAGCTTGACTGAAGCCAGACTGGCCCTGTAGTTGCTGCATCCTGATTGGAGGAAGGTTGAGTCCTGCTGCTCTGTGAACAGCTAACTGGGCTTTTAGCCTACTACAACCATATAAAGCCTAAGGGAGGGTACCTGTTTTGACATTTATTTCCCTCTATAGCTTGAGAGAAAGGAAAGGAGTAGGTGAAGGCAGGCTGTGCAGTTATTTTGAGTTATGCTGCATGACTCTGTGAAAGTCATGTAACTTCTGTTTGCCTGGGTCTTCTCATCTGTAAAACTGGACATGATAATAGCACCTGCTTCCCAGAACTATTGTGAGGATCAAATGAGATGATTTTTGTCAAGCGCTGTGTAAACTTTCAAACATGATAAAAATGCTAGCTGTGATGCTGAGTATGATGGCAGTGGTGGTTATGATGACGATATATTTTTGCTGAAGATGCAGAACACTTTCTCAGCACTCTGCCAAAGGTAGCTATGTACTTAGAGATTTTGACACTGTTTCAGCAGACCTAGAATAGCAGAGAAGTTGCTTTGCCTGGCGGGAGAGCTATGAGAACCAGAAGGGTAGTAGATAGCAGGGTACTGGTTTTGCCCAGCAGGTTATGGAGACACAGATTTTTCTCTAACAAGACAAAGGCCTTTCTTCCAGAGGTGTGAGTTTACATGGGTTTCTCTATTCATAGGTCTCCCTGATAGGTTTGTGTGTGCTCACTCTTCTCCATAGTCACTGTGTGTGTTCATCCTTCGTTGCCAAAGAAGCCCATGCCATCAGAGAAATAATGACATGACTTGCACTTGACTTTGTTTTGAGTGAGGGAGGGCTGTGCGGGTCACCAGCCTCACTTCTCCTCCAGAGCCATCCGAATCCAGTGACCAGATAGTCATCAGGATGACTGGAGATGACCCAGGATGAGGCAATTTAAGTGACTTGCCCAAGGTCATACAGCTAGTGAGTGTCAAGTGTGAGGTGAGATTTGAACTCGAGTCCTTCTGATTCCTACACTGGTGCTCTATCCACTGCACCAGCTAGCTGCCCCAATAGTCACTGTATGAACTGATGGAAGACTGTGATCCAGGTTTAGGGGTAGGCAAATATGTTTGGATTTTGCATTCTACTGAGTAAATGTTGTTATTCTTATGTTTTCATTCTATTGAGTAAATGTTATGCCTTTTTTGCTTTTAACTTATCATAGTAAATGCCTCGTGTGTGAGAATCAATAGTATCATCGTGACTGATTTTGTTTAAATATGAAAAACACCAGGGAGTGCTCAGGGATTATAGTGGATGGTAATAGGAATGTATCTCCTCTAGACAAAAGTCATCCTTATTACCCTGAGAGTCGAGCCACTACATTATGTGCATGGATACTCTCCCTATTTGCTTCCTATTTTGCAAAAAACAAACCAAACCCCAAAACCCACACCTGCCATTGTGAGGGAAGATTTAGGGTAAGATCAGAGAGAAGGAAGAGAGGTATGAAAGCTGTAGGGTCATAAACATGTTATTGGAAGGATGGTGGTGTCATGGAGGTTAATTGGATACTCTGGAAAAGGGATGAGCTGGTTAGTTGGGGGTGAGGAGGAGAGGTAATGAGTTGTGTTTTGGACATGGTGAGTTTAAAATGTTTAATGGACATAGAGTTCAAGATGTCCAAAAGACAGTTTGTAATGCAATACTGGAGATGAGAAAAAAGAATAGGGCTGGCTATAAATTTCTGATAGGTGGAGAGGAGAAGGAAAGCCCTCCAGTGCCTCTGATTCCTTGATGTTCCTGTCCCTCCAAGTACAATCAGGCTCAGGTCCCCCATCTTTTGTGCTTATTCCTGCCTCTAGTCAGTTATGTGCTAAATTAACTTGACTTCTTTTGGCAGAAACCAGGTAGAGACCTAGTTTCTCAGACCACATACTGTGAAAAGGTCAAAATCAGAAGGATATATGATTTCCACATAAAGGGTGATACCACTGGCAAATTAGGGGAGCATGTAGTAGTTTACCTGTCAGATGTATGGGCAAGGGAAGAATTTGTGAACAAACAAGAGATAGAGGGCATTATGTGATATAAAACTGACAATTTTGATGATATTAAATTTAAAAGGTTTTGCATAAACAAAACCAATGCAGCCAAAATTAGGAGGAAAGCAAAAAGTGGGGAAACACTTTTTACAGCAAATGTCTCTGATAAAGGCCTCATTTCTCAAATATATAGAGAGGTGAGTCAAATTTACAAGAATACAAGTCATTCCCCAATTGATAAATGGCCAAAGAATATGAATAGGCAATTTTCACATAAAGAAATAAAAGATATCTATAGTCATATGAAAATGATCTAAATCATGACTGATTAGAGAAATGCAAATTAAAATGACACCTCATATCTATTAGATTGGCTAATATGACAGAAAAAGAAAATAATAAATGTTGGAGGGGATGTTGGGAAAATTGAGACACTAAGGCACTGTTGGTAGAGTTGTGAACTGATCCAGCCATTCTGGAAAGCAACTTGGAACTGTGCCCAAAGGGCTACAAAACTGTGCAGACCATTTGATCCAGCAATATCACTACTAGGTCTGTATCAAAAAGAAATAAAAACAAAGGGAAAATCACCTATTTGGATAAACATATTTATAGCAGCTCTTTTTGTGATGGTGAAGAATTGGAAATTGAGGGGATGTCCGTCAACTGAGGAACAGCTAAACAAGTCTTGGCATATGATTATAATGGAATACTACTGTGTTATAAGAAATGATGAGCAGGTGGTTTTCAGAAAAACCTGGAAAGACTTACACGGATTGATGCATAGTGAAGTGAGCAAAATTAGAACAGTGTACATCGTAACAGCAATACTACACGATGATCAACTGTGATTGATGTAGATATTCTCGGCAATACAGTGATCCAAGACAGTCTCAAAGGACTCATGATGAAAAATGCTATCCACCTCCAGAGAAAGAACTGATGGAGCCTGACTGCAGATTGAAGAATGCTATTTTTCACTTTCTATATTTTTCCTGGTGTTCTTTTTCATCTGTTTTTTTCATAACATGACTAATATGAAAAACGTTTTGCATGACTACACATGTATAACCTATACCAAATTGCTTAGCATCTCTGGGAAAGGGGAGGAGAGGGAGGAAGGGAGAGAAATTAGAACTCAAAACTTTTAAAAACACATTAAAATTGTTTTTACATTCAACTGGGAAAAACAAAATATTATTAAAAATAATACAGTAAAAAGAACTTGATCTCCTTCTAACATAGGTGGCTCCATTTGTTCATCACCAGCTCGCTTCTCTAGCCCATTAGATTTCTGTCCCCACCACTGGATTTTGATTGCTTCCTCTAAGGTCACCAATGATCCTCTCATCACATAATCCAGTGACTCTCCTCTCCTATCTTGACTTAGCCCTGGTCATCTTCCTTCCACATATTCTCCCTTCATTTTCATGCCCTGCTCCTCTCCTTGTTTCTTGCCCTACATGTCTGACCACTCCTTCATTAATTCTCATATGCTTCTCCCACCTTCACAGGTTGCTGTGCTTCAAGGCTCTATCTTCTCTAGACTCTGCACTCTCTCCCCTGGGGATCTCATTCACTCCCAAAGCTTCAATGACCAATGTCATCTTCAATGATGTCTCTGATGACATAAGCTCTCCTCTCCCCTCCCCCCCAGCCTAGGCCAGGAATCACATAACCACCAGATTTGAGAATTGAGAGGGAACTCAATGTCGGTCTAATTCAAGTCACATTCCCAACAAGTGGTGGCCCAGCCTCTGCTTCAGAGAGCCCACCATATCTCAGAGCATCCAGTCTGCTTTTGAACAGCTCTCATCCTGCCCTAAGACCTTCCATTGGCTTCTTGGCAGCTCCCCACCTCTTCTTGCTCTTTGCTTCTGTCTCTGGGGCCAAACAGGAGACTAATCCTTCCTTTACAAGAAAGTCCTTGAAATTCCTGAAGACAGCTGTCCCATGTCCCAAGTCTCCTTTTCTCTGAGCTCCCCCATTGCCTTCAACAAATTCTCATGACATAGACTCAAGGCTCCTTCCCATGCTAGTTGCCCTCCCCTGGATACTCTGCAGCACCGTGGTGCCCAAAAGCATACATGGCACTCAGATGAGGCCAGACCTTGGCAGAGAACAGTGGGATTATCGCCTCCTTATTCCTGGAAACTCTGCCCCTCTTAAGGCTTCCCAGAGCCCTGTTAGCATTTTTGTCTGCCACATACTACTGGTGACTCATGTGGAGTTTACATGGTGACCTTCGTATCATTTTCAGAACAATTGCTGACCAACCACATACATTTGTGGAATTGATTTTTTTTTGTTTCTGTCAAAGAAAAGGCAAAAGGCTAAAGGCATGCATTATTTATTAATTAATTCCCTCTTAAAGAAAATGGTTACATAGGGCTACAGAGCCAGGATCAAGACTAGCTACCTGGTACAGAAATCATCTGGCTTAAATTCTTTTTTGCCACGAGAAAGGAACTCTCTTAGTTGAACAAATTGTAAATTTAGTAAGACAATTAACAAAGTAGTGTCAGTTGGGTTTTATAATCCCAAGATGTGTGAATTCCCTTTCTGTAGCATATGTCTCCGTGACATACGATAAGGAGAAAATTCTGTCATAAACAGGCCCTTGAAGTTGTGGACACAAGAAAGGGTATCTCAACAGAGTTGACAAAGCTGAAATTACAACTCAGGACATCTATGTTTTTCCTTATCACTAACATGCCATAAAAAGGGTCTCCTAAGGACATTACTAAGTCAGTCCCATTTGCTTCTCTGACAAACCAAAAGGCATTCTCCAAGTTTACTTAAGATAACAAAAGAGACTATTAGGTCCAGACTCTTCAAGCTCTGGCTTTTACTAAAATCTAAAGTTTATATTAAAGGATTACCATTCCCAAGTACAGAGCTTTATTTCCTTTTATCCCTATTTACTGAATGTTAACTTGTTAGATTCAACTCTGGTCAAGCTCCTTTTGGCTCCCTATTCTTATCCTGTGTCACCTCTCTGGCCACCCCTACCCCCACCTCATCCCTCTGAGCTGGTGCTATCTATGCCTGATCCAAATTATTGATAACTATGCTGACTACAGAAAGTAGAGATTCCTGGGGCACACTGCTGGAGACCTCCAGCCAGAGGGACACTAAAGGACTGAGGACTCTCAGGCTCGCCATCCAACCAGTGGTGGATCAATCCAGTGGTATTATCATCCAATACCTATCTCACCATCTTCTGCACAAGAATACTATAAGATACTTGATCCAAAGCTTTGCTGAAATGTAGGTTAACTCTAGCCTTGCACTCCCCTCATCTATTACTTTGGCAATGCTGTCAGAAAAGGACTGCCTCTGACCCCATGGCTGGGTCTCTTCATGGAGCCTTGAATTAGAAGTTTATGAAGATTTCTAGGGAGGTATCAAAGGTGAGCCTAAATTCCTTCAAGGCAGCTCCCTTCTCCCTCATGCCATCATCTCTGAATTGGCCCTTCCATAAGAAGGGAGACAAGAAGATGAAGAAAGGGCTTTGGTGGTAGTGAATTATCTAGTTACAACCCAAGTGACTGAGGGTTCCTCCCCAGCACCACTCCACATTGACCAGAGTTTGAATGCTTAGCAGTTTAGCTCAAGTAAGAACCTCCATGTCTGGTACCTTATCCTGCCAACTGAGGCAAACAGAGTTAAGTGCCTTGCCCAGGGTCACACAGCTAGTAAGCATCTGAGGCCAGATTTGAACTTGGGGAGATGAGTTTTCCTTATTCCAAGTCCTGCACTCCATCTACTGTAATACCTAACATTGATAATAAGCTTGAAACATGCATTGAAAGAGCTAGCTCAGTGTTTGGGAGGCTCTGAAGGAAAATATGGGAGAGGAGAGGTATTAGACTGACTACCACGCTGAAGGCCTACAGAGCCATTGTGCTGACCTCATTGTTGTATGCCTGTGAAACATGGACATGGACCAGCACCATGCCAGGAAACTGAATCACTTCCATTTGAACTGTCTTAGGAAGATTCTGAGGATCTCCTGGCAGGATAAGGTACCAGACACTGAGGACCTTGCTTGAAATAAACTGCCAAGCATTCAAAGAACACAACTCTGATGGGCTGGCCACATTGTTCAAATGCAAACCCTACGCTTGCCAAAAAGACTATTTTATGGAGAACTTTCATGGGGCAGGTGATCACATGGTAGTCAGAAGAAGTGATACAAGGACACTCTCAAGGTCTCTCTCAAGAACATTGAAATTGATTGTGTGACATGGGAGACACTGGCACAGGACTGCTTAGCATGGTGTGCCCACATCAGAAAAGGTGCTGTCCTCTATGAGCAAAGCATAGTAGAAACAGCTCAAAGGAAAGATAGGATACACTAATTTAGAGTATCGACCCCAAGTGTTCACATGACCTATTTGTGCCAGATCTGTGGTAGAACATCCCAAGCTTGTATTGGTTTGATCCACCACAGTGGGACATATTGAAACTTGACTTTGGCATATTGATGTCATTTTGGTCCCCTTCAAGAACAAAGGACAGCAACCAACCCTTTGTCAAATGCAGGAAGACAGCCAGCTAGCATTTGAACTCGGGTCTTCCTGACTTCAGGTCTGGTGCTCTCTGCACTCTGGTGTCACCTTGCGGCTGGGTCTTGTCATTTGGGCAGCTTTGCATCCACCTAACTATCCTATCAGCTTGCCTACATGTTTTTATCTCCTCCACAAAGACAGCATGTCAGGCTTTGAAAAATGGATGCTAAAATCTAATTAGACTTGGTTTATAGCATCTTGTATCCATTGTGAGGATGGGGACAGGATGGATTTGAGAATGAAGATGATGCAAATCATCAATAAAAATTCTAAAAACACTTATGCATTAAAGAGTAGATCTTGGGCATCCGGGTGTACCTTGGATACACTCAACATTTTCATTTTTTTTGAATTGCATTGATTTTATTTGTGCAAAAGCTTTCTAGGCAGTGTCTTTGAAAATGATAAATTTCATGGAAAAAATAACAAGATCCATAAAATATCTAGAAGTCTATGACATTACTTAAGACTTATTTAAAACCAACAGTCTACAGAAACAAAGAACAACAAAAAGTCAGAGACAAACGCGTTGTTGTGGTTTGGCTATGCCAATATAATAAAAATGATATATAAAAAAACTTAGTAATAGTTAAGGACTCAGTACATAAAAATAGAAAAACACAATTAACAAAACAAAAAGTTCAGAATCTCAGGGGAAATAATAATAATAAGCAAAGGAATCCAGCTATGCAATATAGAATGAACCCAAGGACCCAGATTATGGGGGGAGGAGGGAAGGGCGACAACTCACAATTGCACAATGACTGTTGGGAAAACTGGAAATGGTCTGGCAGAAAATAGGTTCAGATCAGCATCTTATACCATAAACTCTCAATGGATGTAACCTACATAGACCCTTATCATTAAAATAATTGTAGGAAAACTTAATGAAGTGTCTTCCATAACAATGACTGGGTGATTTCATGACCAGCCAGAATTCACAACTTTATTTTTACAAAATTAAATAGCTTTGTTCTGTAGATTTGTGTTTGTGATTTGAGTAGATAGAGCATGAATGGGTAGATTTCATGTGCATATTTCTGTGTGTAGGCTGGGTTAAAATCTGGCTGTCCTTTCCAACTCTATCCCACGGGCTTATCTTGTTCTCCACTCTCTTTGTCGTTTCCTCCACTCTGAAAGATTCAATAGCCATTGCTACACCAGTGATTCCCAGTTCTACATATCTGGCACTAATTGTTCTCTAAACCTCAGTTCCAAATTACCAATTTCTTGAACAACTTCATGAGAATGTCCTACTTGCACCCTAAATCAGCCTGTCCAAAGTGGAGCCCCCCCCCCAACTTCCCTGTTTTTGTGGATGGTACCATCACCTCAGAAATTTAACATTTCAGAAATCTTTGACTCTTCTCTCTCCTTTATCCTGCTTCCAGCAAATTATATGTAATGATGGCTCCCTTAAGAAATCTGGCAGCCACACCCTGTAACTGGTTCTAGTCTGACAGTGGGCCTAGTGAGAACCCCTTCAATAGACTATGGCTGCATAGATAGGATTGGGGACCATTCAGATGCCCAGTACCTTGGCTTTTGTTAGAATAATTCCTTCTCACTGATGGCATTAGGCATTAGAAAGAATGCTTTAAAGAGGCTGTGGGCCCTCCCTACAGGAAGCCCAGGGGCAGCTAGGTGCTTCAGTGGATAGAGCACTGGGCCTGGAGTCAGGAAGGGTCACCTTCTTGAGTTCAAATCTGGCCTAAGTCACTTGTGTGGGCAAGCTACTTAACTGTTTGCCCCAGTTCTTCATCTATAAAAATGAGCTGGAGAAGGAAATGGCAAATCGCTCCAGTATCTCTGCCAAGAAAATCCCAAATGGGGTCATAAAGAGTCAGACACAACTAAAACGACTGAAAAACAACACAGGAGGCCCACCCTTGGCTCCATGGGTTCACTGTCTTGGGATCTGTTCTGTTTCAACTTGGACCTTGTGGCTTTTGAAAAGTTAGGACAGGGAGCCATCATCAGCCTGAGTGAAGGGGGCTTGCGGCATTGGTTGGTTATTGCCTTCAGAATGTTGCCCCAATTATGGCGACAGAGTTACAGCCCATAGAGACACCACCTTAACATGTGCTTAGCAGCCTGGAACCAGTTATAGAGTGTCTCTACATGTTCTAAATCCCTCCAAGAAGTGTCCATTACACACCACTGTGATTCCCCGCAAAAGAAACAGGCTGAACAGCTTCATTCCACGTAAGGAGCTACATCAGTGCTGCTTTGCACGCTGCTGTGTCCTGGGATCAGTGACATGACGGCCAGTTACACATACAATTCTTAGCTTGGTATCCAAGGTTGCCCATGCTTTGGCTCCAAATTTCCTTTCTGACATTTTTAACTTTTAATATCATCCCCCTTTCCACATTCCACACTGCAGCCAGTCACTTCCCCTCCACCCCCTTGGCCGGTGCAGCATGCTCTTCTATTCTCCTGGAGATCTGTAGAGTTCATCTCCTGTGATAGGAATACTCTCTCCTCATCTCCACCTTTCAGAATCCCTTCTCTTCCTTCAAGGCTCAGCTCATATGAACCTTCTCCATAATCCTTCCCTAATCCATCAAGGTCAAAGTGCTCACTTCCTCCCAAAATTTTAAATGAAATTTTGTCTGGGCCTCTGCCTCACCCATATCTCTCCCTGCTTAGTATTGTTTTTATACATAGATGATGACAGCTTATGATCAGAGACATCCTGACACATGATCTTCATAATAATCCTGACAGGCAGTGTAAGAGTTACTGACCCAGGTAGTTGGAGAAAACCAAGGCACACGGTGAAATGACTTTCCTGAGGCCTCAGGGAAGCGGAGGCAGGATGTAAAGGTTAGGGTTCTGGGAAGCCCTGTTGAATTACACTCCTTCTGATCCAGCCACAAAACTTCTCGGCACAGACTAAGACAGAACATCCCAGTGACATGTGTCTAGCATCTATTTTTCTCTGTGACTCTCTGGATATTTGTTCTCAGCTTTAGGATTTCCCACATTCACTGTTCTGATCAATCTTTTCCTTTTAATGAACTAACCTTCAACAAGGGATGAGTTACAGCTAAAAGCTTTCCAATATTAGTAAATCAATATTTGCTTTTGACATGACAGATCTTTCACAGGAAGCTTCCCCCTCCCCCATTTTGCAAAAGTTACAAAGTGGATTCTCTTTAAAAAGTTGAGCGATAGTGGTGAATGGGCAGATTTTGATTCATACAATGCCATTTTTTAGTATTTGTCAATTATTAACAGAAAGGAAGGACATACATTCAGTGCCAATGGCCCAACGTGGTTTGCTCTCCTTCAGCTCTTTTGTTGTCCTTAGTACTGTTTCTGAATGCTACTTGAAGTATAAATCTCATAGAAGTAGATTTATTATGGATTCATTTGTTATTATTCATGTATAAAATTATTAATTTACATGAAATTATGTATGGATTTATTGTGACCCAAATAAGGAACCTGAGGTTCATCCACCGCCCTTGCTCATTCATTGCTAGTCCTGGTGCTGCTAGTTTATACCTAAAGGAAGGAGGAACCATGATGGAGGCATTGGGCTTCAGAGCAGGCAGGCACATTGAGCTCTTTGGATACCCATCAGAAAAGACCATGATGGCAGCAAGTGGGGAATAATGTTTCAATCACTCTTTAACAAGGCACAGAGGCAGACGGTGCAGGGAGTGCAGAGGCAGATGGCAAGGGAACACGGAAAGAAGTAACAGAGGGAGCACGGGAGATGTGGGCAAGACAGTGGGGAGGAGCAAGGGCCCTGATCACTTCTGTAATGGCATGTTGGAGCCGCAAACACTCAGACGGCATAGACCAGCAGCAGGTGGGGGAGTGCTGGGGAGAAGTGTGGCAGAGCTCATGTTTATGGGACAGCAGTGATGGGGGTGGGAGAAGGACTAACTCTTCCACATGCCACCTATGTCTTGGTTCATCAGCACATCCACATCACCTCAAAATTGTCAGCAACACTTTAGAGTTAGTTGCTTAGGATAACATTTGCTGGGGATCTGCTGTCTGCATTGTACTATACAACTCTGGCCATATTTCCTTAGACTTCTAGAGTTTCGGTCCAGTGAGAATTTTCATGCTGAATGAGATAAGAATTTCTATTAAAGGACTTCCCACATTCCTTACATTTAAAAGGTCTCTCTCCAGTATGGACTCTATGGTGTTCAAAAAGGGATGAGCTCCTACTGAAGGCCTTCCCACATTCCTTGCATTGATAAGGTTTTTCTCCAGTGTGCATTCTCTGGTGTATAATAAGGGATGAACTCTGACTAAATGCCTTCCCACAATCCTTACATTCATAGGGTTTCTCTCCAGTGTGGATTCTCTGGTGTTGAATGAGGTGTGAATTCAAGTGAAAAGCCTTCCCACATTCCTTACACTGATAAGGTTTCTCTCCAGTATGAACGTTTTTATGTACAATAAGAGCTGAGTTTTGGCTGAAGGCCTTCCCACATTCATCACATTTATAAGGCTTTTCTCCAGTGTGAATTCTCTGGTGTTGAATGAGGGGAGTCTTCCAGTTGAAGGCCTTCCCACAATCCTTACATTGATAAGGTTTCTCTCCAGTATGAATTCTCTGGTGTTGGTTGAGGCCTGACTTCCATTTGAAGGCCTTCCCACACTCCTTACATTTATAGGGTTTCTCTTCAGTGTGAACTCTCTGGTGTGCAATAAGGGCTGAGCTATGGCTAAAGGCTTTTCCACACCCCTTACATTCATAAGGTTTCTCTCCAGTGTGAATTCTCTGGTGTCCAATCAGGTATGATTTCCAGTTGAAGGTCTTCCCACATTCCTTACATTCATAAGGTCTCTCTCCATTATGCATTCTTTCATGATTAATGAGGTATGAATATTGGGTAAAAGATTTTGCACAGTCCTTACATGTATATGGTTTCTCTCCATTGTGACTTCTCTGGTTTTCCACAAGGTTTTCCACTTCCTGGAAGTTCTTCTCACCTTCCTTGGATTCCTCAGTTTTCTCTCCAATGTGAATTTTCTGATGTTGGATCATCCCTGTATTCTGACTCAAAGTCTTTTCAAATTCCTCACAGTCCCAGGATTTCTCTACCCTGCACAGACCTGGAGCTTGAATCAGGGCTGGGAGAGCCTCACTTTCACTCTCACTGCATGACCTCTTGGGCCTGCAGGTGCTCCTGTGGATTTTTTTGTCAGTGTCATCACATTCATGGCCTCTGTGCCCAACAGGATTTTTCTCATCCAGAATCAATTGCCTCAAATCACCTTGCTGGGAAATGATTTGCCTTGGAATCTCCCCAGCCAGGTTTTGCATTTGTTTCCATAACCTGATCTCTTGGCTTGGAACACCCACAAAGGTTTTGTTTCTGAGAACATCTCCAGGGAGTTTTTCCACGATTGTCTCTTCTGGTCCTAAATCTTGCTTTTCCATTGAGTCCTGGGTCTTGAGTTTAGTATCCTGAGCTGAAAAAAAAATTGCAAACAAAAGCTGAATCCAGAGAGGGCTAGAAAGCTACCCCTAGAGAATATATAAAGTCCTGTGCAAAGCTTATTATTAGTCAAACTTGTACCAGAATGAGTCCTTCTGCCTCATTCCTCTCCAGGCTACACTTGGAACTTTCTCTTCAACCCTCGATTTTACACTTTAAAAAATGCAGAGACGCATTTAAAAAAAGCCTTCCCTACAGAGGGAAGGACATTATTCAACTCCAAAACCTGCATCAGTGCAGAGATGGGACAGCAATCACCAAATGCCAGAGCTAGGAAGCCATTCAGCCACATCCTTCTCATTTGCTCACTGGAGACAGGGAGGCTCAGAGAAGTTGGGAGACTTGCTGAAGTGTGTATGTGTGCATTCAGGTAGACCCTCTTCAGAGGGGTGATCCTGCCCTACATGAAGAAGACACTCCTAGGGACTCTCATAACTTCAGAATCCAGGATAGGGTATGTGAGCTCACCAGGCAGGTCTACTCAATTCTAGGCCCAATATTTCGTTGTCCATCTAGAATCTTAGCATTAGTGCAAAGGGCTCTGGGTAGCATTGGCATTGTGGCCATGGAAGGATCTGGCAAAACCCCTACCTCCCTCCAGAATTATGGATCCATGACATAATGGGGCTATGCTAAGTGCTTGGTATGCAAATACAAGCCAGCAAAGCAGTATGTATCCTCAGGAAGCTGATGTGGTAAGAGGCAGTTTCAGCACATACAGGAGAACATGTTTTACATGAGGAGCTCAGAAGGAATGGTCATGGAATCACAGGGCACTTAATTAACATGGTCTGTCTAGTGATGGTAATGGTGACTAAATCATTCTTGACACAAGGCCTGGGTTACCTGCTAGGATAGTTTCCAATCAACACTGGTTTATCTTTTCTCTGAATAGGGCAGGGGCCTCTTAGCCTGGGATCTGTGAACTTTCTCCAAGTAACATTTTGGTAGCCTTCAATAAAAATTATTTCCTTTGAAATCCCCTACATATTTTATTTTAGGCAGATTCTTCCAAGAAAGGTCCACAGGATTTGCCAGGCTGCCCAAGGGAGCCAATGAAACAAAAGAGGTATAGAAGCCCTGGTCTGGAGCCTTTCCCAAGGTAGAGCAGGCCTTGCTTAGCAGGTCACCCTGGAATGCATCCCTTTGTTGAAGAAATATTACTAGTGATTCATGAATCTGTGCTCTGTCCTCCCAGAGTTGGACTCTGCCCTTTCTATCTCTTGATTCTGAGAAGAAAAAAAGGACTACTTTTCTGAACTGTGGGGAGAGAGGTTCCTGCCTTCTAGCCTGTGGGAGTGACCAGTGGTGATCATCTCCACACACCTACCTGCACCCTCCAGTGCTTCAAAGATGGCCACACATAAGAGACCAGCTGGGCTGCTCCACCCACTGGCTCCCAGCTGACTCCTGGGATTTTCTCCTTCAGACAAAGATGTGCTTCTGGCAGTGTGTCCCATTGAATCCCACGTATGTGGCTCTTCCTCTCCCTCCAACCAGGAGACAAGGCCTGGCTTGGGACCAGGAAGCCCTGCTCATGGGGGAGAAAATGAGATAGCTCTGATGTGCTGAAGGTGGATAGGGATCAGAAAGGAGAGAGGCAAAGTACGGTGGGAGGAATGACTGAGAGGAGGACCAGAGGTCACTGACTCTGTGATCCCAAAAGAGTCACAAAACCAGGTCACTTCCTACCTCATTCAGTCTAAGCTCGTCTGGATCAGCCCTTAAAAGGATTTATGGAGCCATCACTTCCCTGGTCTTAGTGTGCACAAATACAACACCACTTTGGCAGACCCTGAAGAACCTTGGACCATGGACACCTAGAAGGCTGGGCAGTGTTTCTGAACTCCTGATGATCATCATGCAAACCCATTCACTCTGCCCCTCCCCAACCTCATCCCTCATTCCCATCCCCCATCCCACTTTCCTTCTAACTCCCCCCACTTCACCCAGTGTGCCCTATGCAATGCCTGCTCCATAGACAACATACTTCATTTCCAATGTCATCTCCTCTCACTCCTTCAGCTACCAGCTCTTAATGAAACCTGGCTCCCCACAATGACCCAGCCCTCTGGCCACTCTCCAGTCCTGGCTGCCCCTTCTCTCATTCTCATCTGCTCCTTGGTAAGGAGGAAGACTTGGAATGTTCCTTACCACTTCCCCTTCCTCTTTCACTTAGCAACTCTCTTCCTTTGAGGCTCATACTATTAATCTCTATCACCCAATCAAAATCCTGGTAACTGGTGTCTACAGATCCAGACCGTTCCTCTTCCATCCTTAATGAGTCGGATACCTGGCTCACAACTTGTCTCTCCTCCCCACCTCAGGCCCTGAAAGTAGTAAAGTATTCAACATAAACAATGACCCTCTTTCAAACTAACTCCTCCGTCCTCCTGACTTCACTCCTCCACCCCACGCTAGTCACCCACAAAGATGGTCATGCCCTTAATCTTGCCAGCAATCTTGCCACAAATATGCTACTTCCATGGGCCAGAATTCTGAAGCCCCCTTATCTGACCACAGTCTACAGGCTTTTCACCACCTACACTGTAATCTCAAATCCCTTGATCCCTCAGTCATCTCCCTTACACTAGCCCCCCTCTCCTCTTCTCTCATCCTGACCCCTCGGTGAACCAGCACAACCCTACACTCTTCTCCTGAACCCCAACCCCTTTATGATGTCCCTAAATACACCCAGCTGAGCCTCAGCATTGGATCACTGCAACCATCGGTCACCTTTGCTCCTACACACTTGCTGCTAAATAAGGATAGAGAAAATTTTGCAACCATTCTGACTGGTAAATTCTACAAATTAATGTTACACAACCTCACCTGGGCCCTCACTGCTGCAAGGCAATCCTACTCTACCTCCCTCATCATCCCCTCCCCCTCTGCACAGCAGCTTTTCCAAACTTTCTCGTCTCTCCTCAGACTTCCCATGGTTCCCCTTCCTCCCACTCTCTGTTGAGACCATGCCTCATAGTTTACAGAAAAAAACTGAGGCCATTCACCTTGAGCTCCCTCTCCTCACCTCCCATTACTGGGGCCTTCTGCCTCTTCCGTTTCCCATTTCACATGATGGGGTGGCCTGGCTCTGGACTCCAAAACTCCACATCTGATTACTCCATCCCCAGTCATTATGGTCCCCTACCTCGTTTGCCTTGGGGGTGAAATTCCTCCAAAAGGCCTCAAAGGCTACAAAATGTGCCTCCTCTTCTCCCACTCTTTTTGACGTTTTCTAATTCGGCTTCTGACCTTATCATTCCCCTGAAAGGGCTCTCTCCAAACTGACTAATGATCTCTAAGTGACCAAAACTGCTGGCCTTTCCTTAGTCCTCCTTCCTGACCCCTCTGGAGGCTGGGGCACCACTGCTTACTTCCCCTTCCTAGATATTCTCTTCCCTTGTTTTCTGTACGCAGCTTTTTCCTCCTCTCACCCATGTAACTGCACCTTCTCTGCCTCCTTTGCTCATGCCTCCTAACTTTGGGGGTCCCCCGGGGCCGTTTCCTGGATCCCTTTCTCACCTTCCTCCATAGGACTTCACCTGGGGATTTCATCAGCTCCCATGGATTTGATGACCATCCTATGCTGATTACTCTCAGCATAAGCCATCTCTCTGTTGATCTCCACCTGCCCTTCTGACACGTTGAACTGAAGGTCCAGTTTTCTAATTCAGTCGTTTTTCAGGCATGTCCAACTCTTTGTGACCCCATCTGGGGTTTTCTTTTCAAAGAGAATGGAGTGGTTTGCCATTTCCTCCTGCAGATCATTTCACAGGATGGCCATGGTCATCTTAAATCCAAAACGTCCCAAGCAGAAATAATCATCTTTCCACTTGAACTCTCTCACTCCTACCTTCTCTGTTACTGTAAAGGGCAACACTATCCTTTCAGTCGCCAGGCCCACAACCTCGGAACCATCCTGAATTCCCCACAGCCAAGCTGTTGACTTCATCTTTGTAATCTCTCTCCAATATGCCTCCTTCTTTCCTCTGATATTGTGCCAGCACTGGTACAGGCCCTCCTCACCTCATCCCTGAACTACTTCAATAGCTGATGGGGGGAGGGGGGCGGGTCTGCCTTCCTCAAGACCTGCCCCTCTCCAATCCAGCCACCATTCAGTTACTAATGTGATATTCCTAAAGTATAGTGATCAACTCACCCTCCCCCTTCCCCTCTCTCCTCCAGTCAATAACCTCCAGGGACTCCCCACTGTCTCTAGGATCCAATACAAAATGCTCTGCTTGGCCTTCAAAGCCTTTCATGACCTTCCCCTCTTCTTACAACTCACTCCCCTACACATATTCTTCAACCCATTGAAAATCACCTCCTGGTTGTTCCACAAATAAGACCATCTCTCTCCTCCTCTGGCCATTTGGCCAAAATGGTGGCATTTTCTCTGGCCACCCCCAGGCCTGGAATGTTCTTCCTCCTCTCCTCAGACCACTGACCTCCCTGGCTTCCTTTAAGTCCCAACTAAAAACCCACCTTCTACAGGAAGCCCCCCCTCACCCCTCTTAATGCCAGTGTTTTTCCTCTTTTAATGATTTCTTCTCTTGCCTATATAACACTTGCTTTGCATATGTTTGTTTGTATAATATTTCCCCTGTTAGACTGTAAGCTCCTTGCCAGCAGAGACTGTCTTTTGCCTTTTTCTGTATACCTGCTGCTTAGCACAATTCCTGGTACACAGCAGGCACTTAATAAATGTACATTTGTTTGTTTGACTAATTGACTGCCAATTGACTGGGACTATGGAGGTCCCAGGTCAAGTCTTCCTCGAACATTCCCTTGCAGAGTGATCTTGCACCTATCCCTTCCCAACTTTGGGGCCAGTTTCTCCCATTTACAATGAAAGGTTTGCAGTAGATGACCTCCAATGGCCCTGCCAGTACTAAAAAGGTAACTTCAACCTAGGGCACTCTCTACTGGGTCATCTTGGGCATTCCCCTGACCAAGAAGAGCTCAGGAAACATGAAGGCAGACCCTGTCTCTGGGCCTAAAAAACAACAAGAACCCTTGATTTCCAAAGCCCCTCAGCTAAGGCAATGAGGGGGTCCTACAAGTCTGTAGCTTGATATCCATGAGCTCTGAATCCCCCAGCACAGACCCCGATTCCCAGGGGGAGGCAACCTTACCCAGGGACACCAGGTTCCTGTAGTTCTCCAGCATCACGTCTCTGTAGAGCTCCCTTTGAGCAGCGCTCAAGCATCCCCACTCCTCGCAGGTGAAGTCCAAGGCCACATCCCTGAAGGTCACTGCTTCCTGAAACACCAAACACACTCATGCTGGTCCAGGCGCCATATTCTTACACAGCCCAGGGGGCAGAAAGGGGAATGCTGGCACTGGGGGGAGGGCCTGTAATAGACACAAAGGGGATGTGGATGACTTCCAGGTCACAGGAGCACTAAGATGGTGGGCTAGATATTTTCTCCAACTCCTCCAACCTCTCAAATGTCCCCAAAACAAATTATGCACCAAAAAGAAAAACTACTTTAGCTGTTTCCATGGTTTAGGACAACAAAAATCTAAAACAATGTAAAAAACAACTCCCCAAACCCAGAAACTGACCATCAATGTCCCTAGGCTCACTCAAGACTCCTTCCTTACTTCCCACAATACTGGCAATGAAACTGGACTAGTAGACCCAAGAATGTGGCATAGGCCCTTGCATCCTGGTTCCCCCTCCCTTTCCCAGGACTGTGAAGATGCCAGCTGCAGGCTGTGTAAGTTATCTTGAGCCTCAATAGCCAACTTAGTCATAGCCCAATAGGAACAAAAGTCTGCTAGGGGCTGCCACTAAGAAGAAGCAGCACGGCAAAACTCTGAACTGCCATGCAGAGAAAGCAGGCACTGGACTTCCAGTGCTGTGCTGGAGAACTAAGAAACAGAGAGAGAGGGAAAGGCGGCAGGCCAGGAGACCATACACAGGCAGATCTGTGGATCATTCCACCAAGCCCAAGGGAAAGAGCCCAGTATTCACGTGGGACCAATTCTAACCCCCCAGAATCAGTCTGAGCAGAGTGGAATGAGGCTGAGAGGTTTAGAGATCTAGCCTCCAAGGAAACCACAAGCAGAGCAAACATAGAGTCAGAAGTGACCAATAAAGAAATTAAGGAGGTGGGACTGGGAGGGAAGACAGAGTACCAAAGATATCAGGAAGAACGAAATCTAAAAGACGCTGAACATAAACAGATAAGTCAACAGGAAAAACTAACAACAGAAGGAAATATGGCCTCTGGATCTAATAAATGAGTTCAGGGTTCATGAATAAATACAACAGAATAAAGAGACAGTGGAATCTGTGGAACTGGAGAAGGACATGGAGTCACAGCACCCTGATCCTGAGTGTTTAAAAGAAAAAATAAGAACTATGAGGGCAGAATGTCTGGCCTGCCCAACAAAACTAGAAGGACAGAAAACCTTCAACCTGCCATGGCAAACCTCTCCAAAGAAACTAACGGGATAATGATAAATGAGGAACACAAATGCACAGGAGTGAAAGATAATCTAGAAGCGAAGGAGAAAAAAACAAGAATACTGAAAGAAAAAATGTTCACCATGTAAGCAACGCATTAAGAGAGGATGTGTGGAGGCAGGCTCAAGATCACAAGCCTCCCAGAAGAACACAACAGGACAAAAAAACTTAACAGTATAATGAAAGAAATAATAGAAGAGAGCCATCCAGAACTAAACATAGAAAATGAAATTCCAATGGAAAGATTTCCCAAACTGACTCTAGAAAAATAAAAACCAACCCCAAAACCCAAGGCTGTCTGCTATCACATGTTCTTAGAGCTGCATTCATAAAAGGAAAACAACTTTCAAGGGGTTAACAGTCACTTTAGTCAAGCACATGTGTCACTCCTTCAACCAAGTACATACATTATTCAGGTAGTTCAGGGAGTCAGCACCGTAAATTTCAAAGAAAATACAGAGACATACAGAGGAATCAAAAGATCCACAAATATGGCTTCCTCTGCCTGAATTCAACACACAATTGGACCCCAACTGTCTGACCATCGTGACCAGAGAGGGAAGCACGAAGTGGGTTCTCAAAGCCAGGGGACTCCTTAGTGGCTTCCCAGAGTCCTCATCTGGCACTCAAACCTTCTTACCCAAAGTAAAACCTCAACTCAGAGTATTTATACCTTTTTTAGAGCCAGAGGGCATCACAACCCTTTGACCCAGTGCCTCAATAGAAAAAAACAAAAGATACTTGGACCCTCCTACAAATCTTCCCTAATCAAACTCTCCTTAATGGGCAGGCACATTAATGGGGGGAGTGGGGGAAGATCTTTAATCACATTAACAATACAAATACATATACTTCTTTCAGTTAAAGAAACTCTTGTTTCTGTACTTTACTCCTAGTAAATACTCTTGACTGATAAAGGTAAGATTCAATCAGTGGCATTTGATTATACTAAAACAAAAACAGCAAAAAATCTCATTTTGATTGCCTCCACACCATAAGACAAAGATGGATGTTCAACGAAATGTTTGAAACCTATTTAGAAAGAAAACCAGGACTAAAGAGATAATTTGCTTCTGAACTCCCCAAAAGGCAGAAATGCAGGAAGAATGAATGGATGCAGCAGGCAAGGAAAACAACAGCAACTGAGGACAAGTGAGAAGCCAGGAAGAGACTTCCTTCTAAATGCACACAAGCGCACAGGATGGAAGCAGGAATCTGGGAGATGCAACAATGAAGAAGTGGACAAAACCTGGTAATACCCTCCAAAGGTGAACCAATGCTTCTTTTGTGGGACTATTTTTACAACATGGGAGTACATGAAGGTGGGTAAGGGTAGCAGGGGAATAAAGAGGAGGGAGTGATGAACTGGGGTCAAAGAAAGTGTTAGCAAAGAGCAGAAGAGCCTGTAAGAGAGCAGAGGAGGAGGAGAAGAAAGACTGGAAAGGAAACAAACAGGAGGTCTTACACTGGAGGTGGGAAGGGGTTTCCCTGATGAATATCACTCCTATAAGTGAAAGGGGATGACTCTGTACTACATGAGGCCTGGGGGATTTGGTGCTTGAAAAGTCTACTTGTCCTAGGAAGGGGGGAGCTGGAACTCCTGGGGGCAACTGGTTCCTTGGGGAGAGGGAGAATGCTCCACTCAGGGAGATTTCCAAGCAAACATAGAAAAAAAAAAGGTCACTTAGAGAGCAGGGGTTGGAGAGTGGGTAGAGTTACCTAACCAGCGGACAAAGTCTTCTTTGATGCCTACAGTAAGTGACTTGTTCTGTGAGTAGAAAAGGAGATCCCTGGGGGAAGTTCTTCCAGGCAGTGGCAGAAAGTGCCAATAAGACATGGCCTAGGATGGATGCTTTGGAAACACTGATGAGATGTGATAATCATTTAATATAAATTTTGGACTTTAATAAGGGCCAGGGCTTGAATTAATCAATCAGAAGAAGAGCCTGGACCTAACAGTCTCTTTGTTCTCTAAAGTAAACTCAGAGAATACCTCTTCCTATATCAACAAGGCCAGATGAGGCATACTTTATGAGACCCTTAACCCAAGACACTATCTTGAATAATGGGACTTTTTCCTTATCTTAATATTTTGTGGACATATACTATGTTATGGCATGTTAATGGTAAAGAAAACACAGATACCCTGGGTCATAATTTCAGCTGAAACTTTGTCAACTTTGTTATCTTATTGTATTTACAACCTATGCAATTGAGAAATTCCTTTCTCATGTTATAGTTAATTACTCATGGAGACCATAAATTTGAAGGACACACACACCCCTGGATTGTCCTAAAACAGATTTAAGCCTGGTCATTCCTGTAATAGTCAGTCAGAAGTTTTTCTGGGGGGGAGGAGCCAAGATGGCGGAGTAGAAAGACACACATATGCTAGCTCCGAACCCACAGCCCATAAAATATCTGTAAAGAAGAACTCCCAACAAATTCTGGAGTAGCAGAAGCCACAGAACAACGGAGTGGATGAGATTTCTGTTCCAGAGAGACCTGAAAACCTGACTCGAAAGGTCTGTCGCGCCCCGGACCCGGAGCGGAGCCCAGCCCTGACTTGGCCGCCAGGCACTGAGGGGAGCAGATCTGAGCAGGTTTCAGGGACAGAATCTCCAGCAGCTGCGCAGGTCCCTCCACCCACAGGTGACAAGGGTTGGTGAGAGGGTCTCTTTGGCTAGTCAAGAGGGGAGTGGGGTATCTCTATAACTCAGGCCCCCTCAGGAGGCAGCAGCAGGGGCTGCGGCAGACAGGGGCTCCCCAAGCAGGCAGGAACTAGGATCCATGGTTGAAGGTCTCTGCATAAACCCCCTGAGGGAACTGAGCCCCGTGAGGCAGCCCTGCCCCCACCTGAGCACCTGAATTTAATCTCACACTGAATAGCACCCCCCCTCCCCTCCCCCCCTCCCCCCCCCAAAGCCCTGAGGCTGGGAAACAGCATTTGAATCTCAGACCCCAAGCACTGGCTGGGTGGATCTGGGGGCATGGTGGGAGTGGAAAGAAGACTCATAAGTCAAGTCACTGGCTGGGAAAATGCCCAGAAAAGGGAAAAAAAATAAGACTATAGAAGGTTACTTTCTTGGTGAACAGATAATTCCTCCCTTCCTTTCAGATGAGGAAGAGCAATGCTTACCATCAGGGAAAGACACAGAAGTCAAGGCTTCTGTATCCCACACATCCAAAATAAACATACCATGGGCTCAGGCCATGGAAGAGCTCAAAAAGGATTTTGAAAATCAAGTAAGAGAGGTGGAGGAAAAACTGGGAAGAGAAATGAGAGAGATGCAAGAAAAGCATGAAAAGCAGGTCAACACCTTGCTAAAGGAGACCCAAAAAAATGCTGAACAAAATAACACCTTGAAAAATAGGCTAACTCAATTGGCAAAAGAGGTTCAAAAAGCCAATGAGGAGAAGAATGCTTCAAAAAGAAGTTTTTCTGGCTCCATGATCATGTAACTGCTAGCTTTAAGGGAATAAACAATATGCATTTAGCCTGTTTGACTTTTTTCACCAAACTTTCAGGTTGACAGACGACCACAGAGAAAAGAGAGAAACCAGAGGATTATAGGGGTCATGAATCTGAGAAAGGGGGAAAGAGAAGATGTATAATGAAGGGAGTGAAAGAAATCTTTTTTTGAAGAGGTGCAAAAGGTGAAGTGAAAAGAACTACTGAACAAGACAAGCTGAAGGAGCAAGGAGGAAGGGGGCATCTACCTGACAGAGAGAAAAAAGAGGGGGTAGAAATATATAATCATATAAAAGTAGGATAGAGAAACTAAAACAACAAACCCTAAAGGGAAAGGGGAAACAAATAAGAAGGGCCATCAGGGGTAAGGGGAAAGGAGTTAGGAAACAGGGCCACTTAAAAAAAAAGACAGAAGTAAAGTAACTGAAGGAACAATATATTTTGTTTACAGCAGACTAGGGGGTAAAAATCAAAACTTGAAAAATACCCAGTCTTGGAGATAGATGAAAGAAAACGAGAACCTAACTTACAACTTAAAATGTAAATGAATTAAGCAATCCAATAGTAAAACAAAAAAAGAATGAAAGATTAGATAAGAAAACAAAACTCAAAATCTACTGTTTAAAAGAACTGCATTTAAAAAACAAAGACATATGCAAAATAAAACTGGAGGAGATGGAAAAAAAATTTACTATGAATCAGGTGACTCCAAAAGAACAGGAGATACTATCATGCTAGCAGCCAAAGCAAAAATAAACCTTTTAAAAATAAAAAAGGATAAACAAATAAACTATTTCATGCTGAAAGGAACCACAGACAATAAACCAACATTGCTAACAAAATTATATGCTCCAAACGCCTTGGCATCCAAGTTCATGAAGCTAACATTATCAGAGCTTCAATAAGGCACAGACAGTAATACAACAGTGATAGGAGACTGCAACATCCTTCTATCGGTTTGGGATAAGTCTAACTGAATGATGAACAAAAAGGAAAAAATGGAAGCAAATAAAATTCTAGAGAAACTAGAATTAGAAGATTTTTGGTGTCTTCTAAGTAGGACAGCATGAGAACATACATATTTCACTTAACTATATGGACTTTTTACAAAATATAACCATGTACTAAAGCACAAAGATATTGCAAACACATGTAAAAAGGCAGAAAGAGTCAATATATCCTTCATACCATAATGTAATCAGAATATAAATTGGTTTAGGGATCAAAAACAAAACATACAGAACCAAATGGAGAATCAACCATGAATTCTTAAATAATGAGCAGACTGAAGAACAAATCATAGATTGTGATGGAATATTATTAGGCCATAAGAAATGACAGGCAGGTTGGTTTTGGAAGAATGTGGTAAGACGTATATGAACTGATGCACAGAGAAGTGAGCACAGCCAGGAGAACACTGTGCACAGTATCAATATTGTAATGATGATCAAATGTGAAAGCTGTGTTTATTCTGATCAACACAACTACAAAGGATTCATAAAGAAATATGGTATCCTTCTCCAGAAAAAGAACTGATGAACTCAGTGCAGATAGAAGGAAACTGTTTTACACTTTATTTTTCTTGCCTTTAAATTTTCTTTTTGCAACACAGGTAAAACAGAATTTTTTTGTGTGACATCACATGTACAACCAGTATCATATTGCCTGCCTTCTCAGTGGGTGGGCTGTAAGGAGGGAGAGAATTTGGAACTGAAAATTTTGTTAAATGAATGTTCAAAATAAATAAATGAAAAAAATTTTAAAAGAAGAAACCAAAGAAACAATGAATAACTATGTAAAAGAAAATGAGAAACATGAAGCAACATTCCCAAGTTTCTGAGATGCAGCTAAAAGAGACCTCAGGAAAAATCCTAGCCTTACATTCATACATTAGCAAAAGAGAAAAAGAAAAAGAAAACTCATGAACTGAACGTGCACTTTAAAAAATCAGAGAATTAACAAATAAACCTAAAATAAGCACGAGAGAGGAGATACTAAAAATTAGAGGAGATACATTTGAAACAAACATACCTCCATACCTCACACCAGAAATGACCAAACTAAAACGAAAAGCTGGTTTCTTGAAAAGACTAATAAAATTGACAAATTCTTAGTTAATTTGATTAGAAAGAAGAGAGCACAAAATAAAATCAATGGAATAGCAAATGAGCAAGGTGAAATCACAGGAAAACAAAAGGAAATTTTAAGAAGCTGAGTATATTATGTATAGTTATGCTAACAAAGGGCAGCCATGTGGTATGGTGGATAGAGTGCTGGGCCCTGAGTCAGGAGTTCAAATCTGAGTTCAAATCTGGTCTCAAACCCTCCCTAGTTGTGCGACCCTGGGCAAGTCACTCAATTCTGTTTGCCTCAGTTTCTTCATCTGTAAAATGAGCAAACCACTCCAGTACGTTTGCCTAGAAAACCCCAAATGGGTTCATGAAAAGTCAGATACAACCAAAAACAACTGAACAATAACAAAGATGTTAACAAAACAGAGAACACAAAAGAAATATGGAAATATTTTCAAAAATACAAAATATTCACACTATCAGAAGACCATCTAGAGATCTTCAACAACCCAATCTCAGAAAAGTTAACAGTTCTAGCTATAAAGGAACTTCCAAAAAAGCCTGGTTCTGATGGATTCATAGCAGAATTTCATCAAATTTTTAAGGAATAGTTAGTAACCATAACTTACAAATTATTCTCAAAAACAGAGAAACAAAGAACCCTACCCTAATCCTTTTTTTGTTTTGAGACAAATATAGTATGAATACTTAAACCAGGGAAAGTTAAAACAAGGAAAGAAAACAGGCCAACATCATTTATAAATATTAACTCAACAATTTTAAACAAAATCCTATGAAACAGATTACAGCAATTTATCCAGGAAATCATTTGTTATGCTCAAGTTGGATTTATATCAGGGATGCAGGAATGCTTCAACATGATGAAAATAATCAGCATAATTAATCATATTAAAACTCTAAATGTCTCAAACCACATGATCATCTTGACAGATGAAAATAAGTCCTTTCTTAAAATTATAAATAATGATTTTTACATGAATACTTTTGGGGATGTGGTACCGATCATTTCACTTTACATTATTTCCTATGGGAAAATTCACTTTGCAATATAAACAAATTGCATGATGACCAGAATCTTGGAACGAATTAAATTTGTAAACTGAGGTTCTACTGTCCTACCACAACTAATTTATACATTTAATGCTATATTAATCCAGTTACCAAGAGGATACTTTATAGAGCTTGATAAAAAAGCAAATCTAGAATACTGTAATGCACAAATTCATTTAGGACATTCTGACCTCGCTCAATACGCCTGCAGTCTGACTCTAAATAATCTTATTCCTAGCTAGAAAATGAAAGACTGTTTATGGTATCTGTTACTGGGGAGGACTGGCCACCCCTCCTGGAATCAGACATTCCTAAACAGAAAAGCTGGGTAAGTGACTCTCCCTGCCTGGCTTCAGGTTCCAGAATGAACTGGGAGAGTTAGACTGGATGACCTACAAGTACCTTCCCTCACTACCAGAGCCAGGGAGGGGGCCTCAGGGGTATACTCACAGCCAGGGGTCAAATCCAGCCAGTCAGCAGCTAGTTCTCCTCACTGACTGCCAAGTACAAGAACCTCAGCATGGCAGCCTGGCCATGGCAATGAGGATGTCCTGGTGAGAGGGGAGACCCCAACTGACCTCTCCTAGGGCCAACAGACCCCTGGTGGATGCTCCATCCTCCTCTGGGCTCTTTGCTTGGACGCAATCAAGAGACATCAGGCCTGAGGAAAGAGAGAGGAAGGAAGTTGGGAGCTGGCTTTTCAGTCTTTGAACCAATTCTGCAAGACCCCACTGACAGCAGGTAAAAGTCCTCTATCACCCAGGGAGCAGGTGCACATGTTCATGGGTGCATACACACACTTACGTACATGCACATATGCACAATACATGTATGCACACACACATACATACACATACAAATACACACACATACTCAGAAGAGAGAGCCCTGAAATCTCCTAAGTGAGAGAGCTCTGGAAAGAGGTTGGAGGTGAAGTTACAGCTTGGGAAATCACCTGCAGAGAAGTGATAACTCAGACATGGAGGGGAAGGAGATCCCCACAGAGAAGAGTGGAGAGTAGGATTTCTTAACACTGTATGTGTCTTAGGGCCCCTGGGCTGCCAGTCAGTCTGGGGAAGCCTATGAAGGACAGTTAACAAAATGCATAATTTTTAAAAGACCATGGACTCCAGGCTAAGAAGCCCTGGTATAGAGGGAAGGTCCTAGGCTAAGTGTTAGAGGCCTCCTCCTTTGAGGGATGGAAGACAGAGAAGGCAATGAAGAAGGGAGAAAAGAAGGGAGGATTGAAAATCAGGGCAGTGCAATGAGTCCAGGAACTGGGTATGGCCCTGGCCCTCATTGGTGAGGGAGAGTGGTCTTGACTTCATACACTCTTGAATTTTCTTTGATTTCTTCCATTTTTTCAAAAGAGGAATAAGTGAAGGGCTGTCTTCTGGCTGCTCTACAGATGTGGTGAGAGTGAGTGCTGGCAGGGAGGTGAGGGGAGGGAAGACCTGGGTCTTAGTGATATTTCACCAGCCCCATAGGCAAAATGAGTGTAATGCTGAGGTCCCCATTCATCTGGCTGGGATGACTAGTGAACATTACGCTTCAGTCTTAGTTTCTCCACTGACTCCTTCCCTGCTGCCACCAACATGCCTTGGTCTCCCTTGTCCCTATTATGAATTGTGCCTACCAAGCCCTCATCAGATTGCCTTGCATTTCTCTTCCTTTTCGCAGTCTGCCTTCTAGAAGGGGTGATCCGTCTACATTTCCTCCCACTTACTTTGGGATCCTTGGCAAACCTGGGTCCTGACTCCAACTCTCACCACAACCTGAACTCAAGTTCTGTGCAGATAACTAAGTCCAATGGTCTCTTCTCACTTCTCCAGGGGAAAAGGGGAAGGGAATAAGCATAGATTAAGCCAGGGACTGTGCCAAGTGCTTGACAAATATGATGTCATCTATTCTCCAGAACAACCCTGGGAGGAAGGGGCTCTTTTCACCCCCAGATTACAGTTCAGGAAACCGAGGCAAACTCAGGTGAAGTGACTTGCCCAGAGTCACACAGGGAAGAAGTGTCTGAGTTCACATTTGAACTCAGGCCTTCCTAATTCTAGTTCCAAGACTCCATCCATTGCCTCACCCTGATGATTCTCCACAGGTTCTAGCAATGACAAACCCTCCCTCCTCCTAGATATCGGGCCATCCTTTGGTTTCAGGGATGATACTCTATCTGGCTTTGCTGGTACCAATAAGAGTGCTCCTAATGGAAGAACCAGTTTGGAAGTATTTATTAAGTACCTACTGTGTGAGATCTGCAGGGTCATGAAGACAAAAATGAGATGGATTCCTGTCCTGGAGGGTCTTCCATTCCATTGAGGGACACAGGATACCCAGTTACAAGTAGCTAGATCAGAGACACAAAGGGAATGCCCAGTCATGTGGGTAGGGGTGGAAAGAGCAGTCTGGAGTCTGCCAGGGAAATGCCACCAGAGGGCTTTCTTTGCATTTCTCCTGAATGCCTTAGAGAACTCCTGCAGGTGTTGAGCATAGGTTTCCTAGGTATGAGATGCCAGACTGGAGGTGAGGAGAGAGACAAAGGCTACAGCAGACATCTGCATGGTTGAGAAAGTGTTGCTTACTCCCCACACTCCAAGGTTCTGGCCTGGGCTGTGTTCTCTCTCTCTACACTTACAAACTGCCTCCATCTCTAGGGGCACAACAGCCATGTTTGTGCGACCTTCATCCTCAATCATCTCTATCTATTCAATCCAAAGGGCCACATGTCCTAGGTGGCTGTCCAAGGTGCTGACCATCTGCCTCCAGCCTCGGTCATCTCCATTCAATCCTATACAGTCATTTTCATTAAAGACCTGGGTCAGGCGCTGTCCAAGGTTCTGACTCTCCCCACCTAGACTCAATCATCTCTATCCAATACAATAGTGCCACTTGCACTAAGAAGCTGTCCAAGGTGCTGACCACTTGCCCCAGCTTTAATCCTCTCTATCCATTCCATTTTCTACAGCCACTTTCCTTAAGGAGCAGGGCCAGGGACAGTCCAAGGTATTGGAGATCTGCCTAAGGAGGACTGCTCCTCAGCTGTCTGCCACCATGGCCAACTGGGCTTCTGTTCCGAGATGGACAATACTTAACTTAAACAGATTCCTTCCCAATAAACAACTCGCTCCCCCAAGGCCCGTGAGCGTGAGCGTGTACTTGACAAGGGACAGAAGGAGGGGTTTTTGACGGAGCATCTCACAAGTGCAGCAAGAAGCTCTTTCAAGGTGAGAAGGCAGGGGCATGGAAAAAGTTGCTTCTTCCTACTGGCCACCCTGACCACAGCGGCTTCATCTGGACAGAGGGCGTGCCATGTCCATGCCCGGAAATTCAAGGCAGCCACAACCCAGAAAAGAGAGGACACGAACTCGAGACCTCCGACGTCCCTGTGTGTTGGCAAACGCAGAAAGGGCATAAAGAGGCAGATGGCAGGAGGCCACGGCCCACCCAGGGTCCCAAGGAGAGGAGGTCAAGCTGCGGCTGAACAGGAGGCAGAAGGCAGTCTGCTGCAGACCCGATGGAGGCCTCAAGCACATCCAGGGTCCAGAACACGGGGCTGGGTCTTGGAGGAGCTGGCTTCTCATCCTGCCCCTGGGCCTCCTCCTGTGCCTTTGTGCTCACAGCGTCCACGGGAGCTCCCTGTGAGGCCAGGCTCCCCTCCCCAGCAGAAGGAGGCTAGGCTAGGAAAAGACACGGGCCTGCCTTTGCCTGGGCCGTGACCCCCGCGGGGAGCGCCCCCTCCTGCTTGTCACGCACGCACACGCACGCATGCTCACTGACACACAGGAGGTCACACGCACGCTCACGCCCGTCCGCAGGGACGGAGAAGGACGTACCTGGGCCTCCCCTGCTGACCACCGAAGCCTGCTGTCCTCACCACCCCCACGGACGAAGGTCAGGCCAGCGAGGCTTCTGGGAAGCGAGAGTGTTCTGGAGGTGGGCAGTCCGGGGAGAAGGGATTTCTGTGCGCATGCGCTGGCGTTGGGCGGTGAGAGACCTCCCGTTCCGAGCAAGGATAAGTCACGTCACTCGTGGCTGGGGGTGGGGTGAAAAGATGATGTTTGGCGCGTGCGCACTTTGAAGTCAAGCCTTTCTCACTGGGCTACATTCGGGTAGAGGAAAGTCGTTGAGTCTGAGTGCGCATGCGCTCGGCTCCTCCCCCGCCCCCCCGAGCTTGTGCTCTCTAACTGAAAAGGGATGTTGGTTTGGCGGGGTACGAGCTCTGGTCTCCGTGGGTGGGTCTGCCAGGCCTTGCCCCGCCAGCCCCGCAGGAGTCCCCGCATTCCCACCGCAGCCCCCCATTCTTTGGTGCCTAGGGAGAAGCAGCCTCTACGAAGCTCCTACTGTGTGCAGGCGCCGAGGGTCCGGGATGGAGGGAGCCCGAGCAAGGACGGAGGTGGGCTGCGCTTGTGGAGAGTGACCAGTGCCTGGGGAGGTCCCTTCGATCTGGACGTGACTGCGGGGGAGATCCGACCATTTGGAGCCTTATTCCCCAGCAGACGATGAAGGCCCTTGGCTCCAAAAAAGACTTTAAAGGAAGGAGGAGGAGGCAGGAGAAGTCGGCCCAGGCAGATGCCCACAGGTCGTACAGATTAGCCACAGATATCGGTGAGAGCAGCGGGGGCACCCAGGAAAGCCCAGGAAAGGAACCGCTCGTACCACCATGACCCCCAGTGCCAAAAGTAAGGCAAAAAGGAGAACCAGGGTCCTCATGGAAGAAGGCAGAACTCTCCGAGCCTGGGTGAAATGAAGCCAATGAGAGGACAGTGGATAGAGGCTGCTTGTTGAAAAGAAACAGAGTGGGTAAAGGGAGAAGGAAGGGCAGTTCTGTGTAGTAAGGACGTATATTCATGGGAGGAAATCCAGTCAACAGAGAGGGCAAGCATGATGGAGAGTATATGAGCGAAGGCCAAAGGAGTAAGGAGCAGAGCGATGTTTTCAATGGAGGATGGATGTTACAGACCACATAGACAGGAAGAGGAAATAGATGAGGAATTGGGGACACAACAAATCGAGCAGATACAGATAGTATAAACTTAAGTGATGACGACTTGCATTCAAATCACTGCTGGAGCTGCCTCTGTCAAAGGTAGAGCCACTAGTATTTCTTGCCCTGCCAAAAGCCATTTCCCAGTAGACAAATAGTTAAAGGATATAAACCATTTTTCTTTGATTGATTGATTTTATTTATTTTCCATAATTGTTTTTATTTATTTGTATTTAACATTCATTTAAAACAAATGTTGAGTTCCAAATTCTCTCCCTTCTGCCCCTCCCTCACCCACTGAGAAGGAAAGAAATATGGTATCAGTTATACATGGGAAATCATGTAAAACATTTCCATATTAGCCATGACAGAGGGTTCTTTAAAGAATTGCAAACCATTAACAACCATGTGAAAGGAGATTCTAAATCACTGGTAAGAAAAGAAATCCAAATATCCAGGTTTCACCTTATACCCTACCAATGGGCAAACTTGACAAAAAACTGGAACCATGTGGGAGAACTTGTGCAAAGACAGGCACGTTATTACTACATTTTATGTGGAGTTCGTCGATTGATACCATCATCCTGGAAAAGTTACAAATTATACAAATAAAGTGACTATCCGTAATCTTTGACCCAGAGATTCTACTGCTAAACATACCCAAGGAGGACACTAGACATATAACAAAATATTAACAGAAGCCATGTTGGTGGTAGCAAAGAACTGAAAACAAAGTAGATGCTTATCCTTTGTGGAATGTCTGAAACACATTGATTCTTGTGATAAATGACATGGAGTTTTACTGTGTAGTAAGAAAAATTCAGTTTTCATTGTTTTATGGCTAATTCTACCCCCTCTTCCCCCATTTACATTGTCATAGATGTTGTGTTTTGTTTGCTATATTTTTTCTTACTTGCTTCAACTGGAGTCATCTATGTAAGTTTTCCCTGATTCTCTGTATTTATCAAGTTCTTGCTCATTAAAGGTAGGCTTCATCTAAGATATTTCAGTGGAGGTAGATAAACCAACTTAGTCCTGGACTCAGAAGGCTGAACCCAAGGACCTAGGAGGCCACATGTGGCTTCAAGGCCACAGGTTCCCCACCCAAGGGATTGGAGATCACAGTGTGGATGAAGAGTAATTTTATATAAGGGAAGGCAGAGAGAGAGGTGAAAAGCCAGTAGATTATGGTCATGTAAGATTTCAGAATTCTTGAACATAGAGGTGGTGCATTTATGGATGATGACAAGATCAAGAGTATGTCCATTTTGTGTGTGGCTGAAGTGGGTAGAGCAATAGCTTATGAGAGGAGAGGCAGTTGAAGAAGTGAGTTATTAGATTGTTGGAGGGAGAGTCAACATGTATGTGGCAGTCCCCCAGAAGGAGAAGGGAAAAATTGTGAACCATGTACCAAACTCATTAAGAAAAGAAGATGAGTGACCTGGGAGTCTATAGAAAACAACTACCAGGATTTAAATTGGGTGGGAGATGTGAATAGCATGAACCACAAAGGAGGAAAGGGTACTGAGTAATGGAGGCAGAACCTAAGAGTAAGAGCAAGGAGTATTTCAACTCCCCTACTGAAGGGAATGAGTGAAGGTGCAGCCAGTACAGGAAGACTGTGTCAACAGATGGGGTGATGGAACCTGGACCCACAAAATAAGAAGACCATATCTTTGAAAGCAACCCAGCCCCTGAACTTCCCCACACACAACCAAGTCCCTAGCATCTCAACTGAAGCATCTAGTCCATTGGTTGGTTGGTTGTTGTTGTCCTTCATTCTCAAAGAGGACCAAAATGACATCACTGTGATAAAGTGAAGTTTAAGTGTGTATGACTGTGGCTGATCAGACCAATAGGAACTTGGAATGTTATGCCACAGATTGGGCACAGATAGTCTACGTGAGTATTTGGAGTAGTTACTCCAAATTTTCACATCCAATCTGGTCCATCACAGCCCACCTAGATACTCCAACAATCCTTTAAACTTCCATTTCATTGCGGCTCTCCAACCACTTAACTCCTTTCATTGTCTGCACTTGGCCCACCCCAGGCTACTAGCCACTCCTTAATCCCACCCAAATCTTCTCCATCTTTTCTTGTATATAAGTACCAATATTAGCCCATTAAATTGCTTGGATTCTTAGAATTTCCCTGGCTTCTATTGGCCTCAAAATATTGCAGATTTACTAGGAATCTTCCTCACCTAGCTGGTGTTATAATAAAACCTTGTACCTTGACTGAAAGAAAGCTCATGTAGTTTTACTCTTTTGAGACAGACCCTCCTGTACCCTTGCATTTCGGAGTTCCCAGCAACCAAACCACAACAATCAGGGGATCCAGTTTTCAGTAAACACTAATATATGATGGGAGTGAGAAAGGTAAAGATTTCACATGAAGGAGAGCAACTTGCCTATGGAATAGGCATTTCAGAGGGCAAGTGGAAAATGTAGGTGGAGTTAGGCTTGAACTTTGGGGTAACAGATTTGAGGGCAATGGGAATATGGAATCAGGTAATGGGAGTGAAGTGGACATTATTCCCCCCCTCCCCCCAAAGCCCCTGGCTTGAGAAATGTCTGTTGAGTTTCTAGGCAGGGTTGGGCCCCCCCTTTGCCTAGTAGCCACTTTCTGTTGTGCCCCCTTGCCTAGCAGCAACTTGGGCCCCTGTCAAAACTGTTCTGTGAGATATGTTTGCTGTTGAAACCGCAAGGCTGTACCAGGAAGTGCTGAAATGCTTAAAAGGCACACACATACCTTAGTTCGGGGCTGCCTCCTCTGGGTTTTTCCATGAGACAGCCGCCGGCCTGGCTAATAAAGATGCTCTCAAAATTCCCAATTCACTCTTGCCTGTGCTTGTTTCTCAGTCCATCCATTTCAGGAGCAATGGGATAGGGTTCATATGGTGACCTACAGGAGTTGAGAATCACTGGGATATGAAGGTTATAACCAGGTGAGGAGGTTGATTATTAAGTGGAGGGCAATAGTCTTCCCCATAGAGGTTGTATTGGACTAGAAGCGAGTGTGGTATGAGATGAAAAACACAGGATCAGATGGGAGGCTCTGCTTCACTACTTCTTCTGTCCAAAGGGCAGAGATGAGATAGGAAAGGGCATAGCAGGAGAAGGAAGTCCTATTCCCCAATGACTGTCCTCTTCCTCTTCCTTCAAGGGACAGAGGCAGCAGGGGAAGGGTGTCCTACTGTCAAAGGGAGGGGTGGCTCCTCTTTGCACCAGAGGTTCTCCACCTCCCATTTGGAGACTGAGCTGGCATAGGTGGAACTCATTGATTTGGGATAGATGGAAGATGGCCAACAAGAGATGGGAGACACAAGGTGCCATTTCCCAGGAGATGGAAAGATTTTGACAGAAATCCATCTGATGGAAAGTAGATTGTATATTTCTATTGCTTTGCCTGGCAGAAGGTCTGTGAGAACCAGAAGGGTGGCAGATAGCAGAGTGCTGGTTTTGCCCAGAAGATGATGGGGGATACCAATTGTTGTCTAAAAAATTCAAAGGTATAGTTGTGAGTTGCCCTCCAGAGCTGTGAGTTACGTAGACTTCCCTATTTATGGGCCCCCCTTCTATGTTTGGGTGTGTTCTTCTCCACAGTCACCGTATGAATTAGTGGGAGACTGTGATCCAGGTTCATGGGTAGACTGGTATGTTTTTATTCAAAATGCTTTTCTCTTCGACTAAGTAAATGTTATCATTCCTGAGTTTGCCTTCTCTCTTGCTTGTGTCTGGATTTGTAGAGTCCATTTGTTACAAGAATACTCTCCTCACCTCACCTTTCAGAAGCCTTTCTCTTCCTTCAGGTTTCAGCTCACAAGGACCTTCTCCACAATCCTTCCTTAATCCATCAAACTCAAAGGGCTCTCTACCTCCTCAGATTTTGTAATCAAACTCTGGACTTCTCCTTTATCCATTTCCAAGGCACACAATGAAATGACTTTCCTGAGGTCTCAAAGAGACCAAGCCAGAATGTCACCTGAATTATCTGTATACATGTTATCAACCTTTCTTCCCCACCTCCTTTGTAAAAGTTAAGTCTGGAAGACTGGTACTAGATCAACAAAACCTTGGAAATAGGATGTTGATCTTTGAAAAAGGACCTGGGTTCAATTCCTACCTCTGACACTTATTTAATAAATGGCCATGAACAAATCATTTCATCTTTAGGAGCTTTAATGTCTTACTTTATAAAATGAAGAAAATCATACCTGAAGTACCTAACTCAATCGGATTACTAGATGATATATGTGAACCACTTTAAGAGCTCTGTCAGTCTTTTAATAAATCCTTTTATCTGCAGAATGCTGAGTTCAGCTTAGCGTCCTAACCCTCTGATCTTACTTAGCATGTTGTCCTGAAGCAGCAATCACTTAATCAGTGTTTGCTTAAGGAGTGAGGGAATGACTGAATAAATTGCATGAAGCCACCACACTTCAACTTCCCTCCCATTTGTCTTCTGCTAATAAATCTACATAAAATGTAGCCAGTTCTTCAGTACTGCCCAGTTTGAATAAAACCATAATTTGAGGAAAATAGAAATTGCATTGCACTCTTCTGACCTAAAGTGCCATGCCCTTGAGGGCCCCAGAATGGGGTACTAGGAAGCACTCCGAAAGAGTAATTGGAGAACAAGTTCATGAGCATTTAAACTATGGTAAAGTCCCTAATCAGCGAGGCGGTGGTGGTGGGGTGCTAGAATAGTCCTATGCATGTTATGTCAGACACACATTCAAGGTTAGCTCAAAAATCATTGCAGATGTTTTTTAGCATCTCATACACTCGAGTATGAGAGAAGACCTTACTAAAATTATACCCACATTTATGGTATTCCTTTTCAGTAGCATCTAAACCTTATTTATAGTTTACACATACATACCAGCATATATCCATAATGTATAACATATATACTCCTCCTTTATCCACATCTCTCCCTACTTTGTATAGATTTTACACAAATAGGATGATGGATTATGACTAGACACATTCTCACATATGGTCTTCATGATATTCTGACAGGTCGTGTAAGAATTACTAACCCTGGTAATCAGGAGGAGAACAAGGCACACACTAACATGACTTTCCTGAAGCCTCATAGCCAGAATGTAAGCCCAAGGCTACATCCAAGGCTAGGGTTTTATGAGGCCCTGCAAAATCACACTACCTCTATTCCAGTCACAAAGTTTCTCTTCTGACAGCAAAATTGCAATAACATTTTTCCCATATGCATGATATGCCTGGGGGTCTATTTTTCCATGTGATTCTTCAGCCATTTGTGTCTTCTTTAGAAGGATTTCCCACATTTACTATACTGCTATCTTTTCCATTTAATGAACTAACCTTCAACAAGGGATAAATAGCCTAGAACCAACACAGGTTATTGTTCTTCAGCTGTTTTGCTCACCTTTAGTGCTATATTAATGCATGTGACTGTAGTCAAATATTATAATTGTGGTTGTGCATCAAGCCATACAATTCTGCTCATACTTCTCTACATTTCTAGGGGTTCTCTTCAGTGAGAATGCTGATGTCGCATGAGATGTGATTTCCTATTAAAGGACTTTCCACACTCCTTACATTCATAAGGTTTCTCTCCAGTATGAACTTTGTTATGTTCAATAAGGGCTGAACTCCGACTGAAAGCTTTCTCACATTCTTTACAGTGATAAGGTTTCTCACCAGTGTGAATTCTCTGGTGTACAGTAAGGGCTGAGCTTTGGCTAAAGGCTTTCCCACACTCCTTACATTCATAAGGTTTCTCTCCAGTGTGAATTCTCTGGTGTTGAATGAGGTATGAATTCCAATGGAAAGCCTTCCCACATTCCTTACACTGATAAGGTTTCTCTCCAGTGTGAATACTTTTATGTACAATAAGAGCTGAGTTCTGGATGAATGCTCTACCACATTCACCACATTTGTAAGGTTTTTCTCCAGTGTGAATTCTCTGATGTTGAAGGAGAGGTGACTTCCAATTGAAGGCTTTATCACATTCCTTGCATTTATAAAGTTTCTCTTCAGAATGAATGCTCTGATGTGCAATAAGGGCTGAACTCTGGCTGAAGGCTTTCCCACAATCCTTACATTGATATGGTTTTTCTCCAGTGTGAATTCGCTGATGTTGTATGAGGCCTGACTTCCATTTGAAGGCCTTCCCACACCCTTTACATTGATAGGGTTTCTCTTCAGTGTGAACTCTCTGATGTGCAATAAGGGCTGAGCTATGGCTAAAGGCTTTTCCACACCCCTTACATTCATAAGGTTTCTCTCCAGTGTGAATTCTCTGGTGTCCAATCAGGTATGATTTCCAGTTGAAGGTCTTCCCACATTCCTTACATTCATAAGGTCTCTCTCCATTATGCATCCTTTCATGCTTAGTAAGGTACAAATATTGGGTAAAGGACTTTCCACAGTCCTTACATGTATAAGGTTTCTCTCCAGTGTGAATTCTCTGGTTTTCCACAAGGTGGGAGGTTTCCTGGAAGTTCTTCTCACCTTCCTTGGATTCCTCAGTTTTCTCTCCAATGTGAATTGTCTGATGTTGGATCATCCTTGTATTCTGACTCAAAGTCTTTTCAAATTCCTCACAATCCCAGGATTTCTCTACCCTGCACAGACCTGGAGCTTGAAGCAGGGCTGAGAGAGCCTCACCTTCACTCTCACTGCATGGCTTCTTGGGCCTGTGGATTTTTTTGTCAATGTGATCACATTCATGGCCTCTGTGCCCAATAGGATTTTTCTCATCCAGAATCAATTGCCTCAAATCACCTTGCTGGGAAATGATTTGCCTTGGAATCTCCCCAGTCAGGTTTTGCATTTGTTTCCATAACCTGATCTCTTGGCTTGGAACACCCACAAAGGTTTTGTTCCTGAGAACATCTCCAGGGAGTTTTTCCACGATTGTCTCTTCTGGTCTTAAATCTTGATTTTCCGTTGAGTCCTGGGTCTTGAGTTTAGTATCCCGAGCTGAAAAAAAAATTGGAAACAAAAGCTGAATCCAGAGGGCTAGAAAGCTACTCCTAGAGAATATATAAAGTCCTGTGCAAAGCTGATTATTAGTCAAACTTGTACCAGAATGAGTCTTCTGCCTCATTCCTCTCCAGGCTGCACTTAGGACTTTCTCTTCAACCCCAGATTTTACACTTTAAGAAATGTAATCCTGGAGAGGAAAGAATATTATTCAACTCCAAAACCTGCATCAGTACAGAGATGGAACATGCCAGAGTTGGAAAGCACCATTCACATCCTTCTCATTTGAGAAATGGAGACAGGGAGGCTCTGAGAAGTTAGGGGACTTACTGAAGTGTGTGTGCGTGTGTGTGTGTGTGTGTGTGTGTGTGTGTGTGTGTATGTGTGCATTCAGGTAGACCCTCTTCAGAGGAGTGATCCTGCCCTATATGAAGAAGAAACTTTTAATGACTCCCATAACTTCAGAGTCCAGGATAGGAGCTGGGAAAATCACCACTACATGTGTGAGCTCACCAGGCAGGCCTACTTGATTCTGGGCCTAATATTTTGTTGTCCATCTAGAATCTTATCATTAGTGCATGGCACTGTAGAAGAACCTGGCAAAACCCCTACTTCTCTTCAGAATTAAGGATCCATGACATAATGGGGCTATGCTAAGTGCTTGGTATGCAAACACAAGCCAGCAAAGCAGTATGTATCCTCAGGAAGCTGATATGGTAAGAGGCAATTTCAGCACATATAGGGGAACATGTTTTACATGAGGAGCTCCGAAAGAATGGTCATGGAATCACAGGGCACTTAATTAACATGGTCTGTCTAGTGATGGTAATGGTGACTAAATCATTCTTGACACAAGGCCTGGGTTACCTGCTAGGATAGTTTCTGATCAACACTGGTTTATCTTTTCTCTGAATAGGGCAGGGGCCTCTTAGCCTGGGATCTGTGAACTTTCTCCAAGTAACATTTTTGTAGCCTTCAATAAAAATTATTTCCTTTGTAATCCCATACATATTTTATTTTAGGCAGATTCTTCCAAGAAAGGTCCACAGGATTTGCCCAGCCATCCAAAGGGTCCAGTGAAATAAAAGAGATGAAGAAGCCCTGATCTGGAGCCTTTCCCAAGACAGAGCAGGCCTTACTTAGGTCACCCTGGAATGCATCCCTTTGCTGAAGAAATATTACTAGTGATTCATGAATCTGTGCTCTGTCCTCCCAGAGTTGGACCCTACCCTTTCTATCCCTTGATTCTCAGTCCCCAAGACTGGGGAGGAAAGGACTGTCTTTCTGAACTGTGGCAAGGGAGGTTCCTGTTTTCCAGCCTGTGGGAATGACCAGTGGTGGTCATCTCCACATACCTACCTGCACCCTCCAGTGCTTCAAAGATAGCCACACATAAGAGACCAGCTGGGCTGCTCCACCCACTGGCTCCCAGCTGACTCCTGGGATTTTTTCCTTCAGACAAAGATGTGCTTCTGGCAGTGTGTCCCATTGAATCCCAGGTATATGGCTCTTCCTCTCCCTCCAACCAGGAGACAAGGCCTGGCTTGGGACCAGGAAGCCCTGCTCATGGGGGAGAAAATGAGATAGCTCTGATATGCTGAAGGTGGATGGGGATCAGAAAGGAGAGAGGCAAGGTATGGTGGGAGGAGTGACTGAGAGGAGGACCAGAGGACTATGACTCTGTGATCCTGTAAGCACAAGCAAGGTGGAATTTTGTTTTCTTTTCCCTTGGAATTCAGTTTCCTAGGCTCATGGTAAATTGCAAACATCTGAAGGATTAATCTCCTTTGAACCCTGGTAATTCACAGCTGTGCTGAGTTGTATAAGTTTTTCTGCCTTTTGGCTTGAAGCCTATTAGTTGAAAGGGTATCTGTGTTCTGAGGTGAGATACTGTTTCAGGGGATCACTGGTGGAAGGATATTTAGCCCTTAGCTGTAAATGCAAAACACTATGTTGGTGCTCTCATTCTGGTAATGAATAGAGAGAGGAGACCTTTGATAGGGAGAGGAGACTTCTGATAGCAACCCTTGTGAGAACACTGGAACACTGGACTCAAAAAGCATGGGACAGTTGTCTGTTGTTTTCCAATTATTGTATTATTTTGCTGTGGCAGGAGCCCAGATCCGAGCAGCCCCTCCTCATGTGAAGCTGGGAGAGGATGAGCTTCCCCAGAGTTGGGGTGGTGGGGGTCGGAGATAGAAACTGAGGGCAGAAACCCTTGGAGTCTGCTGTGCCTGGACCCAGGCAGGAGCAGGGATAGCTGGGAATGGAGTAGTCCCTTCCCCTGTGAGGTGAGACATGGAGCAGGAGTGGAGAGCTGCCTATGTGTGAACCCAAGAAGGAGCCAAAGTGGTCTTAGCCCCTGAACCTGCAGGGGAAGGAACCACAGAACTTGGAATTCAGCCCTAGAGCAAGATGGAAACTTGCAGCAAGGCAGGAGCAGTTAGTGTGCTTTCCTGCCATGTCCCTTTGGGATGGGCTGGGACCCAGGGGGAAGAGTTGTCAATGGTGGGATGGGGAAGTGCTATGGACCTTAGGGACCCACATTGTTGGCTTTGTTGCACAGCTACCCCTCAGGACTTGAAAGTGGGGGCTCGAGTAGTGTTAAGACTTGGACTCCTTGGCTCATTAGAGCATATGTGCCCCTCAGAGTGCCAGGTAGGAGCCTGGAACAGCAGTGTGGGGAGGACACACCCCCAAGGAGACTTTACTTGGAAACTGTTGGGATTGAGGGGATTGTAACCTACTGTGACCTAGGGGTGAAGTGTGTTATTTCCTCTGCTTCTCCTGAGCATGTGTTGTACTAGAGAAAACAATGACCTGGGATCCCCTGATTGTATAAACAAGTATTTTGGGACTCTGTTATGTTATATGCTGTTGTGAATGCTTTTGTGTTTCTCTGGGGCAATGTGGCCGTCCTGGTAACAAGTTGTTATGTTGTTATGGATTTTGATGAATGGGTTTAGTTTTGGTAAACAGAGAAATTGCTACTTTGCAATTTCACCATAAATAAATATACATATCCATATTCAAGGCAGCTGCCCTCAAGTGTGCTGTGTTGCTTCGCGTTACAAATCCAAGAGAGTCACAAAACCAGGTGACTTCCTACCTACCTAAGTCTAAGCTTGTCTGGAGCAGCCCTCAAAAGGACTTAGAGATCCATAACTTCCCTGGGTCTTAGTTTGTACAAATACAGCATGACCCTGACAGACCCTGAGGAACCTTGGACTCAGGATATCCAGAAGGTTGGAAGGTGTTTCTAAGGTGGGTGGAAGGACAGAAAACATGATTCCCATCAAAATTTTCCTTAGCTGGGTCTTGAAAGACCACAATTCAAAGCCCCTATCTGTTATTCTCTTACAGGGTAACCTTGGATCAATTACTTCCTCACTTTTAGACCAGTTTCTTCCACTTAAAATGAATGGTTTGCAGTAAATGACCTCCAATGATCTTGAAAAGGCCAACATTCTACAATATTCCAATTTGTAGAGAAATATCTTGTATTCCTTTTCCTGCTCTAAGGAGAATTACTCTATCCCATGGATGTCCTTACACGGGCATCTTGTGTAGTATCCCCTGATCAAGAAGAGCTCAGGGAAGGTGAAGACAGACCTTATCTCTTGGACCAAAATTAAAAAGATGCCTCTGTTTCCAGAAGTCTCTCAGCTGAGCCAATGAAAGAGTCCTATAGGTCTGTGGTTCACAGCTGTGAGTCCAGACTCCCCCAGGGCACAATCCCCCCCCCCCCATTCCCAGCAGGAGGCAATCTTACCCAGGGATAGCAGGTTCCTGTAGTTCTCCAGCATCACATCTCTGTAGAGCTCCCTCTGAGCAGCACTCAAGCATCCCCACTCCTCCCAGGTGAAGTCCAAGGCCACATCCCTGAAGGTCACTGCTTCCTGAAACACCAAACACATTCAGGGTCTCCCAGAGGCCACATAATTATAGAGGAAAGAGGGAAATTTGGGGAAGGGCCAGAAGGTAAAGAAAGCATATGTGAAAGTATTCTGGAGATGGGAAAGAAAGGGTGAGTAAGGCAGATGGACAGGGGATTGCCTAGTATGGGAGGCCAGGAGAACTGGGACCACAGGCACAGGCATTTATAGTTGGAAGTCAAATAGTCCAATTCCCTTACTGTGCACATGAGAAAACTAAGGCCCAGGGAAAGTGTCTGGATTGTCTCAGGGCACACAGGAAATAAATGGCCCAGGAAGATTCTGACCCAGCTCCTCACAGTCCAAATTCAGCCCATGACAGCACAGCTACTGACGTCCTGGGGGACTCTGGGTAAGTGACTCTCCCTGCCTGGCTTCAGGTTCCAGAATGAACTGAGAAAATTGGACCTGATGACCTCCAAGTACCTAGCCTCGCTACCAGAGCCAGGGAGGGGGCCTCAGAGATACATTCACAGCCAGGGGTCAAATCCAGCTGGTTAGCAGCTAGTTCTCCTCACTGACTGCCAAGTACAAGAACCTCAGCATGGCAGCCTGGCCATGGCAATGAGGATGTCCTGGTGAGAGGGAAGACCCCAACTGACCTCTCCTAGGGCCAAGAGACCCCTGGTGGATGCTGCATCCTCCTCTGAGCTCTTCCCTTGGATGCAATCAAGAGACATCAGGCCTGTGGAAAGAGAGAGGAAGGAAGTTGGGAGCTGGCTTTTCAGTCTCTGAACCAATTCTGCAAGACCCCACTGACAGCAGGTAAAAGTCCTCTATCACCCAGGGAGCAGGTGCACATGTTCATGGGTGCATACATGCACTTATGTGCATGCACATGTGCACAATACATGTATGTGGACACACATACATGCAGACTCAGAAGAGAGAGCCCTGAAATCTAAGTGAGAGAGCTCTGGAAAGAGGCTGGAGGTGAAGTTACAGCTTGGGGAATCACCTGCAGAGAAGTGACAACTTAGACATGGAGGGGAAGGAGATCCCCACAGGGAAGAGTGGAGAGCAGGATTTCTTAACACTGTTTGTGTCTTAGGCCCCATGGGCTGGCAGTCAGTCTGGGGAAGCCTATAAACACCTTCTCAGAAGCCCAGGTTTAAGGGTGGAAATAAAACACATGGAATTACAAGTTAAACCAATTACAATGAAAGACAGTTAACAAAATGCATAATTTTTAAAAGACCATGGACTCCAGGCTAAGAAGCCCTGGTATAGAGGGAAGGTCCTAGGCTAAGTTTTAGAGGCCTCCTCCTTTGAGGGATGGAAGACAGAGAAGGCAATGAAGAAGGGAGAAAAGAAGGGAGGATTGAAAATCAGGGCAGTGCAATGAGTCCAGGAACTGGGTATGGCCCTGGCCCTCATTGGTGAGGGAGAGTGGTCTTGACTTCGTACACTCTTGAATTTTCTTTGATTTCTTCCATTTTTTCAAAAGAGGAATAAGTGAAGGGCTGTCTTCTGGCTGCTCTACAGATGTGCTGAGAGTGAGTGCTGGCAGGGAGATGAGGGGAGGGAAGACCTGGGTCTTAGTGATATTTCACCAGCCCCATAGACAAAATGAGTGTATGCTGAGGTCCCCATTCATCTGGCTGGGATGACTAGTGAACATTACGCTTCAGTCTTAGTTTCTCCACTGACTCCTTCCCTGCTGCCACCAACATGCCTTGGTCTCCCTTGTCCCTATTATGAATTGTGCCTACCAAGCCCTCATCAGATTGCCCTGCATTTCTCTTCCTTTTCGCAGTCTGCCTTCTAGAAGGGGTGATCCGTCTACGTTTCCTCCCACTTACTTTGGGATCCTTGGCAAACCTGGGTCCTGACTCCAACTCTCACCACTACCTGAACTCAAGTTCTGTGCAGATAACTAAGTCCAATGGTCTCTTCTCACTTCTCCAGGGGGAAAGGGGAAGGGAATAAGCATAGATTAAGCCAGGGACTGTGCCAAGTGCTTGACAAATATGGTGTCATTTATTCTCCAGAACAACCCTGGGAGGAAGGGGCTCTTTTCACTCCCATATTACAGTTGAGGAAACCAAGGCAAACTCAGGTGAAGTGACTTACCCAGAGTCACACAGGGAACAAGTGTCTGAGTTCACATTTGAACTCAGGCCTTCCTAATTCCAGTTCCAAGACTCTATCCATTGCCTCACCCTGATGATTCTCCACAGGTTCTAGCAATGACAAATCCTTCCTCCTCCTAGATATCGGGCCATCCTTTGGTTTCAGGGATGATACTCTATTTGGCTTTGCTGGTACCAATAAGAGTGCTCCTAATGGAAGAACCAGTTTGGAAGTATTTATTAAGTACCTACTGTGTGAGATTTGTGGGGTCATGAAGACAAAAATGAGATGGATCCTTGTCCTGGAGGGTCTTCCATTCCATTGAGGGACATAGGATACCCAGCTACAAGTAAATAGAACAGAGACACAAAGGGAATGCCCAGTCGTGTGGGTGAAGGTGGGAAGAGCAGTCTGGAGTCTGCCAGGGAAATGCCACCAGAGGGCTTTCTTTGCATTTCTCCTGAATGCCTTAGAGAACTCCTGCAGGTGTTGAGCATAGATTTCCTGTGGTGCACAAGGTAGGTATGAGATGCCAGACTGGAGGTGAGGAGAGACAAGGGCTACAACAGACATCTGCATGGTGGAGAAAGAGTTGCTTACTCCCCACACTCCAAGGCTTTGGCCTGGGATGTGTTCTGTCTCTACACTTTGGGACTGACTGCATCTCCAGGGGCCCAACAGTCATGTTTTTGGACATGTCTCAGCCCCAAGGGCGCCTGGTACTGTCCACGGTGCTGACTCCTTGTCCTCAATCTCAATCATGTCCATTCATTAGATCCTATACAGCCCTTTCCTCTAAGGAGCTGGATCAGGCTCTGTCCAAGGTTCTGACTCTACCCACTTAACCTCAATCATTTCTATCCATTCCATCCTCCACAATCACTTTCCTTAAGGAGCTGGGCCAGGCGCTGTCCAACGTTCTGGAGACCTGTCTAGGGAGGACTGCTCCTCAGCTCTCTGCCTCCATGGCCACCTGGGCCTCTGTTCCCAGATGAACAATACTTATCTCAAACAGATTCCTTCCCAATAAACAACTCGCTCTCCCCAAACCTGTTAGAATATACTTGACAAGTGACAGGAGGGGTTTTTGATGGAGCATCTCACAAGTGCAGCAAGAAGCTCTTTCAAGGTGAGAAGGAAGGGGGATGGAGAAAGTTGCTTCTTCCTACTGGTCACCTTGGCCACAGCAGTTTCATCTGGACAGAGGTGTGCCATGTCCACTCCTCGAAAATCAAGGCAGCCCGAACCCAGAAAGGAGGGGACACGAACTCGGGACCTCCGACATCCCTGTGTGTTTGCAAATGCAGAAAGGGCATAAAGAGGCAGATGGTAGGAGGCCTGTGAGGTGGAGGAGTCCATGGCCGGCCCAGAGTCCCAAGGAGAGGAGTTCAAGCTGGGGCTGAACAGGAGACTGAGGGCAGTCCTCCGCAGACCTGAAGGAGGCCTCAAGCACATCCAGAATCCAGAACATGGGACTGGGTCTTGGAGGAGCTGGCTTTTAATCTTGCCCCTGGTCCTGTTCCTGTGACTTTATGCTCAGAGTCCACTGGAGCTCCCTGTGAGGCCAGGCTCTCCTCCCTAGCAGAAAGAGGCTAGTCTAGGTGAAGACCCAGGCCTGACTCTGCCTGGGCCGTGACCCCCGCGGGGAGCGCCCTCCGTCCTCCCTCCTTTCCAGGCCCACCATGACGATCCTCGAACACTGGGGAGGCAAGCTCCATCCTCCCCACCCCCACTCCCGGTTTCCCACCCCATCGCCGGCCTCTGGGCACGTACGCCGCCGCGCCCACAGCCGTGCAAAGAGTCCCTCTCGCGTACACGGGCACGTGAGGATGGAGAAGGACGCACCTGGGTCAGCTCTCTTCGGGGAAGCGGAGGTGGCCCGTGGAGGCAGAGCAGCCTGGCTGTGCGCATGCGCTCACGCTGGACCGGTTATCGCTGGGGTAAGCACCGGAAAAGGACACTTCCAGTTGTGGGACCGGACGGGTGTGAGGGGGGCGGAGCGGAAGGGGGGGGGGTGACGTTTATGAGCCTGCGCATTTTGACAGCCAACTTTGCAGACTTGGACAGCAGGGGCCCCCTCCGCCCGCGTCTCTTTGCGCCTGCGTCCTTCTTCTCCGGCCCCTTCCATGGCCAGGACCTTTAATGCAGAAGAAGTGGCGTCTTTGTGGGCGCTAAGGTTCTGCGGCCTCGTCTGTCACAAATGCTTTCCCTCGGATTCCCAGCATTCCCCCCTCCGCGCCCCCGAGTTCTTTGTGAAAATCGGGCCTGGAAGAGGATTTCCCCCACTCTCCAGGTAGTGACGTCATCGCCCAGAGCTGTCCGCGCCTTTGAGAAGTCCTGAAGCCTGCGCAGCCCCCAGCCCCGCCCCCCGCGCGATCCGCAGTTCCGAGCTCGGCCCCCAGGGGGCGCCGCCACCCTCCTTAGGGGAGGGCGATGACCCCGCGGGCCCTTTGTAGGGGGACTCCCGGGAAGTCAGTTTAGCTTCCCCCGCCTCAGTTTCCTCCTCGGTAGAATGAGGGGCCCCGTGAGCACCCCCTCGCGCCACGTCCCAGTTATCTGGGCAGGGACCTCGGGCTGGAGCTCCTTCCCCGGGGGAGAGTCAGGATGCGCCCCGAAGAAGAGGGGGTGCGGGGGGTCGGAAGAGAAGCGAGGGGCGCCCTGCTGGGCCCACCAAGCACTGTGACCGGGCAGGGCGGTGGGAGAGAGGAGGCGTGATGGGGGGACACCAATGGGGGGGACCCCGATGGGGGAGGAGGGACCCCGGCAGAGGGCAGCCTGGGGTCGGAGCCGTCACACTATAAGACATTGAGCGCACATTCCATAGACATCAGTGGGGGAGGCTGGCACACAGTGGGCACTTGTGCCAGGAGGAGGTCGGGCCAGGCGCGTTGTCCCATGTCATCCTCACCACGACCCTGGGAGGCAGATACCATCCAGTATCGCCTCCTTTTTAATGTTGGCATTTCCTAGTCTTCTCTACCTTATTTGGTCACAAGTCTGACAGGTCTCCTAATTTACTTACGGTGTCTCCCTTTATGTCTACATCATGGACCCATTTTGACCTTACCTGGAGACATGGTGTAAGATGTTAATCTATACCAAGTTTCTGCCATACAATTTTCCAGTTTTCTCAGAAGTTTTGGTCAAATAGTGAGTTTTTCTTCCAGAAGCTGAAGTCTTTGGGCTTACCAATTACTACAGTCATTTATAACCGTGTCTTGTGTACCTAACCTATTCCACTCTATTTCTTTTTTCCCCCTTTGGGAGGCAATCAGGGCTCATGACTTGCCCAGGGTCACACAGCTAGTATAAGTGTCGGGTGTCTGAGGCTGGATTTGTACTCAGGCCCTCCTGACTCCAGGGCTGGTGCTCTATCCACTGCACCACCTCGCTGGCCCTGCCACCCTATTTCTTAATCAGTACCAAGTAGTTTTGATGGTTTCTGCTTTATAATACAGTTTTAGATCTGGTACAGTTAAGCCACCTTCCTTTGCATTTAAAAAAATGATTCCCTTGATATCTTTGAGCTTTTGTTCGTCTGGATGAATTTTGTTGTCTTTTTTAGCTCTATAAAATAGGTTTTGGTCATCTGGTATGGCACTGAATGAGTAAATTAGTGTAGGCCGAATTGTCATTTTTATTATATTGGCTCAGCCTACCCACGAGCAACGGATATTTTTCCACTTGTTTATACCTGACTTTACTTGTGTGAAAAGTGTTTTGTCAATGTGTTTTTCTTGGTAGTATCACCTCCATTTTACAGATGAAGAAGTTGAGGTTAAAATGACTTGCCCAGGATCACACAGATAGCAAGTGACTGAGGCCAAATCTGAACTCAGATCTTCCGGCCCCCGGGCCCAGCATAGAAAAGAGGGACTTCAATGAAATTGATTTTAAAATCCTAAGAAAGCACATTCAGGCAACTTTCACAACTGTAGCTAGGAGAATTCTTAATATAAGATATATACTTTTTAAAAGTTCTAACTACATATAATTTAAGAGTTGAATGAATTAAATAAAGATCAAATAAGACTAAAAATAACAGCCTGGAGGTTATATCAAAGAGATATTACACCAGAAAGGAATAAAGAATCATTACATCCAAGGAATAGAGAGAATGCCTTCAAAATGGGCAAAAATAACAAAAAGTAAACTATTTCATTTTAAAATTCACAACCATGAAATAAAGTGGCTATATTATATATAGCTTATATAATAAATCATAAAAAGGATTGTACATGGAATAATTTATATTATTTATTGCTTGATTTTCATTTTGAGATATTAAAAAAAATTTAATATGGCATTTTCAAATCTGTCCTGAATGCTTCTGGCCTTCCTCCTATTCTACTGCGTGAGTATTAAAAAGATCCAACTATTTCCTTCCTTTTTTTTTGTGGGGTGGTGGAAGGGCAATGCTCTTCCCAGTTTCCATCAAAATGCCAAAATTTCCCACAAAACTGACAAAAGACCCCAAACTATTTGAAGCAAAAGCACATATCCAAGCTAAACCCATTCTCACCTTGTCCACAGCCCCAAATGTATTCTTTATTCAACATCTTGAATCCATCACACTTGGTCAGGAGACAGGTGGCACAGATCTTCCAAGTTCTCTGGAAGAGTGGTTGGTGGTTAGAATGATCACAGTTGTGACATCTTTCAAAGATCTTGGTCTTTAGAAATGTTGCTGTTGTTAAGTTACTTCTTTCCCTTCCCTCTGCATCAGTTCATGTGACTCTTCTGAGTTTTCAGTAATTGCTTATCTTTGACTGTTCAGTTCCATTCACATGCCAGTATTTGTTCAGCTGTTGCCCTATGGTGGAACATCATACCTCAGTTTCCAGTTCTTTACCTTAACAGGAGCTATTATAAATATATTTTTATACTTGAGTCCTTTCCCTCTCTCTTTGGCTTAAGAGAATAGACACACACACACACACACACAGTCTAGTGGTGTTATTGAGTCAAAGAATATGACCATATTTCACTGTACACTTGTCACTGTCGCATAATTGCATTACCTTGTTTTTTCAGTCCAAAAACTGGCGAGCCTAGAAACCTCAACACTCAAGCACTGTCGGTATATTTCTGAAAGTTGACTTGTGTGGTTTGTTTAGAGCACTGCACTAATGGTATTGTCACTCAACACAATGAAGAGCTGTCTAGGCAAAGGGAGCAGGCAGGCAGGTGACACTGTCATGAGTAAGGCACATGATATGGTAGGACTTGCATCTTCCCGCACAAGCCAAACTGTATAGTTTGTCTGCCAGCGAAACAGTTTAGTAATAAATGACTTTTAAAGTAATACTGGCACTAATTTTAAAAAAGTTTCGCAAAACGATCACATCTCATTTTTTTGCAAAACAAAAATTGGCATAAAATCTGCCATGATTATGCAGTGAAATACAGTAGTCACTTTTGAGACTTCACAGTTTCACCAAAAGTGAATTAAGGTCTATAATTATTAGTGAAATTGAGCATACATGCTTTAGCTTGTTTTTTAAATTTAATTTTTAAATTAATATTCATTTTCCTCCCTCTGACCAGATCTCCCCCTTGAAACTAATATGTAGTCAAGAAAAATAAAATTCCTATAATTTATTTCCATGGAAAGGATATTGTAGTGGTTTGCCATTTTCCCCGCTCATTTTACAGATGAGGCAAACATAATTAAATGCCTTGCCCAGGGTCACACAGCTAGGAAATGGTTGAGACCAGATTTAAACACAGATCTTCCTGAATCTAGGCCCAGCATTCAATCTGTCTCCTCACCTAGAAGTCCTTCTTATCTTTACCAACCTGGAAGTCTTTTTAATTATTTTGGATTAGTGATAACAGATATGAAGCATTTTTTTCATATGATTGATAACATGGATTTCTTCTTTTGAAACACATCTATCCATAGCTTTTGACCACAGGTCTGTTGAGAAATGGCTCATTTTTTATCTACCTGGATCATTCATTAAATACGTGGAAATGAGACCTTTTCGGGAGAAGCTTTCTGCAAACCATTTCTCCAGTTAATTGCTTCCCTTTTACATTTTAGATACATTCATTTCTTCACATGATAATAATCCACCATTTTATTTCATATGATCTTTTGTATCCCTTCCTTAGTGACACACTTCAGTGAATTTGTGGAACACAGGATTGCTATATTATTTTCCCTGAAATCTTACACCCATATTGTGTACAAGCTCTATTTTTAAGTAGGACAAGAGTTTCCATGATCACTACTTTCTGCTATAGTCTCAGACTTGGTCCTGCTCGATCTCACACATGAACATAATTTTAATCATAACACGGATTTAGAGTTGTAGGGACTACAGAAGGCACTTTGTCCAACCTCATTTTAGAGATGAGTAAAGTAAGGCACAGAGAATATTTGAAGCCGGATTTGACTCTAAACCTGTTCCCTATCAATTATAATACACTGCTTTCATCTGTGCTGTTCTGAATATCAACTTAAATAAAAAGAAAAGTGATTAAACTATCTATGCCTTTTGGACCACAGACTTTGCTATGACACTTAGGATTTAAGGAGAAACAAGAATAACGGATAGCTGCTGTTTACACACTGATTTGATGCTTGCAAAGCACCTGACATATTGTCTCATTGATCTTCTCATCTACCCTTGGAGGTAGGTGCTATTACTTTTTTTTGAACCAAAGATTTCATTTATTGTTAATAAGTGATACTAATTTATTATGAAATTCCAAACTCAATGAGCTTTTTAAAAAATTTCATTAAAACATGTTTTATTTAAAAAACTGCTGGTCAACCTATAATGTCTTTCATTTTTTTAAAAAATATTTTATTTTTTCTTTCCCATTACATGTAAAAACAATTTTCAACATTTGTTATTTTTTTTAAAAGTTCTAAGTTTCAAATTCTATCCATCCTTTCCTCCCCTCAGCTGTCCCTGAGATAGTAAGGTTATACATGTGTGATCATGTAAAACATTTCCAAAACTGCCATTTTGTGTAAGTAGTCTCAAACAAAAGAAAAAGTGAAAAATAGCATGCTTCGATCTGTATGCAGACAACATCAGTTCTTTCTTTGGAGATGGATGGCATTTTTCATTAGAGTCCTTTGGGATTGTCCTGGATCACTGTATTGCTGTTCTACTTATTTCACTTTGTATTAGTTCATGTGAGTCTTTTGAGAGTTTTTAAAAAGTGATTCCACTTGTCATTTGGTAGGTGCTATTACTATCCCCAGGCAGGAATAGGTTAAGTGACTTGCCCAGGATCACACAGCCAGTAAGTGTCAGAGAATGAATTTAAACTTAGGTCTTGTGCATTCAGGGAAAGCCCTCTATTTATTGTGCCACCCAGCAGTCTTAAAAAATCATTACAAAAATAAATACCCAAGAGATTCCAAAATATTTATACTAGGACTTTTTGTGCCAGTTAATATCATGAAACAAATTGGGTATCAATGAAATGGGGAATGGCTAAAGAGATGACGACATAGGAATGCCATGGCATATTGGAGAGGAGACATGAAAACCTTAGGATTTCTGAGAAAAATTCAATCCATTTTCCAGGCTTTAGGCACAATACAAAATTTGCAATGTCTAATGAGATCTGTTGTGTAGGAAGAGACCTTCCCTCATTAATTAGATCCATAAGTTTTATCTCCAGCAAGGTTTTTCCAAAGAACATACAAATATTAACTCCAGGTCAAGGCCTTCTCACAGTTATTGCTTTTATAAGGTTTTATTCCATTGTGAATATTGTGATGTCTGGTAACCTCCATTTTCCAGGGAAAGGCAGGTCTTCATTAAGGACATTCATAAGTTTTCTTTTCATTACGTATGCTTTCATGTAAGGCAAGAGGTTATCTCAGCTGAAGACTTTTCCACATTGAGCCATAGAGAGCTTATTCCCAAGATAAATTTCCTGATTGCTAACAAGGTGTGTACTTCATTTTCCATATTACAGGGATGTGATTTCTATCGCCTATGAATTTTCTGACAAGAAAATAAGGGATGACTTTAGCCTGAATTATTTTCCACATTGATTATAGTAATAAAGTTTTTTCCTTTAGAATGGATTCTCTGATGTTTAGTCAGAGAATAATGTACATTAAAAGCTTTACCACATTCCCAACATTCAAAGTTTCTCTCCAATATGGACTCTCTGATGTTTAGCAAGATTGGAGCTCTGTGTGAAGGCCTTTCCACATTCATTACATTCATAAGGTTTCTCTCCAGCATGAATTCTCTGGTGTTTAGCAAGATTGGAACTCTGTGTGAAAGCCTTTCCACATTCATTACATTCAAAAGGCTTTTCTCCAGTGTGGATTCTCTGATGTTTAGCAAGATTGGAGCGCTGGGTGAAAGCCTTTCCACATTCATTACATTCATAAGGTTTCTCTCCAGCATGGATTCTCTGATGTTTAGCAAGATTGGAGTGCTGTGTGAAAGCCCTTCCACATTCATCACATTTATAAGGTTTCTCTCCAGTGTGAATTCTCTGATGTTCAGCAAATTTGGAGTAACATCGGACATTCTTTCCACATTGATTACATATATAGGATTGTTCTCCAGTTTGGATTCTCTGATGTTTATCAAGAGTAGATCTCTCTCCAAAATTCTTTCTATATTTATTACATTCATAAAGTTTCTCTCTAGTGTGGATTCTCTCATGTTTAATAAGGGAAGAGTGTGTACTAAAAGCTTTACCACATGCATGACATTCAAAAGGTTTCTCTCCAGCATGGATTCTCTGATGTTTAGCAAGATTGGAACTCTGTGTGAAAGCCTTTCCACATTCATGACATTCATAAGGTTTCTCTCCAGTGTGAATTCTGTGGTGTTTAGCAAGATTGGAGTGCTGTGTGAAAGCCTTTCCACATTCATTACATTCATAAGGCTTCTCTCCAGCATGGATTCTCTGATGTTTTGCAAGATTGGAGTGCTGTGTGAAAGCCCTTCCACATTCATCACATTTATAAGGTTTCTCTCCAGTGTGAATTCTCTGATGTTCAGCAAATTTGGAGTAACATCGGAAATTCTTTCCACATTGATCACATATATAAGATTGTTCTCCAGTGTAGAGTCTCTGCTGTTTAGGAGGAGTAGATCTCTCTCTGAAAGTCTTTCTATGTTTATTGCATTCATAAGGTTTGTCTCCAGTATGGATTCTGTAATGTTTAGCAAGATTTGAGCTCTGTGTAAAAGCCTTTCCACATTCATCACATTCATAAGGTTTCTCTCCAGCATGGATTCTCTGATGTTTAGCAAGATTGGAGTGCTGTGTGAAAGCCTTTCCACATTCATTACATTCATAAGGTTTCTCTCCTGTGTGGATTCTCTGGTGTTTAACAAGATTAGAGTGCTGTGTGAAAGCCTTTCCACATTCATTACATTCATAAGGTTTCTCTCCAGCATGGATTCTCTGATGTTTTGCAAGATTGGAGTATTGTGTGAAAGCCCTTCCACATTCATTACATTCATAAGGTTTCTCTCCAGTGTGAATTCTCTGATGTTCAGCAAATTTGGAGTAACATTGGAAATTCTTTCCACATTGATCACATATGTAAGATTGTCCTCCAGTATTAATCCTCTTGTGTTTAGCAAGAGTAGATCTCTCTCTGAAAATCTTTCTAGATTTCTTACATTCATAAGGTTTTTCTCCAGCGTGGATTCTATGATGTACAATAAGGGAAGAGTGCACGCTAAAAGCTTTACCGCATTCATGACACTCATGCGATTTCTCTTCAGTTTGTATTCGCATATCTTTAGCAACACTGGAACTCTTTCTCAAAGCTTTTCTACGTGGACTGCATTCACAATTCTCTCCAGTGTATATTTTCTCATGTTTAACAAGATCAGCCCCGTCTTCAGTACAGTCTTTCCATGAGGACATTTTCAGTTTTTCACTCATCTCCTCCACATCAAACCTGGTCTCTGCATCTGACAGATACAAACAAGCACACACACATGTATAAATATATCCTCTTCTGTTAGCAGAATATAAAATGATTGACTTTCAATTTGCCCAGCCCAAAAGAAGAGTTTTCAAACTGAAATGGACAGAATCAATCATTAGTTCACACCAATAAGATGATTTAATTAATGCAGAGTTCCACACACAGTCCAATCACACTGAACCCTCCCTCACAACAAATCTGAGGCAAGGTTAGGATTCTCATTATACTTTACAAATCAGGTCATGTGCTCTGAATGGCTGAGTGATCTTATTCAAATTCCAGCAGCAAAGATTAGAACTCAAACCTAGTGACATGATGTACTCTGTCTACAGCACTAGAGAGGCTTTCCACTTTACTTTCAATTCTTTCTTTAAATGTATTTTTGTTACAATTTTATCCTGTTGTGTTCAGGTAATCTCCATGCTGCTCTGTTTTGACCAGTTTCGATGCTCTGTGATAGGGTCATTCTTTGTAAATTTCATGCTAACCCAAGAAACAGATTTACTCTTTTTAGTTATCTTGTAATAATTTTTAGTTGTGTCCACATTTTCTTATAATCTATTCAAATTTCTAAGTATTATGACATTTGTTCCAGATATTAAATATTCATATTATTTCCCTTTCATATCTTTAAGCATAATGCAATTTCCCATGTAATCCCTTTTAAAATTATTTCTTTTGTTGATGTAAATAAGACCCCACCCTGAGCACCAACCCTGTTTTTTTAAAAAGATTCTCCTTTTTTTGGTATTAGATTCTGTTGTAGCACATCACTTTTTTAGGGTAACCATTATCTCTTTATTTTTAAATTTTATATTTGAATGCCCCTGTTCCCTAAAAAAAAGAAAAAATCCTTTTAATAATCACAACTTTAAAAATCTTTTCATCTCTCACATATAAAAGTATTCTTTCTTTTTCTGGCCCTGGAGTCCATCATCATTTTGCCAGGAAGTGAATCTCCTTGTACACTATTAGTCCTTCTCTCTTAGGGAATCATGAATCCCTTAGGAGTTGGTGATGAGGGTCTAAGGGGTTTAAGCTAAAAATTCTTTAATATAAATTAAGTAAATAATGCTGGGTTTTGTTACAAATACATTTTTCCACTGGTAAAACAAGCATGTGCAGAATTGAAGCATAATAGACCTAATTAAGAGACAAGCAGAGAAACTAAAATTTACTAATACTTACTATACAGGATGAAGTAATATCAGTACTAAACATACATATACCAAATGGAATAGCATTCAAATTCTTAGAGGAAAAGTTGAATGAGTTATAGGAGAAAATGAACAGTAAAACGATACTAGTGAGGGTCTAGACTTGTTCCTCTCCAAACTACATTAATCTAATTGTAAAATTAACAAGAAAAAAGTTAAGGAAATGAATAGAATTTTGGAAAAGTTACATGTTATAGATCTCGGAAGAAAACTGAATGGGACTAGATAGAGTATGCCATTTTTGTGGCTATAAATGGCACCTTAAAAGATTGACTATGTTTTAAGGCATAAAATCTCACAACCAAATGCTGAAAAACAAATTTTAATTGCATAATTTTCAGCACACAATGAAGTAACAACTATATTTAATAAAGAGCTATGCAAACATACATTAAAGATTAACTGGAAATTAAATAATCTAATCTTAGAGAATGAATGGGTAAAAGAACAAATGATGGAAACAATAATTTCACTAAAGAGGATGACAATAATGAGACAACATATCTAAATTTATAAGATGAAGTTAAAATAGAACTTAGAGGAACTTTTATATCTCCAAATGCTTACATCCATAAAATAGAGAAAGAGCAGCTTAATTAATTGGGCATGCTACTAAAACATCTAGAAAAAGAATAAATTTATGATCCCAATTTAAACACCAAATTAGAAATACTGAATATCAAAGGAGAGACTAATAAAAATGAAAATTATCTAATAAATAAAACTAGGAGTCAGTTTTATAAAAAGAAAAACCCACAATGGGGAATTTGAATAAATAAAAGAGAAAATGAAATTACCAGTATCAAAAATGAAAAGGGGATCAAATCTATACATAGTCATATTAAGATGCTTTAAATTATTATTGATTAGAGAAATGCAAATGAAAACAATGAGATAACATCTCACATCTATTGGATTAGTTCAAATGATAGAAAGGGGAAATGACAAATGTTGAAGGGAATGTGGGAAAACTGGGACATTAATACACTGTTGATGGAACGATGTAGTGATCTAACCATTTTGGAGAGCAATATGGAGTTATGCCTAAAGAGTTATAAAACTTATGTTTCTACTCAGCAACACAACTATTAAGTCTGTTTTCCAAGGTGATCAGGTAAAAAGGAAAAGGGCTTATATATTCAATAATATTTATAGCATCTCTCTTTGTGGTAGCAAAGAACAAGAAATCGAGGGATGGTCATCCATTGGGGAATGGCTAAACAAGCTGTGGTATATGATTGTGATAAAATACAGCTATGCTGGACTTTTCCCTGTAGTCTTTTCAAGTTAAATAACATCATCAGCGTGGTAGGTGATTTTGATGCCATTTTTGTCCTTGCTGAAGGAGTCTGACAACACTGCTGAAAATATGCTAAGAAACATGGGAGGAAGCACACAGCCTTGCTTCACTACACTGGTGACTGGGACAGCATGGGAGCATCGTCCATTATCTAGAACACAGGCAAGCATCCTTCCATGAAACTGACATGAAATACTTATGAACTTCTCTGGGCAACCAAATTCTGACATAATTTTCCACAAGCCCTCATGAATGACAGTATCAAAGGCCTTAGTCAGATTGATGAACATTGTGTTCAGATTTCTGTTCTCTTCCTGGCATTTCTCCTGGAGTTGTTGGGTAGCAAACACCATATTACCCATTCCTAAAGTCCTTTCTGAAGCCACATTGACTGTCAGGTAGGTGATCATCTTCCAGGTGAAGGATCAGCCTATTAAGGAGGACTCTTGCAAGAATTTTGTTAGCACTGACCAAGAAAGAGGAACTCCATCCTCACCGTGATTGTCACAGGAAAATCTATTTCCTTTATAGAGATGGACAGTGGAGGTGTCCTTGAACTCTTGAGGGTTTGACTTCTTCTTGCCATATAACCTGGAAAATTTCAGTCAGCTTTTGTATGAGTAGTGGACTGCTCAGCTGGCATCCAATCAGCAGCAGGTATTTCGTCACTTAAGAGGAGCATGAAGGCCCTCAAAACTCCTTCTTCGGTTGTAAGTTCAGCTAAGGAGGGCTGACTTCAACCTGTGGTAAACAGTCAATGACCTCAGCATTGATTGAGGACAGTGTTTTGAGAACCCTATGGAAGCGTTCAGCCCATCTCTCTAGGAACACGTCCTTATCAATAATTTCTGTGAATCCATCATCACTGATTAGTTGAAATGCACCATAGGTCCTTGGTCCATAAGTAGCCTTCATAAAAGTGTTTTGGATTGTTACTATGTACGTAAAGCTGAATTTCGTCTACCCTCTTACTGAGCCAGGAATCCTACATCTCTCTAAGCACTGAGCGTACTTTATTTTTAATGGAATTAAATGCTGTCCATACAGATGGATGAACTATGCTGCTGGTAAACCCTGTGGTGTTCTCATTTCTTGGCAGCTTCTGAATTTCTGCATCATTTTCATCAAACCAGTCTTGATGTTTGTGCGTGTTCTGACCCAAATGAGTAAATGGTGCTGTACACCAAATCTCTGAAAGCTGCCCACTCCTTTTCTGATCCATTGTTGTCATCTGTGTGTTGCCTGGGCTTTCCTTCCTGGTTAGGAATGAACTGATCCTGCTCTGAGAAGCACTCTAATCTGATGACATTAAGTCTTCTGGTAGTCATCTTGTCTTGAGGCTGCCATTTTTGTTGAAAACAGATATTTATGTTGGAGAGGCTAAGTCTGTGATTAGTCCAGCACTCTCCGCCACACATTGCCTTCATCATTCTTGTCCTGTCTGTCTCTTCTTACAGTGACATAATCTATTAAAAGCCAATGGTTGTTTTGAGGGTGCATCCATGAAGTTTTATCATATTTAAGTAACTGGGAGACAGTGTTGGTGATGAGGTTACAAGATGCACAAGAGTACGTAACCATTGCTGATGCTGTTTCTGACTCCATTACTTCCAATGATTCCCTGCCATGTCTCATAGTTTGTGCCTACCCTTGCATTAAATTCATCCAGTTATAAGCTAGTAGTCCCCATAGTTCTCTTTTGGCACATCGATTATGAGGGTTTTCAAGTCTTCATAAATTTTTTCTTTTACACCATCAGGGTTCATCATGGTGGGAGCATATGGTGACATGGCACTTTTCCACAAGTGGCAATAACATTGTCATGAATCTGTTGTTCACTCCTTTTGGCAGGCACACAAGTTTGTTGACTGGATTAGTTTTGATTGCAAAACCTACCCCAGCTTCATGGTGCTCCCCTTCACTGTGGCCACTCCAAAAAAATGTGTATCCAGCTCCAACTTCAGTGAACTGGCCTTCATTTGCCAGTCCTGTTTCATTCAGGGCTGCTGTTTGGATGTGCTATCTGCTGAGTTCTCTTGAAATGAGAGCTGTTCTTGCAGGTCTCCTGGATTTTGTGTTGTCTACAAGTGTGCACATGTTCCATGTGCCAATAGTGAGTGGAATCATCTTTGTAAAAGTTTTTGTGCATTTATGTGTGTGTGTGTGTGTGTGTGTGTGTTGACCACAGAGTGGGATCCGTGCTTGTCAAAATAAGCAGGCAGTTTGGGTGAAACAGACAATTTTTAGGGCACATTTTCCAGCCCCTTCCTCACACCAGCAGGTGAGTAGCATGATCCTTTAAAGGCCACTCCAATACCCATGGGGTTGCTGAATCCCACTGCTACTCCAGTCTAGTGAGAAGACAACTCTATGGCCTTGGCTGCCTGTGTGCAGGGTTGTGACTACAGGTCCCTGTGTATCCTTACTTGCTACTTCATCATTTGCATATTACCACATGACTTTGAGATAGGTAAAATTGGTAAAATGGTATGGCTGATGTCTTTTGATTTGTGCCTAAACTGGATTTAAGTAAAGCAGAATTGGGTGATGTTGGGGTGTAAGCTTGGTTTTCACATGAACAGTCTTGGGTCAGGTAAAGGTGAGGGCTTCTAAACCGCAGAGCTCTCACGAGGCCCCCCAGGGAACAGCTGGGAATTGAGGAGTGAAACACGAGCTATCTTGTTTTTCCACCTCTTCTCAGTGGAAACTTGTAGGGGAGAGCATCCCACCCTTGAGATTGGTCCGTGGTCTGAGCACACCTGTTGTTAATTGGCTAAGGGGCTGAGAGCATGCACGGTGTCCATGGGCGAACTATGCAGCTGGGAGAGCTTAAATGGGGACAGGAAAGTCTGAGGGTTCTCTTTTCCTTGCTCCTCGGGAGGGAGAAGGGGGCTCCTGGGCTCCCGCGGGGAGCACTAGCCCTGCATACTGAGAGGGGTTGGGTTCCTCTCTCCTCTGGAAGGAGAAGGGGGCTCCATGGGGAGAACTTGTCCCGCATGCTGACATGTAGCTGGTATCCAGAATAAAGCCTACACTTGTTTGACTCTGGAGGTCTCTTCTCTCGTACATTTTTCTGGCTGATCACCGAAGACCTGAGTTAGGTAAGAAGGACCCGGCAGCCCACGGCAGTTAGGCTGGACAGGGTGAAATTGTCAGCTTCACTGTCTCTTCCAGAGTCATCAAAGTCCACTGGCAGGACAAAGCCAAAATGATTGGTGATGGCTTGGGATGCAGTGGGTGATCTTGGCGTCAAGCTCTAAGCACTCCATAGCACCTGCTTCAGCTGCCTTCGTGGCTGATGGAAGAGATTGTTCTCATCTATCCATTCTACCAGGGGAAGTCTCCATGTGCTCGGGGTAGATACCCCCCTAACACACTAAAGGATTTGAGACCCCTCAGTTACCTTCAACCTGGTTTAGCCCATCTGCCAAAAAGCATGTGGACACTGCACATGCTACTGCTTCTTGGAGCCATAGGGGAATTTTAGGTGAATCAACTGGACACCAAAGGTAGATGAACAGCCCTGAAAAGGACTTGGCAGCCCTCGCACCAGAGACACTAGTCTTCCCCGAATACACCCTACACTCCAGAGAATCAACTATAAAGCTAGCTGAAATAATAAATAACATCAGCAAAGTTGCAGGATAGAAAATAAACCCCTGTAAAACATCAGCATTTTTATATATTTACCACAGTCTAGTAGGAAGATATAGAAAGAAATTCTGGTGGCAGCTGGGTGGTACAATGGAGTCAGGAGGATATGAGTTCAAATCCTACCTCAGAGATTTGACACTTACCAGCTGTGTGACCCCAGGCAAGTCACTTACCCCCAAGTGCCTTGCAGATAGAGAAGGAGAGGGAGAGAGAGAGAGGGAGAAAGGAAGAGAGAGAGAGAGAGAGAGAGAGAGAGAGATTCCATTTAAAATAACTTCAGACAATATAAAATACTTGGAAATGTATCTGCTAAGACAAACCCAGGAACTACCTGAACACAGTTACAACAAATAAAGACAAGTGTAAACACCTGGAGAAATCTCAGCTCCCATGGGGAGGCAGAGCCGACATAATAAAAATGACAATTCTACCTAAATTCATTTACTTGTTCAGTGCCACATGGCTCAAATTACCAAAAAAAATTTTATAGAGCCGGGAAATAAATGAAATTCATTAGAAAGAAGGGAAGGTCAAGACTCACAAGAGAATCAATGAAAAAATGTGAAGGAAGGTGACAGCAGTATCAGATCTCCAACTGTCTTATAAAGTGGCCATTATCAAAACCATCTGGTCCTGGCTCAGAAACAGGGTGGTGTACTAGTGGACTAAGTGAGGCACAGAAAACACAGTACTAGATGACCATAGCAATCTAGTGTCTGATAAATACAATGATCTAAGCTTTTCAAGGAGTTATTTGATAAAGGTTACTGGGAAAACTAGAAAGCAATTTGGCACAAGCTAGGTATAAATCTAATGGACGCGTAATCAGTTTCTTTCTGCAGTGATTCCCAAAATCATGATCAGGCATATAGAGCTTCTGGTGTTCAGTTTAAACGCTAATCTCTAAGTGCTTCTGACTAAGAACAACATATTCTCAACCTATCATTAAGTTGTCTGGAAACCCCCAGCAATGGTGTACATTTGTGTGCACCACTGATTCCCAGTGGATGGTCCCAGGCATGCACAACCCTCATTTGCTTTCTGTCACTGCCACAGAGGTGTGCCCTCCCTCACCAGTGTTGAAATCACCAGATCAAGTCGTTAAGATGTTTTTGTTCCTGCAGGACACGTGGCAGGTTCCTTAATCTTGATCCAGGATCATTAGGCATTCACATGACAAGTCATTGGGACAAATGGAAAGTCCAACAGACATAGTTTCTAGATAATTATATTTATTAATTATGGCTTGCAAATAATCAATAAACTGAGGTCAGTAGTTCTCTCAGAAACCAAAGACCTGCCCTCAACACTGAATGCTTAAAAGTCTTTAGTAAAGGGGTGGTGGTGGTCTCTGGGGGTGGAAATCAACTAGTGAGAGGCTGGACTATTAATGAGGTGGGCAAACTGTGTTGAGCTCCTCCTGCTGAGAGCATGACCTTATCATGAGACTCAGCTGCCTTCAGGAATCTCAACAAAAGAATCCACCTGTACCTAGAGCACTCAGGTTGGTTTTCCTTTTTATAATCTGGGTCACTTTAAATTCTAATGGAAAATTCCAGAACAGAGGCTTATTTCTTAAGGGCAAGAACTTGCCTAGACTGGATTCTGTTTGTAAGGTTTTCTAGTTGGGTTGCACCCAAAATCAAGAAGCATGTACCCAGAAGATTTGGGCTATTTCATCTATCAGCAGTGGGGCTGGTTTCTGAATGAGGAAATAGGAAGGGAAAAGTTTAAACCTAATTTAATTGGTTACTAGTATGAGAGCAAAATAATCAATTCTTTCACCATCTTGAAAAAAATTCTAGATTTTTACAAGCATTCTGCATAGGAGATATTTTTTTTAAATGATGCGTTAAGGTTACTTTCTGATTTGACCTTATCTTCGACCTATATTACTATTCCACTATGAAGCTGATTTTCAAAGGAATTGGTTGGCTACCTGGGTCATCCTTCAGTAGTTTCTGTGAGAATGTAGCAAGTGCTTCCAGGTAGAAAAAAAGAAAGTAAAAAGCTATTTTATACATAAACATGGTTTAAAAAAATAAAATGAAAGCAATATATACCATTGATCTTCAAGTGTATTTATCAATCAATACCCTACGTGTCATTAGCCAATTACAAAAAATACACTAGTCTACTACAAAACTTGTGTAAACTACTTAAATGTATTTTGTTGATGGGTTAGGGAACTAAGAACAAAAGTGAATTTCCATCTTTTCCCAGGAGAAGAATTTGTAAAATTCTCCTCCCATTTTTCCACCTCATACATGTGTATTGTGTTAGGTGGTAGTACAGAAGATAGAAACCTAGGCTTAGAATCAGGAAGACCTGAATTCAAGTCTGCCCTCAGACACTTATTAGCTGTGTGACCCTGGGCAAGTTATTTAATTTCTATTTGCATCCCCTTTCCTCAACTGTAAAATGGGGATCATGATAACATCTATATCTCAGGGTTACTGAGAGACTCAAATTAATTACTTTAAAATGATTAACACAATGTGGATCTGGGGTACTCCATCCTGAGACCTGCTCCATTGTGTTCACACGTATATGTCTGTACTCTCCCATGACTGCTTGCAACGTAAGTAACCCCAAACTGAATGTGCCAAGGTATCTTATGCAACCTGTTCTTAAAGGCAGCCGAAACCACCCCCCAACCCCACACACATTGTTACACATAAACTCCTAACCCTGGAACTGGGTAAAAGAGTTGTTGCCCCAAATCATCCTCCCAACAGGGACCTTGACCAATCATTTTCCCCCCGCCTCCCTATACTGTTCCTCATTTCCTAAAACCTATATAAACCTTGGGTCTGATCATTAAGGGACTCTTTTCTTCTGTGGGTTAGAATCCCTGCAAGCAAACTCAAACAAAACTAGTTGGTCCAAATCCTCTTTCTCAGCCAATCTCTTGTTCCTGTTCTTGGCATCAACACTAACTGTATTTGGTCATATATAAACGGTAGCTTTTTTATTTCCTTATTTGTGCTGATTCATAATGAAAGGCCAACATGGAATTTTCATAATTATTTTATTCTTAAAAATTTATCATTTTAAATTTAGGTTTCAAAAGTACAATTGACTTTTATATTTTATAATAAAGTCTAATATCAGTAGTAATTTGGAACTTTGGGGGGGCAGCATTATTAGTGTCACCATTATAAGCTCTAAATGCACACATTTCAAAGAATTTTCTGAGTAACAGATTAAGCGACCGTGAGGATCACAACACGCTTTTTGGTTGTTGCTTTGGTTGTTGAAAGGGGTTCTAAGGACAAGACATTTTGGAAGACTCCGTCCTGCCCTGGAGTCACAGTTGTTCATGGCACTGAACAGTTGTTACAGCATAAAGTATTCTCCTGGTTGTGCTCACTGCTCTCTGAGTCAGTTCAGAGAACTCTTTCCAGGTTTCTCTGAAACTGAGCCTTTCAGCATCTCTTCTGAAACAAGAAGGTTCTATTGTCTTTTTGGACCATCACTAACTCAGTCATTTACCAACATTTGGGCATTACCTTTCTTTCAGATTTTTTTGGAACAACCAAAACAAGGATCTATAATTTTTTGTTGTGCCAACATGCCTTTTCCCTCTTTCTTTTAACTCTTTAGTTTATAGGTCTGCTTGTGGTTATTGTCAATTTAAAGCTGAATGACTTCCAAACTGGATTACAGAATAACATTCTTCCATTTTTAATGCTGTGGGAATCTTCATATCAAGGGTGTTTCTTACATCCTTGTTGTTGGATTCTTTCTAAGGCATTGTGCTATCATCCTCATTTTTATGGGGGAATTTATCCCATTCTTATTTAGGACAATTAATTTTCTTTTCTCCATTATATTCTCTGATCATCTTTCCTCTTTGCTACTGTCTTCATCTTTAGAAGGAAAAAGTAGGTAGGGGGGAAGGGAATGGTTGCACACCAGTCATCTCTAATTGAAATGGCAGGATGCCCAGCACTCACCAGACAGTATCTTCCTTTGATCTCAGTTCCAGATGACTGGCTGTAACACTATCTAAAGATTTTTCAAATTTCCTCTAGCTGAAGCATCTTCTAGGGTAGTAACTTGTTTCCACCCCCAACCCCCAGAGACAATTAGGTGGTCTACTGGAAAAAGCATTGTTCTAGGAGTCCAGCAGACTTGAATTCAAATTCAGCCTCAAACACTTGCTAGCTGTGTGACACTGGGAAAATCACAGTACCTCTTTGTCTCAGTTTTCCTGTAAAATAAGGGGAATGATAACACCTGCTTCCCAGGGTTGTTGTGAGGATCAAATGAGAGAGTATGTGTAAAGCTCTTGGCACACATGGCACACAGTAGGTACCATCTAATTGTGAGCTATTACCATTGTCATTAGGAGTTTGATTCCCTCGTTCATAAGCGGCCATTCTTCTCTCTCTATGTACTCATATATGTGTCTAGTTGAACAGGTATTTCCACACCAAAACGATCTCCTTTGTCTAGGTAAGCTAAGAATAAGTTCCAGGATTTGTTGCTTATACTCAAACCATCTCCATGTTCATATGCTGGATTTTGAACTCAACACCAGAAACTGTCTTTTGCCTCTCTTTGTATCTCTAGGGTTTAACACAATGTCCAGAACACAGAAGGCACGTACTCAGTGTTTAGTGACTGACATACTGGATCTGGGACTGATACCAGGTCCCAACTGCTACCTCAGTGGTCTGGTCTCTTTCCTAATTGTCAAATGCATGTTTTGGCCTTAGCCCTGTTTCTATTTCTGGAACCTTATCGCCTACAATGAACGACCTTTGTCTGGTTTGAACTCTCATGGGACTTGACTAGAACACATACTGGGGATCACAAAGGGTTCTAGACTCCTTGTACTATGGCACAAATGGAAGTCTCTGTCTTCCATCTCTCTAAAGTGAGGGTCACCTACATGAATCTGGAAAATGATTCTCTAAGAATCAGAGAAAGAATGGGCCACAGAGATAAGAAAGGAACTTGGGCTGATGACTTATGCAAGCCTCAGCCTTGAATTACTTCCAAGTAAGGTAGTAGTCATCAGTCATATTCATGTGATGCTTAATGGAGACAGAAAGAATCATGAAACCCAGTTGACTGGGTCTACTACAGATTTAGGTGACAGAATTTCAGGTGGGGCCTCACCATGGCAAGGCAATCCTTTGACACCTCACCATCCCACATGCCACTGCAACTTTCCATATCTATTCACTCCCTGCCAAAGTTTCCTTATGGCTTGCTCCCCACTCTACCCTCTCAGCAGAGAACTTAGCCTTACATTTCACTGAAAAAATTGGACATTTATCAAGAACTCTGTTCCATTTATTACCCACATAGGAATTGTTTGGGAATTTGGGGGAAGTAGGAAGAAAGAATAAGGACAAAACTGCTATGCTAGGCAGGACTTGGAGATGTGAGCTACACATTTATGCTTGTTAAAAAGAAGAGCATATGAAAGACTAGATGCATCCCAAAGAAGAAGGGGTTGTTTTGGGAGGATGGGGGTGGGGAGGCAGGGGATGGTTCCTTCACTGATGCAAAGCTCCATGATGAATTTTCAGAGATTTTGCATACAAAATTCATGTCCAGGTAGAGATTAGACTACATATAACCTCTAAGATTAGTTCCAAGTCAAAGATTCTGCAACACTGGTTTGATCTTTGACTTGATGCTACCTAGAGTTGTTAAGAAAATAGCTTTAGGAGTAACAAAGGAAACTTGTAGTTTCCTATAACACAATGCAAAGATTTTTAAAAACATACCAACATTTATTTGTTACTCGATATGGTCAATAGAATTTTATACATCAATATCTTCATTATATTACATTTCTAGTTCATTTATCACACATTAAACTTATTTAAAACTGAATAAGTCTAGCTAAAAACAGAGGAAAATGCAGAAAAATAGGAGAATAGCAGGAAATTCTAGAAAAGTAGACAAAAAGACTGTCTCTCAAGCATAGGAGACCAGCTCTTTTGTCTATCTAAGAACTGACAAATTCTCAAAACCCTGCACACCAGGAAAGGAATTAAGATACTCCTCTGATGGCAAAATCAGTTACCAGGAAAGAGTTCCTTACCTAGGAAGAGCAGGTTCTGGGATTTCTCTGCCATGACATTCTTGTCAAGCTCTTTCTGAGAATGGATCCAGAGGTGCTTGTTTTCCTGGGTAAAATCCACAGTCACATCCTTGAATGTCACCAACTCCTAAACCATCAAAAGCCACATAAGTGAGAGATCAAAAAGACTTCAGAATTCATCTACTCCAACTATAATCAACCAATGGGAGAAAACTGAAATACAGAGAAAGGAGCTGCCCATCAGTCCTAGCTTTGATGAATCTCAGAGCCAACACTCCATGGTCATTAAAAGCTGAAGGAAATCATTTTATATTTTCAGTCGGAATAAAGTTGAAAAAATGTTTTACTATAAAATGCTAGTTCCTAGAGACTCAGGGAGAAGGTATATGATCTATCAGGACAGCATGAAGATCTGTGTAGGGGAAAGAGAAATGGTGACATGAAATTTCTTCCTCATTTGAACTGAAATAAGTGACATGCTAAGAAAATGTTATGAAGAGTTTGTGGAAGCTAGCAAGTGCTGTGCATTGTGGGGATAAAACAATCCTATGATCAATGAAAAGAGCATAAAAAAATGGATAATATGAAGATTCTTAAGAGACATTAACCCAATTCTGAACTGAACTGAGTTACCGATTGTTATGCTGAGGGCTTGAGGTGACTCTGTTGCATAGAAGAATTAAAATGAATGGGAGAAACCATAAAACAAAACAAAACAGTACACAAAAGAAAACGGTCTGCTTCATTCTCTGATCCAAAAGGCATTTTGCCTCAAAAGTCCAGTGGGAATTTTTTAGGTCCTAGAATTGCTATGAAGGACTGTCTACCAGAAAACTTCCTCACAAACTGTGGTTATTGCTGTGTACAAAGTTCTCCTGGTTCTGCTCCTTTCCCTCAGCATCAGTTCATATAAGTCTTTACAGGCCTCTCTGAAGTCTCCCTGTTCATCATTTCTCATAGCACAATAGTATTCCATTACATTCATATACCACAATTTATTTAACCTTCCCCAACTGATGGGCGTCCCCTTGATTTCCAGTTTTTGGCAACCACAAAGAGAGCTGCTATGAATATTTTTGTACATGTGGGACCCTTTCCCATTTGTATGATCTCTTGGGGATACAGTCCTAGAAGAGATATTGCTGGGTCAAAGGGTACGCACTTTTTTGTAGCCCTTTGGGCATAGTTCCAAATTGCTCTCCAGAATGGTTGGATCAGTTCACAGCTTCACCAACAATGAATTAGTGTTCCAATTCTCCCACATCTTCTCCAACATTTATCATCATACTGTTTTGTCATGTTAGCCAATAGGTGTGATGTGGTTAAGGTGACTCTGGATGTGATATGTCATGGCCAAAACATTTTATGTCTTTGTTTTATCATTGCTTTCACTTTTTAATGGCATATATTCCTTAATTTTCATATTTATTTGTATGAAAATAAGAGTAACTATGAGAGGGGAAAGGAGGGTACCTTTATTTATTAAAAATGCAATATTTTATTAACTGGAGTTGGGGTTTAAGCTAATTCATAAGAAAAATATTGACAGCTTATCAAAAATAAATGATCCAAACATACCCCTTGGTATATTTGGTTATACTTTGGGTGTCCTTGGTATGTTTGGTATACTTGGGAGATCAAAAGCTAAGAGACAAACTGATGGGTGACATATGGGAGAGCTTGGACTGATCTGAAAAGACCCTGATACTTGGAAGGGTCATCTAGTTCTCCAACCTGCTCCAAGTTGAACATGTGTTTGGCCAATTGGATGATGCTTTTCCCTTTCCTTTTCTTTCATTTCCATCATAGAATTCACTTGAATATACATTCTGTTATTTGGGAGCAATTCTCTATCATGTGGATAAAATTACTTCTTCATGTTGTCATCATTTTCATTTTTTTAAAGATCTGCTTTATATGTTATTCATATTTCGTGTTTAACGCCCTTTACGGCTGTAATTTTACTTCTGAACAACTATAGAATTTGTTGACACTTTTCAAGATTCCCAAGAATTTCCACGCCTTTCCTTTCACCAGGGTCCTGTGGATCCAGGGCTATTCCATTCTGAGAATTATTCTTGTTTGAGAATTATCTTTTTTACACCTATGTGTCTGTAGTCCCCAAAGTCAATGTAAAAAACCACTCCTCAGCTATAGAGAAATTCAGGTTGAGTTGGAACAGAATTATTTACTAAAAGGGAAAAATCCCCCACCCCCAAATCCAAAGACACAATGCAGTCCACAGCCCAAGAGGGGCAGAGGCAATTTATGCTTGAAAACCACAACAGTGAGAGGTTATAGTAGAGAAAAGACAATCCTTTCCAGGAACAGGCAGGTCACAGAAGCAGGATGTTTTGCAGGAACAGCTGGCCAAAAGGCTGGTTTAAGCCAGTTTGGGGGGCACAGTTCAGCAAGGTCAGCTAGTGAACATCAGCAAAGGTCTCTGGGATGGAAGAAGACTTTTGGCTCACTGTAGGCTTCTGATTGGGTCCTTTTGGCAAATAGGCTTACTCTGTGTCCCCTGTATCTGTATGTAAGGTATATCATGGAACACAGGCATGGTAGTCTCAAGAATATTTCCACACCCAACATCATTTGCAATGCAAGAAACTCAAAATAGGAACATGCCACATTATCCTGTCTTGCAACCTGTTCTGGGAAACAGCTGACCCTGCCACTGAATCTCCCAAAGAGAAACTCCTATCCCAGAAAAATGGGTCAAGGAAGCCCCAGCAATAGGGACCTTGTTCAATGGATTTTTACCCCATTCCCTTCCACTCCTCTGTGTACCCTCCCTGAATGGTGTGAACTCTCCCTGAGTGGGACAGCCATCCTCCTGTCAAACTGAATAAACCTTGCTTTGGTTCACAAGTTTATGGAGCCTATCCTCATCACCTTCCAGTCTGGAATCACAATTCTTCATTTTATCACATTTATTCACAGTGTGGGCCCACACTAACACCATCCTTTTACTGATTGGCAATTGGTTTTCTAACTCAGTCCTAACAGAAGTTTTTCCAAACCTCTTTCCTTCTCAATCCTCCCTCATTCATCCCTCAACACCACATGTGGGGCCATGGACTCTGACTCCCCCCATCTCTGAATCTCTCCCTTAGCTCCCCCCTCCCTTGTGTGCTCCAGTGTAAGGGGGGCCTTCTGCCCCCTCCCTCCCTTTCAGCTTCCTTTGGGGGCTTCTCTTTTTCCATCAGATAGTAATCTCCTTGAAGGCAAGGACCATCCATTTATGTCTTTCAATGCTCAGCCCTTAGCATAATATCTGTTACTTGGTGGGTAATGAAGTAATGCTTCTTGGTCACTGACTATTATAGAGTACCCAAACAAGCACTTAGGGGCTGTTAGGTGGCACCATAGTGCTGTGTATGTGAGTGAGAGAGAGAGAGAGAGAGACAGAGAGACAGACAGACAGACAGACAGACAGACAGAGACAGAGAGACAGAGAGAGAGAGACAGAGAGGAAAATGAGGATGGATCGGAAATGGAGAGAGAGAGACAGAGGAAATGGATGATAGGCCCCTTTTTTATCCCAATCAGTTTTCAACAGCTAATAATTTCATTGGGTAGTGACTGTTCATAATTATTAATATTATAATTGTTTATCAATATGTTTTTAGTTCACTCAACTAATACATGTATATTCAGGAATAATAAAATAGGCTATGTTCTTTCTTATAAAAAGTCAAAACTGTATATTACAAAATCATAAGTTCACTTGCTTAATCAAAGGAAGCTAACTAGAAGACCTCCACCCTTTCTTCCTGCTGACTGGGCATCCAGCCCAGCACAATACAGGTGACTCAATGATTTGGAAAGTCTCCCCCACATCCCCCGCATTTCATTGCCCCCTCTGTCCTTCATCACCCCCCTCCTTATTGCCCAACGTGGGGTGATGTCTATGAACATTTGGCCAATGAGTGACTCTGGTTGTCGGCCTGCAGCCTGACTTTCTACAGGCCCATTGGCCCATGTAGATATTTTAACATCTGTTTATCAGCCCAGCGCAGGGATCAGCTCATCGGTTTGGTAGGGCCTCCTGCAAGGTCTGTCAAGGTCTGCTCATTAGCCCATTTGTCAACCAATGGGAGTCTGTACTTTGTGTAGACCCTCCTGGAGGATCAAGGGCAAGGTGGACCCTTGTATTTTTAGTTTGCTGCCTCTGTATTGTTTGGGTATCAAGCAGTAAAACTAAGGCCCTGGAGGAAGATGGTGAAGAAGATCTGAAGTGCTATTCACGAAAGGTTTAATAAACTGTTATTGACTCAGAGCTCTGCCTCAGTGGGTTTTGGTTTTGGTTTTTGTTCTTTTGCAAATTGGACATTTTGGGGCCCACAGATTCAAGTGGGGATAGAATTGAGGCTGGCAGACATACCACCATCCTCTGGCCATAGCAGAATGGACACAGTTTATCCCTATTTAGTCCCTTGTGATTCCTCAGTCATTTTTACCTTTTTACGCTTTTCTTGAGTCTGTGGTTTGAGTGTCAGATTTTCTGTTCAGCTCTGGTCTTTTTTTTTATCAGGAATGCTCAAAATCCTCTATTTCACTGAACATCCATATTTTTTGCCCCATAGGATTATACTTAATATTGCACGGTAGGTTATTCTCGGTTGTAATTCTAGATACTTTGCTTTCTAGAGTATTGTATTCCAAACTCTCCATTCCCTCAGAGTAGCGGCTGCTAATCCTGGTTGAGCCTGACTGTGGCTTCGTGGTCCTTGAATTCTTTCTTTCTGGCTATTGGCAGTATTTTCTCCTTGACTTGGCTATAATATCTCTGGGAGTGTTCATTTTGAGATACCTTTTTAGTGGTGACCCATGAATTCTTTCAATTTCTACTTAATCCTCTGCTTCTAAAGTATTCAGGTAGTTTTCCTTCAGAATTTCTTGAAATATAATGTCAGGCTCTTTTGTCATTCATGGCAGTCCAGGTAGTCCCATGTTTCTTAAATTCTCTCTCCTTACGGATTTTTTGGGTTTTTTCCCCATGAGATATTTCACCTCTTTTGCCATTGTTTCAGTCTTTTGATTTCCTTTAAATATCGCTCATTATCTCACAGAATCAGCCTCCATTTGGCCAGTTTTTTACAAGAAAGGAATGATTTTTTCAGAAATATCATTAATTGTCGTTTCATAACTTTCTGGCAGAGCACAGTTTTTATCACGTTTTTCTTCTACCCCTTCTTTGATTTCTGAAATCTTTTTTTGCTCATTTTACTATTTATTTTTTAGTGTATCTAATTTTTATTTATCTAATTTGTTATTTAATTATTAGTGGGTTTATGTTCCATCTGCAATTTTTCATCGAGGGTTTCCTTGTAGATGCTGCCTAGTCACTGTCATTTGTGTTCTGGTCGTGAGCTCCCCATCACCATAATGCTACTTGTGGTCAGGATCTTTTTTGTTTCAAAATATACTCTTTTAATGGTCCTTCAAGGACAGAATTTTAGTACAAGATCTTTAAATAATTCCATGTAACAAATATATTGTAACTGTGTCCATATCATCAAGAATAACCACAAAATATTTCTCATATTCTTATCTCAAGACATCAAAACCCCAAACTCCAAAGCCGTTTTACTTTCAAGCCCCACTTGCTCAGTCTTCCCCTCTTTCTTTCCAAAAATCTTTCCAGTGGACTTGGATTAAATTCCTTCAAACAGAACCTTTCTTTTTCTCCTTTCATATTCTGATCTGTTTCCTCGCCTTCATTCCCAGAATATCTATAAAACCCACCTTCATTCCGCTGAATTGTAGCTTAACAGATTTCCTTATTTGTAAGGTTAATGATAATATTGCTCCTGCCTTCAGGGTTCCACAGAGCTCACAACCCCATGGGCTTATTCAATTTCTAATCGTTTAGGTGGAACCAGAAAAATCCATGAGGAGAGAGAAACTTAAGAAAGATTGGATTACCTAGATTGCCATGAATGACAAAAGAGCCTGACATTATATTTCAAGAAATTCTGAAGGAAAACTACCTGAATACTTTAGAAGCAAAGGATTAAGTAGAAATTGAAAGAATTCATGGGTCACCAGTAAAAAGGTATCTCAAAATGAACACTCCCAGAAGTGGGTCTAGAGACCCCCAGCAAGAAGGGCATCACAGAGACACCTGAGCAGGAGGGTTAGGGCTAGACAACACTATCAGAAGGGGTGGGGTCAGAAACCCCCAGGAGGAGGGCCATGGCTAGAGACATCTAAGCAGGGGAGACCCTAGCAGGAGAACTGAGTCTTGCAACACTGCCCACCTCCACCCCTACGAGTGGGTGGGGCTTGTCGTTCTTCCGGTGGCTTTCCCCCTTTACTCACTACTCTGTCCCCCCACCCCACCCCCCGGGAGCAAATGAGACACGAGATAGGCCACTACTTAGGCCTAGCTTTTGAGACACCGCTTCCCCTTCCAGCTTTTTTCCCCCATACCATTTGGGGGGGTTGGAGGAGAGAGAATTATTTTTATGGCCCGAACCGTATTATAGCCAAAAACAGTTTGGAACTCAGGCCCCATTTTCTTTCATTTCCATAGCCACGGGACAGGAGCGCCCCCAAACTAGGAGAGCGCAGAAACAGCCCCCCCTTAATCAACGTTTCCTTCCGGTCGCTCGTGGAAAAGGGGAGGGGGAGGTGCGGCGGGAGCCACGAAGGGGAGCGGGGTACGGGCAAGGTGGGGGGCGGGGCTCAGGTTGGGGCGGGGGGGAAGAAGGGCTGGAGCACCCCAGCCCCGGGCAGTCCGGCTCAGAGGCCTCTGGGACGCAGAAAGTCAGGAGGGGGTGGCGTGGTCTACACCTCTCCCTACAATTCCAAGTGGTTTAATCCGCAGGGCTCCTTACCCGCCGCGCTGTCTCCCTCGGAGCATCCTGTGCCAAGTGAATGAATAATCAATTTATGAAATGAAGGAATGGGGGTAGGCGCTCCTGGTTCTTTGGGTACTCTCGGGAAAGACCACGCTTGGCAGCGGAGAAATGGGCGGCCCCGTGACTGCGGTGAAAAGCGGGGAGGGGTACTGAGGCAGAGGGCGTGGCTCGCGGAGGGAGAGGGGGAGGAGGAACCAGAAGAGCAGAAGGGTAAAAGGACGGGACACCCCACTTCGTTAGATCTGGGGGCGTGGGGGATGAGGTCGCCTTTTTATAGGGTTTGGGAGGCCCGCTCATTTACATGCCCAAACCTTCCCAAAGGGAGAATCCCACCGGGGAACCCGCGCAGGCCAGGGCGGGCGGGGCGCGGCGGATTCGCTACATGTTAGTTATTAGGCTGTGATTGTGGTTACTTTGAGATACAATGTATCTAAATCCTGCTCCTTCTGCCTGGGGCCGTCTGCTTGGGCCCTCCAGCTTGCCCTGGGCCATCTTATTTCCTGCTAACGTTTCCCGACTGGATGGGGACCAGGACTCGGTAACCGTTTTTAACACACCTAGAAAGGTCTCAGAGTTCGGCCTCCCTACCCCTAGGAGCTCCCCTCCTCTTGCCTACCCCCCCACCCCCCCGGACCCAGGCAGTGAAGCGAAGCGCCTGCTTCCTAACCCCTCTTCTTTCAGAGCCTCCAGAATCTGGGTAAGAGGGCTGAATCCCAGACTAGATTTTGTGTCACACTTCCCTTGGTCTTTCCCATCTCCGAGCCCTCCACACACCCAGCCTTCCTTAACTACTCTCCCTCCTGTGGTCCACATTGTGTGTGTGTGCATCTATGGGGGCAGATTGTGTGTGTGTGTGTGTGTGTGTGTGTGTTGTGGAGGGGGGGGGTGCAGGGAGGGCAGAGGACCAGTTGAAGGGAGATCTCAGATTCAGGGGTCATTGAGGCTCTGGCTGATCTCATCCTATCTGGGACCTCGAAGCTCCTTCTGCCTGCAGAGTCTGTCCCTGTAGGAAGAGGGAGGGCATTAAAGGAAAAAAGGGTGGGACCACCCCCATTTCCAAGCCTGCCCCTACCTGTTTCCTTCATCCCTCTGTAAGTTGGGGTCTCTGTTCTTGGAGCAGGGCCAGGGCCTCTTGTAGGATTTCACCCTCTGTAAATCCCTGTAGGCCAGTCTCCTATTCAGAAAAAGAACGGAAGGACCTCTGCCCCTCTGGGATCCTTCTCCCTCCCCAACTCAGCCTGCAAAAGACCCAGGCCTGGCCCCAGCAGGGAGCCTGGGAGCCCCTGGGAGCTTCTGAGCAAGTTCTGCTTATCTTACTCGTCATTATTTCTTTCAAGTCTTTCCATGTTTTCCTAAGATCATTGAGCTCATCGTCAGTAGCATTCCATCACAACCATATAACACAACTTGTTTAGCCATTCTCCAATTGACAGGCATCATCATTTCCAGTTCTTTGCAACCACAAAGAGAGCTGCTATAAATATTTTAGAAATATAGATTCTTTTTCCCTAATCATCTTTGGAAACAGACTTAGTAGTGGTATTGTTGGGTCAAAGAGTGTAATTCCAGACTGCTCCCCAAAGTGGTTGGATCAGTTCGCAATTCCACCAAAAATGCATGTGTCCCAGTTTTTCCACATCCCCTCAAACATTTGTGGCTTTTCCTTTCAATCATTTTAATCAATCTGATAGTCATGTCATATCAAATGAAATCATGAGGTTGTTTAATTTGCATTTCTCTAATCAATAATGATTTAGAGAATTTTTTCATATGACTAAATTGTTTTGATTTCTTCACTGGAAAACTGCCTGTTCATATCCTTTGACCATTTATCAGTTGGAGAATGACTCATATTCTTATAGGTTTTACAAAGTTCTTCATGTATTTGTGATATGAGACCTTTATCTGAAATACTGTCCATAAATTACTCTCCCCCAATTTGCTGCTTTCCTTCTGATCTTGGCTACATTTGTTTTATATGCACAAAACTTTTAAATTTAATGTAATCAAAATTATTGATTTTACACTTCACCCGGCTCCCTATCCTTTGTTAATTCATACATTGTTCATCTATCCTTAAGTCTCTAACTAATATGTTCCATGTCCTTCAAATTCTCTTGTAATCTCTGTCTAGATCATGTATCCATTTTGACCTCATCTTGGTAAATGGTGTAAGTTACTGGTCTATTCCCAGTTTCTACCAGACTGCTTTCCAGTTCTCTCCCCCACCAATTTTTTTTAACCAAATAATAAATTCTTATCCCAAAATCTTGAGTCTTTACACTTGTCAAATACAAGGTTACTATATGTATTTGCTGCTGTAAGTTGTAAATCTATTCTGTTCCATTGAGCTTTACCAGATAATTTTAATAATTACTGTCCTATAATGTAATTTTAAGATATGGTGCTACTAACTCTCCTTCTTTTCCATTTTTAGATAGATCCTTTGACATTTTTGACTTTTTGTTCTTTGAAATGAATTTTTGTTGTTTTTTCTAATTCAGTAAAATAAATTTTGGTAGTTTAATTGGAACGGCATTGAATATATAAATTATTTTAGGTAAAATTGTCATTTTTATTACATTGGCCCCAGCCTACCCATGAACAATTAATATTTCCCCAATTATTTACATCTGGCTTTATTTGTATAAAACTTTTTAAATATAATTTTGTTTACATAGTCTCTGAGATTGTTTTGGCAGGTGTACTCCTAGATATTTTATAATGTCTAGAGTTATTTTGAATGGGTATCTTTTACTATCTCTTTTTGCATGATTTTATTTGAGATATATATATATATGTATATATATATATATATATATATATATATATATATATATATATATATATATATATATATATATATATATATATATATATAGGAATGCATGATTTCTGTGGATTTACTTTATATCCTGTTAATTTGCTAAAATTACTCATTCAACTAAGTTTTGGAGTCTTTAAGATTTTCCAAGTATATCCTCATATTATCTGGAAAAAAAGAGATAATTTTGTTACTTTGTTCCCTTTTCTGATTAATTTTATTTCTCTTTCTTCTCTTCTTGCCATTGCTAGGCTTTCTAATACAACACTGAGTAATACTGGTGACAGTAGGCATTCCTGTTTCACACCTGACCTTGCTGGGATGGCTTCTATCTTATCCTCATTATAGTGGTACTTTCTTATGGTTTTAGATCAGTGCTTTATTATCAATTGCAGGAGAAATTCATTTATACCAGTACTTCAAGTGTTTCTAATGGAAAAGTGTGGTACTTCTCAAAAGCTTTTTCTGCATCTATTGATACAATCATGATTAAAAAAACTTTTATGGTTGATATAATCAGTTATGTTCAGTTTTCCTTATGGTAAAGCATCCCTGCATTCCTGGTTAAATCCCACGTAGTCATAATGTATACTCTGTAATATTTTGTAATCTTTTAGTTAATATTATATTTACAAATTTTTGCATGGCTATTCATTAATGAAATTTGTCTACAATTTTCTTTCTCTATTTTTACTCTTCCTGGTTTTAGATATGAGTATTCCTATTATTTTTGTTTCATAAAAGGAGTTTGGGAGGATCTCATCTTTGTCTATTATTCTAAATAATTTAATATTTATTAAATAATTTAATTTAATTAATTTAATATTATTAAATTAAATTAATTAAATATATTAGTAAATATAATTGAATAAAATCAATAATATTAATATTTTTGTAAATATGCTCCCACTTCACTTAAATTATTAAATTTACGGGCATAGAATTGGGCAAATTAGCTCCTTATAATTTCTTTCATTTCATCTTTGTTAGTGGTTTATTCACCCTTTTCATTTTTGATATAGTGATTTGATTTTCTTCTCTGTTTTTTAAATCAAATTAATCAATGATTTATCTATTTTTTTATCTATTTATTTTTTACTATTTGTGAATTTCCCTCCATCTAATTTTTTACTCACTATTGTCGTTTTGGGCCTTTTTACCCTATCCATAACATTGTTAATTTTATTGATTTATTATTCAATTTTATTTTTAATATACTTAATAAATTCTATTGGTGAAGTTTTGAAGTCATTCTCTTCTTCTGGGTTTGGGCCTTGAGGGTCCCTGTCACCCAAGGAACATTTGTGGTGGTTTTATTTCTTGTCTACTTTTTCTTCCAGGCTCCTTTCTGACCATGAACTTGAGAATAGGGCCGGGATCTGTCCACATCCTGCAGGGGATGTCCAGAATGTTCTTGGTGCTGCTTTCTTGGGATCCTGAGTTTGGTGTTTTTCTAGAATGCTCAGCAAAGCTCATGCCAGGCACCTACAGTCTTTCAATGACCCCTCAATGGTCTGATTCCCTCTTCTCTTCCCCATCATGGATCTGAAAATTCCTGACCTGTGTATCGGTTTGAGCAACACATCTTTGGCCCTCCCCCATGTGGAGTTTCAGTAGGATATTAATGGCCCAGTCAGTATAAGGCAGCTGGAAAATTGGTCCAGACTGACAGAACTTCAGGGTCCTTTTTTTGTGTGAGATTCCTTCCCTGGTTGTGTTTCCACAGGCCTCACCCTGGGCCAGGACCTGCTTCTGAAGCCCCACTCTGCTCCTGGAAAGAGCTGCTGCTTTCCTTGGATGTGTTCTTTGCTCAATGCCCAGCCTAGGGCCCAGTACTTTCCCTCACCCTAGAACTGTCACATCTAGGGGCAAGTCCTTTCAGTTTGCCCTGGGTATCCAACCCAGAATTGGGCAGTAGGTGATAGGGTTGCCAGGTACCACCTGTTCCTGCAAACTGCACAAGTTTATGCTGGCTCTGGGCCTCCTTCTTAGCCTGCTGGACAGCCTGTCCTGGATCTGGAATGCTCAGCAATGCCCTTCCTGACTAGACCCCTTCCCCTGAGTCCACAGATCTCTCTCTGTCCCTCTACACTGACCTGGTTGGCAACAAGGCCTTGCTGTGGTTTCTTGGATTTCCCCTCAGTATTCAGGCTGGGCCGTGATGTTCTCCATTGCTTTGCAGGAGGTGTGGGATTACTGAGCTCATGACTCCCTTTCCTTCTACTCTTCCATCTTCCTTCATAGACGTTTTAACTGGTGACTTTTCTAGTCAGGTCCAGTGTCTGTTTTGAGCTCTGTGTAGGTGGAGGTTGGGGGTCTAAACCTGATTTCTATCAAACTGCTTTCCAGGTCTCTCTAATGTGCTTGTTAAAAGGGTAACCTTTCCTCCACCCATTCATGTTCTTGAGTTTACCAAGCTCTGGGCCCCTGCATTCAGTTCTGTTTTTTCTCATCTAGTGGGTTCCCCTTCATCTCTTATCACCTGATGCAGAGACAGAAATGAGTAGAACCTCATGAACCATACCCAGTGTATATGGTACAAACCCAGTGACTACAACAGTGTAAATGGGAAGACCGAACAAGTGGCCCTCTGAGTCACTGTCCAGAACAGAGGCTGTCTCTGAGATCAGGGAAGGAAAAGTGCTTCCCTCTTCACCAAGAGGCCCAGGGGCCTCAGAAGGTTATCTCTACCAGCCAATGTGCCCATGTGCTTGGATTCCCTGTCTCAGTTATTTTTATTTGTCACAAAAGAGGGTTCAATCTGGAGGGAGAGATGGTTGGTCTCCCCTCGTGTAAAGAGAAAATGCATCAATAAAACCTGAAAAGGAAGGAAGATGGGAAGGCCTCACCTAGAGCGCAAACAGGACTTCACAGCAGATAAGTTAGAGTTGATAGTACTCCCTGTAAATTTAATGGATGTGGGAGTGTTTAACCAACCTTTAGATTAGTTTGGCCCATCAGACAAATCTTGGTGGAGAGGAGCCTTGTGAAGTAGTCACCGTGGGAAGGCTTTTGGCTTGAACCTCTTTCTGACGCCCGGAAAGTCCCCGCTTTGGCCTTGCCTCATCTCTGGGATGTTGGTGGAAAACCCAACCTTGGAATCTTGGGAGAGGCTCTGAGCCGACCTGACTCTGGGAGGAGGCTTCCAGGGCAGCAGATGCTTTTGTGGACATCTGCTCCTTGAAGCGTATTTAGAACCTGTGGGAAGCGGGATTGGGTTGTCTGAACCTTGTCCTGTGTGGTTTAGACGGGATTTGTGTGATGTTTTTGAGACCAGCTTTGTTTCTTGGTCAGGACATGCAGATCACGCTGGTCCCAGAAGCCTTCAGGGGAGGGAATGAGGCAGGGGATTTTCTGGAATATGCCTTTGAGCATCCTGGGTATGTGCTGTATTTGGAAACTGCCTGCCAGCTGGCCCCTCAGCTGTGCTTTCCTTGTTCCTGGGTTCGAACTTTATGAAAGGTAGAACTCTGGGAGCTGGCCCCTATTTCAGCCCTGGCTTCTTCTAAAACCTGTCACCTCAAAAATAGATATGGAAGCGTGTGTCACATGCATGTATTTGTGTGTGTGTGTAAGTACTTGGTAGTTTGCTGGTTCTCTCCTGTTTTGTTCTCCATTCCTGAGAACTCCAGAGTCTGTGTTGCCTGCTGTACTAGGTGCTTAATAAATGCTTGTTGACTTGTTGACTTAAACCAATGGAATGTGAGCTCCTATTCAGTCTTTGTATCCTTAGCACAGAACCTGCTGGCTAGCACATAGTGGTTGTTGTCCTTCATCTTTGCAGAGGACCAAAATGACATCACCATGATAAAGTGAAATTTCAGTGTGTCTGACTGTGGCTGATCAGACCAACATGAGCTCGGAATGCTCTTCCACAGGTTGGGCACAGGTAGTCTGTGTGAATATCTGGGGTGGATATCCCAGATTTGCGCATCCTGCATTACTTTGTGCCGTCTCAGTTCTGCTTTGCTCATAGAGCACAGCACCTTTTCTTATGTGGGCACGCCATGCTGAGAAGTCCTGTGCCAGTGTCTCCCATGTTGCACGATCTAATCTGAAGTTCTGGAGAGAGACCTTGAGAATGTCCTTGTGTCTCTTTTTCTGACTACTATGTGACCCATGGGAGTTCTTCAAAAAATAGTCTTTTTGGCAAGTGTACATTTTGCATTCGAACAACATGGCCAGCCCACTGGAGTTGTCCTCTCTGAAGCACAACTTTAAACGCCTGGCAGTTCTGCTCCAGCAAGTCTGCCACATAGTAGGTGCTGAATAAATATTTATTGATTAATAAATGCTTGTTGAGTTAATAAAATTGAGTCCCCAGTTCCAGAGAAGCTGAGGCATTCTCTTTTCTGCCCCACTACTCAAAGAAGGAAGCCCGTTTTGAGTCAAGGCTGCCGTCTGTTGAGGCTAAGCTGGATCGAAGGGGTCACCTTGATACATATTATTCTGGTTTTATAATTTAATAACAATGATTTCATGGTTTTCATACTCACTGGTCAGACAATCCATCAGATAAAATCACTGCTGTATTAGAAAGGAATGACTTGTCACCAGACTTATGAAGCCTCCTTCCCCTGGAGCCCCACTCTCTGCCTTCTTCCCTCTGGCTCCTGGAAGCCAGCTCTGTGGGTGCAGGTCCCGGGTAGGTCAGAGCCAGGCTGCTGCTCACTGGTCTGGCTTCTACTTAACCTCCCTCTGCACTGGGTCTCTCCCCACCCCCCACTTCAGCTGTGAGAGATCTCAGTTACTCAGTGAACCACTTGGTCCCTTCAGAGCTGGACACCCTTCTTTCAGCAGCTTTTCCTCCAGTATTAATAAGATTTTATGACCTTACTCAAAGAGAAGGTCCCAAGGCCCTTACTTGATAAATTCCCCCAAAACTTTACAGATAAAGGAGAATTTACAGGGTCTTTTGTACTTTTCCAAAGAGTAACTTTTTATTATTAACTCATTTTAAAGTAAAATATATCCAATTTAATACTTACTAGTGTTTACACATTGTAACCACTCTCTCTTGCAGCTTAATTCATAATTTCAGAACATCCAGATCAAAAGAGGTGTGATTTTCCTTTCTTTTTTTCAACTTCAGATTTTTAAAAAATGATGCATAGTTTTAAAAGTTGGGCTGCAAATCTTCTTTACAAATTTACAAATGAACTACAGAAACTCACATATCTGTTTGTGATTTCCAGATAGCCAGTCTTGGAATTAGATTTCTTTTTGTTTTACTCTTAATAGTATTAAGTATTAGTTTTAATTAATTAAATTTAATCATTAAGTATTTTTTCCAGTTCCATGTAAAGATAGTTTTCAACATTCACTTTTAAAAGATTTTGAGTTCTAAATTTTTCCCCTCCATTCTCCTGCCCCAAATCATCAAGGAATCTGATGAGTTTATACATGTACAATCATATTAAACATATTTCCCTATTTGTCAGGTTGTGAAAGAAGAATCCGACAAAAGGGGAAAAACACAGTAAGAAAGTCAGAACACCAAAAACGAGAAAATTGTCTGCTTTGCTCTGCGTTCAGACTCCACCGTTCTTTTTCAGGATGTGGAGAGCACTTTCCATCATGAGTCTTTTGGAGTTGACTTAGATCATTGCATTGCTAAGAAGACCTAAGTCCAATACAACTGGCCATCACCCAGTGTTGCTGTTACTGGCTACCGTATTCTCCTGGTTCTGCTCACTTCACTCACCCTCAGTTCGTAGAAGTCTTTACAGGTTTTTCTGAAGTCCACCTGCTCATCATTTCTTATAGCACAATAATATTCCATTACATTCATATACCACAATTTGTTCAGCCATTCCCCCATGGATGGGCATCCACTCAATTTCTAATTCTTTGCCACTACGAAAAGAGCTGCCATAAATATTTATACATGTTAGTCCTTTTCCCTTTTTAATGGTCTCTTTGAGATATAGACCTAGTAGTGGTATTGGTAGACCAAAGTGAAAGCACATTTTATAGCCCTTTGGGCATGGTTTGAAGGTGCTCTCCAGGATGGTTGAACAAGTTCACAACTCCAACAGCAATGTGTTAGTGTCCCAATTTTCCCACATCTCCAACATTTATCATTTGAGAAGTTAATTTTATAAGGGTACAATTCCATCCCCCTCTAGGAATCATTTTTCAGATGAACATTTTTATACCATGGTTTCCCAAAAATCCCAAGAAGAGAAAAATTAGCAGCACACTATTAACACAAACAAGGTAACAGATTTAGAATAGGAAAGAAAATTGCCAGACAAGTGACATCAGTGAATTGGTGAATTATCTTCCACAGAAAAATCACTTCATCCTTCTGTCCATTTGCCACTCAAGACTGAGTAATTCTGATCCAATTACACTTAATTCTTATGACTCCTAAATATATCACCTTCATGCCAAATGTTGTGTATTTTGCATTGAGGGATGAGCTACCTGCAGAGGGACAAACGTCCGAAGACCGTAATGGAAGAACACAGAGGACTTCCAATGAGCCTATGTTCCAACGAGCATTAGGAGGAACTCAAGGCTGGATTCCCACTTAGAGATGGCCTATAGAATCCCAATTTTCCTAAGGACCCATTGTTGCCAGCACCTCAGAGTATAGGACCTGCTACTTTCAGTTAGGCTCCTGCCCAGGTTTATCCAGGCAGTCCTTCTGCTCAGGAGGAAGAGAGGACAAGTCCCAGAAACAGGGAAATGATGGTGGGGTAGGGGAGGAGGAGCTCTCAGAGACCACGGCCCTAGAGAGTGCTGTCCCGGGTGGAATAAGAGCCCGGGGTGGAGTTTGGAGTCCGGGGAGGGGTCTGGGGCAGGGGAGGGCTCATCCCCCTGAGGAAGGTAATTGACATGATGGAAGGCGGGGCTTGGGGCGGAGAGGCAGCCGGGGTCCTGAGCTCCTGGCCCTGGGTGTAATTGGAGGAAGGAGCCCATCCTGGGGCCTCGGGGGGGCGGGCAGAGTGGGGAGGACCCTCCCCAGGGCTGAGAACAGGAACTTGTGCTGAGATGGCTCCGCCTTCTACAATCCCAGGAACTGAAATCTCTCCGCCTTCCTCCCTCACAGCTGATATCTCCCCGTCTTCTCCTGGACCTGAGATCTCTGCGCTCTGGACGTCAGCTCTGTGGGTGCAGGTCCCAGGTAGGTCCGAGCTCGCGCCTCCCAGCCCTGCTGTCTAATGCTGGCTGCCCCTACCCATGCGTCTCCTCCTCTGACCACGTGGTCTGTGCCCCCTGGTCCGATCCTCCCCTCCAGGCCTGACTGCAAGACCAGCCTCCCTCAGCCAACGCTTTTCCAGACTCCAGTCACTTCCAGAAATATTCAGGGTCAACCTCCCCAGATTTAAGATTGGGTCACCGTTCCCAAAATTCAAACCTTACCCACGGAGACCCGGGAACCGTGTCGCCCTGCCCCCAATTTTTGATTAGAGATTGGGTTGTTCTTCTTTCAGACCAAGCCTCCCCCACATAAAGATCTAAAAGTTCTGTCTGCCCTGTCCTCAGGGCAGATGGATGCAGGAACCTGGTCCCCCTTTACCTGGACCCGCAGCTCCTGGCTGCTTCCCTATCTGATTCCAGCCACTGACTCCCTGTGTCTAGTCTCCCTTTGAGGGATTACAGCCCTGAGCTCTCCCAGAGGGTCCCAAAAGTCCTCCCCAGCTCCTAGTCAGACCCCAGTATACAAGCCTACTGCTTTCCCAGGCTCAGTGTCCCCCTGGAACCCTTCTGTCACTGCAGTGTCCCTGACCTCTCTGCCATGAGCTGGAGTAGAATGTCTTCCTGCCAGACCCTGCCTGGGTTCCCCTTCCCCAGGACTCCTGCTTCCCTGCCCCCTCTTCTTTCAGAGCCCTTAGGGTCCCTGCCAGGGGGCTGAATCCCAGACTGGATTGGGTCTCCCAGCCTCAGGCTTCCCCTGGATATTTTCTGGGGGCTCCATCCCAGAGCCCTCCCCATCTCCCACCTTCCTAAGCTTCCTTACTCCCTAGATCAAGCAGTCTTTTGTCTAGATAATGTGTGTGCATTAGTTGGGGAGAGGGGGTGCAGGGAGGGCAGGAGACCAACTGGAGGGAGGTCTGTGAATGAGGAGCCACTGAGACTCTGACTGGTCTCATCCCATCTGGGATCCCAAAGCCCCTTCTGTCTCTTGGGTCTCTGAAGGAGAGTAGGGGAGGGGAAGGGGACAGAAGAGAAGGTAGGAGAGGGTGGGATCATCTTTTCCAAACTCTACCATACCTGTGGGTTGGTAAATCCCTATAGACCAGCCTCCTCCTCTGGAACTACTGGGAAAGACTCTGCGCTTCTGGGATCCTTCCTCTCCAGCTCAGGCTGCAGAGGACCAAAGCCTGACCCACGCAGGGATCGTGGAGCCAGAGGGAATGGCCCCTGGGAGCTGCAGACCCCTAGCCCAGGTGAGTGTTCTCTGTCCTCAGATGTGACCAACATCATCCAAAGAGGCCATGCCATGGACAAAGACGGATTGTCTCTGAGGCTGGCACTCCCCTACCTATGGAATGTTTCTTAACAGAAACAGGCAGGAAATTGCAAACAGTAGTAACAACATCAGCCTGCTCTCCTGTGTTTTGAAATGATTCGAGGCACTTTGGCATCACAGGCACTAATCCCTACACCATCCCAATTGTCCTCCCATGTGCTTTTTTAAAGTTTTCCCTCATGATCTCTGAGTCACAAGGATGATCACCTCACTCATTCCTCTCTGTCCTGTAGGGGTCTTGTCTTTGCTCCTTTATCCATGTCTAGCACCCCTTCCCCACATCTATAGAACTGCTCCCCCCTCCCCATTGCTTCTTTGACCAAGTTCTTCTTGCCAGACCTGGAAGACAGGATGCTCTGCTTTTCCCCCATGCTACCCAAACAATTTATCCCTCTGGTCTACACTGACTGGTCCTGTCTTTTTGGTGGTTTGACTCTTAAGGGCACAATGAGAGGGCAGTGAGGGCTGAAAGGAGCAAATACTGTGAGCTCTAGCTGGGGCTTTGTGGTCCTGGCCTCCTTCGTGCTCTGGTCCAGTATTTCTGGAAAATAGGGGAACTCAAGGAAACAGGTTAAGTTGGCTTCTGGGCCACGTTCACATGTTCGTAGGCCTTTAGCAGAGCTGTTTGGACCAGGCCAAAGAAAAGAGTGCCTTCTTTATTTGTTAGTGCATTAGAATTTGTGAAGGGCCTAGGATTTCCCTTGTTAGAGAGGATATAAGGAAAGGGCTGCATTTGGGGAACTATTCAAAGTCATAGAAGTTTTCTTTTCCAGTGGGGAAAGGGATATTGAAGGAGACACTCAGTTCTTTTCAGAGAGGCATCAAGCCTGAAGAAACGATGGAGTAATTTAATCCACTTTTGACCATCCTCTTAACAACCCTATATGGGAGGTGTTTTTAGCATCTTTATTTCAGAGTTCAGGAAAGTGAGGTAAATAGAGGTTCAAGGCTTTACAATGGTCACGTAGTAAGTGTCTGAAGCTGGATTTCAACAAGAATCTTCATGATCTTCTACCATTTTCTAGGTCCCTCAAAATTGCCTTAGTGTGCCCATATTCCCACAACCCCTCCAACATTGACTAGTGCCTTTTTTTGTCACTTTGGTCAGTTTTGCCAAGTATGAGATGAAGCCTCAGTGTTGTTTTGGCTTACCTGTTTCTTATTAGTGGTTTGGAGCATTTTTTCCTGTGGTTGGGAATATGTGGTAGTTCTTCTTTTGAGAATTTTTGTTCATATCCTTTGACTATCTATTTGGGAATGGCTATTTGTTGTTTTTGAGTTGTTTCAGGCTTGTCTGACTCTTTGTGATACACTTTGTGGTTTTCTTGGCAAAGATACTGGAGTGATTTGCCATTTCCTTCTCCCAATTGATTTGACAGATGAGGCAAACAGGCTTAAGTGATTTGCCCAGGGTCACACAGTTAGTGTGTGTCTGAGGTTAAATTTGTCTCAGATCCTTGAGACTCCAGGCTCTTTGTCTCATGGGTAATCTAATTGCCACTGGCTATTAGTCTTTTTAAAGTAGTGTTTAATTTTTCTCCAATGACATATAAAAATATTTCTTATTTCTGTTCTGAGTTCCCCAGTTCTCAACCTAGTTCCTTTTGCCACTTCTACAGATAGTAAGCAATCATAAAAAGGTTATACATATGCAATCATGTTAAGCAGTTCCATATTAGTCATTTTCTGAAAGAAAACTTGAACCAAAAGAAAGAAAGTGAAAAATAGTATGCTTTATGTCTGTATTCAGATTCAATTAATTCTTTCTATGGAGAGGGATAGCATGTTTCATTTGGGATTGTCTTAGATCATGGTATCCCTGAGAATAGCTCAGTTTTTCACTATTGTTGATCATACAGCATTGCTGTTACTGTGTACAACATCCTCCTGGTTCTGCTCACTTCAATCTGCATCAGTTCATTTGGGTCTTTCTAGGTGTTTCTGAAATCATCCTATTTTTTCTTTTCTTACAGCACAGTAGTATTCCATTACCATCATACAGCACATGGTGTTCAGCCATTCCCTAACTGACAGACATCTCAAATTCCAATTCTTTGCCCCCACAAAAAGAGCTATTATAAATACCTTTGTCCTAAATAGGTCATTTTCCCTTTTCAATCTCATTGAGATACTGACGACTTATTGTTATTGCTGGGTCAAAGGGTATGCATAGTTTTATAGCCCTTTGTGCATAGTCCCAAATTCTTCTCCAGGATGGTTGGATCAGTTTACAACTCCACCAACAGTACATTAGTGTCCCAGTTTTCCTACTTTCCTCCAATATTTATCATTTTCCTTTTCTGTTTCATTAGTCAATTTGATAGGTGTGAGGTGGTACCTCAGAGTTGTTTTAATGTACATTTCTCTAATCAATAGGTATTTAGAGTGTTTTTATATGACTATAAATAGCTTTAATTTCTTCATCTGAAACCTGCCTGTTCCTATCCCTTGACTATTTATCAATTAGGTCATGACTTATATTCATATGAATTTGACTTACTTCTCTGTATATTTGAGAAATGAGGCCTTCATCAGAGATACTTGCTGTAAAATTTTTCCCAATTATCTGCTTTCCTTATAATTTTGGTTTCATTGATTTTGTTACTTCAAAAAAACTTTTAAATTAGATACAACCAAATTATTCTTTTTACATCTAGTAATGCATTTTTTCTGTTATTCAGTCCAAAATTCTTCCCTTATTCATAGATCCAACAGGTAAACTATTCCATGCTCCCCTGATTTGTTTATGGCATCAGTTTTTATGTCTAACTCATGTACCCATTTTGATCTTATCTTAGTATACAGTGTGAGATGTTAGTCTTTACCTAGTTATAGTGTTTTCCGGTTTTCCTAGCAGTTTTTGTCACATATTCAGTTTTGGGTCCCAAAACTTAGGGATTGGTGTGGCACTGAATAAATGGATTAATTTAGATGGAATTGTCGTTTTTATTATATTGGCTCAGCCTCCCCATGAACAATTCATATTTTTACACTTGTTAGGTCTGACTTTCCTTGTGTGAATATGTTTTGTAATTATATTCATATAGTTCCTGGGTTTGTTTTGGAAGGTAGATTCCCCAGTGTTTTGTATGGTCCACAATCATTTTAAATGGAACTTGTCTTTTGGTTCTTTTGCTCCTGGATTTTGTTGGTAATATATAGAAATGTTGATGATTTATATGGGTTTGTTTTATATCTTGAAACTTGGCTAAAGTTGTCAATTATTTCAACTAGTTTTGGAGTTTGTTCTTTGGGATACTCTAAGAATAGGATTATATCATCTGCAAAGAGAGAGATTTGTTTTCTCATTGTTTATTCTAATTCCTTCCATTTCTTTTTCTTTTCTTATTGCTCTGGCTAGCATTTCTAGTACAATAGTGAATAATAGTGGTGATACTGGGCTTATAATGGGCAACCTTCCTGCACCCCTGACCTTATTGGGAAGGCTTCTAGGTTATCCATATTACAGATAATCCTTGTTAACAGTTTTAGATGGGAATTACTTATTGTTTTATAAAAAACTCCATTTTTTCCTGTGCTCTCTAGTGTTTTTCAGGGGAATGGGTTTTGTATTTTGTCTTTTTCTGCATCTACTGAGATAATAATATCTTTATTTTTGGTTTTGTTATTTGCTAGGGTTGGAAGCTCAATTCCAGGTGGACAGTCTCGGGCGGGTAAAGGTGGGAACTTCTAAATCTTAGAGTTCTCACGAGACCCTCCAGGAAACGGCTGGGAATCGAGGTGAACCGAGCTATCTCGTGTATTTCCACCTCTTCCCGTGAGAAACGTGATGGGAGAGAGCTCTCCCCACCCTCGAGATTGTCCCGGATTGGAGCACACCTAGTTACCTAACAGGCACGGTATTCAGATGCAAACTATGCTGCTGCAGAGCTTAAGTAGGATCAGGAAAACCTGAAATCTCTCTTGGTGGGAGGGGCGCGGAGCGGTGAGGACAACAAGGCTCCGCTTTTCCCCTCTCCTCTCTCCCCTCCCCCTCTCTCCCCGCTTACACTTCTACTTCCAATCTCTTATTGTAAGATCTTTGCCTCCTTGGGAGATCTTTCTCTTTCCCTCCTAAGGAAGAATTTCCCTGCACCTGTAACTAGACCCTGAAATAAAGCTCAACCCTTGTTCGACTCTGGAACGTCCTTTCTCTCATACGAGCATCTGGTTTGGCCAACCGAAGACCTCGGGAGGTGAGGTAAGAAGACTCGGGTAGCCCTCAGGCCTCTAGGCCTGGCAGTTATTGATGTGATCAATTATGCTGATAGATTTCCTAATATTTAAGCAGCCCTTCATTCCTGGTGTAAATCCCACCTGGTCCTAGTGTATGATCTTTGTGATATTTATTCCGATAATCTTCTTGCTAGCATTTTATTTAAGAATTTTTATCAATATTCATGAAGGAAATTGGTGTATATTTTCCATCTGTTTTCATTCTTCCTGGTTTAAGTGTTAGGGACATATTTGCATGATAAAAGGAATTTCTCTTTGTCTATTTTTTCCAAGTAGCTTATGTAATATTGGAATGGTTCTTTAAATATTTAAGTAGAATTTACTTGTGAATCCACCTGGTCCTGGGGATGTTTTCTTTGGGAGTTCATTGATGGCTTGTTCAATTTTCTTTTCTAAGACTGACTTTTTCAAGTATTCTTTGCAATCCTGGGCAATTTATATTTTTGTAAATATTCATCCACTTCACTTAGATTGTCAGATTTATTGGCATGTATTTGGGTAAAATAGATCCTAATAATTGTTTTCACTTTGTCTTCATTCCTTTCACTTTTGATACTGGGAATTTGGTTTTCTTTTTTCAAAATCTAACTAACCAATGGTTTATCTATTTTGTTGGCTTTTTTCATAAAACCATTTGTTACTTTTATTTATTATTTCAGTGGTTTTCATACACCTAATTTTATTAATCTTTGTTTTGATTTTCAGAATTTCCAATTTGATGTTTAATTGGGGGTTTTTAGTTTATTCTTTTTCTGATCTTTTTAGTTGAGTGCCCAATTTATTAACATGTTCTCTCTCTGTTTGATTGATGGAAGTGGTTAGATATATAAAATTTCCCCCAGTACTGCTTTAGCTGCATCCCATAAATGTTGTTATGTTCTTTCATCATTGTCATTCTCTTTAATGAAACTATTATTTCCATGATTTGTTCTTTGATGCATTTATTCTTGTAGTATGAGATGAATATTTTTCCAATTAATTAATCTTTTCCAATTAATCCAATTAATCTTTTCACTGTCCTTTATTGAATGTAATTTTTTATCTCATACAACTTGACTAGGCTGCATTTTATATTTCGGCTTTTCTGCATTTGATTGTGAGGATTTATATTCTAGTTCATATTCCCAAACTGGATGATACTGGCCCTTGGGGAATGTTGAAATGATCCAGGGGGCAGGTAGTAGGCTTGGTTACAATTGGGGGAGAAATTGAATAAAAATAAGGGGGTAGTCGAAGCATAAGGAAAGGAGAAAAGATAAAGAAATTTTGAAAAACTGTTTGTACATGTTTTGTCTGTTGTGTAACAGAGTTAAAGTCATAGTGATTACATTATTTTCCAAATAAGCACATAAAATGCAAGTTATAACTGATCAGTGGTCAAGTCCACTAACAGATCTTAACAAGTAAGTGTTGGCAGGTGAGCTTGTGTTGGCAGGAGAATATGTCGCTTTCACATTGTCAGGAAGTCTAGCTTGCATTGGCAGAAATATGTGTGTGTAACGATTTGTTTGTAATATAGTACTATGTGTTACCTGACACAATATGTGTCATCAAGATTTTGATGCAGAAAACCCCCCCACAAATTTACAATAAATTATTGAATTTAAGATGTCATTTAAAAAGAATTATGTTATTGAAATGATGTAGAACTTTAAAAAAATAAATAAAATTAAAAAAATTTGGTTTAAGGGAAAAAATAAAAAAATAAAATTTAAATTAAAAAAAATTATTAATCAGAGTTGATTGCCACCCTCTTCCAAGGGTGTAAGCCGTGAGCCAATTGCCATAAGTGCCTTTGGCATTAAAGAGTGTCACTGAACTTTTATTAAAAGTGCTGGAATTATTAAAATGATTAATTACCCCCCCCAAAAAAGAAATGATGTGTATTTTTTTTGAAATGCCATTAAAGTGTTAAAGAAAGTAGATTTCCAGGGGGGTGCTTTTTTTTTTTTTTTTTTGCAAAGGGGTTGTGACTAAATAAGCATGGAACCTGTGCTAGTCCATGGGCAGTTTTTCTTTAAATGCCAAGTGTGTGTTCGTCCTTCATTGCCAAGTGTGTGTTCATCCTTCATTGCCAAGGAAGACCATGCCATCAGAGAAATAATGACATGACTTGCACTTGACTTTGTTTTGAGTGAGGGAGGGCTGTGCAAGTTACCAGCCTCACTTCTCCTCCAGAGCCATCTGAATCCAGTGACCAGATATTCATGAGGATGACTGGAGATGACCCAGGATGAGGCAATAGGGGTTAAGTGACTTGTCCAAGGTCACACAGCTAGTGAGTGTCAAGTGTCTGAGGTGAGATCTGAACTCAGGTCCTCCTGACTCCTGCACTGGTGTGTGTGGGGGAATGCCAGCATCCCCGAGTGGTTCAGTGAAGCGGTGATGAAGAAAAGACCACGGGTCAGGTGTGGAGCATAAAGAACAACTCCTGTTTATTATTCTGAGGGCAGGGGTTTATATAGATTTTCTGCAAGCAAGCAAGGTTATTCCCATGAGAACATTTTTAGTTTACTTTTATACTTCCTAATCTAGTTCCTCCAGTGATACAACCTTCAGGGATGCAGGCAGGGTCAGGATGTTCTCATCCTTTTCATATCAGGAGTACAAGTCTCAAGTAAAACCTGGACAGTACCTCACATTCTGGACTCCATCAATACTGGCCCTCTACACACTGGTGCTCTATCCACTGCACCACGTAGCTGCCCCTAAATGTCAAGTACTCCTGAAAATAAAGTATATTCCTTTCTGTTCCCATTAAATTTTCTCTAAAGTCTAACAATCTAACTTTTCTAAAATTTACTTACCTCCTTAACTTCTTTCTTGTTTATTTTTTAGTTAGGTTTATCTAGTTCTGAAAGGGGAAGGTTGAAGTCTCCCAGTTTTATTGTCTGTTTCTTCCAGTAACTCATTTAAGTTGTCCTTTCAAAACTTAGATGCTATACCATTTGGTGCATATATCTTTAGTATTGATATTACTTCATTGTTTTTGGTAGCTTTTAGCAAGAAATAGTTCCTTTCCCTCTCTTAATTAGACCTATTTTTCCTTTTGCTTTCTCTAAGATCACCATTGCTACCCTGTCTTTTTTTTTCTTGCTTCAACTGAAGCATAATAGATTCTGCTCCATCCCCTTACCTTTTACTCTGTGTGGATCTCTGCTTCAAATGTATTTATTGTAAACAACATATTTTAGGATTGTGGTTTTTCATTCATCTATCTACTTTGACTTTTGAATGAATTCATTCCATTCATATTTACAGGTATGATAACTAACTGTGTATTTCTCTCCATCCTATTTTCCCCTGTTTATCCTTCTCTCTCTCTCACCTTTCTTTCACTCTGTCCTCTCCTCTCCTCCTTATCCTGTTTTGTTTCTGACCAATGCCTCTTCCATTGCCCTTCCATCAGACCTGACTCCCCTGCCCCCATTGCTATCCCTTTCTACTTCTCTATAGGATGAGATAGGTTTCTATACGCAACTGAGAATGTATGTTATTCCTTCTTTGAGCCAATTTTGATATGAATAAGGTTCAAGCCCTCCCTTCTCACCTCCCGCATCTTCCTCTTCACTATAATAGCTCTCCTCTGCCTACCTCTCCCTTCTCTCTTCTTGGAATGCAGTTCTCTTTCTCATCACTTAATTTTGTTTTCTTGACTATCATGCCGTTACAGTCAATGAATACTGTCGATGTATACTCTTAATTGCCTTAATAGTCAAAAAGGTCTTAAGACCTCAGGTATCATCTTCCCATGCAGAAATATAAACAATTTAACCTTAGTGAATCTCTTCTGTTTTGTTTTTCCTATTTACCTTTTGATGCTTCTCCTGGGTCTTATATTTGAAGATCATTTTTTTGTTCGTTTAGCTCTGGTCTTTTTGTTAGGAATGCTTGATTATCTTCTATTTATTGAAGGTCCAGTTTTTCCCCTGAAGGATTATACTTAGTTTTTCTGGGATTGTGATGCTTGGCCTTAATCCTAGTTTCTTTTTCTTGCTAAATATCATATTCTATTCTCTCTAATTTTTTTAATGTAAAAGCTTCATAATTTTGTGTTAGTCTGACTGTAGCTTTATGACCTTTGAATTCCTTCTTTCTGACTACTTCCACTCTTTTCTCCTTGACCTGGGAGTTCTGGAACTTGGCTATAATATTCCTGGGGGGTGACCTTCATTTTGGGATCTTTTTCAGTAGGTGATTGGTGGATTCTTTCAATTTTCATTTTGTCCTCTGGCTCTTGATATCCAGCCTGTTTTCCTTGATAATTTCTTGGACACAAAAATACCAAATGTGGTCACAGGGGGTCAGACATAACTGAAATAACTGAACAACATAACATCCATATACAATATCTTGTAGAGTCCAGTGTAAGATGTTGGTCTAAAAAAAAAAGATGTTGGTCTAATCCTAAATTCCTTCATGAGTGCTTTTCAGTTTTCTCAGCAGTTTTTCTAACCAAATTAGGAGTTTTACCCTAAATAGTCTGTTTTCCACTTTACCAATGAGTTACTGAGTTCTAATGATTCTGATCTCCTTCATCTAATCTGTTCCATTCATTTCTCTCCCTCTGTCTGTCTCTCTCTCTGTCTGTCTGTCTGTCTGCCTCCCTCCCTCCCTCCCTCCCTCCTTCTCTCTCTCTCTCTGTCTCTGTCTGTCTGTCTGTCTCCCTCTCTCTGTCTCTCTCTCTGTCTGTCTGTCTCTATCTGTCTGTCTCCCTCCCTCTGTCTCTCTCTGTCTGTCTCTCTCCCTCTCTTTCTGTCTCTCTCTGTCTCTGTCTCTCTCTGTCTCTCTGTCTCTCTCTCTTGCCAATACCTCATGGTTTTGATGACCCCTTCTGTATACTATAGTTTGAGATCTGGAGGTGCTCTTGCCCTATATCCTTACTTCTTTTCATCATTCCCCTTGATACTGTAAGTCTTCTGTTTTTCCAAGTGAATTTTGTTATTTTCTTCAGGTCTGTAAAATATTCCATTATAATTTTGTTTTTATTGTTGCTGTTCAGTCATGTCCAACTTTGTGACCCCATTTAGGGTTTTCTTGGCAAAGAAATTGGAGTCATTTTCTTTTTCTTTTTCCAGCTCATTTTACAGATAAGGTACCTGATGCAAACAGGATTATGTGACTTGCCCAGAATCACACAACTAGTAAGGGTCTGAGGCCAAATTTGAACTCAGATTTTACTGACTCGACACCTAACCTTCTGTCCACTTTGCCAAGTAGCTGCCCCCATAATTTCATTACAATTGTATTAAAGATGTAAATATTATTGTTCAGTCTCCATTTGGGTTTGTGTCTTTTGTGGTCCATGAACTAACTTCCATTCTTTTTTATTATGGAATGAAAGGATATATTGATAACATCTGCTTTTTGCATTTGTTTGCAGTATCTCTGTGCCCTAGTCCATGGTTAATTTTTGTACAAGTTCCATATCTTTCAAAGAAATAAGTAATGTCTTCGTTATTTTTTTCGTGATTTTCTTTCTAAAAATATTTCAGGTTCTTTTTCATCATTTCCCATGTTGCTAAGCCCCCATTTACAGGATCAGTCACCCTGTATACTGAGTTTCACTGCTCTCTGGAACACAGTCTTCCATTCTCTCCTCATTCCTAGTGTGTTTGGAATGGTCTTGCATAGTTCAGTATCCTTTCCATTATATTTGAAAGTCTTTTTCTCGGTGGCTTTTAGAACTCCCTTAACCTCAAGAACCTGACAGTCTAACAGAGGAAGGCAATACAGAAAGGAATGATGAAAGCAGGTTGGAATGAGGAGAAGGCACCCCAAGAAAAGAATACAATGAACCAGTCAGTTAGAGAATTCCCAAAGATGTTGAGCCTGGTGAGAAGTGAAGTGTCTGAAATGAGCATGCTCCTTCAATGGAGATTTGGAGTTCATAACCCCATCCCATGGTGGTGAGAGATGGTTGTGGGAGACTTACAAAGGAAAGAAGTTTGGAATAGTAATTGTTGGGTGTGGGTTAGGGAATCAGAAAGCAGTTATCAATGAAAGGACTGCCTTCTTACAACGAAAGCTCACATGATGAGTACTATGCACTGGAGAATAGTGACTCAAGAGATCCTACTGGAAGAGAAAAGTTATAAATTCTTGGGGATCCCAACAAGCGCAAAGGATAAATACCTTAATTGTTTCAAAGTAAAATAATAGAATAAAAAGAGTTATAGGTGATCTAGGGGTTAAAAATAAACCATGAGTCAGTTGTTTTTAAGAAGAAATCACAATGATAAAAGTAATGGACAATTCTGTACATATGATGGAGAATTATTCCTAAACAACAGAATCTCTGATAAAGAGAATCATATGCTAATGATGAAAATGGGAGACCATCAAATTCCAAGCACATTGGCCAAACACAGATTGTGCATGTAGCAAATAGGAAATATGGATGACTGCTCCCAACTATCAAGGTAGTTTCAGATTTGGCCAACCTTATCCATAGGCTTCTTAACTCATTCTCTTGACTTTTGTTTTCCCAAGTTTCCAGAGTTCTAGAGGTGTGATTAGATCCTTTGTTTCTCCTGGGGAAACTGTCAGTGTCTTCCTCATGAGTTAGCTGGAACACAACCTATGCTAATTAAATTTTGCTTGTTTAATGTATGAAGGAACTCTCCACGATTACTCTTCTTTCTATGTAACTAAGGAGCAGAGTATGGATTGATTCTCTGCTGCTTGTGCTAATTTTGGTCTGACAGTAAGACCAAGAAAATAGAGGTTCTCCAAAAGGTCAAGGATATCAAGGGAATTGATTTTATAAAAAAATCAAGGAACGGAATCTAGCTGTACCAGATCTTAAACTGTGTTATAGAGCTGTAATCATCAAATCAATCTGGTACTGACTTGGAAAGAGAATGGTGGGTTGGTGGAATAGATTATGTACAAATTACATTATAGTAAATGACCATAGTAATCTGTTATATGATCCCAAAGAGCCAAGCTTTTGGAAGAAAAATTCACTTTTTGACAAAAACTGCTGGGAAACCTTGAAAACTATATAGCAGAAACTAGGCATAGACCAACATGTTACACTGTATACCAAGATATGGTCAAAATGGGTACATGATTTACACATAAAGGGTGTTATTATAAGCAAATTAGGAGAGCATATCTGTCACATCAATGGTTAAGGGAAGAATTTATAACCAAATAAGAGACAAAGAACATTACAAAATGTAAAATAGGTCATTTTGATTTTATTGAATTAAAAAAGTTTTTTTTGCAGGAATAAAACTAGTGTAACCAAAATTATAAGGAAAGCAGAGGACTGGGGAAATTTTTTTCCAATAAGTATCTGTGATTAATGTCTCATTTCTCAAACATGTAGAGAAGTAAGTCAAATTTATAAGAACACAAGTCATTCCCTAATTGATAAATGGTAAAAGAATACGTACAGGTCGTTTTCAAAGAAATCAAAGCTATCTGTAGTCATATGAGAAAGTACTCTAAATCACTATTTATTAGAGAAATGTAAATTAAAACAACTCTGAAGTACCGCCTCATACCTATCACATTGGCTAATATGACAAAAAGAGAAAATGATGGATGTTGGAAGGGATGTGGGAAAACTGGGACGCTAATGCACTGTTGGTGGAGTTGTGAACTGATCCAGCCATTCTGAAGAGCAATTTGAAAGTGTGCCCCAAAAGCTGTAAAACTGCATATTCTGTGATCTAGCAATACCACTGCTAGGTCGGTATCTCAAAGATATCAAGAAAAAATAGGGAATGGACCTGTCCATAAAAAAATATTTATAGCAGCTCTTTTTGTGGTGACTAAGAATGGGAAATTGAAGAGATGCCCATCACTTGAGGAAGGGTTAAACAAGCTGTGGTATATGATGGTAATGGAGTATTATTGTGCTTTAAGAAATGACAAGCAGGATGATTTCATGCAAACCAGGAAAGACCTATATGACCTAATGCAAAATGGAGTGAACAGAACCAAGAGAACATTGTACATAATAGCAATATTGTTCAGTGAAAACTGTGAATTACATAGCTCTTCTTAGCAATACAGTAATCCAAGACAATCCCAAAGGACTAATGATGAAGCAGACTATCCACCTCAGGAGAAGGAATGGATATTGGTTGAATACAGACTAAACCATGCAGTTTTTCACTTTCTTTAATTCTTTTTTTCAAGTCTTCCTGTACAAAATATCTAATATAGAAATGCTTTACATGATTGCACATATATACCCTCTATCTGATTGCTTACTGTCTCAAGGAGAGGGGAGGGAAGGAAGGATAGAATTTGGAATTCAAAACTTTAAATAAAAGACATGTTAAAAATGTTTTTAACATGTAATTGGGGGAAAATAAAATATATTTTTTGAAATTAAAAAAAGAAAGAAAATAGAGGTTCTCCACCATCCAGCATGGCACCGTACATATATGGAGCCATTGTTCACAGAAATTTTGAATCCTGTGAATAAGTATATTTTCCAGCATGTCCATTTAGGTAGTGAGGTTGTGAAAAGAAATAATCTTTTAATCATTATTTAATTATATTTGATTGTAGGATTTTTTACTTCTTTGGGAAAAGCTAACCCTGGCAGCTAAGTCAGACTAATATAGATATTCTCTTAAGTCTGAGTTACCTGTAGATATAGTGAATAGATAAACTGATAAAACTCAGTCATTTAGTAGCAGATAAGATACTGTAAGACACACATCTTTGTAGGACTAAAATAATCATGAGATTTTAAGACTCTTTTCAAAGGCTAAATTCCCCTTTGTGGCTACTTTAGAAAGGAGGTTGTTGAAAGGCAAAGCTCCTCTTTCTAGAATTAGTGGATTGGCTCCTTTTCATTTTTTTCTTCAGCTGGAGGGTAAGTCTAAGCTGAGTAGTGTAATCTAAGCTGGAGGATGGAGTGAGACTGCTCACCACAAACCACAAGCTCCTCTTTTCCAGTCTTTCTTCAAGCTATAGCCTCCTTTAAAACCATCCTTTTGGGTGCAAAACTTATCAGCTGCAGAGCAAGGACTTCTGGAGTATTCTCACTTTGGCTGACAGACTGATAGACACAGGATGAATCTGAGTCAAGAAAACATGGGAGGAGTAAGTGGTCAGATAACCTGCCTTGTCCAATTGCATTATGTTAAAAACACGTTTCCTAAGATGGTTGTAATTTTTCTCTTTCTCTTCTGTTATAAAAATAAACCCTGGAAATCACATCTTTGTCACAAATTACTAAGGAATCAGTTGACCTTAAAGGTAACCTGTCAACTGTTACAATTAGATCATTATTTACTAGCAAATTTTGTACCTCAGATCACTTTCTATTTCAGATAACTAGTTTTAACAGTTGATTCCTGCGTTGCTCGAGATAGCTCAGTGTTTGGGAGGCTGCCAAGGAAAGTGTGGGAGAGAAAAGGTATTAAACTGGGTACCAAATTGAAGGTCTACAGAACTATTGTGCTGACCTCATTCTTGTAAGCTTGTGAAAGCTGAACCATAAGTCATGATAGCAAACTGAATTTCTTCCATTTGAAGTATCTTACAAAGAATCCGAAGATCACCTGGTAAAATAAAGTACTGGACACTGAGGTCTTTTCTCAAGTTAGACTGCCAAGCATTCCCACTCTACTACAGAGTGCAGCTCTGATGGACTGGACATGTTGTTCAGATGCCAAAAGGATGTTTGCGTAAAGCACTATTTTATTGAGAACTCATGTAAGGAAGGCACTCACATTCTAGTCAGATACAAGTGATACAAGGACCTTCCCAAGGTCTCCCAGAAAAAACTTTGTAATCAATGGTGAGACATGAGAGACACTGGCAAAGAACTGCCCAGTATGGTATGCCCACATCAAAGAATGTCCTATGGCATGCGAGCAAAGCAGAATTACAGTTGCTGAAAGAAATGATGAGATGAGCAAATTTATAGCCATTTCCACCCCAAGTGTTCACATGGACTATCTGTGCCCAATCTGTGGTGGAGCCTTATGAGCTTGTATTGGTTTCGTCAGCCTTGGTCAGGCACAATGTACCTTGACCCTGACATAGTCATGTCATTTGGTCGTTTTTGAACACAAAGAAGAACAAAAACCACTAACTATGTAACTATTATAATAAAGAAATATATGCTGTTGACACATGAAAGCAGTCATAAAGTGAAGGCACAAGATGGATTGGTCATGACACATCATACCTGGGGTAGCCTCAGGCATGAATGTAACAACAGCTAACTCTCCTTCACTTGGCTGGAAAGTCTCATATCCCTCAGTTCAGTCCAGATTGCAATTTGTACCATTTATGAATCCTTTTCATGTTTGATCTAGAGGAGACTTTGTTACAGATTCTCAGGAAATGAACTAGATCTTTTCTTTTTCTTTCCTCTCTTTTCTATAATCACACAGAAATCCCCAAACCCCACAGAATACACTGTCCTTGGCAGCTTCTCACGAATTCCTCACAGAATTTCCATTATGGCATATCACCTCTATGAATTCTGATAAGGAAGAAATTTCACATTGTCTTCTGTCTGTCTCTTCCACAGATATTCCTTCCTCAGAGATAAAACACATACTTTGTCTGAGATTGCACAGGGAAACCCATTCCCTAGTTAGACATTTTTCATCTTTAGTTCAACTGACCACATCAACTGCTTTTCTCAATATTCTATTGGGCTCTTAATGAGTACAGTTTCAACTGTTGACTCTGATGCTCATCAAGGGTATGACCTGTGGGTAAATTCCCTTTCTTTGCTTCAGTTTTCTCCTCTCACTTGACAAAGGTTAGACTGCATGAATTCTGGAGTCTCCTTCAGCTCTAAATCTTGTGACTTTTGATGGTCTAGGAGTCAGTGACATTCCAGGATGTGGCTGTGGACTTCTCCCCAGAGGAGTGGGGCCTCTTGGACCATCCTCAGAAGGAGTTGTACAAGGAGGTCATGCTGGAGAATACTGGGAACCTGCTGTCCCTGGGTAAGGACACTTCCCCTGGCCACTCTCAGTGTACAATCGAAGAGAATATCTCCATTCCTGAGTGTGCTGGCTTTGGAGCATTGATCACTTACTAGAAAGGGAAAAGTGCTGATCTCCTGTGTCCTAGTGACAGGGTTCTCTTACTGTCTAGGTTTCCTATAAAAGGTCAGCACCCTGGGTGAAGAGAAGATGGACATTTCCTGGTTGCTCTTGAAGTTGTCTCCTGCCAATTCTAGGGAGCTTGAGGTCCAAGATCAGATCAGTGTTGAAGCATGTCAGGTGTGGAAGTCATCCCCCATCAGGCAGTCCAGCCTCTCTCTGGTCATGATTTGTGTCTGCCCAATGTCTGCACCCTGCTCAGGTGGCTTTGCCCTTCAACCCCTTCCTCTTTGGGAGGGGCTAAGTGTTTAGGACATTCTTCTTTGTCAGAAGCCTTAGTTTGTAGCTCACAGCTTCTAGCTGTGCCTGGTAGGGCATGTTTGTCCATCTTTCATAGGTTTTCAAAGGTTTTGGGGGGTGCAGAGCAGTATAGGGGACAGAGCCAAAGCTGATTCATCAAGGTCCCTTTTGCTAGAGCTCAAGGCTGATCTGGCACATCCTGTTCTGGGTTACTTGTATTACAAGCATTAATGGGAGAATAAGCCAGATCTGTGTGAACATGATGGAGTGATTCTCTAGCTTTGCATGCATACTCTTTTCCCTAAAGAGAACTGAATTACCAGAATTTCTCCATCTTCATCCCTGATTCCCCCTGCCCAGGGCTACCAGTTCCCAGAGAAGATCTGATTTGTTATTTGAAAGGAAGAGAACCACCCTGGCTGCTGGAGCAAGAAGGCCCAAGGAGCTGCCATCTAGGTGAGTGAGGGGAAAGCAGGTGTGAGAGGTGTGTTTACAAGAGGCTTCTGGGTGTGGGGGTGAAGCAAGTGCCAGATTTGTGGGCAGAAAGACCTGACTTAGAATTCTTTTTGAGACATTTTTTGGCAGTGGCATCCCAGACAGGTCACTTAGCAGCTAAGCCTCAGTTTCCCTATCTGTAAAATGAGGGAGTTGGACACTATGTCTTTGAAGCTGTCATCCAGTGATATATGTATGTTCCTTTCAAATATCATTGTTTGGAATTTAGGGGCAGGAACTCCCCTGAAAGTACAAAAAGAGGTTGCACTTTCCAATTTGGGCTCTTTCTTAGACCTTCTTCAAGTCAGTGAGCCTTTATTAAGTGCCTACTGTGTGCCAGACCCTCTGTTAAGTACCAGGGCTATAAATAAATATAAGGGATATCCCCTTGCTCACCTGGAGCTCATTGATGTGGGGAGTGGGAGGGCATGGGGTGTACTGACATCATGCTAACACCAGTGTACAAGCCTGTCATGGACAGGACAAATTGGAGCTCATTTAGAGAGTGAAGGAGGGCTGAAAAGGCTTCTTGTGGAAGGTGGACTCTAGTTGGGGCTTCAGGGAAGCCAGGGTGAGCATTCTAGGCACAGGGATGGTGAGGAAAGCCTGTGGAGGCAGGAGGTGGAGGGTCCTGTTCACAGAGTGGAGGGGAGGCCCGTATCACCAGATTATAGCCTATTGTGTGGGGATATAAGGTGAAACGAGAATAGAAGAGGGGAGGAGTTGGTGATGACAGTGTGTATAGTGGCAGTGCTGGGAGAGGAGGGGTATATGGGAGAGATGTTCTCTAGGTGGAAACATAGGACTTTGCAGCAGATTGAATGCGCATGTCAGGAGTATGAATGTGTGAGTCAGCGAGGAGCACATGACACTTTACTTATCTGCCTGTAGTATTGGAAGGAGGCCTTGGAGACCATTAGCACAGTAGGAAGATGGGGAGGGTTGGGAGAAAGAGAGTGAGTTTGGTTTTGGAGAACAATGAGAGGAGTATCATGAAAACCTGGGGCGGGGGGAGGAGAGAGAGAGAGAGAGAGAGAGAGAGAGAGAGAGAGAGAGAGAGAGAGAGAGAGAGAGAGAGAGAGAGAGAGAAAAGGGTGATTAAGTGTGTCAGAGGCTGCAGCAAAGTCCAGAAGCATGAGGATGAAGATGTCACCAGTAGATTTATCAATTTTGAGATTTTTGGTAGTTTTGGAGACAGGAGTTTCCATTGAACTATGAAATTGGGAGCTAGATTGCAGAGAATTTCAGGGAAAGCAAAGCAAAGGAGTTGGGAAAACTGGTTGTAAATGGGTGTCTCCAGTTGTTTAGTCATGAAATGGAAGAAAGATATTGGAAAATATCTCTTGGATTGAGTGGATCAAATGAATGTATTTTGAGAATTAGAGAGCAATGGTCTTATTTGTGGCAGCAGGAGAGACAGAAAATGAGTGAAATAATGAGGATGCTGGAGAGGCAGTCTGCTGAGGAAGAGGGTATGCTGGAATGGCATGATTTACACATGGAGAGGAGTTTGATTTTGCAAGCAGAGGGAGGCCCATTTCATCTGATACTCGTGTCATAATGGAAAAAAGGCACTTGATTTATGGGAGATGAGGAGGATAAGAGAGCTCTTCATCAATATCCAATTCTTTCAATGAAATATAAGACATATTTCTCTACTGTGGGGGTGGAGAGTGAGAGGAAGCAATAAGGGAGGGTTGGGGAAGAATGAAAAGATTTGGAAAAGCTGCTGTGGTGAATGAGCCAGAGAGTCATTTATGTGGTTGTTCAGTCATTTGAGTTGTTTCTGACTCTCCGTGATCCCATCAGGGGTTTTCTCTGCAAAGATAGTGGAGGGATTTGCCATTTCCATTTCAGGCTCATTTTACAGGTGAGCAAACTAAGGCCAGTAGGCCTAAGTGACTTGCTCAGGGTCACACAGCTAGTAAGTCTCTGAGGATGGATTTAAACTAAAGTCTTCATGATCTCTATCCAGTGCAACACCCCCTGCCCCAACGGAGTCAGTTGATGAGATGTCAAAGGATGACCTTGCCATGCTGAGGGCCACAGTGTGATTATGGAGCCTAAATGTTCAGTGAACCCAGACAGCCTGGTTTTATGATTTTCTCTCTCTATTTAGCAGCGTCTAAGTAGTAGCAAAAGCTGCTGCCTTGCTTAGAATTAATCCAGGGCTCTGCTTTACACAGATCATCAACCTGTGGCCCTCCCTTGATCTCTGAGGCTCAATCTTTGGCACTTTCTTGGAGAATCATTGGCCAGATTCATAATAGTCACTCTCAGTTTGGGGAAAGAGGAAGTAGAAACTCCCAGGTATCCATGGAGGAAGTTAGAAAGAAGCTATGGGTCTGGTCAGGTCTCATCAGGGTGAGAATGAGACAAAGTTCCTCACTATGGAGGACAATGTAGAAGAAAGAGACGCAAAGAAAGGTGAGGCCAGAACCTGCATTTGCCAACTAAGGAAGAGACCAGAATACAAGAAATGAGGCTGATGTCAGCCCTGGGCCCAGTCAATCAATAAGCATGTCTTAAGCATCTCCAGTTTTCTAGGTAGCCTGCTAAGCTTTAGGGATACATGGGAAGGGAAAAACCAGTCTCTGCTGTCTGGGAGCTCCATGTCTGACACACAAGCCTGGAAATGGTTTGAGAAGGAGCAACATATCAGGAACCTCACCCTTAGCCGGTCCAGGGAAAGGAGCCTGTTTGGGAACTTAAAAACATCCAGTTGAATGGGATATGAGGGAATACAAGGAGTGAGGCCAGTAAAGGTTTCAGAAGGAGAATAAAATTAAGGAGAAACGAGTCCAAATCAAAACAAGAATGACAGAAATTTCAGGCACAGCTCAGAGTTTTTGTGGATTGTCTTCTAAAATACTGTGGTAAAGTCAGTATTGTAATCAAGTGAGTTCCATGAGTTTTTTTGGTTTCTCAGTGGATATAAAAGTTATGTTTAATAATTATCATTCTCTGTTTTGTACAACACTATGGTCTGCAATGTATATTCTTTATATAAAAAACTTGCATATATAAACTTTATATAATAACTTGTATATAATTTAATATTAGTGCTAGTAAAAGCTAACTATCATCAGGACCTTTAGTGAATTATAATCTTCCTGATGGAGGCTCTGGCCCAGTGTTGATGGCTGCTGACTCATCAGGGGATGATTGCTCAAGGTTGGCAGTGGCTGTAGCTATTTGTTAAAGTAAGGCAAAAGTGCCTTTGAGCCTCTTTGACTGAGTCTTGTTTTCACTTGAACACTTAAAGCCCCATTGTTGGATTATTAACTGAGCTAGTTTCAATATTGTGTCTCAGGTAATAGGAAGACCCAAAGAGAGGGAGAGAACAAACCCTCCTACAATAATAAAGTATAAAGGAAAACAAAAGCAAGTGCTATGGACAGAGCATGCCCACTTGCAGAGCTGGAGTTCTAGTCTCAGCTACAGGGTTGCTGGACAGCTCGCTCAGCCATTCTGACTCGTGGTCTGAGTTGTAAATGTAATAGAACGCTTGCCCTACCCGTATCACAGGTGTTTGCGAAGATCCAATGTAATTGTGTGTGAAGCTCTTTATAAATTAAGTTATCCTGCACATGTGAGCTTTTCACATCCTGCACATGTGGGCATTTTCAAATGAATAGTTCTGTCCATGGAACTTTGAAGATTTTTCTCTTAGCCTGGGGAAATAGGATTTAGATCAGTAAATTTACTTCCTTGCAATGGATGGAAGGGATCAAAATTACATATGAGTATACATGTGTCTCTGTATATATATATATATGTGTGTGTGTGTGTGTGTGTGTGTATGCATATATATACATATATATGTGTGTACATACATATGTATATATATACATATACATATATACATAATTGTTTCTTTCTTGCAGAAGGGGAGATTAGACCTGAAATGAAAGAGACCACAGCAGAGCTAAGCATTTCTGTGGAAGAAACTCACAAGCAAAGCTTCATGAGTGAAGATCTTTATGACTTCACCAGGAAACAAATCTGTGCTGGACTTCACAGAGTCCGCAAAGGAGAGAAACCTCATGATTATCATTTTTGTGGTAAAGACTTGAGTCAACAGTCATCCCTTATTTATCCTCAAAACATTCATACTGGAGAGAACACATATAAGTGTAGTAAAACTCTTAGTGAACACTCATTCATTATACATCAGAAAATTCATACTGGTAGGAAACCTTATGAATGTAATCAATGTGGAAAAACTTTTAGGAGAAACTTTCATCTTGCTGAACATCAGAAAATACACACTGACAGGAAACCTTATGAATGTAATCAATGTGGAAAGGTTTTTAGGAGAAACTTTGATCTTGCTAAACATCAGAGAATACACACTGGAGAAAAACCTTATGTATGTGATCAGTGTGGAAAGGCTTTTGCACAGAGCTCCAACCTTACTCAACATCAGAGAATTCACAGTGGAGAGAAACCTTACGAATGTAATCAGTGTGGAAATGCTTTTAGATTTAAAAGTCATCTTACTCTACATCAGAGAGTGCACACTGGAGAGAAACCTTATGAGTGTGATCAATGTGGAAAGGCTTTCAGATGTAGTTCCAGTCTTGTTGTACATCTGAGAAGTCACACTGGAGAGAAACCTTATGAATGTAGTCAATGTGGAAAGGCTTTCAAACAGAGGCCCCATTTCGCTCTACATCAGAGAAGCCACACTGGAGAGAAACCTTATGAATGTAATCAATGTGGAAAGGCTTTCAAATCTAGCTTCAATCTTGCTGTACATGTGAGAAGCCACACTGGAGAGAAACCTTATGAATGCAATCAGTGTGGAAAGGCTTTCCAACAGAGGGCCCATTTTGCTCTACATCAGAGAATCCACACTGGAGAGAAACCTTATGAATGTGATAATTGTGGAAAGGCTTTTAGAAGAAGTTCTGGTCTTGTTAACCATCAGAGAATCCACACTGGAGAGAAACCTTATACATGTGATCAATGTGGAAAGGCTTTCACACAGAGTTCCAACCTTATTCAACATCAAATAGTCCACACTGGAGAGAAACCTTATGAATGTAGTCAGTGTGGAAAGGCTTTCAGATATAAAAGCCATCTTACTCTTCATCAGAGAATTCACACTGGAGAGAAACCTTATGACTGTGATCAGTGTAGAAAGACTTTCAGATATAAAAGCCATCTTACTCTTCACCAGAGAATTCACACCAAAGAAGTACCTTATGAATGTGATCAATGTGGAATCACTTTCAGATGCAGTTTCAGCCTTGCTGTACATCTCAGAAGCCACACTGGAGAGGAACCTTATCAATGTAATCTTTGTGGTAAGGCTTTCATCCAGAGGGCCCATTTAACTCTACATCAGAGAAGCCACCCTAGAGAGAAATCTTATGAATGTAATCAATGTAAAAAGACTTTTAAAAGAAGCTGTGACCTTACTGATCATCAGAGAATCCACAGGGCAGAGAATCCTTATGAATGTGTTAAATGTGGAAAGGCTTTCAAATGTAAAGCCAATCTTGCTGTACATCATAGAATCCACATTGGAGAGAAACCTTATGAATGTGATAAATATGGAAAGGCTTTGAAATCCAGCTGCAATCTTGCTTTACACCTGCAAATCCACACTGGAGAGAAAACTTATGAATGTAATCAGTGTGGAAAGGTTTTTAGAAGAAGGTGTGATCTTAGTGATCATCAGAGAACCCACACTGGGGAGAAACCTTATGAGTGTGATAGATGTGGAAAGGCTTTCACACAGAGAGCTGGTCTTGCTTCGCATCAGAGAAGCCACACTGGAGAGAAACCCTATGAATGTAATCAATGTGAGAAGGCTTTCAGATGCCACTTCAGTCTCGCTGTACATCTCAGAAGCCACACTGGAGAGAAACCTTATCAGTGTAATCAATGTGGAAAAGCTTTCATACAGAGGGCCCATTTAGCTCTACATCAGAGAATCCACACTGGAGAGAAACCTTATGAATGTGATAAATGTGGAAAGGCTTTTACACAGAGGGCCAATCTTGCTGTACATCAGAGAAGGCACACTGGAGAAAAACCTTATGAATGTAATCAATGTGGAAAGGCTTTCAGTCAGAATTCCAAACTTGCTCTACATCAGAGAATCCACACTGCAGAGAAACCTTATGAATGTAATCAGTGTGGAAAAGCTTTCAAATAGAGACCCCCATTTTGCTCTACATCAGAGAATCCATGCTGGAGAGAAACCTCAAATAAATCAGAGAAACGATAATGAAGATTCATTTTGTAATTAGTTAGTGGGGGAAAATGCATCCCCAGTGAAGGGGTGGAGAAGAGTTTATAGAATGAAATGGGAAATTTTTTATCACAGGAAGAAACTAATGTATCTGAAATGTTAAATGAAAGCAAATTTGCAGCATGTTTCTCCAATAAAGGTCTCATTTTCAAGTATTTAAAGACTTGTTCCAGATGTATAAAAATGAGCCATTGCCTAATAGATCTCTGCACAAAAGCTTTGAGTAGACAGTTTTCCAAGGAAGAAATCCAAGTTTTCAATGACAATACTTTTTAAAATGGTCCATATCTGTAACCACTTATCCACATCACTAACAATTAGGTTTTCAAATTGGTAGAGGTGATAAGAAAATGACAATCACCAGTATTAGAGGGAATTCACAAATGTTTTTTGAGGGACAGTGTTCCTACATTGCCCATGTCAAAGAAAAAAATGACATATCTCATGCTACACTTTCAGTCCTTCAACTCTATCAGGACATAGATAACATATTCCATCTGTTGTCATCATACAAATGGTTGTTCCATTGATGTGAATTCTTAAGTCTTTCAGACTCATTTTTCATTCCAATATTGCCTTTATTTGTAAAGTGTTCTGATTCTGCTGACTTCTCTTTATAGTAGTTGATGTAAATCTTCCCAGGCTCTTTTCCAACCCTCACCATTGTAATTTCTTACACCATACCTTCTTTCATCTCATTCACTGGAGTGACAAATATTTGGGGGAATTTATTTTCCTTGAGTACTTGCTTCCAAAACCTGGGAACATTAGATCAAAGAGGGAAAAATGAACATAAATTCAAAACTTAGAAAGAAAACCAAGCCAAAACATGTAGGCTCAAAATCGTGAATAATTGGTAGGTACTTTATTAATTCACTGTCGATGAATATGTGAAGCTCCCAAAATGACCAACATGAGGGTGATCAGAAGGAAGCAGGACAGATCTGAAAGTGCCATATTGAATTTTTTAATATCTCAAAAAGAAAGTCAAGCAATAAATAATAGAAATTATTTCAGGTGGAATCCTCGTTTTCTGATTGTGTGTGTGTGTTTGTAAAAGTAGACACACACATACACACACACACACACACACACACACACACACATATACTTGGTTGTTGTCCTTTATTCTCAAAGAGGACCAAAATGACATCACAGTGTTAGAGTCAACTTACAATGCGTGTGATGGGCTTATCAAACCAATATGAACTTGGAATCTTCTACTGCAGGTCAGGCACAAATAATAGCAACCAAACTCATTCCCATGAGAACATTTTTAGATTATTTCTTATACTCCCTAATCTAGTTACTCCTGGTGAGACAGCCTCAGAGAGGCATGGCCTTGGATGGGACTTTCTCATCCTTGCATATCTGAGAGTGGGGATGGTGAGCCAATTGTCCTGATAAAGTTAGTCACTCATGTTAGTACAAGTCTCAAGTAAAACCTGGACAGTACCACACATTCTGGACTACATCAGCACTGGCCCTCTACATTCCCTCCCTTCTTTGCAAGTAATTTCAGTCCATGTAGGTCCGTGCCAATCTCGACATGGTTATGCATCCCTATATGTACAAGGCATGAGATGATCATAACCAGGAGGCATATGGTCACAGCTACAGGAACAAAGTGGAATATAAGAGCTTCAGTGCTCTGCATGGGATTGACCTTGGTTGCTTGAATGTTCTCACAATGAACAATTCTGCTTGCTTGCCTGTAATAACCAATATAAATCTTGACTATCCAGTTAATAAATGAGAGCTGTTCTTTACAACTCTTCGCCTGGCCCCTTGTCTACTTTTCTTTCACGATCTCTCAGCAATCACAATTGGCAGCCCCTGTGGCCAGTTCGCAGCAAGTGGCGCCCAAACAGGGACTACACTGCTGTGACCAGTGCCTGATCACCATCACTGGCAGGTACCTGAGGGATCACTGAAAATCGGAGCTCCAGACAACGCAAAGGTAAGGGCAAAAGTTGTGCCTCCTCATCAGGGAGGGCTTCTTTGACTCAGGCACCAGGCTCACTGGGATATGGGACACAAAATAAAGCAGAATCAGAAAATAGTTTTACAAGCCTCCTCATCAGGGAGGGCTTCTTTAGTTAGAATCAGAAAATAAGTTTTACAAGCCTCCTCATCAGGGAGGGTTTCTTTAGAGTTAGACTCAAAAAATAATTTTACAAAAGGCAATTTTAGTAAAACAAAGTTTGGCGAAATGAAAGTAAAAATGAGACAAGCATAATTAGGCAGTAAAGATAGGGAATATTATCTAAAAGTATTAAAGAAGCTCATTAGGGAAAGCAGGCTATTAATTACAATTTCAAAATTGGGGGAATTTCTCCAGTGTGTACAGGAATGTTGCCCTTCGTTTCCTGAGGAAGGGACTATAAATCTTGAAAAGTGGGAAACAGTAGGCAATCAAATGAGTGTGTATTATAGGGAGATCAGACCAAGCACTTCTCCTGTTACAATATTTTCAATTTGGAATGTGCTTAATATATGTCTACAGAAAACCAAACAAATACCATTAGCCACAAAAACAATAAAGGTAGATGCAGCCTCTAGTACAAAAGAGGAGGAAGACCTGATGGAGTATGTCACACAAAAATTTAAAATAGAGTCACCTCCTCCCACTGCTCCTCCATTATACAGGTCTAGATCACAAGTTTGTGAAGAAATTCAGGAGCCTGAAGGGACTGTACAAAAAGCTCTTTGGAAAGCCACAGAAAGAGGAAAAGAAATACCTTTGGAAATGAGGCTAACATTGCCAGTAATAGAAACCCCACATCCCAGTAATCCAGGAAAAGCTATAAGAGAACACACCCCTCTGGATTTTAAATTCTTAAAGAAATTAATCAATTATGAACCAGATAGTTTTTACATTCAGTCTCTTCTAGACAGCATTTCTCAGACAGCCCTATGTCCCACTGATTGGTGCAGTTTAGCTAAAACCACTCTTGAAGGAGGAGATTACTTAGTATAGAAATCTGAATTTAATGGAAGTTTTTAAAACAAAGTAAAATAAATCAAGCCAAAGGTCTAATTTGTGTAGAGGATTTCTGATAATCTTTTCTCAGTTTTTGGATTCTTTTTATTGTCTGTATGTATGTTCTGTCTCTATGTGTTCTGTGTGCGTGTGTCAGTAAGTTATTGCAGCTGGACTTGTCTCTTTCCCTCCTCCCCTTCCTCTCTCTGATAGCTGCAGCATCAGGGAGGAGAATAGGAGAAAGAAAGAGAAAAACAAATCATATCATTTAGTTTATATGATTGCTAAAGGCAGTTTCTGGTTAGAAATGCAAAGAAATAACATACATGCAGTTTTAAGGAAGGCATAAAAGTTTTGGAAATTGTTGGAAAGTTATTGGTAAAATTCTCTCTGTCTCTACCTTTTAACCCTGGCCAAGTTGTGAAGGTGAGGAGACAGACAAGAAGAAATCGAGGAAACTTTTCCCCTCATGTCAGAGAGTCAGACTGACTACCATTTTAATTATCTCATGGTTCATCTAAAAGAGAACAGTTTTTGTTTAATTGGGAAACAATGAAAAGGTAGTTATTCTGGTCATATTTTAAGTGAAATATGTCACTTGTAATTGGATTTTTAAGACAGGTCAGAATTTGTAATATTATTTAGCACTAAGGCAAATTGGGAAAATGCATAGATCTGAAAATAAAAAGAGGCACCTCAGAGATAAAGCTTTGAACTCTCCAGTGGAAAGGAGGGGACTAGCGATGAGTCTCCCTCACTTCAACTGACAGATTCATGGCTCTTTCTTTCAAAGAAGTTTTTTAAGAAGTGGACACAGAAGTGAAGTTTACTTGAGTAAAAGTTAAAACCATGAAGATTTTTTTTTTTTACCCTGTAATCCTGACTCTGACCATTGAGCTAGGGCTTCAGTGAATAGTTAGGATAGCAAAAAAACATTTCAGTAGATTCTATTAACTCCTCTCATCCCAGATTAGATCAAATGAAGAGAGTGCTAAAGAATAGTAGGGAATTTAAGTTATCCACCCCAAGAGTAGGAGATGGGCCAGGGCAGTATGAGATCACAAGCCAACCAGCCTCTACATTTAATAAGCCCAATCTTCTATTAATAATTTTTGTATGTGATGGTTTGGAAATGTAATTAATGGCACCTAAAGTTCACTGTTTGTGCTTCTAAATTATAGTAAAATTTTCTTGTATTGTAAAAATTAAGTGACCACTGTAATCCAGAAATGGTGTTAGAGAAAGCAATTTTTAATCTGAATTTTGTTGAAGCTAAAAGATGTTGGGAAAATTGTGTAGAAAGTTATGTTATTCAAAATTTTATCAGTCCTACTAACCTTGTCTTATAATGTTTTGTAATTTCCATTTAGAAAACCAGGTATTTTCACCTTTGCCTGTTAAAGAAGTTACAGCTAAAACAATTTGGTTATCATTTATAAAAGTTGTAAGATTGTTAACTAAGTTTTTGAAGTTACTGTTTTAATGCTAAACCTAAAATTATTAATTGATTACTGTGTGTGGAAACAAATACATTTTTGTAAAACTGCTAAGGCCCCTGGAAACCATCCATGTGAGCAAGGTCATCAGCTCCAAGAAAGAAACTTGTTTAGCATATGTAATTCATAAACAATGAATGTGACTTGCTCAAAAGTTGTAATAAATAGAAAGGATTTTTAACAATTGACTTTTACATCAGGATAAGTTTTAAATTTGGGAAGGAAAGTTCTTAAATAGAATCCCTTATGTATGTGAATCCTGTTAAATCTTTATTGCTTATTGCAACTCCATGGGAATAGAAATAACTATTTGACTCTATGCTGTGATTAGTGAAATCTGCTGTTTAAGGTAAAAGGCATTTGGGACCATAAATATTTTTGTTTTGAGTTTGAATTTGGGTATAGTTATTTGCATTAAATCAGTATCTGAGAGAAATACCACAAATTACTCAGAGGGAATGTGATCCTGCATCCTATACTGTTAGCAGGTGAAATTTGTATCTGGAGAGGAAACACTGAGGGGACAATTCTAGACTCAATCTAGGATGGGATCCTCCTGGTCAGTTTCCTCATTGTGACCTTTTAAAAAGGAATGTTTCCCACCTGACTATTCCTGAGTCTGGCTATAAAACAGATACTGCATGATTGGAATATTTCACTCTTATCTGAATTCAAACAGTGTCAAAGATGTTTCATCCTGTCATATTTGGTATGTCACATGTCCCTATTTTTTTTCCTTCTATAGCAAATTTCTATGATCAATAGCAAGTGACCAGCAAAATATGTGAGCCCTTTTGTGTAATCTTACTGGCAAATCTAATATTATTTTTATCTGAAATTAGAACATGTTCAGAAATTTATGTAAACTACTTAAGACTCACCTTAAGATGTTCCCATTGTTTAAAAGGATTTTAAAAGCAGTAGTGTTTTTCTGTAATCAGTCTCTTACTGTTACCAATGTGAGATTCCATTATGCACTTTTACTAAAGCATTATGTGATATCTTGGAATTCTGTAATAATTAAGAATTTGGTTTGTTCTAATACTTTGGAAATTCATATTACTTAAGGACATTTTTATACCAACTAAACTTTAGTACATATTAATTTTAAAAAGTTTATTTTTGTTTCAAAGTGATAACAGAACTATCATATTAGAAAGTTTCAATTAATTTTCTTTATAAAAGTTTAGTGACTCTCTTAACATCAGGATAAAATTTCAACTGTTTTAAAAAGAACAAATATTTTTAGAAGAAATGTTTTTCAAAATAAGGATAAAGCCTACTAAAATTTATATTTTCAAGATAATGTATTGCTAAATTAATATGTAGTGATCAATAAAGCAGAAAAGATCTTGCTGTTTTAATGAGCAAAAGTTACAATAAATGTGTGAAATTAACAACTTAATTTCTAAAGGTTTTCTTCCAGAGTGAATATAATCAGAAAAAGATAAACAAACCTGTGAAACAACAATGAACATCTGTTCAGTCGTGAGTTTCAACTTAAAAATCTCTTTTGTTTAAGACAATACAACTATGCTAGTGAACAGTAATAACTTATGAACTATCTTGTCTATGACAGAAATATAAAGGAAGGTGAAACAGTCTGAGTAACAGATTCAAGAGATTTGGAAAGACAAATACAAGCTTGATCAAAAAAATATAGAAATCAGTTAAGGAGGTTGAGGACAAGTGGAATTCATCCAAGCCCCTCCTGTCCCTAGATAATTACTAAGTATGTCAAGAGAGTATGAGGAAGTTTGACAGTATTCTCACTCCCACCTCACTTCTAGTCATTTTCTTCCTACTCCTTTTTGATCCTTGTTTGTTTAATCTCTGTGCCAGATTTGTGTCTTCTAGGTTCATTACTCTGCACTTGCAGATGACCGTTCTGACTGTATATCACCCACTGTCCATGACCTATCACCCTCTGAACTGCCAAGTTCCTCATACTGACTAAGACCCAACCCCTCTGATGATGGTGCCCCTGTGAGGCAGAGACACCTCTAGGTCCAATCTCACCACGAAGTAGTTTCAGAAGCCAAGACCTTCATCCCTTAGCCCAAGAGATCTTGGGTCCCATCTGTTTAAAGGGAGAAATGATGGGGTGCTTGGATGCATATACTTGGGCCCCAGTTCTAAAATCACATTTCTCTTTACAAATCATTCATATTACAGGAATACCTTATAACCCAACAGGTCAAGCAATAGTGGGAAGAAAAAACAAAACATAAAGATATTTTTAGAAAAACAAAAAAAGGGGGAGATGATTCATAGGCCAAAAAGAAGGTTAGATCAAGCAATATATACAATAAACTTTTTAATGCCAGATCATGAAGGCTGTACTTCAACTCAAAAACATGTTAAAGAACAGCTCTCTTTTATTAACCGGTTAGCCAAGATTTATATAGGTTATTACAGGCAAGCAAGCAGAATTGTTCATTGTGAGAACATTCAAGCAACCAAGGTCATTCCCATGAGAACATTTTTAGATTATTTCTTATACTCCCTAATCTAGTTACTCCTGACGAGACAGCCTCAGGGAGGCATTGGGATGGGATTTTCTCATCCTTGCATATCTGAGAGTGGGGATGGTGAGCCAATTGTCCTGATAAAGTTAGCCACTCATGTTAGTACAAGTCTCAAGTTAAACCTGGACAGTACCACACAATCTGGACTACATCAGCACTGGCCCTCTACATATTTTGTTGCATCTCAATTTCAGAGGTTGCATTGAGTGCACAATCATCTGACCCACTGTCCCCCAAGAAATGCCACTCCTTGCCCTTTAATATTGGCTTGTGGCCTTTTCCAGTTGAAGGAATTGCCACTGGTGCAGTAAGTGACTTGAATGTTGTGTTTGTCCTCAGTGAAGGCATTTGACAACATTGCTGAAAACATCATGCCAAAAAGCATGAGAGCAAGCACACAGCCCTGTTCACTTCACTGGTGACTGGAAAAATATGAGAGTATCATCCATTATCCAGAACACAAGCAACCATGCTGAAGTGAAATTGACATTCAATACTGATGAACTTCTCTGGGCAACTAAATTTTGACGTAATTTTCCCTATCAAAGGCTTTGATCAGTTCTCCAAAGGTTGTGTGTAGACCTCTGTTCTGCTCCTGGCATTACTCCCGGGGTTGTTGGGCAGCAAATACCACATAGAACATTGCTCTCAGTCTTTTCTGAAGCCACATTGGCTCTCAGGTAGATGATGATCTTCCAGGCACAGGATCAGTTTAGTAAGAAGGAGTCTGGCAAGAATCTTGTCGGTAATGACTAAGAGAGAGAACCTTCTGTGATTTCCTTTGTCTTTATAGAGATGAACAATGGAGGTGTCCTTGAACTCCTGGGGGATAACTTCCCCTTGCCATATAACCCAGAAAATGTCAGTCAGCTTTTGTAAGAGCAATGAAATTCCACATTATAAATCTCAGTGGAAATGGAATAAGCACCAGGTGCTTTGCTACATGAAAGGAGCCTAATGGCATTCAAAACTTCTTTTTCAGTTGGAACTTTAACTAACGAGGTAAATGCTCAATTGCTTCAACATTGATTGATGATGGTCTGTTGAGAATACTGTGGAAGTATTCAGCCCATCTCTCCAGGCTCATGTCCTTGTCACAAATCCTTGTGACTCCATCAGTACTGAGTAGTTGAGATGCACCATAGGTCTTTGGCTCATAAATTGCCTTTGGGCCATCATAAAAACACTTTGGATTACTATCAGCATAAAACTGAATTTCATCTGCTTTCTTACTAAGCCAAGAATCCTCTGTCTCTCCAAGTTTGCTTGTATTTTACTTTCAATGTAATTAAATGCTGTCTTCTTAGAGATGGATGAACTATCCTGCTGGTAAACTCTGTGGAGTTCTCATTTTTCATTTAGCAGCTTTTGAATTTCCCCATCATTTTCATCAAACCAGTCTTGATCTTTTCAAGTGTTGTGACCCAGATGAACAAATGTAGTGCTGTTACACCAAATGTCTGCAAGCTGCCCGCTCCTTTTCTATTCCACTGTTGCCAACTGTGTGTTGGCTCAGCTTTCCCTCCAAGTTAGCAACAACCTGTTCCCAATAAGAAGAGCTCTAATCTGTTATCATTCATTCTTCTGGTAGTCATTTTGCATTGGGGATGCTGTTTTTGTTGAAAGAGAATATTTAGCTTAGAGAGGATCAGTCTATGATCACACCAGCACTCTGCAGCGCACATTGTCTTTATCCCTCTCATTTCCTATCTGCCTCCTCTTACAATTACAGTCTAGTAAATGCCAATGTTTGCTGCGAGGGTGCATCCATGATGTTTTATTGCCTTTAGGTAGGTGGAAGACAGTCTTGGTGATGAGAAGGTCATAAGATGCACGTCTTCACCAGTAAATGACCATTGCTGTTGCTGTTTCCAACTTCATTCCTCCCTAGAACTCCATACCAGGTCTTGTAGTCTGAGACTACCATTTGCATCCTTTTTACATTTCAGATACATACATACATACGTACATACATATATGAAAGAAATATATATATGAAAGAAAATGAACACATACACTCACTCTCTTGGAGAGAGCGTGTGTATTCATTTTCTTGATTCTTGATTTTGAAATAAAATCTAATGCTGATACTATTAGAGAATGACATCTCTTCTATGTTGATTCTATGAAAATCCTTGTTTCAAAAATATTTCTAATGCACAATATCCTATTGAGTTCTGCTTTCTAATGCATTCTGCCAGACTCCATTGTTTTTGTTAGTGAATTCATGACTTTTAAATTGATTTATGACATTTAATTGTGTTTTCATCATATTCTCTTATCATCTTTCCTCTTTGCCCTTCTAACTTTAGAAAAAAATAAGTAAGCAGAAGGAAATGGGATCAACATTCATCATCTATAACTATCCCCACTCCTAATCCCACCTTGTCTTCCATCCAAGCCACCCCAGGTGACTGGTTGTAACACCATCTTAAAAGTCTCTTATCTTTTTACTCCCCAATTTGAAACATCTATAATTCAAACTTACTTTCTACCATGGTAGAGCATGATAGAGGTAGCTGACTGATGCAGTTGGTTGATAAAGGATTCTGAGCATCATGTCAGGAAGACCTGAGTTCAAATACAGACTCAGACATTTGCTAATTGTGTGACACTGGGCAAATCACAACGTCTCCATTTGCCTAAGATTATTTGTATCTGTAAAATAAGAATAATAAAAGCACCACTCTCCCAGGACTGTTATGAGAATGAAATCAGATAATATTGGTAAAGCACTTGACCCATAGTAGGTGCTTTATAAATCTTTAGCTATTTTATTATTATTATTTTGAATTTGGCTACTGTGAAAAATAATTCATTTGGACCTGTATTCTATTCATTCCAATTGGTATTAATCAGCTTGCTATGATTCCATAGGGGTTGTAATCATAAGTTCTGTATATTAGGCCCCAGAGCTATGAACTGCAGATTTTAAGTTTTCTTGCTTAATTATAGGAAGCTGACAAGAGGCCCTCCACCCTTATTTTTCCTTGACCAGTGTGTCACAGGTGACTCAATTACATGGAAAGTCCTCAAACTTATTTTTGTGCCTCTGGATCATTCTGTCTTGTCCCACATGAGCAGGTGACCATCTTATGAACATCTTATGACCACTTAGTCAGTGGAGATGCCGCATGCTGATACCTCCCCCTTAACTGTGGGGTGTTCTTTTGATATAGTACACATGCAAGTGTGAGCTCTAGCCGAAGGCTTTCTTTTGATACCGTGAAGGGCCCTGAGGCAGCTCTATACTAGGTGTTTAAGGCCTTTTTGGGTGCAGTCAGGATGGTCTCATTAGTAAGCATAAACCACACAAGCAGAATAAATAGCAGAGAGGAAAATAACATGACCAATAAGAAAATGATCACTATTATCACACTTTTCTTCCACCCCAGCTCTGGAGAGGTAAAGGAAGAATGAATGACATTTGGGGATTAATGGATGAGTTGAATTTCTGAACTTAACTTACTACAGGCCAGCTGAGTTTCTGAAGTAGGATCAGAGGCAAATAAATGTGGCAGTTTCACAACATATTGGGGTGACAGAGAATAGAATCACTGGCAGAATGAGATCGGAACAATTTGATTTTCTCATTTTTCCCCTTTTGTGTCAAGGGGAGACTTGAACAGTGCTGATCATCAATCCACCCCCAACTGAGGATTCTGTCCTATATGTGAAAATATAAGTACCAACACTCTTGCAGATAGAAGCTTTCTACCCCTGGGTTCAATACTTCTACAAATGAATTTACTTATAAGAGGTTGACTTTACTCCAATTATAATAAAAGACTTGGGAGGATACTTAAATAATTCCAAAAAGTGCACATCAATAAGTTGTTTATAATCAAACATTTTTGTACTAAAGGACACGCAGTACGAACAGGTGTTATTTACACATTAGTAATAAACTGGAATGAAATTGACTTTTCTATTAACGTAACACAAAATATTCCATGAGTTACATCCCTTTAAAAACTGATTGCACCGAAATTCTCTTTCCCAAACCAAACTGAAGATGATTCTGATTTAGTTTCCATAGTTAATAGAGTAAGACTTAGTTCCCTCATTTAGTTGTACCAATACCCAATTAGTCTTACATCACTTTCAGTCATTTAAGAAAATTATTTTATCTTTGCCTAATTATTTCCATTTTATGTTGAAAGAATGAGCTATTTCAGGGATTCAGTTTTATCTAAGACTGTGTATACATTAGCAGGCTGATAACAAGCCTGAGAATTAATCTACCTAGTTGTTTGTCATATGGAGTTTACTATAACTTCAGATTAAAAACAGCAAGCATTGTGCTCACATCTTTTACTGACCACTTGCTCTGATTATAGAAATTTGCTATAAAAGGAAAAATCAGGGATATACTTATTCTAGCATCAAACTGGTCCTTCAGGCTTAAACCTAAGGGCATATATATGGTAGGATAAAGCATGCTTAGCTATGTTTAATTTCAGGTGTCAAAATTTGGCACCCAGTCATGCCAATTCCACATCATATAGCCAGACTCAGGAATAGCCAGGTAGAAAACATGCCTTTTCAAAAGAACACAATGATGAAACTGAGCCAGAAGTATCCCAACTTTGGCTGATGCCAAGGTTGTCCTCTCGGCTTTTCCCAGATGCAAACCTCCACCTGTAACAGTTCAGGATCACATTCCATCCAAGTAACTTGTAGCATTTCTCTAGAATGGTGGATTATTGATTCATCAGGCATCTATCCCTAAATTCAAACTAATATTAGTTACAGTTCCAAGAGCTTTTAGCTCAAACGACAAGTTCAGTGATTACAGCTTATGGCTAGATACAATTATGTTTACTCTCATGCAGTTGCAAGAAATAATTAAGATTTACTAGGACTTACATAAGAGATTTCATTTAACATCTTTCACTTGTTTTCTCAAATTTAAATTTACCCTGGTATAAAGACTAATTACTAGTACTTATTTCTATATTCTATATAAACTTGCACATTTTAATCAAGCCAAGTTCATTGTTTAGTAAGTCCACAAACCAAACAAGCTCTTTTCCCAGGGCTGATGACCTTGCCCACATAGATATTTCCCAGGGACCTGGCAAGTTTACAAAATAAGGGGAATTGAAAGGGATCTCAGAGAACAGGCTCAGAGACAGGGCCTGATGCCCCTGTTTACCCACCCTCTTGACTGATGTAATCCACACCCTCTCTGGGTGGCAAGCCCCCTATTTTCAGTCCTAATTTAGTTTGTTTTGCCCTGACTGGATTTCCTTTTTACCCTTCCATTACTACCCACTTGACAGGCTGTCTTTGAGGTTCCCTTATAACATCATGCTTTCTGTACCAGTATCTCTCATAGCCATCATGGTTTGTTTATTTTTAGAACCTATGTATATGGTAACTGGCACATGGGGTCTCTGGTCACCCCCATAACCCTATGATCTGAGATAATCTTGACTGTCTTCTGAAGGGAGAGATGTCAAGGGTATTCACCCCATCCACCATTAGAGCTGCTATGGGCCATACTCTTCAACACCCCTTCCTCAAAGTGGAATACACTAACCTTGCTGCACACCCTCATACCCCAACGAGGACTGCTCTGAATGAATAGAATCAATCTCCATAAGGCTTTCACTCATCCCCTCCTTTCCACACATAGTAACCAATTAACAAGTTTAGGTTTTAGCATTAAAATAACCCTAAATAACAGTGAACAATCTTACAACTTTCATAAGTGATAGCCAAATTATTTTAGTTGTAAATTTTTCTTACCTATAGACAAAAGTGGAAATAGCCAGTTTTCTAAAGCACAGTTACAAAACATTAGGAGAAAGGGTTAGCAGGGATGACAGAATAACATAACAGAAAGATTTACCAGCAAATGTCATTTCTTGGAGGCAGAGCCAAGATGGTGGAGTAAAGGCAGAGACTCACCTGAACTCTCCCCCAAAGCTGGCCAAATACCTTTAAAATGACTCTAAAGAAATTCTAGAGCAGCAGAGCACAAAAAGATGGAATGAAACAAGTTTTCAGGTGGGCAGGAAAGGTCTTTTGCACCAGAGTGACAGAAGAACACAGTCTAGCACAGGTCATATCAGCACAACCCCAGCCCCAGAAAACCAGGAGCAGGCTCTGGGAGTGGCTGAATCTGCAGTGGCAGCAGCAGTGACTGCTTCTGGAGCACTCAGCCTAGAGATGGAAAGGGGGTTGAATGGTTGGTCAGCGAAGGATCTTGGATTATAACAAAGAGTCACCTACCCAGCAAAATTAAGTATAATATTTCAGGGGGAAAATGGATATTCAATGAAATAGGAGACTTTCAAACAGTCCTGAAGAAAAGACATATTGAACAGAATATTCAATCTTCAAACACAATACTCAAGAGAAGCATAAAAACAGAAAAGAAAAAAGATTTTCCAATAAGGTTAAACTGTTTACATCCCTACATCAGAAGATGATACTTTTAGGAACTGTATATCAAAGTGTTTAGAAAGAGTATACATAGACAGAGGGTGTGGATATAAGTTGACTTTAATGTGATGATATTAAAATAATTAAGGGGCAAATAAAAAACATTGTACTGAGAGAAGAGGAAAGCGGGAGACAGAATGGGGCAAATTATAACACATGAAGAGATGCAAAAGACCTATTAGAGTAGAAGGAAAGAAAGGAGGGGGTGAGCATTGTTTGGACCTTAGTTTCATTGGATTTGGCCCAAAGAGGGAATAACATGCACACTCAGTTGGGTATAAAAAAATCTATCCTACCCTACAAGGAAGGAGGGGTTGTGGAAAAGAAAAGAGGGAGGACACTGCTAAAAAGGAGGGCAAACTGAAGGAGGCAGTGGTTAGAAGCAAAACACTCAAGAGATGCAAAAAAGGTCAACAGGAAAAATTCATGGTATTCAATATGGGCAAACTGTTTACATCCCTACATAGAAGGATGATATTTATAAATCTTGAGAACTGTATCTTTATTACAACATTAAAAGGGATATATATAGACAGAGGGTGTGGGTATAAGTTGACTTTGATGTGGTGATAAAAAAACCTAATTAAGGGGTACAAAATTATTGTGATGGGAGAAGAGGAAAGGAGGAGGCAGAAAAGGATAAATTACATATAAAGAGGCACAACAACATGTTATAGTAGAGGGAAAGAAGGGAGGGAGATGAGCATTGTTTGAACTTTACTCTCACAGGATTTGGTTCAAGGAGGGAATAACATACTCAGTTAAGTACAGAAATCTAACTTTCCCTACAGGCAGTAGGAGGGGAGAGAGGAAAGAAAAGGTAGGGGGTGGATAGAAGGAAGGGAAGATTGAGGGAGGTGGTTGGTCAAAAACATAAATCTTTTGAGGAGGGTAAGGGAGAAAGAAAAACATAAATGGAATAGGATAGAGAGAAAGACACAGATATTAATCATAACTATGAATGTGAATGGGATGAACTCTCACATAAAATGGAAGTGGTTAGCAGAAAACCATAATCCTACAATAGGTTGCTTCCAAGAAACACATTTGGAACAGGAGGATAACACAGGGTAAAGGCAAATGGCTGGAGTAAAATGTATTATGCTTCAGCTGCAGTAAAAAACGGCAGGGGTAGTGATCCTAATTTCAGACAAAGTAAAAGCAAAAATAGATCTAATCAAAAGAGACAAGGACCTCTAGAGAAAATCGAATGGGAATAGAAAGGAATATATCTTTTTCTCAGTGGTACATGGCACATACACAAAAACTGACCATGTACTAGGGCATAAAGACCTTATAGTCCAATGCAGAAAGGCAGAAATACTAAATGCAAAATATACATATACATATATATGTATATATACATATACACATATATACACATATGTGTACATATATACATATATGTGTGTATATATGTAATAAAGGGCCATGGAAATATGGACTAAAAATTAATTGAAAATTAAATAATGTAATCCTAAAGAATGAGTGGATCAAACACCGAATCATAGAAACACTCAATAACTTCCTTCAAGAGAATCACAATATTGAGACAACATACAAAAACTTATGGGATGCAGCGAAAGTGGTTCTTAGGGGAAGTTTTATATCTCTGAATGCTTACATGAATAAAACAGAGAAAGAGGACATCAGTGAATTGGACATGCAACTGAAAAAGCTAGAAAAAGAACAAATTTAAAAATCCTCAATTAAATACCAAATTAGAAATACTGAAAACCAAAGAAGAGATTAATAAAATTGAAATTAAGAAAACTATTGAACTAATAAATAAAACTAAGAGCTGGTTTTACGAAAAAAACCCAACGAAATAGATAAACCTTGGGTTAATTTGATTTTTAAAAATGAAAAAAGAAAACCAAATTACCGATATTAAACATGAAAAAGGTGAATTCATCACCAACGAAGAGGAAATTAAAACAATAATTAGGAAACTATTTTTCCAATTGTATGCCCATAAATTTGACAATCTGATGAATATTTACAAAAATATAAATTGCCCAGATTAACAGAAGAGGAATTAAAATACTTAAATCAAGCCATCTCAGAAAAAAAAATTGAACAAGTCATCAATTAACTCCCTAGGGAAAACTCTCCAGGGCCAGATGGATTTACAAGTGAATTCTATGAAACATTTAAAGAGCAATTAATTCCAATACTACATAGACTATTTTGGAGAATTGGTGGAGGAGTCCTACCAAATTCTTTTTATGATACAAATATGGTACTCATAACTAAATTGGGAAGAGCCAAAACACAGAAAGAAAAGTATAGACTAATGTTCCTAATGAACATAGAAGCAAAAATTTTAAATATTAGCAAAAAATACAACAACTTATCAAGAGAATAATGTATTTTGATCAGGTAGGATTTATACCAGGAATGCAGGGCTGGTTCAATATTAGGGAAACTATCAGCAGAATTGATCATATCAACAACAAAATTATCAGAAACCATATGATTATCTCAATTCATGCAGGAAAAGTTTTTGACAAAATACAACATCCATTCTTACTGAAAACACTGGAAAGTATAGGAATAAAAGAAGCCTTCCTCAAATGAAAAGTAGCATCCACGTGAAACCTTCAGGAAGTATTATATGGAATGGGGATAAGCTAGAAGCATTTCCAACAAGATTGAGGGTGAGACAAGGATGCCCATTATCACCACTGTTATTCAATATAGTACTAGAAATGTTAGCTTTATCAATAGAGAAGAAAAAGAAATAGAAGGAATTAGAACAGGCAAAGAAGAAACTAAGTTATCACTCTTATGATGATATGATGATATACTCAGAGAATCCTAGAGAATTAAGAAAAAAACTACTTGAAATAATAAACAACTTTAGCAAAGTTATAAAGTTACAAAATAAATCCACATAAATCATTGGCATTTCTGTATATTACTAACAAAGTCCAACAGCAAGAGATAATTTTAAATTACTGTTGACATTATAAAACATTTGGGAGTCTACCTGCCAAAACAAACCCAGGAACCATATGAACACAATTACAAAACACTTTCCATACAAATAAAGTCAGAAATAAATAACTGGAAAAACATCACTTGCTTATGAATAGGCTGAGTTAATATAATAAAAATAACGATTCTATCTAAATTAATTTACTTATTCAGTGCCAAACCAATCAAACTACCAAAAATATTATTTTATAGAGATAGAAAAAAATAATATCAAAATTTTTCTGGAAAAAGAAAAGGTCCAGAATATCAAGGGAATTAATTAAAAGAAATGCTAGGGAAGAAGGTCTAGCCATACCAGATCTTAAATCATATTACAAAGCAGCAATCATCAAAATTACTTGGTACTCACTAAGAAATAGAGGGGTAGATCAGTGGAATATAGTAGTCAATGATTATAACCAGCTACTGTTTGATAAACCCAAAGAACCCAGCTTCTGGGATAAGATCTCACTATCTGACAAAAACTGCTGGGGAAACTGGAAAAAAGTATGGCAGAAACTGGGCATAGACCAACATCTGACATCACATGCTAAAATAAAGGCTAAATGGTTATATGATTTAGGTATAAAGACTAATACTATAAACAAATTAGAGGAGAAAGGAATACTTTACCTGTCAGATTTATGGAGAATAGAAGAATTTATGACTAAACAAGAGATACATTATGAAATGCAAAATGAATACTTTCGATTACATTAAGTTGAAAAGTTTTTGCTCAAATAAAGCCAAAACAACCAAGATCAGGAGGGAAGCATAAAACTGGGAAAGAATTTTTATAACGAATGTCTCTGATAAAGATCTCATTTCTAAAATATATGAAGAACTGAATAAAATTTATAAGAATACAAGTCATTCCCCAATTGATAAATGGTCAAAGGATATGAATAGGCAGTTTTCAAAGGAAGAAATTCAAGCTGTCTATAGTTATATGAAAAAATGCTTTGTCCTTATTGATTAGAGAGATACAAATCAAAACACCTCTGAGGTATCAGATCATACCTATTTGACTGATTAACATGACAAAAAAAGAAAATGATAAATGGTGGAGAAGGTGTGGGAAAGTTGGAACACTAATTCATTTTTGGTGGAGCTGTGAGCTGATCCAACCATTCTAGAGAGCAATTTGGAACTATGCCCAAAGGGCTATAAAAATGTGCATACCCTTTGACCCATTAATACTGCTTCTAGGGCTGTATCCCAAAGAAATAATAAAAATGGGGAAAGGACCCACATGTATAAAAATATTTATAGTAGTCTTTTTTTTTTTTGTGGTGGCCAAGAACTGAAATCTGAGGAGATGCCCATCCATTGGGGAATGGCTGAACAAGTTATGGTATATGAATGCAATGGAATACTATTGTGCTATAAGAAATAATGAACAGGCTGACTTCAGAAAAACATGGAAAGACTTACATGAACTGATGCTAAGTGAAATGAGCAGAACCAGGAGAACATTGTACAAAATAGTAGCCACAGCGTGCAACGACTGACAGACTTAACCCTCCTCAGTAAGGCAAGGAGCTAAAACAATTCCAATGGACTCATGATGGTAAATGCCATCTACATTCAGAGAAAGAACTGTGGAATCAGAATGCAGAGTGAAGAAAACTATTTTCTTTTTTGTTTTGTTCTGTTTTCCTTTCTCATGGTTTCTCCCATTTGTTATAAATAATTCTTCTATGCAACGTGACTAATGTGAAAATGTGTTTAATAGGAATGTATGTGTAGATTGAGATTGCATGCTCTCTTGGAAGAGGGGAAGGTGGGGGAGAAAATTTAAAACTTATGGAAGTGAAAACTAAAAATAAATACATTAAAAAAAAAAAGAAATTTGCCATAAAAAAGAATCAAGGATATAGCTACACAGTAAAGGAATATTGGTTCCCTAAATTCATCTCAATTCCAGGCAAAAGTTATACAGATTACCAATTGCATTAAGCCAAGCTTAAAGTTAACCAGGGGAGAAGAGAAAATATCATCCTGGAAAAATTGAGTCAGGGGAATCCTATCTCAGCCCATGCTGAGATGTTCTCCCAACCTTTTCCATGAGAACTCCACTAGCAGTTCATGGATTTCAACTCCATAAGGTTGCTGGTTATTGGCTTACTAGCATCCCTTGATGAATGTTGCTCCATTCAAACTCAGAAGGGCATCAGTTACAATCTCATAAGGTCTTAAAGGGCAAGTTCCCGTAATCAGCTTCAGGAGGATTCAACTCTCAAGGATCGTATATCTTTGATAACAAGTATTGATTATACTTTCACATTGGTAACAGTCAGGAGATTCATCACGAAAAATCACAACTAGCTGTTTCTGTGGTAGCAGAGAACTGGAAATGGAGGAGATACTGATCAGTGGGAGAAAGACTGAATAAGTAATGGTATAAGAATGTGATAGCATGTTATTTTTTTGTAAGAAATAATGAAGGGGATATTTAAAAAATATCTGAGAGGACCTACGTGAACTGATGCAAAGTGAAGTGAGCAGAACCAGGAGGACAATAAAGACAGTAACAGCAGTCTTGTGAGGAAAAACAACTGGGAGGGACTGTTTAATATTTCCTTGTATCCTCAGCAGTTGGCATTGGCACCTGGCACATAGTAGGTGCCTAAAAATGTTTACTGATTGATGCATCAGTGCTTCATGAGTTAACATGATCCAGTCCCCAGTTCAAGAGGACTGGAGGCGTTCTGTTGTCTTCTGCCCCGTAAGATTTGACATCAGCTTTAGTCAAGAAAGGAGGCCCATTGGGAATCAAGGCTGGAGTTTCTTGAGTCTAAGATGACTTTGACACATATTATTCCAGTGCAATTTTATAATTTTCATAATCAGAATTTAGACAATCCATAAGATAAAAATGACTTTTGTATTGGAAGCAAACTTATAACCAAACTTGTAAAGCCTCCTTCCCGTGGAGGTGGTTTGTCTCTGCTCTCTTCCCCTGGGGCATAGCTCCCTCTCCCTGTCTTTGGAGCTGAGATATCTCAGCCTTCTGGAAGCCAGTTCAGCTGGTGCAGGACCCAGGAAGGTGGGACCCTGAGCCACATCCAGTTCCTGCCTTTTTACTCACTGCTCTTTCCACAGGGTCTCTTCACCATCACCCCCCTCCCTTCAGCTGTGAGAGCTTTCGGTTACTCAGTGAACCACTTCATCACTTTAGAATTGGACATCCTTTTTTCAGCAGCTTCTCCCCCAGGGCACCTAAGATTTTGTCACCTTACTCAAAGAGAATGTCCCAAGGCTCTCACTTGGGCAGCTCCCAAAGAGCTTCTGAGATAATATTGAATATAGAGTACTGACTGAGTGACCCACTGTTCCCAGACCTGCTTGTCAGTCAGTGCTGGGGAGGCATCAGCCAGTTTGCTGCATTTGTACTTCCTGTTCTGTATCCCCTAGGCAGCCCCCTACCTGTTTGCACCTCGTAGCCTTCCTGTACTGGCCCTTGGGGGGTGCTGAGATGTAACGGCTCCTCCTGTTTTACTCCCATGGACTTATCCCAGTTGTCTTTATCATATTACAATTACATATTGTATGTTTGTATGTAAATGTATTGTGTGTAATATTACATATTACATATTGATAAAAGCTGGTTTCATCTCAGATCCCTTGCTCACCTAAGGTGATGGACCTCTTAGCGTGTTCCTGTTTAATTGTCTCTGACCTGAGTTTTGTCTCCTTAATCAGGGTGAAAGTCTGAAAGAAGAAATAACAGTCCTTTGTACTTTTCTCAAAGAATGAATTATTATTCATTTTAAAGTTAAATATGTAAGAGTTTTTCTTTCAACATTGTAACCACACTCTTGCAGCTTACTTCATAATTTCGCAGCCGTCTGATCAAAGGAAAAGACCATTTTCTAAGGTGTCATTTGCGTGTCATTTTTTTCAAATGAATAATTTTTTCAAATTAAGAGTATAACTCACATGATGGTTCCCCTATATCCCCAAATAAGGAAATTTGAAGCATAATAACATAAACATTGTTACAGTTTTAATCCACGAAACAAAGTTGCCAGTCAAATAGCATCCATTCAGCTGATTATCTAGGGTAGAATGCCTTGGATACAAACGCCACTGTATCCGTCCGTGTGTTTGACCCTGCAGGACGGCTGCATGGCAGAGACAAGATCATTCTGACTCAGTGGCATTTCATTCTCATTCTCTCAGTTCCTAAACACACCCCCTCACAGGCCACATTTAAGTGTATTTTACATTAAGGGTGGCTCTGGCCTTAGAGGGTCAAATATCCCCATGATCCCCCTGGGATCTGACTGGAAATGAGCCCAGATTCTAGTTTAAGTCAGGAGATACGTGCCAACTGACGGCATTTTGCGAACCACCTCCATTCCGTAACTAAGCCCTGTGTCGCGGTGAATCACGTGCTTTCCTGGCGTTCTCCAGGTTGTCCCTTTCCTCTCCCTCCCCATCCTACCCCTTCCCCTCCCCCTCCCCCCCTGCCCCTCTCCCTCCTGCAGGGTCCCGGCTCTTTCCTCCAATAAGGAATCCAGTGATAGAGGCATGGGGGAGGAGGGGCTCTGAGAGATGCCCAGCCTGGTGAGTGGTAGGCCAGGTGGAATAGGAGCCCGGGGGTGGAGTTTGGAGGCAGGGGAGGACTCATCCCTGGGAGGGACGGCAGGGCTTGGGGCGGAGAGGCAGGCGGGGTCCTGAGCTCCTGCCCTTGGGTGTGATTGGAGGAAAGGGCCCACCCTGGGGCCTCGGGGGCGGGCAGAGTGGGGGGAGCACCCTCGCAGGGGGCTGGCTGAGAACAGGAACTTGTGCTGAGATTGGGCTGCCTTCTTCCTCCGCAGCTGAAGGATCTTTTCATTCCTCGGACCTGAGATCTCTGCCCTCTGGACGCCAGCTCTGTGGGTGCAGGTCCCAGGTAGGTCCGAGCCCTGCTGGCTTCTGCTGGCTGTCCCTACCCCTGGGGCTCCTCCTCCTCCTCTGACCTCTTTGTGATTGCCTTCCACGTCCGCCTGGAGCAGCCCTCCCTCCCGGGCCTGGCTACTGGACAAACTCCCCACCCCCAGCTCTTTCCAGACTCTCAATCACCATCCAAGTCTGAGGTCACCCTGCCCAGACTTACTACTGGGTCACCTTTTCCCAAAATTCATATATTACAACATCAGGACCCAGGAATCCTGTCTCCCTGCCCCCAGCTTTTGGTTAGACATTGAGTTGTTCTTTCTTCAGATCAAGCCTCCTCCTCCCCCCACTTAAAGATCCAAAAGTTCTACCTGCTCTGAGGATCCCACTTTGGATGCTGGAACCAAAGCTCTTCCTGGCCCCCCTTTACCTGGACCTGCAGCTGCTCTGCTGCTTCCCTGTCAGACCCCAGCCGCTGGCTCCCAGTGTCTGGGCTCCCTGGAGGGATTCCAGCCCTAAGCTCTCCCAGAGGGTCCCAGGAGTCCTCCCCAGCTGATAGTTAGACCCCAGGACATAAGCCTCCTGCTCTCCCAGGCTCAGTGTCCCCTGGGGCCCTTCTGTCTCTGCAGTGTCCCTGACCTCCCTGCCATGAGCTGGGGTAGAATGTCTTCCTGCCGGACTCTTCCTGGGCTCCCCCACCTTCCTAAGCTTCCCTCCTCCCTAGATCAAGCAGCCAGACTACTGTCTAGATAATGTGTGTGTGTTAGTTGGGGAGATGGGGTGCAGGAAGGGCAGAGGACCAACTGGAGGGAGATGTCTGATTCAGGAACCACTGAAGCTGTGAGTGGTCTCATCCCATCTGGGATCCTAAAGCCCCTTCTGCCTCTTGAGTCTCTGAAGGAGAATGGGGGAGAGGAAGGGATCAGAAGAGGAGTGGGAGAGGGTGTAATGGTGTGACCAAGCGATGCCATACCTGTGGGTTGGAGGCTCTACCCTGAGGGCAGGGCCTGAACCTCTGTCAATCCCTGTAGGCCAGTCTTCTCTGGAAGTCCTGAGAAAGACTCTGCCCCCCTGGGATCCTCCCTCCCCACCTCAACCTGCAGAGCACCAAGGCTTGGCCCAAGCAGGGAGCCTGGAGCCAGAGGGAATGGCCCCTGGGACCCCCAGCACCCCAGCCCAGGTGAGTGTGCTCTGTCCTCAGTGACCAACATTAGTCAAAGAGATCGTTGTCGTGTACAAAGAGGGTTATCTGTGAGGCTGGCAATCCCCTCCCTGAGGAGTGTTTCTTTACAGAAATAGGCAGGAAATTGAGAACGGTAGTAACAACGCTGCCCTGCTCTCTCCTGTGATTTGAAATGATTTGAGTCACTGACATCACAAGTACTAACTAACCTGCCCCCCCCTTCCCAATGGCTGCCCTCCCATGTGTCAGGTTTCGCTCATGATCCCTGAGTCACAAGGATGACCACTCCACTCATTCCTCTCTGTCCCGTAGGGATCTTGTCCCTGCTGCCTTTATCCATGCCTACCAGCCTTCTCCATCCATAGAACTGCTCCCTCCTCCTCTGTGCTTCTTTCGCCAGGCTCTCCCTGCCAGACCTAGAAGACAGGATGCTGTGCTTGTCCCCCAAGGTCAGAGCTACACAACCGGTTTATCTGTCTGGTGCACACTGACCAGTCCTTTCCTGTAGCTGGTTTGACTTTCCAAGGCCCATGGAGATGGTGGGGAGGAGGGGGATTGAAAGGAGCAAATACTGGGAGCTGGGGCTGAGGGTTTGGGATCCTGGCCTCCTGCGTACTGTGGTCCAGTATTTCTGGAAAATACAGGAACTCAAGAAGGCAGGTTAAGTTGGCTTCTAGGTCACATTCACAGGTTCCCAGGCCCTTTGCAGAGCTGTTTGGACCAGGCCAAAGGAAACAGTGCCTTCTTTAGCTGTTAGTGCATGTTAGAAACACTCTTGACCCTAAAAAGGTGTCAAAGAAAATTTACTGCAGCAGAGTTCCGAAGAATTGAACACATTGGCCAAAGTGGGCCTCTGCCAACTTTTCAGGAGGAGGGAGCACTGAGTACAGAAGGGAGATGAGTTATATACAGTTAATTCAAGACAGATCCTCCCACCAGGAGGCAGATTAGTCTGCTCTCCATTAGGTCACACCCATTACATAACCACCCCTGGTGTGATTCCCCCCTCCTAAACATGCTTTAACATGGGACCCATGATCAGAAAATGGAGGGATAATTTTATGCGGGGTGTGTCTGCTTATGTACATGAAGTTCATTAAGCAAGCTTTCTCCAGGTAACTCTAGGTCATTTTTCTTCCCTAGTTCCAGCTAGCTGTTGATTTGGCTCCTTCAGCAAGAACTTTGTCACTTTCTGAAGGCCACCATCTATCTCCTGATTGGTTGAGTCCCCTGGCAGTCTGCTGGTCTTCTTATTATCTCATTCTCAGTGACTTCATCAATTAACAATAACTTACTGTGGAAACTTCACTTTTGCTGTCTCTCACATGTATTAGCATTTGTCAAGGGCCTGGGACTTCCCTTGTTACAGAGGATATAGGGAAAGCGCTGAGTTTGGGGGACTGTTCAAAGTCCTGGGAGTTTTCTTTTCCAGTGGGATAAAGGGGGTACTGAAGGAGACACTCAGTTCTTGTCAGAGAGGCATCAGGCTCGAAGGCAAAGACACAATAGAGGGACCTACTTTCTCCCCCATATCTACTTTTGACTGTCTTCACAGCAACCTTATATGGGAAGGTTCTGTGACTTGCCAGCCAGGGCAGAGCTGGTAAGCCTCCGAGGCTGGATTTGAACTCAGATCTTTATGATTTTTTACCATTTCCTAGCTCTCCCAACGTTGTCTTGGGGTACCCAACTGCTCCAACATTGGTGCCATTTTGCCATTTTTATCAATTTTGCAGAGGAAGAGATAAAACCTGTGTTCTTTTTGTTTACTTTTCTTGTATTCGTGGTTTGGGGTTTTTTCCCATGTGTGGGAATACTTGGCAGTTCTTCTTTTGAGAATTCTTTGTTCAGATCCTTTGACCATTTATCTATTGGGGAATGGATATTTGATAGCATTTTTGAGTTGCTTCCTTTTTGTCTGACTCTTTGTGACACACTTTGTGGTTTTCTTGTCAGGGATATTGGAGTGGTTTGCCATTTCCTTCCTCAACTTATTTTACAGATAAGAAACTGAGGCAAAGAGGCTTACATGACTTGCCCAGGGTCACATAGCTAGTACGTGTTTGGGGCTAAATTTGAACTCATATCCTTCTGACTCCAGGCCTGGCTCTCTATCTACTGTGCCATTGGCTATTAGTATTTTTTAAAATAATATTTCAATTTTGCCCAATTACACATAAAAACATTTTTCATTCCTAAATTTTGAGTTCCTCCTTCCACCTGCTTCCTTCCTCTGACCCCTTTTGCATATAGAAAGCAATCAGAAACAGGTCAGACATATGCATTCATGCAAAGCATTTCCATATTAATCATTTTGTGAAAGAAAACTTGAACTGAAAGTGAAGAGTACTATGCTTAGGTCCGTATTCAGGCTCAATTAATTCTTTCTATGGAGGGGACAGCATGATTCATCGTGGGTCCTTTGGGATAGTTTTGATCGCGGTGTCACCGAGAGTAGCTCAGTCATTCACTGTTGTTCTTTGTACAATGTTTTCCTGGTTGTACTCACTTCTCTCTGCATTGGGTTCATGTAAGTCCTTCTAGACAATTGTGACGTCATCCTGCTTGTCATTTCTTATAGCACAGTAGTATTCCATTGTAATCATATACCACCACTTGTAAAGACATTCCCCAAGTAATGAGCATTTCCTCAATTTCCAATTCTTTGCCACCACAAAAAGAGCTATTATAAATACCCTTGTCCTAAATAGATCATTTTTCCCTTTTCAGTCTCTTTGCGATGCAGATTTGTTACTGTTTTTGCTGGGTCAAAGGGCATGCCCATTTTTATAGCCCTCTGAGTATAGTCCCAAATTGCTCTACAGAATGGCTGGATCAGTTCACAACTCCACCAGCAGTGTCCCAGTTTTCATACTTCCCTCCAATATTTATAATTTTTCTTTTCTCTTTTATTAGACAATTTAATAGTTGTGAGATGGTAACCTAGGGTTGATTTAATTTGCATTTGTCTAATCAACTGGGATTCATAGCATTTATATATGACCATAAATAGCTTTAATTTCTCTTTCTAAAATCTACATATTCCTATCCTTTGACCATTTATCAGTTGGGTCATGGCTTGTATTTTTATAAATTTGACTCAGAGTGCTATAAGTATGAGAAATGAGGCCTTTATCAGTGATACTTGCCGTAAACTCTTCCCCCCAGTTGTCAGTTTTCCTTCTAATCTTGGTTGCTTAGATTTTGTTTCTGCAAGAAAGTTTTTAAATCTACTCATTTTACATCTAGTAATGCATTCTCTCTGTTGTGTGGTCCTAAATTTTTCCCATATCTATAGATCTGACAGGTAAACTATTCCATGCTCCCCTAATTTGCTTATGGTATCAGACTTTATATCTAAATCGTGGACCCATTTTGACCTTATCTTGATGTTAGATGTCAGTCTATATATAGTTTCTGCCATACTGTTTTCTAGTTTTCCTAGCAGTGTTTGTCAAAAATTCAGTTTTTGTGCCAAAAGGTTGGGGATTGGTGTAGCACTGAATAAGTAGATTAATTTAGGAAGAATGGTTATTTTTATTATATTGGCTCAACTTACCCATGAGCAATTCACATCTTTCCACTTGTTTAGGTCTTATACTTTATTTGTCTGAAAATGTTTTTTAATTGTGTTTATAGTTCCTGGGTTTGTCTTAGAAGGTTGACTTTCAGGTATTTTATATTGCCCTCAGTTAATTTTAAATGGAATTTCTCTTTCTGTCTTTTGCTGCTGGATTTGTCAGTAATATATAGAAATATTGATGATTTATATGGGTTTATTATATCTTGCAACTTTGCTAAAGTTGTCAATTATTTCAACTAATTTTTGAGTTGATTCTCTAGGATTCCCCATGTCTACCATAATATCATCTACAAAGGTTTGTTTTCTCATTGTTCATTCTAATTCCTTCCATTTATCTTCTTATAGTACCATAGCTAGTATTCTAGTACAATAACAAATGACAGTGGTTATACTTGGCAAATTTGCTCCAGACATCAGGCTGTGTCCATGGAAGACGAGTTCCTCCCCTGTGAAAGCTGCCAATCTCTTTTCAGGGCTGCTTGTTCACCTTTGTTCTTCACCTGATCCACCCAACTCTCACCTGTGGCTTCAAGAAGCTATAGTATGTGCAGTGGCCACACCCTGGCAAAGCATTTTGGCATACTGGCTAAACCAGGTTGAGGGTGACCAAGGGATATCAAATCCTTCTGTGTTAGAAGTGTATCTACCCCAGGCATGTGAAGACTTCCTCCTGTGGGATGGGCAGATGAGAACAATTTATTCCAATGGCCATGGCCATGAAGCGTTTGAAGGTGGTGCTGTGGAGGGCTTAGAGCTTGGTTAGACATCGAAGATGCCAAGGTCATCCACTGTCTGTCCTGCCATTGGACTGTGATGACTCTAGAGGAGAGAGTGAGGCTGATGACTTTGTGCAACTCTGCCTCACTTAAATGCAATTTAGGCACAAATCAAAAGACATCACCCGCACCATTTCACTATTATACCTGTCTCACTTACCTGGTGACAGGCAAGTTATAAAACTGCTAAATACAAAGCACAAGTTCCTCTTTTCCAATCGTTCTGCAAACTATAGGCTACTTTAAAGTAATCCTTTTGGTTGCAAAACTCATCAGCTGCAGAGCCAGGACTTCTGGGTAAATCTCTCTTTGACAGACAGGTTCATAGACACAGGATGAATCTGGGTCAGGAAAACCCAGGAGGAGTAAGTGGTCACATGATCTACCTTCTTGTCCAACTGAGTTATGTTCAAAACATATTTTCTAAGACTGTTGTAATTTTATTCTTCCTCTTCTGTTATAAAAATAAGCTCTGCAAATAACTCCTTTGTCACAAATTACTGAGGAATTGGTTGACCTTCCTTAAAGGTAACCTGTCAGCTGTTGCAGTTAGATCATTATCTACTAGCAAATTTTGTACCTCAGATTATTTTCTGTTTCAGATAACTCATTTTAACAGTTGATGCCTGCTTTGCCAGAGATAGCTCAATGCTTGGGAGACTCCCAAGGAAACTGTGGGATAGGAGAAGTATTAGATTTTGTACCAGACTGAAGATCTACAGAGCTGTTGTGCTGACCTCATTGTTGTCTGCCTGTGAAAGCTGGATAGTGTACCAGCATCAGGCCAGGAAACTGAATCTCTAGTATTGCAGTTGTCTTAGGAAGATTCTGATGATGAGACAGGGGACACTGAGGTCATTCCTCAAGTTTGATTGTCAAGCATTCACATTCAACTGCTGAGAGCCGAACTCTGATAGACTGGCCATGTTGTTCAAGTGCCAAAAGAATGTTTGCATAAAAGACTTTCATGGAGAACTCATGCAAAGAAAGCACTCCCAGGGTGGTCAGAGAAGTGGTACAAGGACATTCCCAAGGTCTTTCTGAAGAACTTTGTAATCACTTGTGAGAAATGGGAGACACTGGCAAAGAACCACCCAGCATGGCCTGCCCACATCAAAGAATGTGCTATACTCTGTGAACAAAACAGAATTGCAGTTGCCTGAAAGAATGATGAGATGTGCAAATTTAGAGCCATCTCTACCCAAAATGTTCACTAGGACTATTTGTGCCCAACCTGTGGTAGAAACTTCTGGGCTCTGGTCTGATCATCCATGGTCAGACACACTACCTTGACCCTAACATAATGACATCATTTTGGTCCTCTTTGAGCACAAAGAACAAAAACTATCAATTATGTAACTAAATGTTATAAGAAAGAAATATATGCTATTGACAAATGAAAGCAATCATGAAGTGAAGGCTTGACATCTTTTGGTCATGACATGTCATACCCAGGGTAGCCTCAAGCCCTCAATGTAACAACAGATAACTCTCCTTCACTTAGCTGGAAAGTATCCATCATATTCCTTAGTTCAGTCCAAACTGTAATAAGTATGTCTGATGAATCCTTTTCATGTTTTATCTAGAGAAGGCTTTCTTTCAGCTTCTCAGGAAATAAACGACATCTTTTCTTTTTCTTTTCTCTCTTTTCTGTATTCACACAGAAATTCCTTGCCTTTTCCCTCACCCTTAGAATATACTGTACTTGCCAGTTTCTTACAAACTCTTCACAGAATTTTCTTTATAACAGTTTTCATCAGCTCTGATAAGGAAGGAATTTCACAGACACATTCTATAGGAAGACCTTTCTCAATTTTATTCCAACTATCAACTGCTTTTCTCAGTATTCCATTGGGCTCTTAGGGACTTTGGTTTCAAGTGCTGACTCTGACACTCATCAAGGGTAAGACCTTTGGGTAAATCCTCTTTTATTGCTTCAGTTTCCTTCTCTCACTTGATGATGGTTAGACTGCAGGAATTCTGGAGTCTCTTTCCTCTCTAAATCCTGTGACTTTTGATGGTTTAGGAGTTGGTGACATTCCAGGATGTGGCTGTGGACTTCACCCCAGAAGAATGGGGCCTCTTGGACCATCCTCAGAAGGAGTTGTACAAGGAGGTCATGCTGGAGAATGCCTGGATCTTGCTCTCCCTGGGTAAGGATGCTTCCCCTGACCACTCTGAGTCTACAGTCAAAGGGAATATCTTCATTCCTGAGTGTGCTGGCTTTGTAGTATTTATCACTTACTAGATAGGGAAAAGTGCTGCTCTCCTGTGTCCTAGAGACAGGATCCTTCTGCTGCCTGGTTTTCCTATAGAAGGTCAGTACATTGTGTGAAGAGAACAGAGGAGGTTTCCTGGCTGCTTCTGTCTCCTGCCAGTTCTAGGGAGCTTGAGGTCCCAGATCAGATCAGTGTTGAAGCATCTCAGGTGTTGAAGTCATCCCCCATCATGCAGTCCAGCCTCTCCCTGGACATGAATTGTGTCTGCCCAATGTCTGCACACTGCTCAGATGGCTTTGCCCTGACCCTCCTTCCTCTTTGGGAGGGGCCAAGTGAGAAGCCTCAGTTGGTAGCTCCCAGCTCCCAGCTGTGCCTGGTAGGGCACATTTGTCCTTCCCCTTCCTTTCCATTGCCCCAAATTCCAGCCCAGATGATGGGAAAGGAAGGAAGGGCATCAGCATTTCTGTTCAGCTGCTGTTCCCCGGCTGTTGTGCTCAGTGCTTTCTTCACCCTATGATGTCATTACATGATATTATTATCCCCATTTGACATTTGAGAAACCTAAAGGAACCGGAGGTTAAGTAACTTGTCCAGGAGCTCACAGCTCCTAACTGTCTGAGGCTGGATTTAAACCCTGGCCTACCTGACTCCAGGCCCAGGGCACTCTCCACTGCTCTACCAGCTGCCTCTAACTTCTAGATAATGGGTACTATGCAATGATTCCCTCCTTCTATGGAGAAACGGCACCAAGACCAAATTTTCTGACTCCAAATTGGCTCCATGATGTTCTCCCCCATCTCTCTCCAAACTCCCCAAATCAGTGCTATCAAAACCTTGCTTGAGGACTTCTGGAACCATCCTGGGACCTTGCTTGCAGGCCCCTGTCACTGGCAGGAATAACAGAGTGGCCCAGAATCAGAATTTGACTGACTGAGGTTCATTGAGTTCCCCAGCAGGAGAATGTCTCCAGCAGAGGCAAAGACTCCCTGAATGAACAGGAGCAAGGTTTTTATAGGTTTCAGGGAGTGAGGAGCAGGGAAGGGGCCAGGGACAAAGCTGAATCATCAAGGTCCCTTTTGCTGGAGCTCAAGGCTGATCTGGCATATCCTATTCTGGGTTACTTGCATTACACACATTAATGGGAGAATAAGCCATATATGTGTGAACATGATGGAATGATTCTCTAGCTTTGTGTGCACACTCTTTTCCCTAAAAGGAACTAAATTACAAGATTTTCTTCATCTTCATCCCTGATTCCCCATGCCTAGGGCTGCCAGTTCCCAGAGAAGATCTCATCTCTTGCTTGGAGGAAAGGGAAGCACCCTGGTTGCTGGAGCCAGAAAGCCTGAGAAGCTGCCATCCAGGTGAGTGAGGGGAAAGCAGGTGTGAGAGGTGTGGTTACAAGAGGCTGCTAGGTGTGGGGGTGAACCAGGTGCTAGATTTGGGGGCGGGAAGACCTGACTTGGAATTCCTTTTGAGAATCTCTTTGGCAGTGGAATCCTGGACAAGTCACTGAAACCCACTGGGTCTCAGTTTCCCCATCTGTAAAATGAGGGAGTTGGACACCATGGCCTTGAAGTTCTCTTCCAGTGACAAATTTCTGATCCTATAAAGAAGTGGTTGTTTGGAAATTGGGGGCAGGAACTCCCCTGATAGTGCAAAAGGGTTTAGGCTTTCTAATATGGACTCTTTCTTATACTTTCTCAAATCAGTGAATATTGATCAGGTACCTGCTGTGTGCCAGATCCTTTGCTAAGCACCAGGGATATAAGAGATACAAGGAACTTCCCCTGCTCTCCTGGAGCTCACAGACTGGGAAGGGCAGACAACATGCCAAGAACAATGTACAAACCTGTTTTGTACAGGACAAATTGGAACTCATTGAGAGAGGGAATGCCCTGAAGTGAAGGAGAATTGGAAAGGCTCATTGTGGCATGTAAGCTCTAGCAGGAACTTCAGGGTAGCCAAAGTGAGCATTATACACATGAGGATGGTGAGGAAAGCCTGTGGAGGCAGGAGGTGGAGGGTTCTGTTCACAGATCAGATGGGAAGTCCATTCCACTGAATTATAGTAAATTTGGTAGGGAAATAAGGTGAAAGATGGGGAGAGTACAAAAGGGGAAGGTGATGAACAGCCTTAGAGGAGATTTTATATTTCATCCTGCTATGGAGCCACAGGAGGTTGTTGAGTGCATGGTGACATGGCCAGTACAGAACTTTAGGAAAATGAACTTTGTTGAGTGGATGGAGGAATGATTGATGTGGGGGGAGACTTGAGGCAGTTGGAGCAAGCAACAGGTTCTTACAATACCTCAAGTGTGAGGTGATTGGGGCCTGAACCAAGGCAGTGACTGTGTTGGGAGAGAAGGGGGTGTATGGGAGAGAAGTTACCAAGGTGGAATCACAGAACTTTGCAGCAAATAGAATATGGTGGTTGGGAGTGTGATTGTGTGAGAGTCAGTGAGGAGTGTATGGTACTTTACTTAGCCTACAATATTGAAAGGATGCCCTAGAGAGCATTAGGAAAGTAGTAAGAGAGGAGGGCTGGGGGAAAATGAATAAGTTTAGTTTGGAGAACAGTGAGAGGAATGTCACTAAAACAGAGAGAGAGGGAGAGAAAGAAGGGTGATTGTGTCAAAAGTTTCTGGGAAGTCAAGAAGGATGAAGGTAAATAAAGGAGCAGTGGATTTAGCAACTTGGAGATTTTTTGGTAATTTTGGACAGATTACTTTCAGTTTAACAATGAAATTGGGAGCTAGATTGTAGAGAATTTTGGAGAAAGCAAAGGAAAGGGGTTGGAGACACCAGTTGTAAATGGGCATGTCAAGTTGCTTAGCTAAGAAATGTAAGAGATATTGGAAAATATCTTTTAGGGTTGAACTAATCAAATGACTTTGTTTTGAGGATTAGAGAGAAATGGATTTATTTGTGGCAATAGGGAAGGAATCATCAGTGTGGGAGAGACTGAAAAGTAGTGAAGTAATGGGAATATCGGAGAGGCTGTATGCTGAGGAAGATGATGAGATGGAATGGGGTGATTTAAACATGGAAAGGAGTTTACTTCAGCTAGCAGAAGGAGGACTGTTTCATCTGATGCTGGTGTCAAAAAGGAAAAAAAAGGGGCACTTGATTTATGGGAGATGAGGAAGATAAGATAACTCTTGTTAAGTATGCAATTTCTTTTTTTAAATTTATTTTTAGATTTCGACATTCATTTCCAAAAAATTTTGAGTTCCAATTTTTCTCCCCATCTCTCCCCTCCCCCCACCCCAGAATACTTTGTATTCTGATTACCCCTTCCCCCCATGTATCCTCCCTTCTATCACACCCCACCCTTCCCTTATCCCCATCTTCTCTCTTTTCTTGTAGGGCAAGATAAATTTCTATACCCTATTACCTGTATTTCTTATTTCCCAGTTACATGCAATAATAATTCTCAACATTCTTTTCTAATACTTTGAATTCCAACTTCTCTCTCTCCCTCCCTCCCCATCCCCACTGAGAAGGCAGGTAATTCAATACAGGCTACATATGTGTCATTTTGCAAGACTTCCATAATAGTCTTGTTGTGTAAGACTAACTATATTGCCCTCCATCTTACCCTGTCCCCCTTTTTTTCTATTCTCTCATTTGCCCTTGTCCCTTCCCAAAAGTTTTTATTTCTAGTTGCTCCCTTCTCCCATTTTCCCTCCCTTCTTTCATCCCCCTCACCCCACTTGTCCCCCCCTCCCCTCCTTTCCTGTAGTGTAAGATAGATTTTCATACCAAGCCTTAACTTCCTCTGACAGTATACCTTGTTCTTCCTCATCTGACAGGTTGGAAGGAGATGCCTGTTCACCAAGAAAGTAACCTTCTATGGTCTTATTTTTTTTTCCCTTTTTTGGGCATTTTCCCAGCCAGTTACTTGACTTCTGAATCCTTTGTCAAGAGGAGGGTTCTAGTGCTGCTCCTTCCCTCAGTACCATGCTCAAGGCTGAGATTCGACTCAGCTGCTTGATGCCCTGGGGCTTTGGGTGGGGGTGGGGTCACCACTGAGGGCTGAGGTTCAGATCAGGTGCTCAATTCCCCCAGAGGCTTTAAGCTGAGCTGCCTGGACAATGGACCCAGGCTGCTTCTGAAGCCAGGCCACTGTAGCCACCTGCTGCTGCTGCTGCTTCCACTGCTGTCTCTGCTGTCACCTGGGGCCTTTCCCTCTTGCCCAGCTGGGAAAGCCCTCCCACACTGACCTTTGGAGCTTTCTTTGTCTCTTGTTGGTGGAGGGATCTAGGACCCTCCCTGCTGAGAATTCTGTCCTGGAGGTCTTTTCAGGTCCTGTTCCTCCCAGTGCTGGTTGGCCAGGGCTGGGCTCTACTCAGCATCCCATGAGATAGACCTTTTCTGTTGACCTTCCAGGTTACCTTTGGTTGGAAATCTCTTTCACCCTTGTTCTGTGGCTTCTGCTGCTCTAGAATTTGTTGAGAGTCATTTTTTTATAAGTATTTTGTGGGCTGTGGTGGAAGCGCTAGAGTATATGCATTTTTCTACTCTGCCATTTTGGCTCCACCTTCAAGTATCCAATTTCTTCAATGAAATATGAGACAAATTTCTCTACTAACAAGTTAAGTGGGGTATGGATACTGGGAGCAATCAATAGGGGAAGACAGTGGGAAGGAATAAAAAGAACTGGAAAAGTTGCCATGCTGAATGAGATAGGGAGTCAGTCATTTCTGCCTGTTCATGATTCTATCTGGGGTTTTCTTGGCAAAGATACTGGAGTGGTTTGCCACTTCCATTTCAGGTTCATTTTTCAGATGAAGAAATTGAGGCCAGCAGGCCTAAGGGACTTGTCGAGGGTCACACAGCTAGTAAGTGTCTGAGGATGGATTTGAACTGGAGTCTTCATGATCTCTCTGCACTGCACAACTCAGCTGCCCCAAAGGAGTCAGTTATGGAGGTGTCAAAGGATGGCCTTGCCACAGTGAAGAGTCACACAGAGATTGTGTAGCTTAAATGTGCAGTAGACCCAGGCAAACTGATTTTCTCTCTCCATTCAGCAGCATCTAAGTAGTTGCAAAGGTTGCTGCCTTACTCAGAACTAATTCAAAGTTCTGATTTACATAAATCATCAACCTATGACCCTCCCTTCATCTCTAAGGCTAATTCTCTGCCCTGTTTTTGGAGAATCATTGGCCAGGTTCATTGAGGTGACATCTACTCTTAACTTGGGGAAATGGGATGTAGAAACTCCCAGATGTCCATAGTATGAGGTGCTTCAGGAGTCTAGAAAGAAGTCTCTTTGATCTTCACTATGGGTCCGGTCAGGTCCCATCAGGGTTAGAACCAGACAGAATTACTCTGTCTAGGGATAATATGTAAGAAAGCCAGAAACAGGGCTAAGGCCAGAACCTGCATTTGCCAACTAGGCCAGAGACCAGAATAGAGGAACTAAGGTAGAGCCTGGGGCCTAGTGTCAATATTGGGTCCTGTCAGTTAGTTAATAAGCATGGATTAAGCACCTACAGTTTTCTAGGCTCTCTGCTAAACTTTAGGAATACAAAGCAAAGGAAAAGCCAGTCCATCCCTGCTGTGAAGGAGCTCCCAGTCTGGCACACAAACATGGAGATTATTTGAGAAGGAGCAATAGATCAGGAACCTTGCTCTTAACTGAACTAGGGAAAAGAGAGTGTTTGGGAATGGAAAGATATCTAGTCCAATGTGGTAGAAAGGAACACAGTGAGTGAGGCCAGGAACAGTTTAAGGAGAGGAGAATTAGAGTTTAAAGAGTCAAAATCAAGATGAGAAGGAGAAAAATTTCAGGCACAGCTCTGAGATATTGTGGTATCTGTTCTGGACACCACAGTAAAACAAATATTACAATCAAGTGAGTCACCAGAAAGTTTGGTTTCTTGGTGCATATAAAAGTTTCATTTACAACATACTGTTGTCTATTACATGTACAATACTACTATGTCTAAAAAAATGTACTTACTTTAATTTAGAGATATTTTTGCTAATAAAAGCTATCATCTGAGCCTTCACTTTAGTATTATTTTATTTTTATTTCCCTCCAGTTACATGTAAAAACAATTTTTAACATTTCTTTTTAAAACTTTAAGTTCCAGATTTTCTCTCATCCTCCCCCTGACCCTCACACCCACTGAGAAATCAAGCAGTTCGATATAGGTTATACATGTGTAGTCATAAAAAATGTAAACATATTAGTTATGCTGTGAAAGAAAACATAGATAAAAGTCAAGAAAAATAACCTAAAGAATGTATGCTTCAGTCTGTATCCAGATACCATCAGTTCTTTCTCTGGAAATGGTCAGAGTTGTCTTGGATCATTGTGTTGCTAAGGATAGCTAAGTCATTCACAGTTGATCATCTTAAAATATCGCTGTTAATTTTTACACAGAACGTTTCACTTTGCATCATCAGCCTATGGAGGGCTTTGCAGGTTTTTCTGAGAGCATTCTGTTCATCGTAATTTCTTATGGTAAGATAGTATTTCATCATAATCCCATACCACAGTTCAACTATTTCCCAGTTGATGGGCATCCCCTCAGTTTCTAAATATTTGCACCCCAAAATGAGCTGCTATAAATATTTTTATATATCTAAGTCCTTTTCCTTTCTGGTTTTTTCTAAATCTCTTTTGGGATACAGACCTAGTAGTGGTATTGCTAGATCAAAGGATATGCATAGTTTTATAGCCCTTTGTGCATAGTTCCAAATTGCTCTACAGAATGGTTGAATCAGTTCACAACTGTGCCAATAGTGCATTAATAACTCATTCTTCCCACATCCTTTCCAACCTTTGTCATCAACCTTTTTCTGTCCTAATAACCAATCTAATAGGTATGAGGTAGAACCTCAGAATTGTTTTAATTTCACCAATCAGTAGTGAGCTAGAGTATTTTTTGATATGGCTACAGACTAATTATTTCATCTGAAAATGGGTCATATCCTTTGATTATTTATCAGTTGGGGGATGGCTCTTATTTTTATATGTTTGACCCAGTTCTATATGTTTGAGAAATGAGGTCTTTATCAGAGAAACTTGCTTCAAATGTCTTTTTTCACAGTTACTATTGCTAATTATATTTCCCTCCAGCCCACCCCTCTTCCCCCATTGTTTATTCCATTCTTTCTCCTTTCACCCTGTTCCTTCTCAAAAGTGTTTTGATTGAGACAACCCCTTCCCCCAATCTGCCCTCCCTTTTATCACTCCCACCTTTCTCTTATTCCTTTCCCCTCCTGTTTTCCTGTAGGGTAAATAGATTTCTATACCCAATTATGTATGTATGTCATTCCCTCTTTGAGCTACTTCTGATCAGAATTAGGTTCACTCACTACTCTTTACCTTCCCTCTTCCCTTCCACCATAAAAGCTTTTTCTTGCCTCTTTTCTGTGAGACAGTTTACTCCATTCTATCTCTCCCTTTCTTTCTCCAAGTACATTCCTCTCTCACCCCTTAATTTTACTTTTTAGATATCATCCCTTCATATTCAGTTAACTACCCTAATAATGAGAAAGGTCTTATGAGTTACAAATGTCATCTTACCATGTAGGAATGTAAACATTTTGACTTTATCTAGTCCTTTATGATTTCTCTTTCCTATTTGCTTTTTCATGCTTCTTTTGAGTCTTGCATGCGAAACTCAAATTTTCTGTTCAGTTTTGGTCTTTTCATTTAGGATGCTTGAAAGTACTACTGAAGGATTATGCTCAGTTTTACTGGGAAGTTGATTCTTGGTTGTAATCCTAGCTTCTTTGCCCTCTGAAATATCACATTACAAGCCCTCCACATTTTGAATGTAGAAGGTGCTAAATCATGTGTTATCCTGACTGTGACTCCACAATGCTTTAATTATTTCTTCCTGATTGCCTGTAATATTTTCTTCTTGCCCTGGGAAATCTGAAATTTGGCTATAATATTCCTGGGTATTTTCATTTTGTGATCTCTTTCAGGAAGTGATTGGTGGATTCTTCTAATTTCTATTTCACCCCCTCGTTCTAGAATATCAGGGCTGTTTTCCTTGATAATTTCTTGAAAGATGATGTGTAGCCATATTTTTGATCATGGCTTTCAGGTAGTCAAATAATTTTAAAATTATCTCTCCTAGATCTATTTTCCAGGTTAGTTGCTTTTCCAATAAGATATTTCACATTGTCTTCTATTTCTTCATTCTTTTGGTTTTATTTTATTGCTTCTTGATTTCTCATAGAGTCATTAGCTTCCATTTGTTACATTCTACTTTTTAAGGAATTATTTTATTCAGGGAGCTTTTGGACTTCTTTTTCCTCTTGACCAATTCTACTTTTTAAGGCACTCTTCTCCTCATTGGCTTTTTGGACACCTTTTACCACTTGGCTTAGTCTGTTTGTTAAGGTGTTATTTTCTTCAGCATTTTTTGGGTCTCCATTAGCACGCAGTTGACTTGTTTTTCATGATTTTCTTGCATCACTCTCATTTCTCTTGAATTTTTGCTCTACTTTTCTTATTTGATTTTCAAAATCCTTTTTGAGCTCTTTAATATTTTTCTGGGAAGCTTTGGATGTAGGAGCTTTGACGTCGTTGTCTTCTTCTGGTTGTATGTTTTCATCTTCCTTGTCACCACAGTAGATTGTTGTTTGCTCATTTTCACAGCCTATTTGTTTTTTTCACTTCTGACTCTTTGTTAAAACAGGGCTCTGATTCCAGGGTGGAGGGTATGCCATCTCAAGCTTCAGGGGTTTTGTGCTGTTGTTTTCAGAGATACTACTAGGGATCTGTAAGTTTTCAGTTCTTCCAAGGTGGTATGAGCTAAGAAGTGTTTACTACTCTCCTGGCCTGTAGTTTTGTCTCTGAGCAAACTCAAACACTCTTTTCTGCCCTGGAACTGTAAGGAGGGTCCTCTCTGTAGTGTGACTGCAAACTCTGCTATGCTACTGCTCCTCCTTGCTCTGGGATCACCACCTAGGACTGTTGCAACAGAGTCCTATATCAGTGCTAGCAAAGAAGACCTCTATAATCTTCTTCCAACCAGTTGTTTGACCCCATTACCATTTGTGTGCTAAGAGCTCCAGAAGCAGCCTCTGCTGCCCCCCCTTGCTGATTCAGTCATTCACAAGGCCTACTCCTGGTTTCCTAGGGCTGGGGCTGTGTTGATGTGACCTGTACTAGACTATGTTCCACCCTCACCTAAGTGTGACAGACTTTTCTAGCTGACTTTCTACATTGTTGTTGACATCTGTGGACTGAGAGGTCACTGCTGCCAGTGATTCAGTCTCTTTGAGGCCTGCTCTCAGTTTCATTCCATCCTTTTCTGGGTCCTGCTGTTCTAGAATTTGTACAGAGTCATTTTGAAAGGTATTTGGAGGGATTTGGGAGTCTGTGTTTGTCCTTCATTTTTCAAGAAGACTATGACATCAGAGAAATGATGACATGACTTGCACTTGACTTTGTTTTAAGTGAGGGCTGTGCAAGGTCACCAGCCTTACTTTCCCCTCCTGAACCATCTGGATCCAATGATCAGATATTCATCAAGATGACTGGAGAAGTCCCAGAATGCAATGGGAGACCTTGGTCTATTCAGGTAGTCACTTAAAGTGAGGTGGGGGTGGGGAGTTGGGGGAGTGTTTAGGTAAGTTCCTGCCTTTATTCCACCATCCTGGTTCTGTCTTTCCTTACTAGGTCTTAATCTTATTCCTGGTAGAAGCTATGGCTCAATTTTAATAGCTGCTGACTGATCAGGGTGGTGGTTGCTCAAGATTGGCAGTGTAGGGTTATTAATTGTCCTAATTTCAATATTGTTGAGTCTCAGTGAATAGGAAGAATGGGAGAGAGAGAGAGAGAGAGAGACAGAGAGAGAGTGAACAAGTCAACATGCAATAATAAAATCATTTTTCATGAAAACAAGAACAAAACCAAAAGAAAGTGCAGTGGACAAAGGCCATTGGGTACAATGGACAGAGTATGCTCACTTCCAGGGTTGGAGTTCTAGTCTTAACTACAGGGATGTTGGGTAGGCTACTCAGCCATTCTGAGCTCATGGCCTGACTTGTGAATGTAATGAAAGTGCTTGGCCTGCCTTTGTTGGAGGTGTGTTGTGAAGATCCACTGTAATTATGTGTGAAGCTCTTAGTAAATCAAGAATCCTACAGATATGAGCTAGTGGCAGTTTCAAGTGATTGATTCTGTCCATTTAACTTTTCTCTTAGACTGGGGAAATAGGATGTGGATCAGGTAGTTTACTTTATCCCAATGTAGAGAAGGGATTATAATTATATAAGTATGTACATGTGTCTCTGTATATGTTTTATTGTTTGTTTCTTGCAGAAGGAGAAATTAGACCTGAAATGAAAGAGATTACTGCAAAGCTAAGCATTTCTGTGGAAGAAACTGACAAGAAAAGTCCCTGTGACTTCACTGAGAGCCAAATCAGTGCTGGACTTCACAGAATACATACAAGAGAGAAACCTTATGATTGTCATCTTTGTGGGAAAGACTTTAGTCAACAGTCATCCCTTATTTACCTTCAAAAAATTCATCCTGGAGTGAAACCACATCATGGTCATAAATATAGTGCTGTACATCAGAGGATCCACACTGGAGAGAAAACTTTTGAATGTGATAAATGTGGAAAGGCTTTCCCACAGAGCTCCAAACTTACTCAACATCAGAGAATCCACACTGCTGAAAAACCTTATGAATGTAATCAGTGTGGAAATGCTTTCAGGTTCAAAAGCCATCTTACTCTACATCAGAGAATCCACACCGGAGAGAAACCTTATGAATGTGATCAATGTGGAAAGGCTTTCAGACTGCACTACAAACTTGCTGTACATCAGAGAATTCACACTGGAGAGAAACCTTATGAATGTAGTCAGTGTGGAAAGGCTTTCAGAAGAAGCTCTAATCTTGCTGCACATCAGAGAATCCACACTGGAGAGAAACCTTATGAATGTGATAAATGTGAAAAGGCTTTCAGATGCAGCACCAATCTTGTTGCACATCAGAGAATCCACACTGGTGAGAAACCTTATGAATGTTATCAGTGTGGAAAGGCTTTCAGACTGAACTACAAACTTGCTCTACATCAGAGAATTCACACTGGAGAAAAACCTTATCAATGTAACCAGTGTGGAAAGACTTTCAGAAGAAGCTCTGATCTTGCTGTACATGAGAGAATCCACACTGGAGAGAAACCTTATGAATGTAATCAATGTGGAAAGGCTTTCAGTTGCAGCACCAATCTAGTTGCACATCAAAGAATCCACACGGGAGAGAAACCTTATGAATGTAATCAGTGTGGAAAAACTTTCAGACTGAACTCCAACCTTGCTCTACATCAGAAAATCCACACTGGAGAGAAACCTTATGAATGCAATCAGTGTGGAAAAGCTTTTAGAAGAAGCTCTGATCTTACTGCACATCAGAGAATCCACACTGGAATGAAACCTTATAAATGTAATCAGTGTGGGAAGGCTTTCAGACTGACCTCCAAACGTGCTAAACATCAGAGAATCCACGCTGGAGGGAAACCTTATGAATGTAATCAGTGTGGAAAGGCATTCAAGCACAGGGCCCATTTTGCTCTACATCAGCGAATCCACACGGGAGAAAAACCTTATGAATGTGATCAATGTGGAAAGGCTTTCAGACTGAACTCCAAACTTGCTAAACATCAGAGAATTCACACTGGAGAGAAACCTTATGAATGTAATCAATGTGGGAAGGCGTTCCGTTGCACTTCCAGTCTTGCTGTACATCAGAGAATCCACACTGGAGAGAAACCTTTTGAATGTAATCAGTGTGGAAAGGCTTTCCGTTGCAACTTCAGCCTTGCTGTACATAAGAGAATCCATACTGGAGAGAAACCTTATGAGTGTGATAAATGTGGAAAGTCTTTCACGCAGAGCTCCAAACTTGCTTTGCATCAGAGAAGCCATACTGGAGAGAAACCTTTTGAATGTAATCAGTGTGGGAAGGCTTTCAGACTGAACTCCAAACTTGCTAAGCATCAGAGAATCCACACTGGAGAGAAACCTTTTGAATGTAATCAATGTGGAAAGGCTTTCAAACACAGGGCCCATTTTGTTCTACATCAGAGAATCCACACTGGAGAGAAACCTTATGAATGTAATCAATGTGGAAAGGTTTTCAGTTTCAGCTCCAGTCTTGCAGTACATCAGAGAAGCCACACTGGAGAGAAACCTTATGAATGTAATCAATGTGGAAAGTCTTTCAGTTGTAGCTCCAGTCTTGCTGGACATCAGAGAATCCACACTGGAGAGAAACCTTATGAATGTAAGCAATGTGGAAATGCTTTCAGTTGCAGCTCCCATCTTCTTGCACATCAGAGAATCCATACTGGAGAGAAACCTTATGAATGTGATCAATGTGAAAAGGCTTTCACACAGAGCTCCCATCTTGCTGCACATCGGAGAATCCACACTGGAGAGAAACCTTATGAATGTAATCAATGCGGAAAGGCTTTCAGACTGAACTACAAACTTGCACTACATCAGAGAATCCACACTGGAGAGAAACCTTATGAATGTAATCGATGTGGAAAGTCTTTTAGAAGAAGCTCTGATCTTGCCGTACATCATAGAATCCACACTGGAGAGAAACCTTATGAATGTAATCAGTGTGGAAAGGCTTTTAGAAGAAGCTCTAATCTTGCTGTACATCAGAGAATTCACACTGGAGAGAAACCTTATGAATGTAATCAGTGTGGAAAGACTTTCACACAGAGGGCCAATTTTGCTGTACACCAGAGAGTCCACATTGAGATACCATATTGATGTAATCAGTGTGGAAAGGCTTTCAGACAGAACTCCACACTCGCTCTACATCAGAGAAGCCATACTATAGAGAAACCTTATGAATGTTAGAAATGTACAAAGGTTTTCACACAGTGCTCTACTCTCGAAGAATATCAGAGAGTCCTCACGGGGAGAAACCTTTTGAATTCTGTAAGTGTGGAAAAATTTGCACAGAGAGGTCCAGTCTTGCTGAATATCACAAAAGCCACAATGAAGAGAATGCTTTTGAATATAATCAATGTGGAAAGGCTTTCAAATACTGCTCTGATCTTACTCTTCATCCAAGGATCTACATTGGAAAGAAACCTTATGGGTATCTAGAATATGGTAAACCTTTTAATGCATGCTCTTTCTTTCTAGACAGCAGAATCCATACTAAAGGACAAACTTCATTAATGTGATTGATGTAGAAAATCATTCAAGCTAAAGTCATCCCTTATTTCTCATCAGATAATTCACAGGTGATAGAAATCTTATGCGTGTAATGAATATGGAAAGGCATTCAAATGAAGTATAGAACCTGTTAAACATCAGAAAATTCATCTTGGGAACAAGTCCTATAAGGACTCACTGTGGGAAGGCCTTCAGCCAGAGATCATCTCTTCCTTTACATCAAGGATTCGTACTGGAGAGAAGACATCCATATGCTCAAGGAGGTCTTGCCTTTCCGTGGAAGATGGAGGTCACTAGATGTCACAATATTAAAAATAGTAGCTTTATAAAAGCAACAGTTATAGCAAGGACTTCACCTGGGACACATGCCTGCATCTACATTGGAAATATCTTACTAGAGATAAAACTTATGGATCTAATTTATGAGGGAAGGCTTCTTTCTACAGCACCGACCTCATTAGACATGACATATTTTATACAGTGCATGAAGCCCTGAAAATGGATTGAATTTTTCTCTGAAATCCTAATGTTTCTCATAACTCCCCCAAAATATTCCATGGCATTCTTGCATCATTCCCCCATTGACTGATACTCGCTTTGCCTCATAACGTTGGCTTGAATAGAAAGTCCTAGTATAAATATTTTGGTATCTACTGGAAATTTATTTTTGTAATTATGTTTCAGTCTGCTGGGTGGCACATTATAGAGAGGGCAATCCCTGACTCCAGAAGACCTCAGTTCAAGTTCAGTCAATGATAGTTACTGGCTGTGTGACCCTGGAAAAATTACTTAATTTATTCCTGAATGAGTTTTCCCATGTATAGAATGGGGATAATGACAATGAGACAGTGTCTGTCAAGTGCTTTGCAAGTATTAAATCACTAGCTCACTATTATGATTTTTCCCTGGAATCATAAATCTCACAGCAATGTCAGTGGCCTAAGAGGTCTGGATAGATCAGTCACTTTTTCTTTTCATTCAAATTGACATTCAGAAGAATGTAGGTGAAAGTAGTATGTCGTAATGAATTGAGAGAAGGGTTTAGAGTGGGGGATACTTGGTGTCAAATATTGTCTCAAATGCACTCTCACTGTGTCACTCTGGGTGAGGAACAAGCTCTCTGTGCCTCCATTTACTCATCTCTAAAAAGGGCAGATTGTGTCAGATTGGCTAATATGACAGAAAATAAAAACGATGAATGTTGGAGAAGATGTGGGAAAATTAGGACGGTAATGCCTTGTTGGTGGGGTTGTGAGCTGATCCAACCATTCTAGAGAGCAATTAGGAGCTGTGCCCAAAAGGCAATTAAAATGCGCATACCCTTTGATCCAACAATACCACTACTAGGTCTGTATCCCAAGGAAATCATTCAAAAGGGAAAAGGACCTACATGTACAAAAATATTCATAGCAGCTCTTTTTGTGGTGGCCAAGGATTGGAAATTGAAGTGATGCTCATTAATTGGGGAATGGCTGAAGAAGGTGTGGTATATGAATATGGAATACTATTTTGCTGCAAGGAATGATGAGTAGGCAGATTTCAGAAAAACGTGTAAAGACTTACCTGAACTGATACAAAGTGAAGTCAGCAGAACTGAGACTATTATGCACAGTAACAGTAATGTTTCGCAATGATCAATCACGATAGACTTAGCTCCTCTCAGCAACACAGTGGTCCAGGACAATTCCAAAAGAATGCTGTCCACATCCAGAGAAAGAAATATGGAGTCTGAATGCAGATTGAAACGTACTGGTTTTTCCTTTCTGTGTGGCTATCCCCCTTTGTTCCCTTTGTTTCACAACATGGCTAATTGGGAAATATGTTTATGTGATTGCACATGGATAACCTATCAGATCAGTTGCAATCTGGGAGAGGGAGACAGACGGTGGGAAGAAAAACATTTGAAACTCAAAATATTATAAAAAAGTTTATTGAAAACAGCTGCAAAAAAAAATAGCTGGGGGAAGGAGTGAGGGAGTGAGATTGTTCAAAACTTAAAATATAACAACAACAAAAAAATAACAAAATGGGAAGGTTGAACTCAGTGCCTTCTATGGTCCCTTCCAACTCAACATTTGTTTTCTTATCAGAACTACATTCATACGTCTCTTCCCAAAGCCTCCTTTGAGATTTCAGAAGGAGGCCTCATAGGACTAAATCAGTAGTCACTGAAACTGTCCTATGTTATTTATAATCAGAGACGTTGTGTGAATTAGAAGTGTAATACTCAAAAGAAAATGAGTAGACCCTGTATTCAATGAATCCCAAGACCTCACTTGCTAGAACTGGATTTACTGATCACTACAAAATGCTGGGAAAATTGGCAAGCAGTCTGGCACAAGCTAGGTACAGACCAGTGTCTTACGGTTTAGACCAGGATTAGCTCCACGCAGATACTTGTCTGAGATTTGAAAGGTCCCCTGAAACAAATCAGAGAAACCAGAATGAAGATTCATTTTGTAATTAAGAAGTGAGGAAAAATGCATTCCCAGAGAAGGGGTAGAAAAGAGTATATGGAATAAAAAGGGGAGTTTTCATCACATGAAGAAGCCATTGTATATAAAATGTAAAAGGAAAGCAAGTGGGAAATTGAGGTGCAGCAAGTTTCTCCAAAAAAAAGTCTCATTTCCAAGTATTTAAAGAATGGATAGAGACATATAAAAATAAGCCATTCCTCGAAAGACCTCTGGTCAAAAGGTACGAATAGTTTTCCAAGGAAGAAATCCAAGTTTTCAGTGACCATATTTTTAAAAATGATCTGGGAGTCTGAATGCAGATTGAAGCACATTATTTTCTTTATTTTTTTTCCTCATGGTTTTTCCCTTTTGTTCTGATTCTTCTTTCACAACATGATTAATATGGAAATATGTTTAATAGGATTGTACATATAAAGCTTATATCAGATTGTTTGCTGTCTTGGGGGTGGGCGAAGGAAAGGAGAAAAAATTTGGAATTCAAATCATGTAAAAATGTGGAAAACTTTACCTGTAATGGGAAAAAATAAAATACTACTAAGTGGGAACAAATGGTGCACATCTGAACCCCTAATCCACACCACTAAAAAAATTAGAAAGATTTTTCAGATTGGTTAAAGTGAGAAGAAAATTACAATCAGCAATTTTTGAGGGAATTCACAAACATTTATGAAAGGACAACGTTCTTGCATTGTCCACATCAAAGAAAAAAATGATGTGTCTCTTTCTACACTCTTGAATCCTTCAACTCCATTAGGACATGTAACATTCCATCTTTTGTCCTCTGCCAGCATAGTTGGCATTTGAACAATGTGGCCAACCCATCAGCTGTGTCGCTGCAGTTGAGTTTGAATGGTTGGCAGTTTAGTGTGAGAAAGGACCTCAGGGTCTGGTATCTCATCCTGCCAGGTGATTTTCAGAATCTTCCTAAGACAATTCTAATGGAAGACATTCAGTTTCCTGCATGGCGCTGGTACACTGTCCAGCTTTCACAAGCATGCAACAATGAGGTCAGCACAATGGCTCTGTACACCTTCAGTCTGGTAGTCATTCTAATACCTCTTCTCTGCCATACTGTACTTTGGAGCCTCCCAAATACTGAGCTAGTTCTGACAGTGCATGTGCCAATCTCATTGCCAATGTGTACATCCCTGGAAAGTACACTACCAAGGTAAGTGAACTTATCTGCAGCATTCAAAACTTCTCCATTTGTTGTAACCTATGGCTCTACATGTGGATGGTGTGATGCTGACTGATGGAGCACCTGTATTAATTGTTAGGGCAAAATTAGCATAAGCAGCAAAGAATCAATCCATAATTTGTTGCAGCTCAACTTCAGAGACTATTGAGTGCACAATCATCTGCAAACAAAAAATCATGCAACAACCCTCCCTCCGTTTTAGTCTTGGCTTGTAGCCTTTTTAAGTTGAAGAATTTGCCATTAGTGTAGTAGCTGACCTTAATGCCATGTTCACCCTCAGTGAAAGCATTTCACAACATGGCTAAAAACATGCTAAAAAGCATGGGAGCAAGCACACAGTTTTGTTTCACTACACTGGTGACTGGGAACATGCATAAGCATCATCTGTTATCCAGAATGTGGGCAAGCATGCTGTCATGAAATGAACATTCAATACTGATCAACTTCTATGGGCAACCAAATTTTGACCTAATTTCCATAAACCCTCATGACTGGCAGTATCAAAGGGCTTGGTCAGATCTACAAATGTTGTGTACAGACCCCTGCTCTTCCCCTAATATATCTGCTGGAATTGTTGGGCAGCAAACACCACATCAACCATTCCTGTAAGTCCTTCCTGAAGCCCCATTGACTCTCAGGAAGATAATGATCTTCCAGGTGAAGGATCAGTCTATTAAGGAGGACTCTGGCAAGAATATTGCCAGCAATGACTAAGAGAGAAACCCCCCCAAACACACACCTCTTGTGATTGTCACAGAACAATCTATATCCTTTACCTTTATAGAGATGGACAATGGAGGCATCCTTGAGCTCTTGGGGGATAACTTCCTCGTGTCATATAACTGGGAATATTTCAGTCAGCTTTTCCATGAGCACTGGTCCCCCTACCTTGTAAATCTCAGCTGGAATAGAATCAGCACCAGGTTTTTTGCCACATGAAAGGAGCCTAATGACCCTCAAAACCTCTTGTTCAGTGGGAAGTTCAGCTAGGGAAGGACTGATTTCAACCTGAGGTAAATGGTTAATGGCCTCAGCATTGATTAAGGACAGTGTGTTGAGAACCATATAGAAGTGTGTTCAGCCCATCTCTCTAGGAACACATCAATAATTTTTGTGACTCCATCATCACTGAGTAGTTGAGATGCACCACAGGTCTTTGGTCCATAAATAACCTTCCTAAAGGTGCTTTGGATTCTTACTATGTACATAAAACTGAATTTCATCTACTGAGCCAGGAATCCTGCATCTCCCTAAGCACTGATTATTTTCAGTGGAATTAAATGCTGTGTTCTTAGAAGTGGATGAACGATCCTGCTGGTATATCCTGTGAAGTTCTCATTTTTCATTTAGCAGCTTCTGAATTTTCTCATCATTTTCATCAAACCAGTCTTGGTGTTTGTGAGTGTTCTGACCCAGATGAGCAAATAACAGTGCTGTACACCAGATCTCTGAGAGCTGCCCACTGCTTTTCTGCTCCACTGCTGCCAACTGTGTGTTGGCTCAACTTTCCCTCCAAGTCAGCACCAAACTGTTCACACTCAGGGAAGAGCTCTAATTTGTTGACATTAATTCTTCTGGTAATCATTTTACCTTAGGGCCACCACTTTTGTTGAATGTGAATATTTAGCTTGGCAAGGATAAGTCTATAATCAGTCCGGCACTGATTATCTTTGTCACTCCGACATCCTATCTCATTTCATAATAACATTGTCTACTAAATGTCAGTGTTTGCTGCAAGGGTGCATCCACCAAGTTTTATTGCATTTAGGTAAATGGAAAACAGTGTTGGTGATGAGGTCATGTGATGCACAAGCCTTCAGCAGTAAATGACCATTGCTGTTGCTTTTTCCAACTCCATTCCTGCCAAGTCTGGTAGTCTGAGCTCACTCTAGCATTAAAGTTGCTCAGAACGATAAGCTTGGCCTCTTTTGGCACATTGATGATAAGAGTTCCAGGTGGTCATAAAATTTTTCTTTGACCTCCTCAGGGTTCGTCATGGTGGGAGGAGAGGCACTGATGGTGGTGGCGTGATGTTTTCCTGCAAGTGGCAGTCACACTGTGATGAGTCTGTTTTTCACTCCTTTTGGCAGGCATGCCAGCTTGTTCACTAGATTGATTTTGATTGCACAACCTATGCCAGCTTCACAATACTCCCCTTCACTGCAGCGACTGAAGAAAACCAAGTATCCAGTTTTGACTTCACTAAGCTGATCTTCACTTGCCAGCCTCATTTCTTTCAGGGCTGCTATTTGAAGGTGATGTCTGCTTAGTTCTCTTGCAACTTCTGGCCTACTGGATTTTGTGTTGTCTCTAAGTGTGCATACACTTCCATGTACTGATGGTGAGCATAATCATCTTTGCAGAAGTTTTTGGATTTTTTGTGTACGTGTGTTTCAAACACAGGGTTTGATCCCTGCCTGCTATGGTAATCAGGCCAGGATTGGGTAAGCAGACAGTTTGGGAGGCACCTTTTCTAGCCCCATCCTCACAACAGGAAGTGAGCAGTGCAATCCTTAAAAGGCTACTCATACACCCAGGGGTTGCTGAATCCCACTGAGGCTTCCTGTGAGAAGATGACCCTATGGTCTGGGGCACCAGAGTGTAGGTTTGTAACTACGGTGCTCAGTAGGTAAGTTCCTTTTCATTTTTTCTGCCACTAAGGGTTAAGTGTAAGTTGAGTAGAATAATCTTCTAAGGTTGGGTTTCCTTTACTAGCAGCTGGAGAATGGGATATGACTGTAAATACAAACCACAAGTTCCTTTTTTCCAATCTTTCTGCAAACTATAGGCTCCTTTAAAGTAATACTTTTGGTTGCAAAACTCATCAGCTGCAGAGCAAGAACTTCTGGGGTAATCTCACATTGACAGACAGGTTAATAGGATGAATCTGGGTTAAGAAAACTCAGAAGGAGTAAGTGGTCAGATGATCTACCTTGTTCATGTTTCCTCAGATTCTTGTGATTTTGTTTCTTCCTCTTCTGGTATAAAAACACTATAAATCACTCCTTTGTCACAAATTACGGAGGAATTATTTGACTTTACAAAAAGGTAACCTGTCAATTGTTACAATTAATGGTGCTGATTCTATTGCAGCTGAGATTGACAAGGTAAGAGGTCCATTGCTCTTACAAAAGCTGACTGAGCTTTTCCAGGTTTTATGGCAGGAGGAGGTTATCCCCCAGGAGTTCAAGGATGCCTCCATTGTCCATCTCTATAAAGGTAAAGGATATAGATTCTCATGTGACAATCCCAGGAAGGTCTCTCTCCTAGTCACTGCTGGCAAGATTCTTGCCAGAGTCCTTAATAGGCTGATCCTTCACCTGGAAGATGGTCTTCTACCTGGGAGCCAATGCGGCTTCAGAAAGGGCCAAGGAACTGTCTATATGGTGTTTGCTGCCTGACAACTCCAGGAGAAATGCCAGAAGCAGAACAGAGGTCTGTACACAACATTTGTAGATCTGAATATGGTCTTTGTTACTGTTACACATGAGGGCTTATGGAAAATTATGTCAAAATTTGGTTGCCCAGAGAAATTCATCAATATTCGTCAATTTCATGATGGCATGTTTGCCTGGGTTCTGGGCAATGGATAATGTTCCTGTGCCTTCCCACGCACCAATGGAGTGAAACAGGGCTGTGTCCTTGCTCCCAGGCCTTTTAGCATGATGTTTTCAGCCATGCTGACAAATGCTTTCAATGAGGATGAACATGGCATCAAGGTCGACTACCATAATGATGGTAAGTTCTTCAATTTGAAAAGGCTACCAGCCAAGACCAAAGTAGAGGGAGTGTTGTGTATGATTTTCCGTTTGCAGATGATTGTGCACTCAGTGCAGCCTCTGAAGCTGAGATGCAACAAAATATGGATCAATTCTCTGCTGCCTGTGCTAATTTTGACCTAATAATTAACACCAAGAAAATACAGGTGCTCCATCAGTTACCACCATGGAGAACTTAAGGCAAGCGTTCACATGTTGGTCAGAAGAAGTGATACAAGGACACTCTCAAGGTCTCTTTTAAGAACTTTGGAATTGATTGACTCCCTGAATGAACAGGACCAATGTTTTCATAGGTTTCAGGGAGTGGGGAGCAGGGGAGAGGACAGGGCCAAAGCTGACTCATCAAGGTCCCTTTTGCTGGAGCTCAAGGTTGATCTGGCACATCCTGTTCTGGGTTACTTTCATTACATACATTAATGGGAGAATAAGCCAGATGTGTGTGAACATGATGCAGTGATTCTCCAGTTTTGCATACACACTCTTTTCCCTAAAAGGAACTAAATTACAAGGTTTTCTCCATCCTCATCCCTGATTCCCTGTGACATGGGAGACACTGGCACAGAACCACTCAGCATGGTGAACCCACCTCAGAGCAGGTGCTGTGCGCTATGAGCAAAGAAGAATTGAAACAGCTCAAAGGAAATGCAGGATACACAAATTTAGAGAATCCACCCCAAATGTTCTCATGGACTATCTGTCCAGTCTGTGCTCAAGCATTCTGAGTTTGTATTGGTCTGATCAGTCACAGTCAGACACATTGAAATTCAACTCTAGCATATGGATGTCATTTTGGTCCTCCTCTAGAATGAAGGACAACAACCATGCTGGAGAATGCCCTGAACCTGCTCTGCCTGGGTAAAGACACTTCTCCTGGCCATTCTGAGTCTGTAGTCAAAGTGAATATCTCCATTCCTGAGTATGCTCGCTTTGGAGCATTTATCAATTACTAGAAAGGGAAAAGTGCTGGTCTTCTGCGTCATAGAGACAGGGTCCTCCTGTTGGCTGATTTTCCTATAAAAGGTCAGTACATTGGATGAAGAAAATGTGGAGGTCTCCTGGCTGCTCCTGTCTCTTGCCAATTCTAGGGAGCTTGAGGTCCAAGATCAGATCAGTGTTGAAGCATGTCAGGTGTGAAAGTAATCCCTCATCAGGTAATCCAGCCTCTCCCTGGACATGAATTGTGTCTGCCCAATGTCTGTACACTGCTCAGGAGGCTTGGCCCTGCACCCCCTTCCTCTTTGGGAGGGGCCAAGTGTTTAGGACATTCCTCTTTGCGAGAAGTCCCAGTCTGTAGCTCCCAGCTCCCAGCTGTGCCTGGTAGGACACGTTTGTCCTTCCTCTTCCTTTCCATGCCCCAAATTCCAGCCCTGATGGTGGGAAAGGAAGGAAGGGCATCAGCATTTCTGTTCAGCTGCTGTTTAGCTGTTGTGCTACATGCTTTCTTTACAGTATTAGGTCATTGGGTGATAATATTAGCCTCATTTGGCATTTGAGAAACCTGAAGGAAACAGAGTTTAAGTGACTTGTCCAGGAGCTCACAGCTCCTAACTGTCTGAGGCTGGATTTAAACCCTGGCCTTCTGACTCCAGGCCCAGGACTCTCTCCACTGCTCTACCAACTGCCTCTAATTTCTAGACAATGGAAGCTATGCAATGGGTCCATCCTCCGATGAAGAAGAGGCACCAAGACCAACTTTTCTGACTCCAAGTTGGCTCTATGACCTCCCCACCTCTCCCCAAAGCTCCTAAAAAATCAATGCTATGGCAACCTTGCTTGATGACTTCTGAAACCGTCCAGTGCTCCTGGATTACAAGTCCCTGTCACTGGCAGGAACCACAGACTGACCCAGAATGAGAATTTGACTAACTGAGGTTCACTGATTTCCCCAGCAGGAGAATGTCACCAGCACAGGCAAAGACTCCCTGAATGAACAGGACCAACCTTTCTATAGGTTTCAGGGAATAAGGAGCAGAGGAGGGGCCAGAGCCAAAGCTGATTTATTGAGGTCCCTTTTGCTGGAGCTCAAGGCTGATCTGGCACATCCTATTCTGGGTTACTTTCATTACATACTTAAATGGGAGAATAAGCCAGATGTGAGTGAACACGATGCAGGGATTCTCCAGCTTTGCACACACACTCTTTTCCCTAAAGGGAACTAAATTACAAGGTTTTCTCCATCTTCATCCCTGATTCCCCATGCCCAAGGTTGCCAGTTCCCAGAGAACATCTGATTTTTTATTTGGAGGTAAGGGAAATACCCTGGCTGCTGGAGCAAGAAGGCCTGAGAATCTGCCCTCCAGGTGAGTGAGGGGAAAGCAGGTATGAGAGGTGTGGTTACAAGAGGCTGCTAGCCATGGGGGTGAAGCAAGTGCTAGATCTGGGGCAGGAAGACCTGACTTGAAATTCTTTTTGAGACACTTTTTGGCAGTAGGATCCTGGACAAGTCACTGAGCCACTGGGCCTCAGTTTCCCTATCTGTAAAGTGAGGGAGTTGGACACCATGGCCTTGAAGCTCTCTTCAAGTGATAAATCTCTGATCCTATAAGAAGTCAGTGTTTGGAATCTGGGGGCAGGAGCTCCCCTGAGAGTGCAAAAGGCATTAGGTGTTCCAGTATGGCTTCCTTCTTAGATCCCCTTCAAGTCAGTGAGCATTTATTAAATGCCTGCTGTGTTCCAGACCCTCTCCTAAGCATCAGTGACATAATGAGATATAAGGGACATCACCTGCTCTCCTGGAGCTCACAGACTGGGGGTCAGACACTATGCCAACAACAGTGTACAAACCTGTCATGGACAGGACAAATTAGAGCTCATTGAGATAGGGAAGTCCCTAAAGTGAAGGAGGACTAGAAAGTCTCATTGCGATTGTGGAAGGTGGGCTGTAGCTGGGGCTTCAGAGAAGCCAGGGTGAGCATTGTACACATGAGGATGGTGAGGAAAACCTGTGGAGGCAGGAAGTGGAAGGTCCTGTTCACAGAACAGAAGGGAGGCCCTTACTACTTGATGGTAGCATATACAGAGGGGAAATAGGGTAAAAGAAGATGGAAAGTGTAGGAGAGGGGCAAGGATGAAGGGGGAGGTGATTAACAACCCTGGAGGGGATTTCATATTTGATCCTTGTCCTAGGGAGCCCCAGGAGGTTTTTGAGTAGGTGGTGACATAGGTGAAAGCTATAAGAGGATGAACTTGATTAAGTATGTGGAGGAATGATTGGAGTGAGGGAGACTTGAGAAAGCTGGCCCAGCCAGAAGTCTCTTGCAATATCTCAGGTGCGTGGTGATTGGGTCCTGACCAAAACAGGGGCAGTGTTGGGAAAGAAGGGGGTATATGGGAGAGATGTTATCAAGGTGACATCACAGCACTTTGCAGCAGATTGAACATGGGGGTCAGGAGTGTGAATGTGTGAGTTTCACTAAAGCGTTCATGACACTGGACTTATCAGCCTATACTATTGTGAGGATACCTTGGAGAGCATTAGAAAAGTAGGAAGAAGAGAGGTGGGGAAAAAAATGAGTCAGGTATTGGATATGATAGGAGAACAAGGAGAGTGTCACTAAAATAGAGAGGGTTGAGGGAAGGAGACAGAGAAAGAGGGAGAGGGAGAGGAAGGGAGGTAGAGAAAGGACAAAAAAGGTGAAGCTCCTTCATGCAAAGACTCCAAGAAAAATATGAACTGGTTTTAGGCCACGGAAGAGCTCAAAAACAGATTTTAAAAATCAACTACCAGAAGCAGAGGAAAAATTGGGAAGAGAAATGAGAGTGATGCAAGACAGTCATGAAAAACAAGTCAACAACTCACTAAAGGAGACCCAAAAACATGCTTTTAAAAACAGACTAACTCAAATGGCAAAAGAGATCCAAAAATCCAATGAGGAGAAGAAGGCCTTCAAAAGCAGAATTGGTTAAATGGAAAAGAAGGCCCCAAAGTTACAAAACAAATCTCCCCTAATCAAACTGCCCTTAATGGGCAGGCCCATTAATGGGTGGGGAAGATCTTTAACTCTCATAATTACCATCACAACATCATAACAATAACTCCAAATTATTTGATTAACTGTCTCATAATTTTCATAAGGCAAATAATTTGAAATAAAACTTCCTCTTAACTGGAAATTCCTAAGTTCTTAAATCACACTAATTCAGAATATTCCAGAACGTGCTCAGCAGGGCTGATAAAAATGACCTAATGGCATTCTAACCAATTTTTTAAGCCTTCTTTTAACAGTACAATCTTAATCTAACAGCGTCTAGAGTATAAGGTGCTTTTCTACCAACGTAGCTGATACGATAGTTTGCCAAATTTCACAATATCAGAAAACTTAGAAACAGAACAACACCGCAAAAAAGATCATGTGTTTGAAACTTGAAACAAAGCCCATTTCCAGTCAAAACCATTACCACCTATGATGGCCTCAATTCAGTTAAACGCATTTCTGAATTACCTTGTAGAGAAAATCATTCATCTCATCACCATGGCAGTGCATACTGATCACATCTAAAGCTTCAAATGAGGTTATCAAGGATGAAGCAATTACACCTAACTGAAGAAATAATAATTAATAATAAAGTTAACATTTAAATAGTGTTTACCTATGCCAGGCATGCTGTTAAGCATTTTACAATTATGTAATCCTCACAACAACCCTGGGAAGTATATGCTAGTATTATCCACTTACAGAACAGTAAACTAAGGGAAACAGATGTAAGATAACTTGCTTAGTCACATAGATAATAAATTTCTTTCTTTTTTTTTTTTAGGGGTTAACAATCCTTTAATTAAACAAATATAAGGCATTTAGTAGTTCAGGGGAAAGGTCAACACACTGAATATGGAGAAAATAGAAACAAAGAAAATACAAGGGAATAAATTTCTTAAAGTCAAATAACAAATGTATTTTGTGTTGTGTTCTAACTTACCATTATTATCCTGATAGGAGAACACACTCAGACCCTTTTTTTATTCCTTCAGGACAGATTTTGGCATAAATCACACTCAGATTTATAATCACTAATGGTAATATTTTAATTTCCAAAGCCCAGTCTCTTAGCCCTTCAAAAGAAAAAAAAAAAAGATTACTATCCTTAAATCCATGCTGGTGACCATTCCCAGCTGGGGGAAATCTTTTCCTCAGCTTCCTTAAAGAGCTGGATCAATTCTCAACGTCTTGGCTCCTTTACCTATCTTTGAGACTTATTAGATAAGGAGCTGGCCTGGTTGGTTGTTTTCCTTTGATCTCTAAGAGGACCAAAATGATATCACCATGCTAGAGTCAAGTTTCAATGCATCCACCTGTGACTAATCAGACCAATCTGAGCTTGAAATGTTCTACCACAGGTCAGGCACCAATAGTCCATGGGAACCTTTGGGGTGGATACTCTAAATATGCACATCTTGCATTTCCTTTGAGCTGTTTCAATTCTGCTTTGCTCACAGAGCACAGCACCTTCTCTGAGGTGGAAATGCTATGCTGAGTGGTCCTGTGTCAGCGTATCCCATGTTACACAATCAATCACAAAGTTCTTAAGAGAAACCTTGAGAGTGTCCTTGGTATACCAGACTCATATTAAATACCTAAGTAGCTAGCAGCTTTTTAGAACCAACCCTGAGGGAGCAGGAGCTGGGAGGGAAAAAGAAAGCTCAGGGTTTTAAAGTTTAATTAGATCCTAAAGATGAAAAAAATCTGTATTTTATGTTTGTATTAAATCAACGTATATGATTTCAGACAAAGTGTTTAAAATTGCAAAAATGGGGGCCCTTCTGTAAGATAATGGAATCACTTTGGGAGTTTAGTGGTTCATTTATAAAATTAAATTGTTAGGAACTTAGTGGATTAGTGTAAAATATAAAAACAAAACTGGATTCTAATGTGAATTTCTTAAACATGAGTAGAGAGTAATTGCCTGATACAAATGAAGAGCAAGAAAAAAACTTGACACATAAAACTTAGATGGGGCAGGAGGACTAGGAGTTCCAATAACTTCATTTCCATCAGATTTAAGAATAGGTTTAAGAGGGAACCACTTACAGCTAAGCTCGGGGATAAAGGCCTCATTTCTAGAATATATAGAGAATTGACTCAAATGTATAATCATACAAGTCATTCCCCAATTGATAAATGGTCAAAGGATATGAACAGGCAATTTTCGGAAGAAGAAATTAAAGATATCTATAATCATATGAAAAAATGTTCTAAATCACTGTTGATTAGAGAGATGCAAATCAAAACAACTCTGAGGTACCACATCACACCTATAAGATTGGCAAACATGACAGAACAAGAAAATGATAAATGCTGGAGAGGATGTGGGAGAGTTGGAACACTAATTCATTGTTGGTGGAGCTGCGAGCGCATCCAACCATTCTGGAGAGCAATTTGGAACTATGCCCAAAGGGCTACAAAAATGTGCATACCCTTTGACCCAGCAATATCGCTACTAGGACTGTATCCCCAAGAGATCATAAAAATGGGAAAGGGTCCCACATGTACAAAAATATTTATAGCAGCACTCTTTGTAGTTGCCAAAAACTGGAAGTCAAGGGGATGTCCATCAATTGGGGAATGGCTGAATAAATTATGGTATATGAATGTAATGGAGTACTATTGTGCCATAAGAAATGATGAACAAAAAGACTTCAGAGAGGCCTGGAAGGACTTATATGACCTGATGCTGAGTGAAAGGAGCAGAACCAGGAGAACTTTGTGCACAGCAACGACCACAGTGTGCGAGAGTTTTTTCTGGTAGACTTGGAATTTTGTAATAACGCAAGAACTTCTTAAAAAAAAAAATAATAAAATCCCAATGGTGGTTCTCTAAGGCAAAATGCCTTCCACACTCAGAGAAAGAAATATGGAAGTCATTCGCAGAATGTAGCAGATCATGTTTGTGTGTGTGTGTGTTTTTGTGTATCATGTTTTGATTTGTTATATGATTTCTTCCATTTATTTTAGTTCGACTACATAGCATGACTACAGTGAAAATGTACTCAATAGGAAAGTATATGTAGAACCTATACAGAACTGTATGCAGTCGTGGGGAGGGAGCGGGGTAGTGGGGGGTAGGTGTGGGGGGGATAAAATCTCAATTGTATGGCAGTGATTGTTAAACATTAAAAAATAATTAAAATTAAATAAAAAAGAGGGAACCACACATATATAACTGGAAGAGTATAAAAGTTTTCTAAATTCAGAAAAGATAAAATGGTAAGGGGAGAGGATAATAGAGGGATCTCTAGAGGAGAAGGAAAGTGAATAGTTTAAAAGGAGATATAGAAGGTTATTTAGATAAATGGGAATTAGAGAAAAAGGAATGAAGGAATAGATTATGGAAGTTATAGAAAGGTGATTATATTCATAAGAATGGGAGGATGGAATGGATCCTTGGAGGGCAAGGCAGCGGGTAGAAGCAGAGGAGTCAGGAGGGATAGGAAATAAGAGATATGCACAAAAATAAAAACAGATCAGGAGCAGAATTTATTAGCAAAAGAATGTTTATATAGGTACATGTATATGTGTGTATATTTGTATATATGTCTATATATATATTTATGTGTGTGTATATATAATGTTGTTATCATTCTTGAAGAGGATCATGACATCAGGGAGATGATGACATGAGTTGCACTTGAGTTTGATTTGAGTGAGGGAGGGCTGTACAAGGTCACCAGGCTCACTTTCACCTCCAGAGCCATCTTGGTCTAGTGACCAGATATTCAAAACTGGAGATGGCCTAGGATTTAATGAGAAACCCTGGCCTTTTAAGGCTGAGGTCTTTTGAGGTAATCTTGAGAAGTAGTGCCCATTGCCCAAACTGGGAGGGGAAGACCCCAGGGTTGCTGCCCAAAAGAGAAACAGGTACTATTTACATGCACTCTGAGCCAGGTGGCCCCAAAATAGCCATTAAGTGGTGTTTGGGCAAGGACCTATTGTCCAATCCATGAGCTCCAGAGTGAAATGGTTTTAAGGTTTGGTCTTTGAGCAAGAAATATAGCCAGTAAGTCTCCAGTTAACTGGCAGCTTTCAGTCATCAAAATTTACCTTAGCCTATAAAGGCCAAGGTGTCCCATTGCATCCTGGGCTACCTCCTGTCATCTTGACCGATATCTGGCCACTGGACCCAGATGGCTCTGGAGGAGAAATTTAGACTTTGCACGGCTCTCCCTCACTTAAATAAAAGTCAACTGCAAGTCATGTCAGCATCTCCCTGATGTCATGGTCCTCTTCAAAACAAAAGACAAACACAATCTGTGAGTCATCCAAGCTGCCTGAATGGGGACCCAGCCATTTGGGTCACTCAACTCATCCTCTCCCTCTGACTTTGCCTGTGCTTGTCATAACCTTTGGGGATGGGGAGGAAGGGGAAAAAGAACCAAGTAAACAGTGCACAGCAGACGACAAAAGAAACTTCCAAGGAAGCGAAGAAAAGATGGACAGCTCACTATGAGCAGTGTTTACCATACAAGCTTTCTTGAAATGAAAATTCATTGCTACACATTTTGAATCCTCTTAGGTTTTTCTATGCACATAATGTGCCTTTTTTTCTTCCGTTTTAAGTTTATGATACTTTTTTTTCTTTTTCTGTATTCTGCATCTGTGTTCTGGTGTTTCAGTCTAAAATAAAAGAAAAAGAAAAAAAGAAAGACCCATTCAATCACCAAGTGCTTCTGAAGGGCCTCCTATGCTCCACGCCACCAGGCATGAAGAACAAGGGGACACAGAATAAAATCCGCTTGACTCAGATGAGTTTAGAAATCAACGGAGGAGAAAAGGAATGCTTAAAGGGGTCCATAAAACTAGAAATCACAAAAAATTAACTGAAATAACACAAAGGGACAAAATACAGGGCAGCTTAACAAGCAGGGCCAGCAGGTAGGATTTCAAGGAAAACATAGCCCATGGCCTGTGTCTTATAGGATGAGAGGGATTCCAAGGAGGAAGGAAGGATGAAGCTCCTGGATGAAGGTCTGGCAGTGCCCAGAATCCTCTGTGTGAGAACCTGAAGCTCCAGAGGGCTGGATCTCAAAGAACAGAGGGGTGAGGAGCGTTTCATGTGCCTGAAAAGAGGCATTGAGGCCAGGACGCACACAGCTTTAGGAGAGGCGTTTGTATTTGATCCTAGAGGCAAGAAGAAGTCATTGGAATTGGGTTGATTAGAGCAGTCACATGGTCAACTCTGTACTTGAGAAGCATGAATCGGGCAGGAGTGCGGAGGATGGATTATGTGGGGAAAGACCGAGGCTGGGTTGTGAGAGACAGCAGAAGTGAAGAGTCCATGAAGTCACTGAGAGTAAGTCAGATAACACGAAGGCCGGCAGACCGCGGGTGGACTCGACCGATCCGGACACAGGCGGTGGCCTCCAGAGAATCAGGAAGTTCTTGGTAAAGGAGCCAAATGCACGCGGCTGGAGCTCCCCGGAGAGGGCCTGCTTGGTGAGGCAGACACACCCCGCCCGAGGGTCTCCCTCCATTTCTGATCACGGGTCCCACGAAGGGGGTCACGTCACGGGCGTGTTGACCTCGGGGAGCAGGCTCATCTGGCTCCCCACTCCTGAGGAGGCCAAGGTCCTCGGCTCCTCCAGCGCTGCTGGCACACGGTATCCCCCACACCTCCTGGGTGTCCCGCGTGGAGCGGAGAGGAGGCGCTGGGCACGTGCCAGGCCCCGAGCTCTGCCCATCCAACAGCCGCACAGGCCACGCGGCGAGGGCGTCTCGGGCGGGATCTGAACTCGGATCCCTCACTCTGCCTCCACACTGGACAGCCTTGCTCTACACCGTACTGGGCCATGCTCCGGCGTCTCGTCCGAAGGTTCGGGCCCCAGGGGGCGCCAGATGTGCCGATGTTGGGAGGCGGCCCAGCACAGCCGCTCCAAACCGTAAACGCGGGGGAGGCCGCCCCAGCTGGGGAGCCGGGCTGCGGCACCGGAGACACGGGGACACGAGGCCGCCGGCTGGGCCTGGGCCCGGGGCAGCCTGGGAAGCGGGGGCCGCCTGAGGGCAGGGCCTGAAGCCCTCCGCAAACGCTCTAGGACTTCCTGAGGAACGCCATGATTCCCCCCAACTTGGGAGACCTCAGCCATTAAAAAGGGACCGTGCGTGGGATCCTTCCTCCAGGGGACGGGTGATCCGACCAATCAGAAGCTTGGGTTGGGAGGCTATAGGAAGTTCCGCCCCGTGTGAGGGAAGGACTAGGGAGCGAAGCATTCTGGGAAAGCGAGTCCGGCCGCAGAGCCTAGGAGACACATGACCAGGCGGATCCGGTAGGCGCAGGGGCCGCCGGGAAATGGAGTTCGGAAATGCCGCCAGCTGGGGCACGCCCTGGAAGGGAAGGTGTAGGGAACCAATGGGGAGGCGGCGCCGGCGGGGGAGGGGGCGGGACTTTCTGGTAAGGTCCAGCTGTCACGGAGCGGCCGGGCTGACGTGAGGCTGGGCAGGGGCTCCGGGGGCCGAAGCTCGGGGATGGCAGGTGCGCTGTGACCCCCTCGGCGGGAGGGAAGGGCCCCGGCTCCGGACGCGGGGAACGTGTGGAAAAAGCCCTTCCGGGGCGGCCCAGGAGGGGGCAGCGAGGACACAGCTGCCCCTGGGGCGGGGCGGGAGGGAGGAAGGAGGGAGGGGGGAGGGGGCAGCTGTCCCGGGCACAGCCCTGCCCCCTCAGCCCCATTCCGGGCCCTCCCTCTCCCCCTCCCCGAGTCCAGACTCTTTCCTCCAATCAGGAATGGGGGGCGGGCAGAGGGTGGGAGGACACGCCCCCTCTGTGGGCCCGGGGAGTCGGAGGGAGCCCCGCCCCCCCACGGGGTTCCCCGCCCCCATCTGACCCCGGGGTCAGCGCCCTCCAGGTCGGCCCCAGGCCTGGCCGCTGGACACGCTCCCTCCGCTAACACTATGTCTGCTCTCAGACCCCGGACCCCAGAGCGCCCCCCCCACCTGGCCCCCCCCCCCTTACCTGGCCCCCCACCTCCGGGGCTGCTTCCCTACCAGACCCCAGCCTCTGGCTCCCCCCAGCCCTAAGCTCTCCCGGAGGGTCCCAGAGCCCTCCCCAGCTCCTAGTCAGACCCCAGGACCCCGGCCTCCTGCTCCCCCAGGCTCAGTGCCCCCCCCCCCCCGGAGCCCCTCGGTCCCCGCAGTGCCCCTGACCTCCCTGCCAAGAGCTGGGCTAGAATGTCCTCCTGCCAGACCCTGCCTGGGCTCCCCAGCCCCAGGCCTCCTGCTGCCCTGCCCCCTCTTCTGGCAGGGCCCTCAGGGGCTGAATTGGGGCTCCCGGCCTCAGGCTTCCCCTGGACATTCCCTGGGGGGCTCCATCCCAGAGCCCTCCCCCCCCCCACCGTCCCGAGCTCCCTCCTCCCTAGATCCAGCAGTCAGTCTTGTCTGGATACTGTGTGTGTTAGCTGGGGAGAGGGGGTGCAGGGCGGGGAGGAGCAGCTGGAGGGAGGTCTGTGATCCTGAGGCGCTGACGGGGCTCACCCCCCGGATCCCCAGCCCCTTCTGACCCTGGTTCTCTGAAGGAGATTGGGGGAGGGGAAGGGGACAGAAGAGAAGGAGGAGGACAGGGAGGGATCATTTTTTCCCAGCCTGAGCCTAGCCTGACCTGTCAATCCCTGTAGCCCGGCCTCCTGCCCTGGAAGAAAAGGGAAAGACTCTGCCCCTCTGGGATCCTCCCTCCCCAGCCCAGCCTGCAGAAGACCAAGGCCTGGCCCAAGCAGGGAGCCTGGAGCCAGAGGGAATGGCCCCTGGGAGCTCCAGCACCCCAGCCCAGGTGAGTGCACTTTGCCCTCAGACTTGACCAACATCAGCCAGAGGCCATTTCCACTGACACAGAGGGTTGGCTGTGAGGCTGGTAATCCCCTCCCTGGGGCAGCTAGGTGGTACAGTGGATAGAGCACCAGTGCAGGAGTCAAGAGGACCTGAGTTCAAATCTCACCTCAGCACTTGACACTCACTAGCTGTGTGACCTTGGGCAAGTCACTAAACCCCAGTTGCCTCATCCTGAGTCATCTCCAGTCATCTTGATAATATCTGGTCACTGGATTCACATGACTCTGGAGAAGTGAGGCTGGTGACCTGCACAGCCCTCCCTCACTCAAAACAAAGTCAAGTGCAAGTCATGTTGTCATTTCTCTGATGGCAAGGTCTTCCGTGGCAACGAAGGACAAACACACAATCCCCTCCCTATGGAGTGTTTCTGTACAAAAATAGGCAGGAAATTGAGAACAGTAGTAACAACACTGCCCTGCTCTCTCCTGTGATCTGAAATGATTTGAGGCACTTTGATATCACAAGCACTCCCCCCATCCCAATGGCTGCCTTCCTGTGTTCATTTTTAAAGTTTTCCCTCATGATCACTGAGTCACAAGGATGACCACTTCACTCATTTCTCTCTGTCCTGTAGGTGTTTTGTCTCTGCTCCCTTTATCCAGGGCTAGCACCCCTCCCCACATCTATAAAACTGCTCCCCGCTCCCCTTTGCTCCTTTGGCCAGGCTCTCCCTGCCAGACCTGGAAGACAGGGTGCTCTGCTTGTCCCCCAGGGTCTGAGCTACACGAACAGTTTATCTGTCTGGTGCACACTGACGGTCCTGTCTTTTGAATGGTTTGGCTCTCAAGGGCATACTGACAGGGCAGCAAAGGCTGAAAGGAGCAAATACTAGGAGCTGGGGCTGGGGCTTTAGGGTCCTGGCCTCCTGTGTACTCTGGTCCAGTGTTTTTGGAAAATACACAACTCAAGAAAACAGATTAGGTTGGCTTCTGGGTCATGTTCACAGGTTCACAGGCCCTTAACAGAGCTGTTTGAACCAGGCCAAAGGAAACAGTGCCTTTTTTAGCTGTTAGCGTATTAGCATTTGTGAAGGGCCTAGGACTTCCCTTGTTGGAAAGGATTTAGGAAAAGGTCTGAGTTTGAGGAGCTATTCAGAGTCCTGGGAATTTTCTTTGCCAAGGAGTGAAAGGGGATACTGAAGGAGACCCCCAGTGCTTGTCACAGAGGCATCAGGCTCAAAGGCAAATACACAATGGGGTGATTCGTTTTCCTCCCGAAATCCACTTTTGACCATCCTTGTACCAACACTATGTGGGAGGTATTCTTATTATCTTTATTTTACAGTTCAGGAAACTGAGGCAGACAGGTTCAGTGAGTTACCAGGGTCACACAATTACGTGTCTAAAGCTGGATTCCAATGAGGACCTTCATGATCTTCCACCATTTCCTGCCTCTTTTCATTTTATTAGTCTCTTTTTTGATTTTCAGAATTTCCATTTTGCTGTTTTTAATTTATTCTTTTTCTCATCTTCTTAGTTGCACGTCCAGTTCATTGACTGCTCTATTTGATTGATGTAGCTGTTTGGATATATAAAATTTTCCCCACGTACTGCATCCCATAAAGTTATTATGTTGTCTCATTGTTGTCATTATCTTAATGAAATTGTTGATTATTTCCATGGTTGGTTCTTTGATGCATTTATTCTTTTGGATTAGATGAAGAAGTTTACAATTAATTTTCAGTCTATCTTTTCACTGCCCTTTATTGAATGTAATTTTTGTGGTCTTATGATCTGAATAGGATGCATTTTATATTTCTGCTTCTCTGCATTTGATTCTGAGGTTTTTATGCTCTAATCCTTGGGCAGTTGTGTAAATGTCATGTCCTTCTGAGAAAAAAAGGTTTATTCTGTTCTCCAGAGGCCTAGCAATCTAAATTTTTTAAAATTTATTTACTTCCTTCGCTTCTTTCTTGTTTATTTTTTTGTGAAATTTATCTACTTCTGAGGGGAAAATTGAGGTTCACTATTAGTATAGTTTATTATCTATTTCCTTCTGTAACTCATTTAAGTTGTCCTTTCAAACTTAGATGTTATACCATTTAGTGCCTATATGTTTCTGCTCCAGCCCCTTCACTTTTACTCTGTGTATATCTCTGCTTCAAATATTTCTGGTAAATAGTATATTGTAGGATTCTGGTTTTTAATTCATTCTCCTATCCACTTACCTTTATGGGTAAGTTCATAAATTCATTTTTATACTTAGGATCACTACCTGTATGTTTCATTTCAACATATTTCCCCCCCTTTCTAAAAATTTATTTATTTAACTTTTAACATTCATTTTCACAAAATTTTGAGTTCCAAATTTTCTCCCCATTTCTCCCCTCCCCCACCCAAAACGCCGAGCATTCTAATTGCCCCTATCACCAATCTGCCCTCTCTTCTAACATCCCTCCCTTCCCTTGTCCCCATTTTCTCTTTTGTCCTGTAGGGCCAGATAACTTTCTATACCCCATTACCTGTATTTCTTATTTCGTAGTAGTAAGAACAATACTCAACAGTTGTTCCTAAAACTTTGACTTGCAACTTCTCTTCATCCCTCCTTCCCCACCCATTCCCTTTGGGAAGCAAGCAATTAAATATAGGCCATATCTGTGTAGTTTTGCAAATGACTTCCATAATAGTCATGTTGTATAAGACTAACTATATTTCCCTCCATGCTATCCTGCCCCCCGTTGCTTCTCTTCTCTCTTTTGACATTGTCCCTCCCCAAGAGTGTTGACCTCAAATTGCTCCCTCCTCCCACTGCCCTCCCCTCCATCATCCCCCCCACCCCACCTATCCCCTTCTCCCCCACTTTCCTGTATTGTAAGATGGGTTTTCATACCAAAATGATTGTGCATTTTATTTCTTCCTTTAGTCGAATGTGATGAGAGTAAGCTTCATGTTTTTCTCTCACCTCCCCTCTTTATCCCTCCACTAAAAAGTCTTTTGCTTGCCTCTTTTATGAGAGATAATTTGCCCCATTCCATTTCTCCCTTTCTCCTCCCAATATATTTCTCTCTCACTGCTTAATTTCATTTTTTTAAGATATGATCCCCCATCCTATTCAGCTCACTCTGTGCTGTGTGTGTGTGTGTGTGTGTGTGTGTGTGTGTGTGTGTGTGTGTAATCCCACCAACTACCCAGGTACTGAAAAGTTTCAAGAGTTACAAATATTGTCTTTCCATGTAGGAATGTAAACAGTTCAACTTTAGTAAAGTCCCTTATGACTTCTCTTTGCTGTTTACCTTTTCATACTTCTCTTCATTCTTGTGTTTGAAAGTCAAATTTTCTTTTCAGCTCTGGTCTTTTCATTAAGAATGCTTGAAAGTCCCCAATTTCATTGAAAGACCATTTTTTCCCCTGAAGTATTATACTCACTTTTGCTGGGTAGGTGATTCTTGGTTTTAGTCCTAGATCCTTTGACTTCTGGAATATCATATTCCACACCCTTCGATCCCTTAATGTAGAAGCTGCTAGATCTTGTGTTATCCTGATTGTATTTCCACAATACTTGAATTGTTTCTTTCTAGCTGCTTGCAATATTTTCTCCTTGACCAGGGAACTCTGGAATTTGGCCACAATGTTCCTAGGAGTTTCTCTTTTTGGATCTCTTTCAGGAGGGGATCGGTGGATTCTTTCAGTATTTATTTTGCCTTTTGGTTCTAGAATATCTGGGCAGTTTTCCTTGATAATTTCATGAAAGATGATGTCTAGGCTCTTTTTTTGATCATGGCTTTCAGGTAGTCCCATAATTTTTAAATGGTCTCTCCTGGATCTATTTTCCAGGTCAGTTGTTTTTCCAATGAGATATTTCACATCATCTTCCATTTTTTCATTCTTTTGCTTTTGTTTTGTGATTTCTTGGTTTCTCATAAAGTCATTAGCCTCCATCTGTTCCATTCTAATTTTGAAAGAACTACTTTCTTCAGTGAGCTTTTGAATCTCCTTTTCCATTTGACTAATTCTGCTATTTAAAGCATTCTTCTCCTCATTGACTTTTTGAACCTCTTTTGCCAATTGAGTTAGCCTATTTTTCAAGGTGTTATTTTCTTCAGCATTTTTTTGGGTCTCTTTTAGCAAGGTGTTGACCTGCTTTTCATGCTTTTCTTGCATCTCTCTCATTTCTCTTCCCAGTTTTTCCTCCACCTCTCTAACTTGATTTTCAAAATACTTTTTGAGCTCTTCCATGGCCTGAGCCCATTGAATATTTATTTTGTATGCTTGGGATACAGAAGCCTTGACTTCTATGTCTTTCCCTGATGGTAAGCATTGTTCTTCCTCATCTGAAAGCATGGGAGGAGATATCTGTTCACCAAGAAAGTAACCTTCTGTGGTCTTATTTTTTTCCCCTTTTTTGGGCATTTTTCCAACCAGTTACTTGACTTTTGGGTCCTTTGTCAAGAGTAGGATATACTCTGGGAATCTGTTGAGATCTCAGTTCCTCCAAGGTGGCACAATGAAGCGTATACTGGTCTGGCCACAGAGAGGGATTTTTATGCCCAGAATTTTAGCAGTTACCTCTCCACAGCCACCTGGCCTCCAGTTCCCAAGTCAGCACTGGGGGCTGATTTTCAGATAAGCTGGATGGGCAGGGCTGCCATTCATTTCAAGACAAAGACCAGCTCCACCAGGGCCTCCATCCCGGGCTGAGGTAAGACTCAGCTCTTCAGTGCCCCCAGGGGTTTTTATGCTCCAATAATGGGCTGCTGTGCAGGCTCTGTGGCTGCTGCCTGCTGGCAGAGCTATAGGAAGGCCCTTCTCCCTTCCCGGCTAGCTGATAAAACCCGTCACTGACCTTTGGCGCCTGTGGGCCAAGGGATATGAGGATCCGCTACTGCGACTGGAGATTCCGCCCCCGAGGTGTCGTCCTCCCAGAGTCTCGGCACCGCTTGGCCGAGGTTGCACTGGGCTCCGTGCTTGGCTCTGTGTCCGGCGCAAGCGACGTTTCCGTGGGCCTTTCAGGTCACCATGAGCTGGAAATCTCCTCCACTCTGTTGTTCTCCACTTCTGCTGCTCCAAAATTTGTTGAGAGTCCCTCTCTACAGGTATTTTATGGGCTGTGGGGAGGACCCTGCGTAAGTGTGTCTTTCTAGTCCACCATCTTGGCTCCACCCTCTATTTTCCCCTTTTTTAATCCTCTCTCTCACCTTTTATACTGTGCTTCTTCATCAGCGTTTTATTTCTGACCAGTGCTTGCCCTAACATACCCTTCCTTCTATCAGTCCCTGCTGCCCATCCCTGTCCCGTTTTATTTCCATATAGGATGAGATAGATTTCTGTACCCAACTGAGCATGTACATTATTCCTCTTTGAACCAATTTGCATAAGAGTAAGGATCAAGCCCTCCCTTCCCATCTCCCACATGTTCCCTGTCACTGTAATTGCTCTTCTTTGCCTCTTTGATGTGAGATAATTTTCGCCCTTCTACCTCTCTTCCAGGTAGGGTACTTCTTACTTCTTTTTGGAATGCAGTTCTCTTTTTTACACCTTAAATTTGTTTTCTAGAATATCATCCCATCGCAGTCAATGTGTGCTGTCAGTATACAGTCCTTCTAATTTTCCTAATAGTCATAAAGGTCTTAAGAGTTATCATCCCATGTAGGAATATAAAGAATTTCTGTTTTCTCTTTCCTGTTTACCTTTTGATGCTTCTCTTTAGTCTTGTATTTGAAGGTCAAAATTTTTGTTCAGTTCTGATCTCTTTCATTAGGAATGCTTGATTACCCTCCATTTATTGAATATCCATTTTTCGGGGTATGTAATGCTTGGTTGTAATCCTATTTGCCTTGTCTTGCTGAATATCATATTCTATATCTCTGATTTTTTAATGTAAAAGCTACTCAGTTTTGGTTAGCCTGACTGTGACTTCCTGACATTTGAATTGCTTCTTTCTGGGTGCTTGTACTCTTTTTCTCCTTGACCTTCTCCTTGTACTCCTTCTCCTTGACCTTGAGCCTAGAGTCTAGAGCTCAAAGCTCTAGAATTTAGCTTTAATATTCCTGGGAGGTTTCATTTGGGGATCATTTACAGGAGGTGATTGGTAGATTCTTTTAATTTCTATTTTACCCTCTGGCACTTAGGTGTCAGGGCTGTTTTTCTTGATAATTTCTCTGCCAAGAAAATACCAAATGGAGGGGTGGAGCCAAGAGGGTGGAGCGAGAACAGCTCTAAGACAAACTCCTTCAGATACCTCTAAAAAGAAAATCTGAACAAATTTTATAGTGGCAGAATACAATAGGAGACAGAGTGTGGCAGATTTCCAACCCAGGACAGCCTGGAAGGTAAACAGGAAGGATCTGTTGCATGGGGCTGGAGAAGTCACAGAGCACAGGCTGTACCAGCACAGACCCCACCATAGTAAAGCCAAGCAGGAAGCCATGGGCAGTCCAAAGCAGCAGCAGTATTGTAGACTCTCAGACATATCAGCCCAGGATGGGAATCTAGTGGAAGTGAGCAAGAGAGAAGCACAGCACCCCAGGCAACAGCAAAAACTGCTCCTGAGACTATCAGCACTCAGATTAAATGTCTGTAAGTCACCTGCTTGAACTTCCAGGAGACAAGATGGCAAAGTGATCGATAAATACTCTACCCCTACCCTTGTTGACCTTGAAAAACCCAGAAAATATTTCCCCAGGAAAAATCCTGGAACAATGGGGATCAGCCTAAGGAATAAACAGTCTCTTAGCCTGTGAGGCTAGGAAAACCACAAAGGGGGATCCCTCTTGCTGTGGCTGAAGGGGATCAGTGCAGGACCAGAGCTGAACCAGACAGCCCCACCTCAGTGAATGGGGAGGAAATCCTGAGCCCTGGCAGGGGGTTGGGGGGGGTAGAACCTGTAATCACCAACACCAGAACTCCAGGAATGCCTCAGCACAGGCCGGGGAAGAGGGAAGACACTGTCCAGAAGGGGTTCACCAACCACTGAGCTGACCTGTGCTGTAACTCAGGAGAGGAGACCTCTTGTGGCCAGACCAGCCCTCCCCCACACTTAATGCAGCAGGCTCCAAGGTAACTGTGGGAAACTCAGAAAGACTTCACCTGGCCTCTGCTTTGGCACACCAGCCAGCTCAGCACCAACTAAGCTGCAGCATTTTAGCTTCTAGCTGAAAGAACCAGAGGCCACAATATAGAAAGCCTCAAGGTCTAAGCACAAGAACTGTGGGACAGAGTCCCCTGTGCCCCAGAAGCAGAGATCCACTTTAAAAGCCAGGAAAAGGGTGATCATCTTGAGCAAGAAGCAAACCAGAAAAGAAAAGACCGTAGAATCCTTCTGTGGGGACGAGGAACAAAACAGGAATACCCAAGAGATCAGCATTGAGACTGTACTACGATCTGAAACGTCAGAAGGGAATATGAACTGGTCTCATGCCCAAAGAGCATTCTTGGAACAGCTCAAGAAAGATTTTAAAAGCCAAATTAGAGAAGTAGAAGAAAAACTGGCCAATGATTTCAAAAATATGAAAAAACAAACCATAGAAGAATTTAAAAGGAAAACTGGATAAATAGAAAAGGAAGCACAAAACCTAACTGGGAAAATTAGACAAATGGAAAAGGAAGTACGAAAACTAACTGGAGAAAATAACTCCTTAAAAAGAACAATTGGACAGATGGAAAAGGAGATGCAAAAGTTAACTGAAGAAAACAATCTATTAAAAATTAGAATTGGGCAAGTAGAAGCTAATGACTCTATGAGACATTAAGAATCAGTCAAACAGAATCTAAAGAATGAAAAGATAGAAGAAAATGTAAAATGTCCCATTGGAAAAACAACTGTCCTGGAAAATAGATCCAGAAGAGAAAGTCTAAGAATTATTGGTCTACCAGGAAGCCATGACGAAAAAAAGAGTCTGGACAATATCTTCCAAGAAATCAAGGAAAACTGCCCAGAGGTCCTAGATCCAGAAGGCAAAACAGTCATCAAAAGAATTCACCAAACATCTCCTGAAAAGGATCCCAAACTGAAAACACCAAGGAATATTGTTTCCAAATTCCAGAACTATCAAGTGAAGGAGAAAATACTGCAGGCAACCGGAAAGAAATAATTCAAATATCAAGGAACTACAGTCAGGATCGCACAGGACTTTGCAGCTTTTACATTAAAAGATTGGAGGGTTTGGAATATGATTTCCATAAGGCAAAGGAGCTGGGACTACAACCACGGATCAATTACCCAGCAAAACTGAGCATAATATTTTAGGCAGGGAGATGTGTGTGTGTGTTCGTCCTTCGTTGTCAAAGAAGACCATACCATCAGAGAAATAATGACATGACTTGCACTTGACTTTGTTTTGAGTGAGGGAGGGCTGTGCGGGTCACCAGCCTCACTTCTCCTCCAGAGCCATGTGAATCCAGTGACCAGATATTCATCAGGATGACTAGAGATGACACAGGATGAGGCAATTGGGGTTTAGTGACTTGCCCAAGGTCAAACAGTTAGTGAGTGTCAAGTGTCTGAGGTGAGATTTGAACTCAGGTCCTCCTGACTCCAACACTGGTGCTCTATCCACTGCACCACCTACGTGCCCCTCAGACAAGGAACTGGTCATTCAATGAAATAAGGGATTTCCAGACCTTCCTGATGAGAAGGCCAGAGCTCAATAAAAAATTCAGTCTTCAAAAACCAGTCTCAAGAGAGGCATAAAAAGGTGAACAGCTGGGGGGAAAGCAAACATGTTATTCAATATGGGCAAACTGTTTACATCCCTATAAGGAAAGATGATGCTTTTTAATCTTGAGAATTGTATATTTAGTATGATATTGAAAAGGGATATACATAGATAGAGGGAGTGGGTGTAAATTAAATGATGTGATGATAAAAATGTATTTAAGGGTACAAAGGGATTGTAATGGGAGATATGAAAAGGAGGAGGCAGAAAAAGATAAATTACATCACAGGAAGAGGCACAAACACATATTACAGTAGAGGGAAATAGTGATGGAGAAGAGTACTGTTTGAGATTTACTTTCATCTGATTTAGTTCAAGGAGGGAACAACAAACTCAGTTAAGTATAGACATCTAACTAGCTCTATAGGCAGCAGGAGGGGAAAGGGGAAAGATAAGGGAGGGGAGGCTAAGAGGGAGGGAAGAAGTAGTAAGGGGAAAGGGGAGTAAGAGAGAGGGAGGCTGAAAGAAGGGAGGGAAGACTGAGGGAGCCAGTGGTCAAACATTAAAACTCTTGTGGAGGGGAAAGAAGAAGGGAGAACTAAAAGCATAAACGAGGGCAAAGAGGATGGAGGGAAAGACACAGTAATCATAACTGTGAATGTGAATGGGATGAACTCTCTCATAAAACAGAATCAGATACCAGAATGAATTAAAAACCATAATCCAACAATATGTTTACAAGAAACACATTTGAAATAGAGATACACGCAGGGTAAAGGTAAAAGGTTGGAGCAGAGTATATTATGCTTCAGCTGATGTAAAAAAGCAGGGGTAGCAATCCTAGTCTCAGACAAAGCAAAAGAAGAAATAGATCTAATCAAAAGACATAAGGAAGGAAACTGTATCCTGCTAAAAGGCACCATAGACAACAAAGCAATATCATTACTAAACATATATTCTCCAAGTGGTATAGCATCTAAATTCTTAGAGGAGAAGTTAAGGGAGTTACAGGAAGAAATAGCAAAACTATACTAATGGGGGACCTCAACCTCCCCCTGTCTGAACTTGATAAATCTAACCTCAAAACAAACAAGAAAGAAGTTAAGGAGGTGAATAAAACTCTGCATAAGGTAGCCATGATAGATCTCTTGAGAAAATTGAATGGGGATAGAAAGGAATATACCTTTTTCTCAATGGTACATGGCACGTATATAAACATAGACCTTGTACTAGGGCATATAAACCTCACAATCCAATGCAGAAAGGCAGAGATAGCCAATGTATCCTTCTCAGATTATAATGCAATAAAAATTATATGTAATCAAAAGCCATGGAAAGATAAACCAAAAATCAATTGGAAACTAAATAATCTAATCTTAATCTAATCTAATCCTAATCTAATTCTAACAGAAGACGACAACACATGAAAAATCATGAAAATGGGTTGGAGAGATGAGAAGGTACCCCAGGTGAGGGGCACAATGAAGCAATTAGTCAGAGAAGTCTCAAAGATGTTGATCCAGGTGAGAAACGAGATGTCTTAAATGAGCTTTCTCCTTACTTCAAGTTTAGATTCCATAACCCCAACCCATGGTGGTAAGAAATGGATATGGGAGACTTGCAAAGGAAAGAGAGTTGGAATAGCTTTTTGGGGGTATAAGTTAGGGAATCACAGATCATTTATCAGTAAATAAGAGTACTTCCTTCCTTCAGTGAAACCCCACATGGTGAGTACTATGCATGGAATATAGTGACTCAAGAGACCCCAATGGGGGAGAAAAAAAATTCTAATTTTTTGGGAATCTCAAAAAAATGTAAAAGATCAATAAATACCTTAATTGTTCCACAGTAAAATAGTAGAATAAAGTGAAAGGTGATACATGGGTAACAATAAACCATAAATCAGGTGTTTTTAAGAAGAAATCACAATGATCAAAAAGTAAAAAAAGATACTTTTATACATAAGATGGAGAATTATTCCCAAATATCAAAATCTCTGATAAAGTGAATCATATCCTAATAATGAAAATGGAAGACCATCACATTCAATGCACATTGGCCATACAGACATTGTGCGTGTAGCAGATTGGAAATATAGATGACTTCTTCTAAATATCAAGATATTTTACTTCTCCTAAATATCAAGATATTTTCATGTTTTGCCAACTGAGTCTCTTGTGTGTGATCCATAAGTAGGCTTCTTAACTCATTCTCTTGGCTTTTGTTCTCTCAGGTTTCCAGAGTTGTAGAAGTGTGTTTAGATCCTTAATTTCTCTTGAGGAATCTGTCAATGTCTTTCTCATGAATTAGCTGAAATACAACCTTAATTTATTAAATTTTGCTTCTTTATTGTTTGAAGGAACCCTCCACGATTACTCTTATTGATATGTAACTGAATAACAGAGTGTAGATCGATTTTCTGATGCTTCTGATAATTTGGGCCTGATCCTAACACCAAGAATATAATGGTTCTCCAAAACTTCAAGATATCAAGGGGATCAATGAAACAAAATACGAGGGAAGCTGGCTTAGCCATATCAGTTTTCAAACTGTATTAGAAAGTGGTAATTATCAAAACAATATGATACTGGATAAGAAATAGCATGATGAATCAGTGGAACACATTACTTACAAATTATATAGTATATCGCCCTAGTAAACTGTTATATGACAAACCCAAATATACAGGCTTTTGTAACAAAAAAATCATTTCACAAAAACTACTGGGAAAACAGAAAATCAGAATAACAGAAAGTAGGAAGAGATTAACATCTCACACTGTATACCAAGATAAGTTCAAAATGGGTACATGATTTACCCATAAGGAGTGATACCATGAGCACATTAGGAGGGCATGGAATCATTTATCTGTCAGATATATGGAAAAAAGAAGGATTTATGACCAAGTAAGAGAGAGGGAACATTATAAAATGTAAAATCAATGATTTTGGTCATATAAAATAAAAGCATTTTAACACAAACAAAAGCAGTGCAACCAAAATTATAAGGAAGGCTGAAAACTAGCAGAATTTTTTTTTCTAACAAGGATCTCAAAGGCCTAATTTCTTAAATATATAGAGAACTGAGTCTAATTTATAAAAAAAAAAAGTAGAAGTCATTCCACAGTTGACAAATGATCAAAGGATATGAACAGGCAGTTTTTAGAGAAGGAAATCAAAACTATCTATGGTCATATAAAAATATTCTAAATCACTATTGATTAGAGAAATGCAAATTTACACCACTCTAAGTTATGGCCTCATACCTATCAGATTGACTGTTATGATAAAAGGAAAATGATGAATGTTGAAGGCGATGTGGGAAAACTGTGACACCAATGCACTGTTTTTGAACTTATGAACTGATCCAGCCATTCTGGAGAGGAATTTGGAACTATGCCCAAAGAGCTATGAAAGTCTGCGTAGCCTTTCATCCAGCTATGCCACTGCTAGATTTACATCCGAAAGACTTAAAAATTTTGGGTGGGTGTGGGTGTGTCTGTAAGCATCTATTTATGCAAAAATATTGCAGCTCTTTTTTTGGCAGCTGAGCGTAGGAAATCAAAGGGATGCCCATTGATTTGGGAATGACTGAGTAATCTGTGGTATATGATTGTAATGAAATATTATTGTGGTATAAGAAATGACTGGTGATTTCAGAAAAATTTGGAAAGATTTACATGAACTGATGCAAAATGAAGTGAACAGATCCAGCAGAACATTATACACAGTAACCAATATTATTCATTGAAGAACTTTGAATGATTTAATTATTCTCAGCAATACAGTGATCCCAGAAAATCTCAAAGGACAAAGGAAGCATACTGTCCACCTCCAGAGAAAGAACTGACATTGTCTTAGTAGAGACTGAAACATGGTATTTTTTGTGTTCTTTCATTGTTTTTTTTTTTTAAAGTCTTCCTCTACCAAATGACTAATATGGAAATGTTTTACATGATTGTGCGCAGGTAACATATATCTGATTGTTTTCTGTCTCAGGGGAGGAAGGGGATGAAGGATAGAATTTGGAACTGGAAACAAGCAAAAAAACCAAATGTTTATATTTTCCTTTTTTAAAAAGCTTATTTATTTTTAGATTTCAACCCTCACTTCCATAAATTTTAAATTTTCAACTGCTCCCTCCCCAGCTTCTAAAAGATACCATGCAATTGGATATAGGCTGTATGTATACATTCCTCTTAAACATATTTTCATAGTAGTCATGTTGTATAGAATTGGAATGAAGTGGAGTAACCTTGGGAAAAACATAAAACAAAACAAAAAAGAAAACAACCTCCTTCTTTCTGCATTCAGACTCCATATTTTTTGTTTGTGGATGTCATTTGCCATCATGAGTCTTTTGGAATTGTTTTTGGTCCTTGTATTGCTGAGAAGAGCCGATTCTCTCAAAGTCAGTCATCAAATACCATAGCTATTACTTTGTACGGCTTTCTCCTGACTCTGCTCACTGCACTCAGCATAAGTTCCCAGAAGTCTTTTTAGATTTTTCTGAAGTCCTCCTGCTCATCATTTCTTGTAGCACAATAGTATTCCCTTACATCCATATGCCACAACTTGTTCACTCATTCCCCAATTGATGGGCAACCCCTTAATTTCCAGTTCTTGTCCACCACAAGAAGAGCTACTATAAATATTTTTGTACATGTGGGTCTTTTTCCCATTTTGATGATCTCTTTGGGATAAAATGTTTAAAAATTTTAGTATATAATTGGGAAAAAAATAAAATGTTTTTTCAAAATGTTAAAAAAAACAACATAGAAGTTCTCCACCATTCAGCATGGTGCCACCTATTGGTTACTTAAAATGGAGAAATTTTAAAGTTGTGAATAAGTTCACTTTTCTTGACAGTACATGTTCCAACATGTACACACAGCTGATGAGGTTGTAAAAAGAAATAACCTTTAAACCAGTAAGTATATAATTACTTTGATTATACGATTAAGTTCCCTTCTGTGGAGGAAAAGCTAGCCCTAATAGTTAAGCCAGACTAATGTAGATATTCTCTTATGTCTAAATTACCTATAGATTTAGTGACTACACAGACTGATAAGACTTTTATCTCTTAGTAGCAGATTATTTAGAGTAAGACATATCTTCATGAGACTAAAATAATCATTGAATTGTAAGGCTGTTTTCAAAGGCTTAAGTGCCCCTTTGTGGCTGCTGGAGAAAGGGGGTTGATGGAAGGCTAAGTTCCTCTTTCCAGTCTCAGTGGATTAGCTCCTTTTCATTTTTTCAACTGGAGGTTAAGTCTGAGTAGTGCAATCTTCTAAGGTTGCCTTTTTCTGGCACCTGGAGGATGGGCTGTGATTGCTCACTGCAAACCACAAGCTCCTCTTTTCCAGTCTTTCTTCAAACTGTAGGCTCCTTTAAAGTAATCCTTTTGGTTGCAAAACTCTTCAGTTGCAGAACAAGAACTTCTGGGGTAATTTCTCTTTGACAGACAGGTTGATAGATGCAGGATAAATCTGGGTTAAGAAAACTCAGGAGGAGCAAGTGGTTAGATGACGTGCCTTGTCCAGTTGAATCATGTTCAAAACAGGTTTCCTAAGACTGATGTATTTTTTTCTTCCTTTTCTGTTATAAAAATAAACTCCGTAAATCACTCCTTTGTCAAAAATTAACTGAGAAATTAGTTGACCTAACTTAAAGGTAACCTGTCAACTATTACAAGTTAATCATTATATGCTAGCAAATTTTGGACCTCAGATTATTTTCTATGTCAGATAACTAATTCTGACAGTTGACAGCTGATTTGCCAGAGACAGCTCAGTACTTTGGGGGGCTCTGAAGGAAAGTGGAAAGAGAAGGTCGGACTGCATAGCAAACTGAAGGTCTACAGAGCTGTTGTATTGACCTCATTGTTGTATGCCTGTGAAAGCTGGACAGTCCACCAGCACCATATAGGAAACTGAATCTCTTCCATTTGAATTGTCTTAGGAAGACTCTGAAGATCACCTGGTAGAATAAGGTTGCAGACACCGAGGTCCTTGCTCAAGTTAGATGACCAAGTGTTCACATTCTTCTACAGAGAGCACAACTCTGATGGGCTGGCCATGTTGGTCAAATGCCAAAACTATGTTTGCATAAAGACTATTTTATGGGGAAAGCATGCAAGGAAGGCTCTCACATGGTGGGTAGAAGTGATAAAACAACATTTCCGGGGTCTCTCTGAAGAACTCTAATCCTTTGTGAGACATGGGAAACACTGGCAAAGAACCACCCTGCATGGTGTGCCCATGTCAAGGAATATGCTATGCTGTGTGAGCACAGCAGAATTTCAGTAACTAAAAAGAATGGTCTGATGTGCAAAGTTAGAGGCATCTCCACCCCAAATGTTTACAAGGACTCTATGCCTGACCTGTGGTAGAGCCTTCTAGGCTCCATAAGTCTGATTATCCTTGGTCATACCTGCCTTGACCCTGACACAGGGATGCCATTTAGTTCTCTTTGAGCACAAAGAACAACAAAAATGATCAGCTATGGTAAACAATTCTTTATTAAATAAATATATGCTACTGATGAATGAAAGGAATCATAAAGCAAAGCTATAAGATGTTTTTGCCATGACACATCATACTCATAGTAGCCTCAGGCCCTCAAAGTAACAACAGATAATTCTCTTTCACTTGGCTGGAAATTCTCATATTCAGTTTAGTCCAGATAATTAGTATGTCTTTGAATCCTTTTCAGGTTTGATCTAGAGAAGACTTTGCTTCAGCTTCTCAGGAAATGAAGTAGATCCTTTCTTTTTCTTTCCTCTCTTTCCTAAATCACACAGAAATTCCTTCCCCTTCTGAGAATACTCCATACTTGTGAGCTTCTAACAAACTCCTCACAGAATCTGATGAAGGAATTTCATATCATCATCTCTCTTTTCCCTCCCTAATTCCTTGTGCCTTGCAGTTTGACTACATACTTTCACACATATTCCATAGGGAAACACATTCAATAGTAAGACCTTTCTCAACGTTATTACAACTGATCACATCAGCTGCTTTTTCTCAACATTCCATTGGGCTCTTAATGACTGTGGTTTCAAGTGTTGGCTCTGACACTCATCAAGGGGTATGAGCTTAGGGTAAATCCCCTTTCTCTGCTTCAATTTCCTCCTCTCACTTGATGAGGGTTAGACTGCAGGAATTCTGGAGTCTCTTCAGCTGTAAATCCTGTGACTTTTGATGGTTTAGGAGTTGGTGACATTCCAGGATGTGGCTGTGGACTTCACCCCAGAGGAGTGGGACCTCTTGGACCATCTTCAGAAGGAGTTGTACAAGGAGGTCATGCTGGAGAATGCAGGGAACTTGCTTTCCTTGGGTAAGCACACTTCCCCTGGTCACTCTGAGTCTGCTGTAAGAGGGAATGTCTTCATTCCTGAGTGTGCTGGCTTTGGAGCGTTTATCAACTACAAGAAAGAACAAAGTGCTGGTCTCCTGTGTCCTACAGACAGGGTTCTCCTGCTGCCTGGGTTTCCTATAAAAGATCAGTACATTGGGTGAAGAGAAGGTGGAGGTTTCCTGGTTTCTCCTGAAGCTATCTTTTGCAATTCTAGGGAACTTTAGGTCCAAGGTCAGATGAGTGTTGAAACATGTCAGATGTGGAAGCAATCCTCCATCATGTAGTCCAGCCTTTCCCTGGACATGAATTGTGTCTGCCCAATGTCTGCACACTGCTTGGAAGGCTTTGCCCTGCACCCCCTTCCTCTTTGGGAGGGGGCCAAGTGTTTAGGACATTCTTCTTTGTGACAATCCTCAGTTTATAGTTCACAGCTTCTAGCTGTGCCTGGTAGGGCACGTTTGTCCTTCCTCTTCTTTTATATTCCTCCAATTTCCAGCCCAGATTGTGGGGAAGGAAGGGAATCAGCATTTCTGTTCAGCTGCTGTTCCCCAGCTGTTGTGCTAAGTGCTTTCTTTACAATATGATGTTATTAGGTGATATTAATGTCCCTCTTTGACATTTGAGAAAACTAAAACAAATAGAGGTTAAGTGACTTATCCAGGAGCACACAGCTCCTAACTGTCTGAGGCTGGATTGAAACCCTTTCCTCACTCCAGGCACTGGCCTCCTTCCACTGCTCTTCCAGCTTCCTCTGATTTCTAGATAGTGGAATCTATGCAATGAGTCCATCCTCCTATGAAGACGGGGCTCCAAGACCAAGTTTTCTGACTCCAAACTGGTTCCATAATCTTCTCCCCATCTCTCCCCAATGCTCCCAAAATCAGTGCTATGGAACCTTGCTTGAGGACTTCTGGGCACCATCCTCTGGCCTTGCTTGCAGGTCTCTGTCACTGGCAGGAAAAACAGACTGTCCCAGAATCAGAATCTTACTAACTGAGATTTATTGTGTTCCTCAGCAGGAGAATGTCACTAGCAGAGGCAAAGACTCCCTGAATGAACAGGACCAAGGTTTTCATGGGTTTCAGGGAGTGAGGAGTAGGGGAGGGGCCAGGGCCAAAGCTGACTCATCAAGGTCTGTTTTACTGGTGCTCAAGGCTGATCTGGCACATCCTATTCTGGGTTACTTGCATTACAAACATTAGTGGGAGAATAAGCTAGATCTGTGTGAACATGATGGAGTGATTCTCTAGCTTTGCATGCACACTCTTTTCCCCAAAGGGAACTAAATTACAGGGTTTTCTCCATCCTCATCCCTGATTCCCCATGCCCAGGGCTGCCAGTTCCCAGAGAAGATCTGATCTCTTATTTGGAGGGAAGGGAAGCACCCTGGCTGCTGGAGCCAGAAGGCCTGAGGAGCTGCCATCCAGGTGAGTGAGGGGAAAGCAGGTGTGAGAAGTGTGGTTACAAGAGGCTACTAGGTGTAGGGGTGAAGCAAGTGCTAGATCTGGGGCAGGAAGGCCTGACTTGGAATTCTTTTTGAGACACTTTTCGTAGTGTGATCCTGGGCAAGTCATTGATCCCCACTGTGAAATAAAGGAGTTAGCCATGATGGCTGAAGCTGGCTTCCAGCGATAAATAAAAGTCATTGTTTGCAATTTAGATGTAGGAACTCCCCTGGAAGGGCAAAAATGAATTAGGTTTTCCCATTTTGGCTCTTTCTTACACCTTCAGTTCAGTGAGCATTTATTAAGTGCCTACTGTGTGCCAGACCCTTTGCCAAGCATAAGAGATACAGGAAACTTCCACTGCTCTCCTGGAGCTCACACACTGCGGGGGCAGACAACATGCCAATAAAAATATACAGACCTGTCAAGGACAGGACAAATTGGAGCTCATTGAGACAGGGAAGGCCCTAAAGTAAAGGAGGATTGGAAAGGCTCATTGTGGAAGGGGCTTTAGCTGGGGCTAGGGAAGCCAGGGAGAGCATTCTAGGCACAGGGTTGATGAGGAAAGCCTGTGGATGCAGGAGGTAGAGTAGAGGGGAGACCTTTACCACTGAAGTAGAGCATATTTGGGGAACATAAATAAGGTGAAAGAAAATTAGAAGAGTTGGAGAAGGGTAGATGATCAAGGGGTAGGTGATTAACAGCCCTAAGTGGATTTTATATTTGATCTTTTTGCTAGGGAGCCACAGGAGGTTGTTGAGTACATGGTGTCATGACCAGTAGAGAACTTTAGCAAAATGAATTTTGATAAGTGGGTGGAGGAATGACTGGAGCGAGGCAGAGAGGCTTGATGCAGATGAAATAAGCAGCAGGTTCTTTCATTACCTCAGATGTGAGGTGATTGGGGGCTGTGTTGAGAGAAGTGGGTATATGGGAGAGACGTTAACAAGGTGGAATCACAGGACTGCAGCAGATTGAATGTGGGGGTCAGGAGTGTGAATGTGTGAGGGTCAGTGACCTCATTTGTGAGGCTGCACTAGTGGGAGGATCCCTTGAAGAGCAGTAGGAAAGTAGGAAGAGGAGGCGGAGCCAAGATGGCAGAGTAAAAGGAGGCACTCACCTGACTGTAAAAGCAAGCACCCTTACACATCCAAGATGGCCTGCTGTCACAGGTTCTTTGATCTGCTTTTCTAAAAGGAAAGGCAACTTTGAGGGTTCATATATATATATATGAAAAAGTATATATGAAAAAGTCAACACCCTAAACTTCAGAGAAAGTACAAGCAGAGAAATTAAGATCAAGAAACAGGCTTTCCAACTGTCTGACCATAAGCAGTACGTACATCATTAACAGAGAGAGAAGCACCAACATCTGGGTTTTCAAAGCTGGGGACTGCTTCCCAGAGTCTCATCTGGCACACAAACCTTTCAAAAACTAAGCCCCAAAGTAAAACCTCACCTAAGAATATTTATACACTTTTCAGAGCCAGAGAGCAGGACCCTCTGATGCAGTGCCTCAATAGAAATTAACAAAAGGTACTTGAGACCTGTTAATGGGCAGAGAAGATTTAATTAACATTACACTGAGCTCTTCCCCAAACTCCTTCAGATACCTCAGAAGAGTGGGAACAAATTTGAGAGGTGTACAGGCCACTGGGAGGTAGAGTATGGCAGATTTCTTCCTTTTTTTTTTAATTTAATTTTTCATTTTTAACACAGTTTATAACAGATAAAACAATTCAGACTTTTGGTCAGGTGATACTTCTTTTTAAAGCATTTACACTATGGACCACAAAAGAATTTTTTTTTTAAACATTAACCAACTGAGACACAAATAATATTTATGTTACTAACTTCACAAACTCTTGACCTAATTGTCTCCACAGTATTACTAAGAATTAAAGGGCCCTAACTTATTGTTGTTGGTCTAAAGTCCTATGCCTAATAGCTTAATTTTAGACTTCACCTCCTATGTTCCCCTACTAATCATCTATAATTTAATAGATCTGGTATTAAGCTTGCAAACCTTTTGACTATAGGAAACTGCCACCAAGAGTAGGGACACTGCAGGGATACAATATCTCCCCAACTTCATGTCAGTTCCAGGCAGGATTAGATTGTCCACTTGCATTCAGTCAGACTTAAAGTCTGCCAGGTGTCAGTGGGGAAATTGAATCAGGAGAATCCTACTTCAGCCCAGGCTGAACAGCAGCTCTCCCACCCTTCCCATGAGATCACCTTTTACAGTTCATACCAACATCTCATCAGCTTACTGGAATCATGGATTGGAGGCTCAGACCACCTTTCTTGCTATCCATACCTGGAGTTAGACTCAGAAGAGCAGTCACTTAATAGTCCCATCGCATCTAAAAATGGCAAGTTCCAATAACCAGTTTTCAAATATGATTATAATTTCACTTTGGCTAAGGAACATCTTTTGAGGCAAGTCTTAAGTGGCTTACGTGCCTTTCTATACATATTCTAGATCCTGATTAAATAGCAATCATAAAATCAAATTTACCATTAAAACCTTAACTTTTCCATCAATGCCAAATTTTACTCGAGGTTACCTTCCTCTAGGAAATTTAGACTAAAATTCTTTTCCCCAAACTAAAGATGTCATTGATTTATTCTCAGTCATTAATTCAGTCAGTTGTTTTAATACTAATTGCTTTTACCTCACTTTGTAACGTCCAATTTTTCTCTCCATCATTCCCCTCCCTCTGCTTCCTAATACCTTGCGTTCTGATTACTCCTTCCCTCAATGTACCCTCCCTTCTATCACACCCCACCCTTCCCTTATCCCCATCTTCTCTCTTTTCTTGTAGGGCAAGATAAATTTCTATACCCCATTCCCTGTATTTCTTTTTTCCCAATTATATGCAATAAAAATTGTCAGCATTCGTTGCTAATACTTTGAATTCCAACTTCTCTCCCTCCCCAGCCCCACTGAGAAGGCAAGCAATTCAGTACAGACTAAACATGTGTTGTTTTGCAAAAGACTTCCATAATAATCATGTTGCATAATGCTAATTATATTGCCCTCTGTCCTACTCTATCCCCCCTTATTTTTTCCCTCACAATTGACCTTGTCCCTTCTCAAAAGTGTTTATTTCTAGCGACTCCCTTCTCCCATTTGTCCTCCCTTCTAACATTCCCCTCACCCCACTTGTCACCTCTTCTCCTACTTTCCTGTGGTGTAATATAAATTTTCAAATCAAATTTAGTGAGCATGTTATTCCTTCAGCCACATGTGGAGAGAATAGCTTCATTTTTTCCCTCTCCCCTTCTCCCTTTTCTCTTCCATTGAACAAGATTTTTATCTCTTTTATAAGTTATAGCCTGTCCCGTTCCATTTCTCCCTTCTCTTCCCAGTATTTTCCTCCTTCACCCCTTAATTTTTATTTTATTTTACTTTATTTTTTGTGTGTGGATACATCTCTTCTGATTCAACACACCTTATACTCTCTATCTATATATGTGTATAGGTGTGTGTGTATGTATGTATTTATGTACAATCTCTCTATCTACCCAAATACTGAGAAAAGATTCAAGAGTTATAAATATTTTCTCTTCCATGTAGTAATGTAAACAATTCAGCTTTAGAGAGTCTTGTATGATTTTTCTTTCCTGTTTACCTTTTCATGCTTCTCTTGATTCTTGTCTTGGGAAGTCAAATTTTCTATACAGATCTGGTCTTTTCCTCAATATGAGTGATTGAAAGTCCTCTATATCATTGAATGATCATTTATTCCCTTGAAGTATTATACTCAGATTTGCTGGGTAGGTGATTCTTGGTTTCAATCCCAGTTCCTTTGACCTCTGAAATATCTCATTCCAAGCCCTTCTATCCCTTAATGTCGAAGCTGCCAATCCTGTGTTATCCTAATTGTATTTCCACAGTCCTCAAATTGTTTCTTTCTAGCTGCTTGCAGTATTTTCTCCTTGATCTGGGAACTCTGAAATTTGGCCACAATATTCCAACCTCTGTTCGAGTCTCTTTCGGGAGGTGATCAGTGGATTCTTTCAATATTTATTTTGCCTTCTGATTCTAGAACATCAGAGCAGTTTTCCTTGATAATTTCATGGAAGATAATGTCTAGGCTCTTTTTTTGATCCTGGCTTTCAGGTAGTTCCATAATTTTTAAATTGGTTCTCCTGGACCTATTTTCCAGGTCAGTTGTTTTTCCAATGAGATGTGAAAACATTATCTTCTATTTTTTCAAATTTTTGGTTTTGTTTACTAACTGCTTGGTTTAACTCATAGTCATTCATTTCCCTGAACTCAATTCTCTCTTTCAACGAATTATTTTGTTCAGTGAGCTTTTGAACCTTCTCCTCCATTTGACTAATTCAGCTTTTTAAAACCCCCTTCTCCTCATTAGCTTTTTGGATCTCTTTTTACAATTGAGTTAGCCTCTTTTTAAAGCTGTTATTTTCCTCAGCATTTTTTTGGTTCTCCTTTAGTAAGCTGCGAACCTGTTTTTTAAGGTCTGCTGTTGCCTGAGTCCAGTTTAAGTTCCCTTTGGAGGCCCTGGAGGCAGAGGCCTTAACTTCCTCTGACAGTTTGCCTTGTTCTTCCTCATCTGAAAGGGTGGGGGGAGACACCTGTTCTCCAAGAAAGTAACCTTCTGTGGTCTTATTTTTTTCCCTTTTTTGGGCATTTTCCCAGCCAGTTACTTGGTTTCTGAGTTTCCTCTCCACCACCACCTCGCCTCCAGTTCCACCAAGCCAGCACTGGGGGACTGAGATTCAGATGAGCTGCTCCAAAGCCTCAGGGCTGCTATTCAGTGTGAGATTAAGGTCAGCTGCTTAGGAGGGGGCAGGGCCACCATGCAGGGCTCAGTTCCCTCAGGGAGTTTACCATGAGACCTTCAACAGTGGATGGGGGTTACTGCCTGCTTTGGGAACCCCATCTGCTGGTGCCTCTACTGCTGCCACCTGAGGAGGCCCAAGTTATGGGGACACCCTGCTCCCTTCTCGGCCATCTGAAAAGACCCTGTCACTGACCTTTGGCGCCTGTGGGTTGAGGGATCTGTGCTGCTGCTGGAGATTCTGTCCCTGAAGCCTGCTCGGATCTGTTCCTCTTGGTGCCACGTGGCCAAGGCTGAGCTGGGCTCTGCTCCAGGTCCAGTGGGACAGACCTTTCCTGTCGGTCTTTCAGTTCACTCTGGGCTAGAAATCTCCCCCACTCCATTGTTCTGTGGCTTCTGCTGCTCTAGAATTTGTTGAGAGTTCTTTACAGGTATTTTATGGGCTGTGGGGTAAGAGCTAGCCTATCTTTCTACTCCACCATCTTGGCTCCACCCCTGAACTGAGTGTGGCAGATTTCCAGCCCAGGACTATACCCTGAACGTCAATGGGGAGGGAAGGATCTGTTGCATGGGGCTGGGGAGAACAGAGCACATAGGTTGCACCAGTGCTGACTGAACAATTTTCAGAGGAATAAATTAAAGCTATCCATAGTCATATGCTCTAAATTACAATGGATTAGAAAGATGTAAATCAAAACAACTCTGAGGTACCACATCACACCTATTGGATTGGCTAAAATGACAAAACAGGAAAATGGTAAATGTTGAAAAAGATGCAGGAGGGTTGGAACACTGATTCATTGTTGGTGGAGCTGTAGGGCTGATCCAGTCATTGTTGAGAACAATTTGGAACTATGTCCAAAGGACTATAAAAATGTACGTACCCTTTGATCCAGCAATGCCCCTTCTAGGACTGTACTACAAATAAATCATAAGAATGGAAAGGGAACCCACATGTACAAAAATAGTTATAGCAGCTCTTTTTGTGGTGACCAAGAACTGGAAATTGAGGGCATGCCCATCAATTGAAATGGTTGAACAAGTTGTGGAATATGAATGTAACAGAATACTATTGTGCTATAAGAAATGATGAACAGGAGGAGTTCAAAAAAACTTGGAGTGAAGTGAGCAGAACCAGGAGAACATTATACACAGGAAGAGCCATAGTGTGTGAGGACTGTTTCTGATAGACTTAGCACCTTTACTTCAGTACAAAGACCTGAAACATTTCCAAAGGATTTATGATGCAAAATGCCATATTCATTCCGAGAAAGAACTATTGAGTTGGAATGTCGAATGAAGCAGACAGTTTTCTCTTTTGTTATGTTTTGTTTTTGTTTTTCTCATGGTATCTCCCATTCGTTTTAATTCTTCTTTGCAACATGTCTGATGTGAAAATGTGTTTAATAAAAATGTATGTGTAGAACCTATATAACATTAGTTGCCATCTTGGGGAGGGAGGGAGAGAAAATTTAAAACTAGTGGAAGTCCTTGTTGAAAATTGAAAACAAATTCATTTTTACAAAAAATTTCCTAGCTGCCCCAAGGGAGTCAGGGAGTTGTGAAAGTATAGCCTTGCTCCAATGAGATTGTGTAGCCTAAATGTATAGCAGACCCAGAAAGCCTGGTTTTATGATTTTCTCTCTCTCCATTCAGTAGCATCTAAGTAGCAGCAAAGGTTGTTGCTTTACTTAGAATTAATCCAAGACTCTGCTTTACATAAATCATCACTCTGTGCCCCTCTCTTAATTTCTGAGACTCAATTTTTGGCCCATTCTTGGAGAATCATTGGCCAGATTCTTTGAGGTTTCAGTCCATCTTAGGGGAAATGGGAGGTAGAAACTCGACAGTTTCTCAAAGCATGTGACACTTGAGGAACTGGAAAGAAGTCTCTGTGATCTTCACTATGGGTCTGGTCAGGTCCCAGCAGTATTTGAACCAGAGAAAGGTCATTCAATATAGGGGTTATAGTGCCAGAGCCAGAAACAGGGTTGGGGTCAGAACCTGCATTTGCCAACAAAGAGACCAGAAGACAAGGATTGAGGCAGAGACCAGGGCCTGGTGTCGGCCCTGGGTGCAGTCAGTCAGCCAATGTACTTGCACTAAACACCTCCAGTTCTCTAGGCACTTAACTAAGCTTTTGGAAGGGAAAAGCCAGTACCTGCTGTCAAGGCATAGAATATGCTGGCATAGAAACATGGAGATGTTTTCAGAAGAAGCAACAGATGGGGAACTTCCATTTTAGGTGCTCCAGAGAAAAGAGGGTGTTGGGAAATGGAAGGAAGTCTAGTTCAGTGGGATATATAGGAGCGGAAGGAGTAAGGCTAATAATGATTTGAGAAAGACGGAGAGGAGAATTAAGGAAAAGTCCAGTCACTCCTCGGAAATAATGTGAGTGATTTCAGAGCACCCAAGTCAGGCGGATATAGCATTAAAGTCACATGGATTGTTCTGTTTCCCATAGTGCACCATACTGTTGTCTGGTACATCTACAGTACTGTTGTGTCTGAAGCATCAATGTACATCCCTTAATGCAAAAATATTACTACAGAAATCTAACCGTCATCTGAGCCTTCACAGAGTCATCATCTCGTTCTTAGTGGAAGCTCTTGCCCAGTGTTGATGGCTGCTGAGTGATCAGCAGGAGGTTACTCAAAGTTGGGGGTGACTGTGGCAATTTATTAAAATAAGGTGATGGTGAAGTCTGCCATGCTGATTGATACTTCTTTTCACATGAACCCTTAGAGCTTATCACGGGATTATTAATTGGCTTATTTTCAAAATCATGTGTCAGGGAAAGAGAAAAAGGGAATAAGTCAACAACAGTAATGAAATAAGTTTTCTTAATAACAAAACAAAAGAAAGTTCAGTGGAGAAAAGCCATCTAGTATTGTAGACAGAGCCTGCCCACTTGCAGGGTTGGAGTTCTAGTCTCAGCTGCTGAGATGTTGGGCAGGTCACTCAGCCACTCTGAGCTCATGGCCTCACTTGGGAATATAATGAGAATGTGGATCCTGCCATTGTCACAAATGTTTGTAAGGATCCAGTGTGACTGTGTGTGAAGGTCTTTGTAAATCAAGTTATCCTGCAGATGTGAGCTAATGGTATTTTCAAATGATTGATTCTGTCCATTTAATTTTGAAGACTTTTCTCTTAGCCTGGGTAAGTAGGATATAAATCATTTAGTTTACTTTATGCCAAAAGAGGGAAGGGATTATAATTCTATAAGTGTGTACGTGTGTCTCTGTATATATGTTTTATTGTTTGTTTCTTGCAGAAGGAGAGATTAGACCTGAAATGCAAGAGACTACTGGAAAGCCAATCACTTTTGTGAAAGAAATGCATGAGAGAAGCTTCATGAGTGATGTTCCCTGTGACATCAGTGGGAAACAAATCTGTGATGTATTTCTCAGAATCCTCAAAGGAGAGAAACCTTATGATTGTCATCCTTGTGGGAAGAACTTGAGTCAACAGTCATCCCTTAGTAACCATCAAAAAATTCAGACTGGCGAGAAACCACATGAGAGTCTTGAATGGGGTGAAGCTTTTAGTGAACACTCATCCTTCCTTATACATCAGAGAATCCAGAGTGGGGAGAAACCTTATGAATGTAATCAATGTGGAAAGACTTTCACATGCAGCTCCAGTCTTGCTGTACATCAAAGAATCCACACGGGAGAAAAACCTTATGAATGTTATCAATGTGGAAAGGCTTTTAGAAGTAGCTCTCATCTTACTGTACATCAAAGAATCCACACTGGAGAGAAACCTTATGAATGTAATCAATGTGGAAAGGCTTTCTCATGCAGCTCCAGTCTTGCTGTACATCAGAGAATCCACACTGGGGAGAAACCTTATGAATGTAATCAGTGTGGAAAGGCTTTTAGAAGAAGCTCTCATCTTGCTGTACATCAGAGAATCCACACTGGCGAGAAACCTTATGAATGTAATCAATGTGGAAAGGCTTTCAGCTACAACTACAGCCTTACTTATCATCAGAGAATCCACACTGGAGAGAAACTGTATCAGTATGATCAGTGGAGAAAGAGTTTTATCCAGAGCTCCAGTCCTGCTACACATCAGACAATCCACACTGGAGAGAAACTTTATGTGTATAATCAATGTGGAAAGGCATTTAAACACAGGTCCCTTTTTAATTATGATCAGAGAAGCCACACTGGAGAGAAAGTTTATGAATGTAATCAATGTGGGAAAACTTTCACAGGCAGCTCTGGTCTTGCTGTACATCAGAGAATCCATACTGGAGAGAAACCTTATGAATGTAAGCAATGTGGAAAGGCTTTTAGAAGAAGCTCTCATCTTGTTGTACACCAGAGAAGCCACACAGGAGAGAAACCTTATGAATGTAATCAATGTGGAAAGGCTTTCTCATGCAGCTCCAGTCTTGCTTTACATCAGAGAATCCACACTGGAGAGAAACATTATGAATGTAATCAATGTGGAAAGGCTTTTAGAAGAAGCTCTCATCTTATTGAACATCAGAGAAGCCACACTGGGGAGAAACCTTATATATGTAATCAGTGTGGAAAGGCTTTCAGCTCCAACTACAGCCTTACTTATCACCAGAGAATCCACACTGGAGAGAAACCTTATGAATGTGATCAATGTGGAAAGACTTTCACACAGAGCTCCAGTCTTGCTACACATCAGAGAATCCACACAGGAGAGAAACCTTATGAATGCAATCAGTGTGGAAAGGCTTTCAGCTCCAACTATAGCCTTACTTATCATCAGAGAAGCCACACTGGAGAGAAACCTTATGAATGCAATCAATGTGGAAAGGCCTTTAAACAGAGGTCCCATTTTACTTATCATCAGAGAAGCCACACTGGAGAGAAACCTTATAAATGTGATCAATGTGGAAAGGCTTTCAGCTCCCACTACGGCCTTACTTATCATCAGAGCATCCACACTGGCAAGAAACCTTATGAGTGTAAACAATGTGGAAAGGCTTTCAAACAGAGGGCCCATTTTGCTGTACATCAGAAAATCCACACTGGATAGAAATATTATGAATGTAATCATGGTGGAAAGGCATTTAAACAGAGTGCCCACTTTGCTCAACATCGAAGAAGCCACACTGTAAAGAAACATTATGAATATAATCAGTATGGAAAGGCTTTCACACAGAACTTCAGTCTTACTGCTCATGAGAATATCCACACTGAAGAGAAGCCTTATGAATGTGTTCAATGTAGAAAGAATTTGCAAGAGTACAGCAGATTTGATGGCCATCAAATCCACACTGCAGAAAAATCATATCAGTGTCAGCAATGTGGAAAGGATTTTAGAAGAAGCTCTTTTTTGCTAAACTTTTGATCATCCCACAAGACAAACCTTATGAAATTCATGAATGTGACAAATATGGAAAGACTTTCACATAGGAGGCCACTCTTGCTGTATATGAAAGAATACATACTAGAGAGAAACCTTTTGAATGTCATAAATGTGGAAAGGCTTTCACCCTGTGCTCCATTCTGGAAGATCGTCAGAGAATCCCCACTGAGGACAAACCTTTTGAAGGTGATAAATGGGGAAAGACATTCACATAGCCCTCCAGTCTGCTGAACATCATAAAAGCCATAATGAAGAAAGAGCTTTTGAGTGTAATCAATCTGGATAGGCGTTTAAGTATCGTTCTGTTCTTACTCTTCAGAGAAGCCATACTGGAGAGAAACCTTGTGAGTGCCTAGAATCTGGTAAAGCTTTTATTGTACTCTCTTCCTTTACTAAGCACCAGAGAATCCATCAATAGAGGGTAATTCGCATTCATGTGATCACCATGGAAGTTCATTCAGGCTAACATCATTCCTTATTTCTCATCAGAGATTTCTCATCTATCTTCTATCACAGAAAATAGAAATCATTCTTGTAATGAATGTGGATAGCCATACAAATAGAGTTCAGAGCTTGTTAGACATCAGAAATTCATCTTGGGCACAAGTCCAATAAGGACTCAATGTGGGAAGGCCTTCAGCCAGAGAGCTTCTCTTCCTTTTCATCAAGGATTCTTTGTGCAGAGAAGAATTAGGAAAATGTTCAATGAGGTCCTGCCTTTCCCTGGAAGATGGAGGTCACTAGACATCATGCCTGGCTTCCTGGTGGGAGTCATCCTTCTCTTGTTCTGACACTTCCTGGGTGATCTATCCCTTGAGGCTGTCTGTGGCACACAATCGAGCATATCAAGGGATCTCAGTGACACCTGGTCCTCCCCATCCCCAAAGTGAATCTCCACAAAGACACAGAACTGGTCATCCAGTCTCTACTGAGCTCCCTGCACCTCTTGAAGCAGTGCACCCCACTTGGGGAGGGCTCTCATTTTTGGGAAGTATTTGGGTGAGGGGTTTTTTTAAATTAAGCTGAAATTGGTTTCTCTATAACATCTATGCTTGACCAAGCAAATTAGTTCAAGTATGAGTCCTGCTTTATAACTGCCCTAGAATTTCTCATAATTAACTGGACAGTTGTACACTTTTAGTGTCATCCTCTTATGCCTGTTCTTGCTTCCCTCATCCCTATATTTTGTTTTCTGAACTCAATTTGGTGGTGATCTCCCTCTGATCCCATGTTGATTTCTTGGGACAATAGTTTTATCTTATTATTGAAGTTATTTTCCTCTTTGTCTTCAGGAAAAGCTACTTGAATGTCATTTGTTGTTTTGTGGCTGATTTCCCCAATAGAATATGAGGCCCTGGAGCCTACTTGTACTTCCTTTGAGCTCTTTGTAACCTGCTTTTTCCAAATCTCTGGTGCCCAACAGCCTATCCTTAGATATCCCCTTGTCTGTGCCACATTCCAGAAGGGGTGATCACTTCCCCCTATGGTCCCATCATTTCCAAGACAACATCAAATTCCTTCTTTTTGGTGATAATCTGATAGAGAATACATTTTTTCCGCTGTAGGTTACTGTACCTTTTGAAAGATTATTTTGAAAAGCAGTTGAGAGAAATAGGAGGAGAGATGAGGAGAGTGAGAAACAAGAAGGAGAAATAGACCAAATGGAGTTTTCTTTGCAAAAATATCTCATGTATCTGTTCCAGGCTTTGCTCCTTTTCCCTACGGGACCAGCAGATGCTTCTCCCTTGGATGGTTTTGGTGGATCTGGCTCCTGTTGAATTGTTTTATCCTTTCCACAAGCTAATGCCTAAACCCCAGCAAGAATCAGAGAAAGAGCTTTTATTCCACCCAGAATGTGGCAAACCCCACCTGGCCTTGAAAGGAAGTGTGGCAATCACAATTCAGCTAGCAGTGTTTAGGAGAAGATGTGACTATCCATTATGGTGAAGCTGATTGTACCAACACCAAAAGGTGTGCTTGTAATGGCTCTTGTGAATCTTTAACTACCAGTGGTAAAGGAGGGATGGTCCTTGTGAGTATAAATATTTACCCTAAATCCAAGGGAATTATTTGTCATGGGAGATAATGGAGAAAGGGCGTTCCAGGGAATGTTGAGATTTTTTTTCCCCCAGTTTGAAAAGTTGATCCTGAAGTAAACCTGTTGTTGTAGCAGCTGATCCTGAGGTTTGTGCAGGGGTCATACAAAGCAAAAGTTAGGTTATGGAACAACATGGAGTCAGTCATATTCTCCTAGAAATTTACTTTCAACACCCCAGAGATGTGCTGGAGCCAGCTAGAACCAGCTAGGATGGGCTAGTTGTTAAAGGTTTCATGTTGGTACCTAGTTCAAAAAAATCAGCAAAAGCCTAAAGTCAGATGTTGATGGTTTTGTTGATTTTCTAAACATAAGAAAATGATGATCTCAGTGAACAGAAAATGTAAAAGTATATTTTGCTGGTGACTTTGCACAGCCTCCATCACTCAAACAAAAGTCAGTTTCAAGTCATGTCATCATGTCCCTGATGTCATGGTCCTCTTGAAAACAAAAGGCAACCAACTTGTGAGTAGTCTGAGGTACCATAAAGGGGACCCAACCATTTGGGTCACTGAGCTCGTCCTCTGCCTGTGCCTGTGTTTGTTCTTAAGCCTTTCCTCTCCAAAGGAAGGTAAATTTTGTTTATGTGTGAATAACTATGTATAATCTATCTATAAATACATCGACATAATTATAACCTTTGTGGATGGGGAGTAAGGGGGAGAAAGAACCAAGTCAACAGTGCACAGCAGAAAACACAAGAAATTTAGAAGGAAGCAAAGAAAAGATTGACAGCTCTCAGCACAATATGTAGTGTTTATCATGCAGCCTTTCTTGAAGTGAAAATGCATTGCTACATATTTTGGATCCTCTTAGTTTCTGCTATGCACATGACATGCTTTTTTCTTCTTTTGTATTTAAGTTTATGATGTTTTTATTTCTTTTCTCATTTGTGTTCTGGTGTTTGAGTCTGAAATAAAATGAAAAAACAGATTCAATCACTCAACAAGTGTTTTTGAAGGGCCTCCTATGCTCCATATCCTCCACTAGGCATGAGGAACAAGGGTAGAAAGAATAAAATAAAAAGGGTACAAAAGTGGAGTTTAAAAAATGAGTTTCAAAACTAATGCAGGAGAAAAACAAGTTCTTAAATAAGTTCATAAAACTAGAAATCACAAAAATTTAATTGAAATAACACAAAGGGACAAAATGCAGGGTGTTTTGATAAGGAAGGGGCCAGTAGGTGGAATTTCAAGGAAAACATAGTCCATGACCTGTGTCTTATGGGATGACAGGAATTCCATGGTGGAGGGAAGGATGAATTTCCAGACAAGGGAGTCAGACAGTGCTCAGAATCTTCTATGTGAAAAACCGAAGTTCCAGGGGTCTGGATCTCAAAAAATGGGGGATGAGGAGTGTCTCATATGCCTGGAAAGAGACATTGCAGCCAGGATGTGTAAGGCTTTAGAGCTTTAGGAGAGGGGTTGGTATTTGATCCTAGAGACAAAGAGTCAATGGGATTGGTTGATTAGGATGGTCTCAATGTCAAATCTACTTGAGGAAAATGAATTTGGCAGGAGTGTGGAGGATGAATTATATGGGGAAGACCTGAGGCTGGGCAACCAATTTTGAAGGTGGAGTGGGAAGGGAAGAGAAGAGATTAAGAATTTATATAGTACTCACTGTGTGTCAGGAACAGTGCTCTGTCCTTTACAAACAAAGTTTCATTTGATCCAACAGTCCTGTCATTTCCACAATTTTTCAGGTAAGGAAAGAGTTCAGTGACTTACAGAAGGTCATACAGCTAGTGGATCTCTGAGGCTGGATTTGAACTGAGGTCTTCCTCCAGTCCCATACTGGCTCTATCCACTTTGCCAACTACCTGCCCTATCTTATACCAGAAATTGAATAGTTTTCACCTAAAAATGTATTGAAACCATCCTCTAGTTGTCTCAGGGTTCTAAAGGTTCAGGCTATTAATTTCCTGTTCTCATGAGCACCATTAGCCACAGGGAGTTCCAAATGTGCCCAGGTGTTCAGCTGAAGTGATGAAGCCTATTGAGAGTTGACTGAGTTGAATCAGTGGTTGGTGTCCTCAGTGCTGATTCTTCCAGAATATTCTCTGGTGGCTGATCACAACTGCTCTTAACTGTTGAAATATGTGGGAGGGTCTGATGTTTTTCAATCTATCACCTAAACTCCCAGAAACCATCTTAAGTCAGTCCCATCCCAGAGCAGAGGCTGTTGTACCAACTTGGGGAAGATGTGATGAAGTCCTGAAAGATGGTGGTTGCTGTGAGAGTGGAGAGGAGGGCTCAGATTTGAGAGATAAAGTGAAGGTAGCAGAGGTGAGATTTGGCAGCTGACTGAATATGTGCTATGAAAGAGAGTGCGGGACAGTGCAGCCCTATGAAGCTGGGAGGCTGGAACATGGTGGTGCCTTCCAAGGAAAGAGGGAAGTTATAGTAAGGGGAGGTGCAGGGCCAAAAATTTGGTGTTCAGGCTTAGATATGTTGGGGTTAATTAGTCCTTGACTCAGTGACTTGGCAATTTCCAAAAGGCTTCCAAAATGGGACCGAAGCATAGAGGAGGGATTGAGGTTCCTAGATGATAATATAGTATAGTGATGATAATTAGGCCAATCCAAGAGGGAGAATAGCAAGGAACCAGGATAGAGCTTTGGGAAACATGCATTGGTTGAAGTATATGTGGTCCATAGGCTGTCAAAGAAAACCCAAAAAGTGTGGTCAGACAGATCAGAGGTAAAGCAATAGAGAAAACCGCCAGAGCAATGAGAATCCAGGAGGAAAGAGTGGTCCGCAGTGCCAGTACTGAGAAAAGACCACCAGATCGAGCCATTAAGAGTTCCCTGGTAAATTTCAAGGGAACCATTTAGGAAAGTGAGGATGAAAGCCTGTTTGCAAGAGATTTTAGAGTGAGGGAGAGAGCAGAGAGTTCAGTGGGTTCATAGTGATTTTTCAAGGAGTTTGGCTAAGAAAAGAAGATGAGAGAATGATAACTCAGGGATTGGAGAAGTCTGGTAAAGGGTCTCTTGTGGATGGAGGAGGCAAGTGTATTTGAAGGCAGCAGGAAGGGAACCAGTTGGTAGAGCAAGGGTGAAGATTGGGGAGATGAATGAGGCTGGAATCAAATGCCCATTTAGAAGGCTGGCCTTGGCAAAGACGGGTAACCTCCTGAGAGGTTGGACGAAAGAAGCTACCAGATTACATGAACGGGTTTTGATATGAAGAGAAAGGGAGTATTTAGTCATTCAATAAACATTTAAGTACCTACTAAGTGTCAGGCACTGTGCTTCATGCTATGGATAAAACAAAGGTAAAGGTTTGTGCCTTCAAGGAGCTCTCAAAATAATGGGGAAAACAACAACCAAACAACTTGCAAACACACTCTAGACAGAATAAAATTAAAAGAGGGAAGACACTGGAATGAAGAGGGGTTGAGATAGGCACCCTGTAGAGAGTTTTTAGTTGCTTACTGAGACCATCTGGACCGTACCTAGAAAAAACCTTAGGCACTGTAGTATAGAGCTACCTCAGGGAACTTCCATGGTATCAAAAGAAAGCCTTCACCTGGAGCTCACAACACGCATCTGCACTGTATCAAAAGAACACCCCACAGTGATGAGAAAGGTATAAGCATGGGACATCTCCACTGACTAAGTGGTCATAAGATGGTCACCTGCTCATGTTGGACAACACAGAAAGGTCCAGAGGCACAAAAATAATTATGAGGACTTTCCATGTAATTGAGTCAACTCTGACACACTGGTCAAGAAAACATAAGGGTGGAGGGCCTCTTGTTAGCTTCCTATGATTAAGCAAGAAAACTTAAAATCTGCAGTTCACAGTTCTGGGGCCTAATATCCAGAACTTATCATTACAACCCTGATGGAATCACAGCACATTGATTAATACTGACTGGAATAGAGTAAGGGTCCAAATGAATTATTTTTCACAGAAATAGTGAAAATCAGAATAACAGCAATAGCTAAACATTTATAAAGCACCTACTATGGGTCAAGTGCTTTACTTATATTATCTGACTTCATCCTCACACAATCCTGGGAAAGTCATGCTGATATTATCCTTATTTTACAGATATAAAAATTATTAGGCAAATGGAGGCATTGTGATTTGCCCAGTGTCACACCATTAGTAAAGGTCTGAGTCTGTATCTGAATTCAAGTCTTCCTGACATGATGCTCAGAACTCTGTCAACCAACTGCACCACTCAGCTACCTCCTGGTAGAAAATAAGTCTAAACTATAGATGTTTCAAATTGGAGAGATTAAAAAGATAAGAGACTTTTAAGATGGTGTTACAATTGGTCATCTGGGGCTGTATTGGATGGAAGACAACGTGGGATTAGGAGTGGGGATAATGACATTTCAATTATAGATGATAACTGTTGGTCCCACTCCCTTCTCCCACTTATTTTTCCTAAAGTTAGAGGTAAGGGCAAAGAGGAAAGATGATGAAGAAAACATAATTAAATATCATGAATCAATATAAAAGTCATGAATTCACTAACAAAAACGAGGGGCTAGTAGAATGCATTAGAAAGCAGAACTAAAAATATTCTGTATAAGAAATATTTTTGAAACAAAGATTTCCATAGCATTGACACTGAAGAGATAATATTCTTTAATAGTATCAGTGTTAGATTTTTTTATTTTAAAATTAAAAATCATGAAAGTGAACACACAAGCTTTCTATGTATGCGTGTGTATGTCTATGTATGTACATATAAACATATATACATACATATACATATATGGGGTGTAGGATAAGTTCAGGGAAGACTAATACCTCTGGTGTGAAGGTGGCTGAGCCCTTTTCAGGGCTGCTTTCCAACTTTGACGTCCACGTTGTCTACCTCTCAACTGTGGCTCCAAGATGTTGTAGCATACACAGCAGCCAAACCCCTGTAATCCATTTTGGCAGACAGGCTAAACTAGGTTTCAGGTAACTGAGTTGGGGGGGAGGGTCTACCCCAAGCAACTGAAGACTTCCCCTGGTGGAATGGGTGGATGAGAACAATTTGTTCCAAGGGCCATGAAGGCAGCTGAAGCAGGTGCTGTGGAGTGCTCACATCTTGGTTAGACACTGAAGATGCCAGAGCCATCCACTGCATCATAAGCCACCACCAGTCATCTTGACTCTATCCAGCCGTAGGATTGTGGTGACTCCGAAAGAGAGTGAGGCCAATGACTTCATGCAGTTCTGCCTGACTTAAATCCGATTTATCCAGAAATCAAGACATCACCCATACCATTTTACCATTTCTACCTATCTCAAAGTCCTGTGGTGACAGATAAATGATAAAAATGCTGGTATACATACACTGGTTGCTGTAGTCACAACCCTGCACACAGGTGGCCCAGGACATAGGGTTGTTTCTCACTGCAAGCCACACTGGTATTCAGCAGCCCCCTGGGTGTCTGAGTAGCCTTTTAAGGATCTCACTGCTCACCTCTTGCTGTGAGGAAGGGGTCTAGAAAAGGTGCCCTAAAAATTGACTGCTTACTCAAACTTGGTCTGATTACTAAAGCAGGCAGGAATCTTCCCTGTGGTCACCCCTACTCCCCGCCCCCCCCCCACACACAATGTACAAAAACTTCTACAAAGATGATTCCACTCGGTATATGGAATGCATGCACACTTATATTCAACACAATGCTCTTGTTGCAAGAGAACTCAGGAGCTATCATATCCAAGTGGCAGCTCTGAGGGAAACAAGGCTGGTAAATGAAGACCAGCTTACTGAAGTTGGAGCTGGATACACATTTTTCTGGGATGGTCACAGTTAAGGGGAGTGCCGTGAAGTTGGAGTAGGTTTTGCAATCAGAACTAATCTAGTGAGCAAGCTGGTATTCCTGCCAAAGAAAGTGAATGACAGGCTCATGACAATGCAATTGCCACTCAGGAAAACGCTATGCCACTATCATCAGTGCCTATGCTCCCACCATGATGAACCCTGATGAGGTCAAAGAAAAATTTTATGAAGACCTAGAGACCCTTATCATCAATGTGCCAAAAGAGGACAAGTTTATAATTCTGGGTCACATTAAAGCTAGAATAGGCTCAGAATACCAGATCTGGTAGGAAGTCCTAGGGCAAAATGGAGTTGGAAACAGCAACAGCAATGGTCACTTACTACTGAAGACTTGTGCATCTCATGACCTTCTCTACACCAATACTGTTTTCCATTTACCTAAAGGCAATAAAGATTCATGGATGCACCCTCCCAGGAAACACTGGCATTCAATAGACTATGGTGATTGTAAGGAGAGGAAGTAGACAGGATATAAGAGTGACAAAGACAATGTGCAGTGCAGAGTGCTGGACTGATCATAGACTGATCCTCTCTATGCTAAATACTCTCTTTCAACAAAAGCAGCATCCCCAAGGCAAAATCACTAACAGAAGAATTAATGTCAACAGATTAGAGCTGTCTCCTAATTGGGAAGTGTGTTGCTAACTTGGACAGAAAATTGAGCCAAACACAGTTGGCAACAGCAGATCAGAAAAGGAGTGGGCAGCTTTCAGAGATTTGGTGTGTAGCACTGCATTTGCTCATCTAGATCAGAACATTTGCAAACACCAAAACTGGTTTGATGAAAATGATGGGGAAACTCAGAAGCTGCTAAATGAAAAATGAGAACTCCACAGGGTTTACCAGCAGAATAGTTCATCCAGTGCCCTACTGAGGCAGCATTTAATTTCATCAAAAGTAAAGAACAAGGAAAACTTGGACAGATGCGGGATTCTTAGCTCAGTGAGAAGGCAGACAAAATTCAGTCTTATGCTGATAGTAACAATCCAAAGTGCTTTTGTGATGAGCTGAAGGCTATTTCTGGGCCAAATACCTATGGTGCATCTCAAGTACTCAGTGCTGATGGTGCCACATTGATTAGTGATCAAGACATGAGCCTGGAGCGATGGACTGAACACTTCCATAGTGTTCTCAACAGACCATCATCAATCAATGTGGAAACCATTGACCATTTACCTCAGGTTGAAGTCAACCCCTCCCTAGCTAAAGTTCCAACTGAAAACGAAGTTTTGAATGCCATTAGGCTCCTCTCACATGGCAAAGCACCTGGTGTTCATTCTGCTTCAGCTGAGATTTACAATGTGGAGTTCTATTGCTCATGCCAAAGCTGACTGACATTTCTGTGACTGAGGTTATCCCCCAGGAGTTCAAGGACACATCCATTGTTCATCTCTATAAAGGCAAAGGAAATAGATTTTGTGTGGAAATTACAGAGGGTTCTCTCTTGTCACTACTGACAAGATTCTTGCTAGAGTCCTCCTTAATAGGCTGATCCTTCACCTGGAAAATCATCATCTACCTGAGAGCCAGTGTCGCTTCAGAAATGGCTGAGGGTAATGATCTATATGGTATTTACTCCCCAACAACTCCAGGAGTAATGCTAGGAGCAGAACAGAGGTCTACACACAACATTTGGAGATCTGATCAATGTTTTTTGATACTTAAGGAAAATTATGTCAAAATGTAGTTGCCCAAAGAAGTTCATCAGTATTGTATGTCACTTTTACTTCAGCATGCTTGCCTGTGTTCTGGATAACGGATGATGCTGTCATATTTTCCCAGTCACCAATGGAGTGAAACAAGGCTATGTGCCTGTTCCCATGCTTTTTAGCATGATGTTTTCAGCAATGTTGTCAAATGCCTTCATTTGAGACATGACATTCAGGTCAGGTACTGCACCAATGCAAAACCTTCAACTTGAAAAGGCTACAAGCCAAGACTAAAGGGCAGGGAGTATTGGTGCATTTTGGGGGGACATGGGGCAGATGATTGTGCACTCAATGCAACCTCTGAAATTGAGATGCAACAAACTATGAATTGATTCTGTTACTTGTGCTAATTTTGGCCTAACCATTAATGCCAAGAAAATACAGGTATTCCATCAGCTAGCATCACACCATCCATATGTGGAACCATCAGTTATAGAAATGGAAAAGTTTTGAATGTTGTGAATAAGTTCACTTACCTTGGCAGGATACTTTCCAGGGATGTACATATTGAAAATGAGGTTGACACAGGCATTGTCAGAGCTAGCTCAGTATTTATGAGGCTCTAAAAGAAAAATGTGGGAGATAAGAGGTGATAGAATGACTACCAAACTGAAGGTCTACAGAGTTGTTATGCTAACCTCATTGTTGAATGCCTGCGAAACTTGGAGAGTCTGTCAGTCCCATACCAGGAAAGTGAATCACTTCCATTTGAATTATCTTAGGAAGATTCTGAAGGTCACCTGGCAGGATAAGGTACCAAGACACTGAGGTCCTTTCTCGAACTGAACTTCCAGGCATTCAAACACTACTGCAGAGAGTGCAACTCCAAAGGGGTGGCCACATTGTTTGAATGTCAAATTTAAACTTCCCCAAAAGACTTTTAATGGAGAACTCACATGGGGCAACAGCTCTCATGATCAGAGAAAATAATGGTAGGACAATCTCAAGGTCTGTCTTGTGATTGTGGTGGTGATTTGTCCTTCATTCTCAGCGAAGACCACGATATCAGAGAGGTAATTACATGATTACAATTGACTTTGAATTGAGTGAGGGAGGGCTCTGCAAAGTCACCAGCCTCACTTTCTCCTCCAGAGCCATCTGGGTTCAATGACCAGATATTCATCAGGATGACTAGAGATGGCCTTGGATTAAGAACTTCAGAATTGATTGCAAGTCATGGGAGACGCACTGGCACATATGCACCCAGAAAGACGTCCTCCTCAGAGAAGGTGCTGTGCTCTATAAGCAAGGCAAAATTGAAGTAGCTCAAAGGGGGAGATATACAAAAATTGATAGAATCCACCCCAAATGCTTACAAAGCCTATTTGTGCCTGACCTGCAGTAGAGCATTCCAAGTTCATATTGGTCTGATCAGCCCAGACACATTGTAACTTGACTCTAACACAGTGATGTCATTTTGGTCCTCTTTGAGAATGAAGGGAAATAACCAATTATACACACACACACACACACAAACACACACACATACACACACTTTTACACACATATAATTCAAAAAAGAGGATTCTACCTGAAGTAATTTCTATCCTTTATTGATTTTCTTTTTGAGATATTAAAAAGTTCAATATGGCACTTTCAAATCTGCCCTGATTCCTTCTGATCACCCTCATGTTGGTCATTTTGGGAGCTTCACAAATTCATCAACAGTGAATTAATAATGTGTCTACTAATTATTCATGATCTTGAGCATACGTGTTTTGGCTTGGTTTTATTTTTAAGTTCTGAGTTTACATTCATTTTTCTCCCTTTCACCTGATGTTCCCAGGCTTTGGAAGCAGATACATACTCAAGGGAAAAAGATTCCCCCAAATATTTGTCATTTCCATAAATGACAAATGAAAGAAGGTATGGTGTAAGAAATTATGATGAGGGTTGGGAAAGAACCCGGGGAGGCTTATATCAACTACTATAAAGAGAAATGAGTGGAACCAGAACACTTTAGGAAAAAAAACTCAACAATACTTTAATGAAAAATAAGTCTTAAAGACTTAAGAATGATCACTATGTGCAGAGGACAAAAAGATGGAAAATGTTATCTATGTCCTGATAAGAGGTGAAAGACTCATGGTATAGGATGAGACACATCATTTTTTTCCTTCACATGGACAATGCAAGAACACTGTCCTTCCATAAACATTTGTGAATTCCCTCTAATATTGATGATTGTTATTTTCTCATAACCTCTACCAATCTGAAAACCTAATTATTACTGATGTGGATTAGTGGGTACAGATGTGGGCCATTAAAAAAATATAGTCATTGAAAATGACTTTCTTTCTTGGAAAACTATTCATACTTTTTGAGCAGAGCTCTACTAGGCAATGACTCATTTTTATACATCTGGATCCATTCTTTAAATACTTGAAAATGAGACCTTTATTGGAAAAACTTGTAGCAAATCATTTCCCCATTTGCTTCCCTTTTATACTCCAGTACATTAGTTTCTTCATGTGATAAAAAATCCCCCATTTTATTCCATATGCTCTTCTCCACCTCTTCTCTGGGGATGCACTTTCCCCCCCCACTTCCTAATTACAAAATGAATCTTCATTATCGTTTCTCTGATTTGTTTGAGGTGATCTTTCACATCACAAGCATGTATCTATTTGGAGCTAATCCTGTTCTGCACTGAGATGTTGGTCTATACCTAGTTTCTGCCAGACTACTTGTCAATTTTCCCAGTATTTTGTAGTGATTAGTCAATCCAGTTCGAGCATGTGAGGTCTTGGGATGTGCTGAGCACAGGGCCAGTACATTCATTTTCTCTTGTATATTATACATTTAATTAGTACATAGTACAGGACAGTTTCAGTGACTACCAACTTGGTCCTGACTAGGTCTCTCTCCTGAAATACCAGAGGAGTCTTTGGAATATACTTCTGAAAAGAAAACAAATTTTGAGTTAGAATGGACAATAGAAGGCACTTAGTCCAATTTCCCCATTTTACATTTATTTTTTTGTTTCATTTTGGGTTCTGGACTATCTTCCTCCCTCCCTTCCCTACCTATTTCTTTTCTTTTTTAGTTTTCAACATTCATTTTTTATAAGATTTTTGAGTTTCAAATTTTTTCTCCCTCGTCCTATCCCATGTCCATAAGATGGTAAACATATTTGTAAATTAGTCATGTTGTGAAAGAAGAAATGGACACAAACACAAAAAAGCAAAACAAAGTGAAAAAAGCATAGTTCAATCTGCATTTAGAGTCCATAGTTTGTTATCTGGATGTAGAGCGCATTATCCATCAAGAGTCTCTTGGAATCGTATTAGATCATTGTACTGATGAAAAGAGCTAAATCGACCACTGCACAGCACTGTAGAATGTTCTCCTGGTTCTGCTCACTTCACTTTGCATCAGTTCATGTAAGTCTTCCCAGGTTTTTCTGAAATCTACCTGCTTATCATTTATAATAGCAAAATACTATTTTATTACATTCATACGCCACAACTCGTTCAGCCATTCTCCAATGAATGGGCAAATTCAAACCTTTTAAGGCTGGTGATGTTGCTATCCGAATTATGAGCCCAGGTGAGAAAAATAATAACAATGAACTTACAGCTATTCACGTTACATAGTGAGTTAATGCTTCCAAAGCGCTTGACAGATATTACCTCATCTAATCCTCTCATTGACCATGTTAGGAAGGTGCTATTATTATTTCCATTTTAGAGATGGAGAAATTCCTCCAGGAATGGGGTAAGTGCCATGTCCAGGGTCACACAGCCAGTAACAAGCAGAGACTGAATTTGAACTGAGGTCTTATGGACTCAGAGAGAGCCCTCTAATCGTTGTGTCATCCAGCAGACTAAAACATCATTAGAAAAGTGAATGTCCAATAAATATAAAAGTACTTATATGGGAACTTTTTGTGCCAGCCAACATCAGGAGACAAAGTTAGTACCAATCATTTGGGAACAGCAGAAGAATGCCATGGAATATTGGAGATGAATCATTAAAAACCTTAGGATTTCAGAGAAAAATTTAATTCATTTTCAGGTCTTCATGCACAGTATAAAATATGTGATGTCTAATGAGGTCTGTGCTGCAGAAAGAGGCCTTCCCTCATTAATAAGAGTCAGAAGTTTTAACTCTAGCAAGATTTTTCCAATACAGATGCATGTATGAACTCAGGTGAAAGCCTTGCAACAATCACTGCTTTTATAAAACTTCTGTCAGTAGGGAATACTGTGATGTCTAGTAACCTCCCTCTTCAGGGAAAGGCAGAACCTCATTGAGCACATTCCTAAGTCTCTCCACTCTGAATCCTTGTAGTAAAGGAAGAGACGATCTCTGGCTGATGGACTTCCCACATTGAGTCCTTATAGGGTTTTTCCCAGGTTGAATTTTCTGATGTCTAAAGCTCTGGATTCCATTTGCATTCCTTTCCACATTCATGGCAGCTGTAAGATGTCTATATCTTGTGAAAGCTCTGGGGAGAAAGAAGAGATGACTTTAGCCTGCATGACTTTCCACACTGATCATATTAATGAGGTTATCCTCTAGTATGGATTGTCTAATGCTTAGTAATGGAAGAGCATACATTAAAAGCCTTACCACATTCTGTTCCAGTGTGGTTTCTCAGATGTACAGCAAGAATGAAGTTGGACTTGAAAGCCTTTTATGCATTTATCACATTCATAAGGTTTCTCTCCAGTGTGACTTCTCTGATGTGCAGGAAGACCAGCCCTCTGTGTGAAAGCCTTTCCACTTTTATCACTCAAGGTTTCTCTCCAGTGTGGATTCTCTGATGTTTAGTTACATGACACCTTCTTTTAAAAGCCTTTCCACACTTATTACATTCATAAGGTTTCTCTCTAGTATAGATTCTCTGATGTAGAGGAAAATTGGCCCTTTGCATTAAAGCCTTTCCACACTGATTGGGTTCTCAGGTGGGATGAGATCAGTCAGAGCCTCACTGGCTCCTGAATGAGAGATCTCCCTCCAGCTGGTCCTCTGCCCTCCCTGAACCCCCTCTCCCCAGCTAACACACACATTATCTAGACAACAGACTGCTTTGATCTAGGGAGGAGGGAAGTTTAGGAAGGTGAGGGGTGGGGAGGGCTCTGGGATGGAGCCCCCAGGGAATGTCCAGGGGAAGCCTGAGGCTGGGAGACCCAACTCAGAACTTGAGTGCTCTACAAGAAGAGGGGCAGGGAAGCAGGAGGCCTGGGGAAGGGGAGCCCAGGTAGGGTCTGAGAGGAAGACATTTTCAGCTCATGATAGGGAGGTCAATGACACTGTAGTGACAGAGGGCTCCAGGTGGGCATTGAGCCTGGGAAAGCATGAGGCCTGTGTCCTGGGGTCTAACTAGGGTTAGGGAGGACTCCTGGGAACCTCTGGGAGAGCTTAGGCCTGGAATCCCAACAGGGAGACCAGACACAGGGAGCTAGTGGGAAGCAACCCAGGAGCTGTGGTTTTAAGTAAGGGGGGTCATGCAGAAGCTTTGGTTCCTGCATTCAAAGTGAGGTCCTCAGGGTATTCATAACTTTTAGGTCCTTACAGTGGGCTTGGTCTGAAGGAAGAATAATTCAATCTCTATCCAAAAGGTGGAGGCAGCGAGCCAGGATTCCTGGTCCTGATGGGAAGCCATCAAGCAGGATTCGTTGGTCCCCAGGGTGTAAGTCTGAAATTGGGGAAAAGGTGACCCAGTGGTATGTCTGGGGAGGGTGACCCCGGGCATTTGGGAAATTATTAGGAGTCTGGAAAAAAAAGTTAGCAAGAGGGAACCTTGTGTAGTAGGCAGGTCTGGGAGGGAGGATTGCTCCAGGAGGACCAAGAGGGCACTTACCACGTGGTCAGAGAAGACCAATGAGAGGAACAGCCAGCAGAAGACAGCATCTTAGTGATGTGGTTTAAGGGGTTCAGGGACTGCTTAAGGACTGAAGTACTGGAGAGGGTCATCTGGAATGAATTCAAAGACTCAAGTGTTCTTTAAGTCAAGTTGGCAAAGGTTTATCACAATGCCAATAGGGTGCGCAGAGCTCCTCAAGGAACTTGCCACTTGAACAGGAATGATTCTAAAATCCATACAGGAAAAGTAGTGGATTATCTGGCAGATATGCTAATTAGGTGATAATGTACTACCTTAGTCACTGGCATCATTCACTACTGGAAACTGGGGGAAGGGGCTGCTAAGGGGTATATTTTTGGTGTTCTCTAGGAAGGTAGCTTTGAGAGTTGGTGTCTGTCTGTAGCTTAACCTCTGAATTGTATATGATAACTGTGGGAATCTATACATGATAATTCTGCAGGTATAAGATAGAGATGTTTTTACAAGGGAAATTCTCCAGAGGTCAGCTTGTTCATGTAACAGGGACAGATAGTTTGTCTTACTGAGTCCACTCATGAGGTATTGCTGGGCACAGTGTCCTTGGATTGGGAGAAAATGACCAGAGGTAGTGTTTTGAAGCAGCAAGAAATGTGATCTTGAACCCAGGATCCAAGCACAAGCACCGAAGCACGCCATCATTAGGAATCCTGTGAAAGAAGCTGTTGAACAAAGGGTATCCAATTCTAAAGTGATGAAGTCCTCTATTGAGTAACCAAGACCTCTCACAGCTGAAGGGGGGGAGAAGGGGAGGGAGAGGGGCCAAGTGGAAAGAGCAGTGAGTAAAAAGTCTGGAATTGTATGAGACTTAGGGTCCAACCTTCCTGGGTCCTGCACCAGCAGAGCTGGCTTCCAGGAGGCAGAGCTATCTCAGCTCCAAAGGAAGGCCAAGTGAGCTATGGCCCTGGGGAAGAAGGCAATATTTATTGATAATTCCACCCAATGCTCTCATCTGAGTACCTTGTCTCTTACTTTAAAATGTGAACCCCTTCTTCTCTCAACTACCTTGTAGACAACTTGAACTAGATGATTAATGCAAGATGTCTTACTATCTACATGTGTGAAACTGAACTCATTTTCTTTCTCCTTCTTGGCCCTCTTCCTGTCAAGGGCCACACCATCCTCTGAGTCCCTCAGGTTCACAATCAAGATGTCCTCCATGACTCCTCTCTCTCATCCAATCTTATCCACTTTTACCTTTGCAACATCTCTGAAATACATCCCCTCCTTTCCACGGATGCAGGTGCAGATCCTGATCTCCCTGCCCCTGAACTTCTACAATAGCCTGCTGGTTGGCCTGGTTCAAGACTGTCCCACTCCAGTACATGTTCCAATTTTCCAACACAGTAACGTACCTAAATGAAAGATTCAACCATGTCATTTCCCTACTCAATAAACTCCGGGATCAAATACGAAATCCTTTGGCATTCACAGCCATTTGTGAGCTAAGCAACATTTCCTTTTGCATTCTTCTTACACCTTATTTTTAATAGATCTGATGACACTGGTTTCCTTGCTATTCCAGGAAGAGTCACCTTCTCTAATCTCCAAGACAATTCTCCACCATCCTCCACGGACAATATGCTCCTTCTCATTTCTGTCTCCAGTTAACTTCAAGTCCCGACTAAAATCTCCACAGGAAACCTTTCCCAACCTTTCTTCATCCCAGCCTCTTCCCTCTTTTAAGTTTATCCTGTCCATATCTTGTTTGTAAGTTATTTGTTTGTGGTTTCTTGAATTATTATGGGAGCTCCTTGAGGGGACAGACCTTTATTTACCTTTTTTTGTATCCAAGCATGAAGCAAAGTGACTGGCCCATAGTAGGCATTTTAGAACTGTTTATTGAATGCTAAATACTCCCATTCTCTTTGTATCAAAACAACTGCATGTAATCTTCTAGTAGCTTTTTCCTCCAGGCTCTCAAGATGTTATCCTTCTCTTTGCCAAAGTCAGCCCTCTACATGGGCATTTTATCCCAAATTATCCTGTCTTCTCCAACAGTTTGCAGCCTCACTCATCTTCCTAATCTCTCAAGTTTTCATCTTTGCTCTACTAGCTGGTTTCTTTCCCGCTGCCTTCAAATGAACTTGCCCAGTCCATCCATAAGGAACCCTTTGCCAGACCCTCTGTAGCCCTTGAGCTATCCCTCTCACCTCCTTTTCTTAGCCAAACTCCTTGAAAAATTACTCTGAACCCACTGAAACCCATCTCTGCTCTCTCCCTCACTGTGATAAAATTGCTCTCTAAAGTAAACATACTCAGTTGACCATGTACTAGGGCATAAAAACCTTACAATCCAGTGCAGAAAGGCAAAGGTAGTCAATGCATCCTTTTCAGATCATAATGCAATAAAAATTATATGTAATAAAAGATATGGAAAGATAAACCAAAAATTAATTGGAAACTAAATAATCTAATCCTAAAGAATGAGTGGGTTAAACAACAAATCATAGAAATAATCAACAACTTCATTCAAGAGAATGACAACAATGAGACAACCTACCGGATCTTATGGGATACTGCAAAAGCAGTTCTTAGGGAAGTTTTATAGCATTGAATGCCTACATGAATAATATAGAGAAAGAGGAGGTCAATGAATTGGGCATGCAGCTGAAAAAGCTAGAAAAAGAACAAATTGAAAATCCCTAAGTAAATACCAAATTAGAAATACTGAAAACCAAAGGAGAGATTAGTAAAATTGAAATTAAGAAATCTATTGAACTAATAAATAAAACTAAGAGTTGGTTTTATGGGGGAAAAAGCAACAATAAAACATAAACCTTTGGTCAATTTGATTAAAACAAAAAGAAAGAAAACAAAATTACCAATATCAAAAATGAAAAGGGTGAACTCACCTCCAACAAGGAGGAAATTAAAACAGTAATTACAAATTACTTTGCCCAACTGTATGCCCATAAATTTGACAATCTAAATGAAATGGATGAATACTTTAAAAAATATGAATTGCCCAGATTAACAGAACAGGCAGTTGAATACTTAAATAACCCCATCTCATAAAAAGAAATTGAACAAACCATCAATGAACTCCCTAGGAAAAAATCTCCAGGGACAGATGGATTTACAAGTGAATTCTATCAAATATTTAAAGAACAGTTAATTCCAATACTATGTAGACTATTTGGGAAAATTGGTGGAGTCCTACCAAATTCTATTTATGATACAAATATGGTTCTGATATCTAAAACAGGAAGAGCCAAAACAGAGAAAGAAAATTATAGACCAATTTCTCTAATGAATATAGATGAAAAAATTTAAATAAGATACTAGCAAAAAGAATACAGCAACTTATCATGAGAATAATACATTATGAGGAGGTAGGATTTACACCAGGAATGCAGGGCTGGTTCAATATTAGGAAAACTATCAGCATTGTTGATCATATCAACAACAAAACTAACAGAAACCATATGATTATCTCAACAGATGTAGAAAAAGCTTCTGACAAAATACAACACCCATTCCTATTGAAAACAATGTAGAGCACAGGAATAAATGAAGCCTTTCATAAAATAATAAGCAGTATCTACCTAAAACTATCAGCAAGCATTATATGCAATAGAGAGAAGCTAGAAGCACTTCCAATAAGATCAGAGGTGAAACAAGGATGTCCATTATCACCACTGTTATTCGATATAGTACTAGAAATGTTAGCTTTAGCAATAAGAAAAAGAAATTGAAGGAATAAGAATAGGCAAAGAAGAAAGTAAATTATCACTCATTGCAGATGATATGATAATATACTTAGAGAATCCCAGACAATCAAGTAAAGAACTACTTGAAATAATAAACAACTTTGGCAAAGTTGCAGGTTACAAAATAAACACGCGTAAACCATCTGCATTTCTTTATATTACTAACAAAGTCCAACAGCAAGAGATAAAAAGAGAAATCCCATCTAAATGAACTCTAACTAGGCCAGACTGGTGGCCTTTTCTCTGTACTGTACACTATCGACCACTCTCTTCTCCTGAATTCTCACTCCTCTGGGGGTTTTCTCTATTGCTTTACCTCCTACCTGTCTGACCACACTTTTTCAGTTTTCTTTGACAGCCCATACAACCTAACCAGTACATGTTCCCCAAGGCTCCATCTTGAGTCCTTTGTTATTCTCCCTCTTGGACTGAATTATCATCACTATTCAAATGACTGTGATCCAGAAACCTTAATCCTTCCTCTGTTTCAGGTCTATCTCCCATTGCCTTTTGGAAATTTCCAACTCACTATCTCAAAGACCACTTACCATCAACACATCTAAAACATGAACACCAAGTTTTTAACCCTGCACCTCCCTTCTCTTACTAACTTCCCTCTTTCTATGGAAGGCACCACCATCTCCCAGCCTCCCAGCTTCAAAGGACTGTCAACTGTCCTGCACTCTTTCATATCTCATATCCAGTCAGCTGCCAAACCTCACCTTTGCTACTTTCACTTAATCTCTCAAATCTGAGCCCTCCTCTCCACTCTCACAGCAACCACCATCTTTCAGGACTTCATCACATCTTCTCCAGGTTGGTACAACAGCCCCTGCTCTGGGATGGGACTGACTCAAGATGATCTCTGCAAGTTTAGGTGACTGAAAAACATCAGATCCTCCTACATATTTCAACAGTTAACAGCAAAGGTGCTCATCCAGCAGAGAATATTCTGGAAGAATCAACACTGAGGACACAGATCACTGACTCAGCTCAGTCAACTCTCACCAGGCTCCATCACTTCAGTCAAACATCTGGACACACCTGGAGCTTCTTGTGGGTACTGGTACTCATGAGAACAGGAAATTAATAGCCTGAAGCTTTAGACTCCTGAGACAACTAGAGGATGATCTCAGCACATTTTTAGGAGAAAACTATACAATTTCTGGTATATGAGATATTAAGACAGAGGTAGCAAAGTGAATAGAGGTAGTCTGGGGCTAGAGTGAGGAAATCTGAATCAAATCTAGCTTCACAGATTTACTAGTTGTATGACTATCTCTAAGTCAGTAAACTGTTTGCCTGGGTTTCCTTACCCAGGAAGGGTAAAATGTGGAAAATGGGGAGAACAGTGTTGTTGGATCAAATGAAATTTTGTTTGTAAGCACAGTGCACATGACTTGGCACACAGTGAGTGCTATATAAATTCTTAACCTCCTCTTCCCTTCTCACTCCACTTTCATAATTGGTTGCCCAGCCTCAGGTCTTTCCCCACATAATCCTTACTCCACACTCCTGCCCAATTAATTTTCCTTAAGTGCAGATATGACCATGTGACCACTCAGATTGACCAATCCTGATGACTCTTTCTTGCATCTAGGATCAAATACAAACTCCTCTCCTAAAGCTCTGAAATCCTATACATCTTGGCCCCAATGTCTCTTTCCAGGCATATGAGACACTCCTCACTCCCCTGGAACTTTGGTTTCTCGTACAGAGGATTCTAGGTACTGCTTGACCCCCTTGCCTAGGGGGTCCTTCCCCTCTACCTTGGAATCTCTCTCACCTCATAAGACACAGGCTATGGTTTCCAAGAAATCCTACCTGCTGGCCTCCTCCTTGTTAAGCCATCCTATAATTTGTCCTTTTGTGTTTATTGTGTTATTTCAATTAAGTTTTTGTGATTTCTAGCTTTATAGACTTATTTAAGCACTCGTTTTCTCCTCCATGAGTTTCTAAACTCATCTGAGTACGACTGATTTTATTTTATACACCCTTGTTCTTCATGCCTAGTGGAGGGCATGGAGCATAGGACGCCCTTCAAAAACACTAATGACTGACTGGGTCTTTTTTTTTTTTTCCATTTAATTTTAGATTCAAACACCAGAACACAAATGCAGAATAAAGACAAAAAAGTATCATAAACTTAAATACAAAAGACAAATAGCATATCATGTGCACAGCAGAACCTAAGAGGATTCCAAATGCATATCAATGAATTTTCATTTCAAGAAAGCCTGTATGATAAACACTACACATCTTTTCTTTGCTTCTTTGGAAGTTTCTTTGTTCTCTACTGTGCACTGTTTACTTGGTTCTTTTTCCCCCTTACTCTCCATCCTCCAAAGGTTACAATAGTGTGGATATATTTATATATACACACTTATTCATATTTACACAAAATTTACCTTCCTTTGAAGAGGTAAGGCTTAGGCACAAGCACAGTCAGAGGGAGAGAACAAGCTGAGTGACCCAAATGGCTCGGTCCCCATTCAGGCACCTCAGACTATTCACAAGTTGGTTGCCTTTTGTTTCCAAGAGGATGATGACATCAGGGAGGTGGTGACATGACTTGCAGTGTGGGACTACAAGCAAACCTTTTGGTACTGGTATAACCAGCTTCACCATAATGGATAGCCACCTGTTATTCTTTGTCTCCAGTATTGTATAAACCCTGCTAGCTAAATGTGAATGCCAGATGGGGTTTGCCACATTCTAGGTGGAATAAAATGTCTTTCTCTGATTCTTGCTGGGTTTTAGGCATTAGCTGGTGGAAAGCACAAAAGAATTAATTCAACAGGAGCCAGATCCACTAAAACCATGCAGGGAGAAAGCACCTGCTAGTCCTGCAGGAAAAAGGAACAAAGCCTGGAACAGACAGTAATGCTGGAAAAACTCCATTAGGTCTCTTTCTCCTTTCCTTCTCCTCTCATTTCTCCCTCTCCCTTGTCTCTCCTATTTCTCTCAATAGTACAGGAGCCAAAAACACATCGACTGCTCTTCAAGATAAATTAATCTTTCAAAAGGTACAGGAACCCATGGGGGAAAATCTATTCTCCATCAGCTTTTCACCAAAATGAAGGAATTTGGCATTGGCTTGGAAATGATGGGACCCTGGAGGGAAGTGACCACCCCTTCTAGAATGAGGCATAGACAATGAGATATCTAAAGATGGGGGATTGGCACCATAGATTTTGGAAGGAGTAAGTTACAAAGGGCTCAGAGGAAGGACAGGTAGGCTCCAGGGCCTCATATTCTACAGTAAAAGTTAGCCCAAGAATAACAAGTGATATTTAAGTAGGTAATCCTGAAGACACAAAGGAAAGTAATTTCAACACTATAAAATTACTGTCTTAAGAGACTAATATGGAATTAGACAGAGCTCCCCACCAAACTTGGTTTAGAAAACAAAATGAAGAGATGAGGGAAGCAAGAACCAGAATGAGAGGATGACACTAAAAGTATGAAACTGTCCAGTTAATTATCAGAAAGTTTAGGGCAATCATATAAAGGAGGACTCATACATGAACATATTTGCTTGGTCTCCAGAGAGGAAAATCAAGCACAAATTTTATAGAGAAACCAATTTCAGCTTAATTTAAAAAAAAAAAAGCACCAAACCAAACCAAAACTAAAGACCTCCCAGCAAAGAGGCTGTCCCTGGGGGTGGAGGGTGGGCGCTGCTTCAAGAAGTTCAGGAAGCTCAGTAGAAGCTGGATGAACACTTCTGGGTCTTTGTGGAGATTCACTTTGGGGATGGGGAGGACCAAGTATCATTGAGGTCCCTTGATATGCTCCATTGTGTGCCACAGACAGCCTCAAGGGATAGATCACCCAGGAAGTGTCAGAACAAGAGAAGGATGACTCCCACCAGGAAGCCAGGCATAATGTCTAGGGACCTCCATCTTCCAGGGAAAGGCAGGACCTCATTGAACACATTCCTAACTCTTCTCTGCACAAAGAATCCTTGATGAAAAGGAAGAGAAGCTCTCTGGCTGAAGGCCTTCCCACATTGAGTTCTTACTGGGCTTGTGCCCAAGATGAATTTTCTGATGTCTAACAAGCTCAGAACTCTATTTGTATGGCTTTCCACATTCATTACAAGAATGATTTCTATTTTCTGTGATAGAAGATAGATGAGAAATAAGGAATGATGTTAGCCTGAATGATTTTCCATGTTGATTACATGAATGAGAATTACCCTCTATTGATGGATTCTCTGGTGCTTAGTAAAGGAAGAGAGTACAATAAAAGCTTTACCAGATTCTAGGCACTCACAAGGTTTCTCTCCAGTATGGCTTCTCTGAAGAGTAAGAACAGAACGATACTTGAACGCCTATCCAGACTGATTACATTCAAAAGCTCTTTCTTCATTATGGCTTTTATGATGTTCAGCAGACTGGAGGACTATGTGAATGTCTTTCCCCATTTATCACCTTCAAAAGGTTTGTCCTCAGTGGGGATTCTCTGATGATCTTCCAGAATGGAACAAAGGGTGAAAGCCTTTCCACATTTATGACATTCAAAAGGTTTCTCTCCAGTCTGGATTCTTTCATATACAGTAAGAGTTGCCTTCTGTGTGAAAGTCTTTCCATATTTATCACATACATGAGTTTCATAAGTTTTGTCTTGTGGGATGATCTAAAGTTTAGCAAGACAAGAGCTTCTTCTAAAAGCCTTTCCACATTGCTGACATTGATAAGGTTTCTCTGCAGCGCGGATCTGTTGATGGCCAACAAATCTGCTGTACTCTTGCAAATTCTTTCCACACTGAACACATTCATAAGATTTCTCTCCAGTGTGGATTCTCTCATGTGCAGTAAGACTGGAGTTCTGAGTCTGAGAGATATGGGGGTGGGGGTGGGGTCGAATGGTATTGGGGTGGCTAGGTGGTGGGCCCTGCCCCAAGGAGAAGTGGCAACTCAGGGGGCCAGTGCTGGGGCTGTCAAGGACCCCTTCTTCTGGTTGCCATCAGCATGTATGGTGATGAAGGACAGGGCCGCTGCTGCCATCTCCTCCTCTTCTTCCTCCTCCTCCTGGGTTGACTAGTTCTCTCCCTGTGGTGCCTCGTCCCCCCCTCAAGCCATTTCTGCAACCAATGCCACCTCTTCATTCATCCTCTTGCACCATGGGTGGCACAGATTTCAAGATGTGCAACCGAGTGATCTGCTGGGAAGCCAGCCATGCTGGGAGCTGGTCCACAGCTTCAGGTCCTCAAATGAATGCACAATTAGAAGATTGGCTTTCACAAGTACAGTACACAAAAAGACCTCATAGAGTCATTATTGCCCGCCATGCAGGATGTACTTATTGTGAGTCTTGTGCTGCTCATGCTTACAAACAAGTGGATCCATCTATTACCCAGAGAATATTCATTCTTGGGCCTTTCCATCATGTGCCCCTATCTCAAGGTGCACTTTCCAGTACGGGTATATATAGAATACCTCTGTATGGACCTTCATATTGATCAAAAGACTTACAGAGAGCTATGGAAGACAGGAATGTTGGAGCGCATCTCTGCAGACAGATGAAGATGAACACAGCATTGAAATGGATTTGCCTTATACTGCTAAAGCCATGGAAAGTCATAAGGATGAGTTTACCATTATTCCTATATTGGTGGGAGCTCTGAGTCAAAAGAACAGGAATTCAGAAAACTCTTTAGCAAATATCTAGCAGATCCTAGTAATTTCTTTGTGGTTTCTTCTGACTTCTGCCACTGTGGGTATGAGTATTATAGAACAACTAGACCCCGTATCTTTTAGCAATTACTTGAAGAAATACTATAACACAATATGGGGAAGATGTCCCGTTGGGATGTTACTAAATGCTATCCCAGAGCTCCAGAAGAATAGAATGAATATGAGCTTTTCATTTTTGAATTATGCCCAGTCAAGCCAGTGTAGAAACTGGCAAGACAGTTCAATGAGTTATGCGGCTGGAGCACTTACAGTCCACTGAAGCTCTGAATACTCAGGTATACCACCTGCACATACTCATTCTCTAAATGAGGTCCCAGCCTAGCCCTTACAAAGAAACAGTTCCTGGTCTTTAGGGACATAGAAATCTCAAAAGTAATAGAACTTTCTTCTCTTCTTTTTAGTAACTGTAGTCATTCTTTAATTGCAACTCATTATAAGATGCTTTCTTGTTTAGGACAATGGAAGGAAGGCTGGCCTCAAAATATTATTTAAAAGTGACGATGGATGTAAAGTCACGGTGGCAGATGGCTCTTCAAATACAACCTGTAAAGCATTTACCATATTCTAAATTTGCAGACCTGTACACACATATTCAGCTTTCAGAATAGTTTTGCAAATTATAAACAAACAAAAAAGGGTAGAAGCTTTTTAATAATGAAAATTGCATTTATAAATTATCTGCATTAGAATATAATAAATCGCCAGTATAACCAACTACTACCCATGTTGTACAACAATATCTTCTATTTTAGTTGCTAATAAAGGGCTACACAATCAAAAAAAAAAAAGAGTGGAGTTGTGTGTGAAAGCCTTTCCATATTGATTACATTTATAACGTTTCTCTCCCGTGTGAATTTTCTAATGTACAGCAAAATTGGCCTTCTGTATGAAAGGCTTTCCATAGTGATTACATTCATAAGATTTCTTTCCAGTATGGATGCTCTGATGATAAGTAAGGTTGTAATTGGAGGTGAAAGCCTTTCTGTATTGATTACATTCCTAAGGTTTCTCACCAGTGTGTTTTCTCTGATGATAAGTAAAATGGGACCTCTGTTTAAATGCCTTTCCACATTGATTACATTTATAAGGTTTCTCTCCAGTGTGGCTTCTCTGATGATAAGTAAAATGGGATCTCTGTATAAAAGCCTTTCCACATTGATTACATTTATAAGGTTTCTCTCCAGTGTGGATTCTCTGATGTGTAGCAAGACTGGAGCTCTGTGTGAAAGTCTTTCCACAATGAGCACATTCATAAGGTTTCTCTCCAGTGTGGATTCTCTGATGATAAATAAGGCTGTAGTTGGAGCTGAAAGCCTTTCCACATTGATTACATTCATAAGGTTTCTCTCTGGTGTGGCTCCTCTGATGTACAAGAAGATGAGAGCTTCTTCCAAAAGTCTTTCCACATTGATTACATTCATAAGGTTTCTCTCCAGTGTGAATTCTCTGATGTACAGCAAGACTGGAGCTGCAAGTGAAAGCCTTTCCACACTGATTACATTCATAAGGTTTCTCTCCAGTGTGGCTTCTCTGATGTACAACAAGATGAGAGCTTCTTCTAAAAGTCTTTCCACATTGATTACATTCATAAGGCTTCTCTCCAGTGTGGATTCTCTGATGTACAGCAAGACCAGAGATGCATGTGAAAGTTTTCTCACACTGATTACATTCATAAGGTTTCTCTCCAGTGTGGCTTCTCTGATCATAATTAAAAAGTGACTTCTGTTTAAACGCCTTTCCACATTGATTACATTTATAAGGTTTCTCTCCAGTGTGGCTTCTCTGATCATAATTAAAAAGTGACCTCTGTTTAAATGCCTTTCCACATTGATTACATTCATAAGGTTTCTCTCCAGTGTGGATTCTCTGATGTGTACCAAGGCTAGAGCTCTGTATAAAAGTCTTTTCCCACTGATCATCTTTATAAAATTTCTCTCCAGTGTGGACTCTCTGATGATACGTAAGGCTGTAGTTGTAGCTGAAAGTCTTTCCACATTGATTACATTCATAAGGTTTCTCTCCAGTGTGGATTCTCTGATGTACGGCAAGATGAGAACTTCTTCTAAAAGTCTTTCCACACTGACTACATTCATAAGGTTTCTCTCCAGTGTGTATTCTCTGATGTACAGCAAGACTGGAACTGCATGAGAAAGCCTTTCCACATTGATTACATTCATAAGGTTTCTCTCCAGTGTGAATTCTTTGATGTACAATAAGATGAGAGCTACTTCTAAAAGCCTTTCCACATTGATAACATTTATAAGGTTTTTCTCCGGTATGGATTCTCTGATGTACAGCAAGACTGGAGCTGCATGTGAAAGTCTTTCCACATTGATTACATTCATAAGGTTTCTCTCCACTATGGAGTGTCTGATGCATAAGGAAGGATGAGTGTTCTCTAAAAGTTTTACCCCATTCAGGACTCTCAGGTGGTTTTTCCTCTGTCTGAATTTTTTGATGGTTAATAAGGAATGACTGTTGATTCAAGTCCTTTTCACAATGATAATCATAAGGTTTCTCTCCTTTGTGGATTCTGAGAAATACATCACAGATTTGTTTCCCACTGATGTCACAGGGACCATCACTCATGAAGCTTCCCTTGTGTATTTCTTTCACAAAAGTGATTGGCTTTCCAGTAGTCTCTTGCATTTCAGGTCTAATCTCTCCTTCTGCAAGAAACAAACAATAAAACATATATACAGAGACACACGTACACACTTATAGAATTATAATCCCTTCCCTCTTTTGGCATAAAGTAAACTAAATGATTTATATCCTACTTATCCAGGCTAAGAGAAAAGTCTTCAAAATTAAATGGACAGAATCAATCATTTGAAAATGCCATTAGCTCACATCTGCAGGATAACTTGATTTACAAAGATCTTCACACACAATCACATTGGATCCTTACAAACATCCATGACAATGGCCGGACCCACATTCTCATTACATTCACAAGTCAAGCCATGAGCTCAGAGTGGCTGAGTGACCTGCCCAACATCTCAGCAGCTGAGACTACAACTCCAGCCCTGCAAGTGGGCAGGCTCTGTCCACAATACTAGATGGCTTTTCTCCACTGAACTTTCTTTTGTTTTGTTATTAAGAAAACATTTTATTATCGCTGTTGACTTATTCCCTTCTTCTCTTTCCCGACACATGATATTGAAAATAAGCCAATTAACAATCCCACGATAAGCTCTAAGGGTTCACATGAAAAGAAGCATCAATCAGCATGGCAGACTTCACCATCACCTTATTTTAATAAATTGCCACCATCACCCTCAACCTTGAGTAACCTCCATGCTGATCACTCAGCAGCCATCAACACTGGGCAAGAGCTTCCACCAAGAACAAGATTATGACTCTGTGAAGGCTCAGAGGTAGGTTAGATTTTTGTAGTAATATTTTTGCATTAAGGGATGTACATTGATATTTTAGACACAACAGTATTGCAAATGTAACAGACAATAGCATAGTGTAAACATAATGTCTGTATGCACAGGGAAATAAAACAATTCATGTGACTGGCTTTTTTGCTATTTCTGCTTTACTTGAGTGCTCTGGAACCGAATTCCCAGTATCTCCAAGGTGAGCCTGGATTTTTAACATTCTTATTTTGACTTCGACTCTTCTCCATAATTCTCCTCTCCTTCTTAAACCACTGTTAGCCTCATTCCTTGAGTTCTCATACATCCCATTGCACTAGATTTCTTTCCATTCTCAAACACCCTCTCTTCGCTGGAGCACTTAAAAGTGAGATTCCCAATCTGTTGCTTCTTCTCAAACCATCTCCTTGTTTCTACGCCAGACTGGGAGCTCCTTGAAAGCAGGGACTGGCTTTTTCCTTCCAAAAGCTTAGTTAAGTACCTAAATAACTAGAAGTGCTTAATCCATGAGGACTGGCTGACTTATAGGGCCTATGGCTGACACCAGGCCCCAGCCTTTACCTCAGTTCCTGTATTCTGTTCTCTTAGTTGGCAAATGCAGGTTCTGAGCCCCAAATCTGTTTCTGGCTCTTGCACCATACCCCTGCATTGAGTGACCTTTCTCTGGGTCAGATCCTGCTGGGACCTTACCAGACCCACCGTGGAGATCACAAAGACTTCTTTCTAGCTCCTCAAGTATCACATGCTATGGGAAACCTGGGAGTTTCTATCTCCAATTTCCCCAAACTAAGATTTCAAATCTTGGCCACCCCACAATAACTCCTATAAATATTTTTGTACATGTGGGCCCCCTTCTCATTCTTATGTTCTCTTTGGAGTACAATGCTGGAAGCAATAATTTTATAGCCCTTTGGGCACAGTTCCAAATTGCTCTCCAGATTGGCTGGGTCAGCTCACAGCTCCACCAACAAGGAATTAGTGTTCCAACTCTCTCATATCTTCTCCAACATTTATCATTTTCTTGTTTTGTCATGTTAGCCAATCCTATAGGTGTGATGTGATACCTCAGAGCTGTTTTGATTTGCATCTCTCTAATCAATAGTGATTTAGAGCATTTTTTCATATGACTATAGATGGCTTGAATTTCTTCCTCATCAACTGGGGAATGACTTGTACTCTTGTAAATTTGACTCAGTTCTCTCTATATATTTTAGAAATGAGAACTTTATCACAGATACTAGTTATAAAAATTCTTTCCCAGTTTTCTGCTTCCCTCTTAATCTTGATTGCATTGGCTTTATTTATGCAAAAACTTTTCAATTTAATGTAATCAAAATTATCCATTTTGCATTTCATAATGTTCTCTATTTCTTGTTTGGTCATAAATTCCTCCATTCTCCATAAATCTGATAAATGAACTATTCCTTGCTCTCCTAATCTATGTATAATATTAGCCTTTATACCTAGATTGTGTACCCATTTCAACATTATTCTGCTATATGGTATCAAGCGTTGGTCTCTGCCATGTTTCAGCAATACTATTTTCCAGTTTTACCAGCAGTTTTTGTCAAACAGTGAGTTCTTATCCCAGAAGCTGGGGTCTTTGGGTTTATCAAACAATAGATGCTACAATTACTGTCTACTGTGTCTTGTGTACCTAACCTATTCTACTGATCTATCCTTCTATTTCTCAGCCAGTAACAAGTGGTTTTGATGATTGCCACTTTATAATATAATTTAAGATCTGGTATGGCTAGGCCACCTTCCCTACCATTTCTTTTTGCTAATTCCCTTCATATTCTGGAACTTTTGTTCTTCCAGAGGAATTTTGATATTATTTTTTCTAGCTCTATAAAATAATTTTTTGGTACTTTGATTGGTATGGCACTGAATAAATAAATTAATTTAGGTATAATTATCATTTTTATTATATTAACTTGGCCTACCCACAAGCAACTGGTACTTTTTCCAATTATTCAGATCTGACTTTATTTGTTCAAAAAGCATTTTGTAATTGTATTCATATAGTCCCTGGGTTTGTTTTGGCAGGTAGACTCCCAAATATTTTATAGTGTTTACAGTAACTTTAAATGAGATTTCTCTTTCTATTTCTTGCTGTTGTTAATAATATACAGGAATTATTTTGTTAGTAATACATAGGAATGCAGATGATTTATGTGGGTTTATTTTGTATCCTGCAACTTTGCCAAAGTTATTTATTATTTCAAGTACTTATTTTTACTTGATTCTCTATGCATATCATCATATCATGTTTCTTTTCCTATTCTAATTCCTTCAATTTCTTTATCTTCTCTTGTTGCTAAAGGTAACATTTCTAGTAACATAACATAATAGCTCAGCCTACCCGTGAGCAACTGATATTTTTTCACCTACTTAGATCTGATTTTATTTGTGCACAAATTGTTCTGTAATTGTGTTGATATAGTCCCCTGGGTTTGTTTTGGCAGGTAGACTCCCAGATATTTTATAGTGTCTACCCTAGCTTTAAATGGATTTCTCTTTCTATCTCTTGCTGCTGGACTTTGTTAGTAATATGTAGAAATGCAGATGATTTAACCTGGGTTCATTTTGTAACCTGCAACTTTGCCAAAGTTGTTTATTATTTCAAGTAGTTTTTTACTTGATTCTCTGGGATTCTCTAAGTATATCATGATATCATCTGCAAAGAGTGATAACTTAGTTTCTTCTTTGCCTATTCTAATTCCTTCAGTTTCTTTTTCTTCTCTTATTGCTACAGCTAGCATTTCTAATACCATACTGAATAACAGTGGTGATAATGGACATCCTTGTTTCACCCCCCAATCTTAATGGAAATGCATCTAGCTTATCCTCATTACATATAATGCTAGCTGATAGTTTTAGGCAGATACTACTTATTCTTCTAAGGAAAGCTTCAATTATTCCTATGTTCTCTAGTGTTTTCAATAAGAATGGGTGTTATATTTTATCAAAAGCTTTTTCTGCATCTACTGGGCTAATCATATGGTTGTCGTTAGTTTTGTTGCTGGTATGATGAATTATGCTGATAGTTTTCCTAATATTGAACCAGCCCTGCATTCCTGGTGTAAATCCTACCTGATCAAAGTGTATTATTCTCTTGATACGTTGCTACAATCTTTTTGCTAATATTTTATTTAAAATTTTTGTATTTATATTCATTAGAGAAACTGGTCTATAATTTTCTTTCTCTGTTTTGACTCTTCCTTGTTTAGGTATCAGAATCATATTTGTATCATAAAAAGAATTTGTCATGTTTCTCAAATAGTCTATATAGTACAGGAATGAACTCTTCTTTAAATGTTTAATAGAATTCACTTGTAAATCCATCTGGCCCTGGATATTTTTTCCTAGGGAGTTCACTGATGACTTCTTCAATTTCTTTTTCTGAGATGGGGTTAAGTATTTTACTTCATCTTTTCTTAATCTGGGCAATTTATATTTTTGTAAACATTCATCCATTTCACTAAGATTGTCAAATTTATGGGCATACAGTTGGGCAAAGTAATTTCTAACTACTGTTTCAATTTCCTCCTCATTGGAGGGGAGTTCACCCTTTTCACTCTTGTAATTGGTAATTTGGTTTTCTTCTTTCTTTTTCTTTAATCAAATTGACCAAAGGTTTATCAATTTTATTGGCTTTTTGATAAAACCAGCTCTAAGTTTTATTTAGGAGTTTTAGTTTAGTAATAGTTTTCTTAATTTCAATTTTATTAATCTCTCCTTTGGTTTTCAGTATTTCTAATTTGGTATTTACTTGTTCTTTTTCTAGCTTTTTCAGTTGCATGCCCAATTCACTGATCTCCTCTTTCTCTATTTTATTCATGTAAGCACTCAGAGATATAAAACCTCCCCTAAGCACTGCTTTCACTGCATCCCTTAAGTTTTGATATGTTGTCTCGTTATCGTCATTCTCTTGAATGAAGTTATTGTTTCTATGATTTCTTGTTTGAACCACTCATTCTTTAAGATTACATTATTTAGTTTCCAATTTTTAGTCTATCTTTCCACGCCCCTTTATTACATTTAATTTTTATTGCATCATGATCTGAAAAAGTTGCATTGACTATTTCTTTTTCTGACTTTCTGCACTGGATTATGAGGTTTTAATGCCCTAGTACACAGTCAATTTTTGTGTATGTGCCATATACCACTGAGAAAAAGGCATATTCCTTTCTATTCTCATTCAGTTTTTTCCAGAGGTCTATCATATCTTCCTTTCACAGAATTCTACTTACCTCCTTAACTTCTTTCTTGTTTATTTTGAAGTTAGATTTATCAAGTTCAGAGACGGGGAAGCTGAGGTCCCCCACTAGTATAGTTTTACTGTCCACTTTCTCCTGTAGCTTCCTTAACTTCTCTTCTAAGAATCTGGATGCTATCACTTGGTGTAATATGTTTAGTAATGATGTTATTTCCTTGTTTATGGTGCCTTTTAGCAAGCTATAGTTTCCTTCTGTATCTCTTTCGATTAGATCTATTTTTGCTTTTGCTTTGTCTGAGATTAGGATTGCTATCCCTACTTTTTTTTTTTACTTCAGCTGAAGCATAATATATTCTATTCCAGCCTTTTGCCTTTACCTTTTGCCTTTAGTGTGTATCCCTCTGTTTCAAATATGTTTCCTGTAAACAACATACTGTAGGATTATGGTTTTTAATCCATTCTGCTATCCACTTCCATTTTATGGGAGAGTTCATCCCATTCCCATTCACAGTTACGATTACTATCTGTGACTTTCTCTCCATCCTATCCCTTCCCTTCCCCGCCCATGCTTGTATTTCTCCCTCCTCCCTTCCCTTTCTCAAAAGGTTTGCTTTTGACCATTGTCTCCTTCAGTCTTCCCTCCCTTCTTTCAGCCCCACTCCCTTTTACTCCCCTTTATCCTTGCTACTTCTTCCCTCCTTTTTTTCCCCTTTCCCCTCCTACTGGATATAGGGTAAGTTAGATTTCTGTAATTAACTGAGTACGTTATTTCCTCCTTGAACCAAATTCAATGACAGTAAAGCTCAAACAATGCTCATCTCCCTCCCTTCTTTCCCTCTACTACAATATGTTTTTGTGCCTCTTGCTGTGATGTAATTTACCCTTTTCTGCCTCCTCCTTTCCTCTTCTCTCATGACAATCCCTTTGTATCCTGTCCTTGTTTGTAAGATCCTAGGGTCTTTGCTTTTCTAAGTTGCTTCTTCCTCATGGTGATTGCCTTTTTCCTTGCTTTTAAAGTGGATCTCTGCTTCTGGGGCACAGGGAGCTTGGTCCCATATTTCTTGTGCTGGGAGCTTGGGGTCTGGTTGCTGGTTTTCTGTGTTGTGGCCTCTGGTTTTTTTAGCTAGAATCTACACAGTGTTGCAGCTTACCTGGTGCTGAGCTGGCTGGTGTGTGCCAAGGCCAAGGCCAGGTGAAGTCTTTCTGAGTTTCCCCAGATTTACACTTAAGCTCCTGGTGTGAGGTATTGGGGAGAGGTGATCTGGTCATGGAAGGTCTCTTCCTTCCCTACGGCTGCACTAGAGTACAGGCAGGCTCAGTAGCTGGTGAACCCCTGTCTGTGCTGGTGTCTGCACAATTCCCCTGGCTGAGCTAAGGAACATCTGGCACTTCCCTGCTCCACACTGCTAGCGCTCATGATCTCTTGCTGGTCCTCTGAGGTGGGGCTTGTTGAGTCACTTCCAGTCCTGCACTGGTCCCTTTCAGCCACAGCAAGAAGGAACCTTCCCGTCGATTTTCCTAGGCTCCCAAGCTGAAAGACTTCTGTGTCCCTTCTGCTGGCTCCACTATTCAGGGATTTTTCCTGGGGCAATGTTCTCTGGGTTTTTCAAGGTCAACAAAGGGAGGGCGAGAGCACTTAAAGTTTATTCCCCCATCTCGGTTCCCATAAGTTCAAGTAGGTAACTGTTAAACATTTAGTCTGAGGGCTGATAGGCCCAGGAGCGACTGCTGCTTCTCTCTTACTCAGTTCTACTGGAACTACAGGACTGTGCTGGGAGGATTGGGAATCCCCACAACTACCTGTGATTTAGCCCTACTGGGGCTGTTCCTGTTCCACTATAAGTGAGTCAGCGCTGGTGCAGCCTGTGCGTTCTGTCCTTCCCATCAACCTTCCTGGCTCTCCTGGGCAGGAAATTTGCCATACTCAGTCTTCCAATGGACTCTGCCACTCTATAATTTGTTCAGACCCACTCCTTAGAGGTACCTGAAGGAGTTAGTGGGAGAGCTCAAGTGAGTTGCTGCTTTCACTCTGCCACCTTGGCTCTGACTCCTCTTCCAACTTTCCTAATTCTCTTCAAGGCATCCTCCTACTAGTACAGGCTCACAAATGAGGTGTCATGAACCCACTGACTCTCACACATTCACACTTCTGATCCCCATATTTAATTTGCTGCAAACTCCTGGGATTCCACCTTGGTAACATCTCTCCCATACACCCTCTTCTCTAACAATACTGGCACTGTCTTGGTTCAGGCCCCAATCGCCTCACACCAGAGGTACTGCAAGAACCTGCTGCTTGCTTTAGCTGCCTCAAGTCTACCCTGGCTCCAGTTACTCCTCCATCCATATATCAAAGTTCATTTTCCTAAAGTTCTGTACTGGCCATGTCACCATGTACTCACCAACCTCCTGTGGCTCCCTAGCAAAAGGATCAAATACAAAATCCTCTCCAGATCTGTTAAGAACCTACCCCTTCATCATCTACCCTTCGCCTACTCTTCTAGCTTACTTTCACCTTAATTTCCCACCAAATATACTATATTTCAGTGGTCCAGTGCTGTCCTCTGTTCTGTGAACAGGACACTCCATTGCCTCACTCTGTGGGCTGTCCTCACCATCGCCATGCATACCATGAAGCCCTAGCTGGAGCCCTCCTTCACTTTAGGGCCTTCTCTCTCTCAATGAGCTCCAATTTTCCTGTCCATGACAGGTTTCTACACTGTTGTTGGTATGGTGTCTGTGACTTCCGGCAGAGCAGGGGATGTTTCTCGTATCTCTTATACTCCTGGTGCTTAGCAGAGGATCTGGCACATAGCAGGCACTTAGTAAATGCTCACTGACTTGAAAAAGGCCTTAGAAAGAGTTCATATTGGAACACTCACCTCTTTTCCACTTTCAGGGGAGTTCCATGCCCACAAATACCAAAAAATGACTTTTTGTAGGTTGTTAGATTTATTGCTGGAAGAGAGCTTGAAGGCCATGGTATTGATGACACTCATTTTACAGATGGGGAAACTGAGGTTCACTGGTTCAATGACTTGAACAGGATGCCATTGGTAAAAAGTGTCTCAAAAAGAATTTCAAGTCAGGTCTTCCTGCCCCTAGATCTATCACTTGCTTCACTCCCAACTCCAGAATCCTCTTCTAATCACAGCTCTCATACCTGCTTTCCCCTCACTCACCTGGATAATAACTCCTCAGTCCTTCTTGCTCCAGCAGCCAGGGTGCTTCCTTTTCCTCCAAATAAAAGATCAGATCTTCTCTGGGAACTGGCAGCCCTGGGCATGGGGAATCAGGGATAAGGATGGAGAAAAACTTGTAATTTAGTTCTGTTTAGGGAAAAAAGTGTCCATGCAAAGCTAGAGAATCGCTCCATCATGTTCACACAGATCTGGCTTATTCCCCCATTAATGTTTGTAAAGCAAGTAACCCAGAATAGGATGTGCCAGATCAGCCTTGGGCATCAGTAAAAGGGACCTTGATGAGTCAGCTTTGTCCCTGGCCCCTACCCCGCTCCTCACTCCCTGAAACCTACAAAAACCTTGCTCCTGTTCGTTCAGGGAGTCTTTGCCTCTGCTGGTGACATTCTCCTGCTGGGGTACTCAATGAACCTCAGTCAGTCAAATTCTGATTCTGGGCCAGTTTGTTTTTCCTGCCAGTGAGGGGCCTGCAAGCAAGGTCACAGGGTGGTTCCCAGAAGTCCTCAAGCAAGGTTTCCAAAGCACTGATTTTTGGGAGCTTTGAGGAAAGGTGGGGAGAAGATCATGGAGCCAATGTGGAGTCAGGAAATTTGGTCTTGGTGCCCCTTCTTCATAGGAGGGGGGGCTCACTGCATAGTCTGCACTATCTAGAAATTAGAGGTAGCTGGTAGTGCAGTGGAGACAGCCCTGGGCCTGGAGTCAGAAGGCCAGGGTTTAAATCCAGCCTCCAACCGTTAGCAGCTTTGTGCTGCTAAACAAGTCACTTAACCTCTGTTTGCTTCAGGTTTCTCAAATGTCAAATGAGGATAATTATATCACCTAATGACATCATATGGTGAAGAAAGCACTGAGCACAACAGCTGGGGAACAGCAGCAGAACAGCAATGCCGATTCCCTTCCTTCCTTTCCCACCATCTGGGCTGGAATTGGGGGCAATGGAAGGGAAGAGGAAGGACAAACATGCCCTACCAGGCACAGCTGGGAGCTGGGAGCTACAAACTGAGGCTGCTCACTTGGCCCCTCCCAAAGAGGAAAGGGGTGCAGGGCCAAGCCTCCTGAGCAGCGTGCAGACATTGGGCAGACACAATTCATGTCCAGGGAGAGGCTGGATTACCTGATGGGGGATGACTTCCACACCTGAGATGCTTTAACACTGATGTGATCTTGGACCTCAAGCTCCCTACAATTGGCAGGAGACAGGAGCAGCCAGGAAACCTCCCCGTTCTCTTCACACAGTGTACTGATCTTTCAAAGGAAACCCAGGCAGCAGGAGGACACTGTTTCTGGGACACAGGAGACCAATGCTTTTCCCTTTCTAGTAAGTGATAAATGCTCCAAAGCGAGCATACTCAGCAATGGACATATTCCCTCTTACAGAAGACTCAGAGAGGCCAGGGGAAGTGTCCTTACCCAGGGAGAGCAAGTTCCCAGCATTCTCCAGCATGACCTCTTTGTACAACTCCTTCTGAGGATGGTCCAAGAGGCCCCACTCCTCTGGGGTGAAGTCCACAGCCACATCCTGGAATGTCACCAACTCCTAAACCATCAAAAGTCACAAGACTTAGAGCAGAAGAGACTCCAGAATTCCTGCAGTCTAACCCTCATCAAGTGAGAGGAGGAAACTGAAGCAGAGAAAGGGGATTTATCCAAAGGTCATACCCTTGATGAGTGTCAGAGTCAACACTTGAAACCAAAGTCACTAAGAGCCCAATGGAATACTGAGAAAAGCAGTTGATGTGACCAGATGGAATAAAGCTGAGAAAGGTCTTACTATGGAATGTGTGTGAAAGTATGTATCCAAACTGGGAGGCAGGAGGATCTGGGGAGGAGAAAGAGAGAAGATGATGTGAAATTCCCTCATCAGATTCTGTGACAAGTTTGTGAGAAGTTCACAAGTATAGGGTATTCTGGGAAAGGGCAGGAATTTCTGTGTGATTACAGAAGAGGAAAGAAAAAGAAAAGATGTACTTTATTTCCTGAGAACTTAAAACAAAGTCTTCTCTACATCAACCATGAAAAGAATATATAAGACGTACTAATTAAATCTAGACTGAATTGAGGGGTATGAGACTTTCCAGTCAAGTAAAGGAGAATTCTCTGCTGTTACTTTGAGGGCTTCAGACTCGTCTGGGTTCGTGTCATGGCTCAAACATCTTATGCCTTTGCTTTAGGACTGCTTCTACTCATCAATAGCACATATTTATTATAAGATTTAGTTACAAGAGTTGGTCATTTTTGTGGTTCTTTGTGCTCAGAGAGGACCAAGTGACATCCCCTTGTCAGGGTCAAGGTGTGTCTGACTATGGGGCCCAAAGGACTCAACCACAAGTCAGGCACAAATAGTCCATGTGAACATTTGGGGTGGAGGTGGCTCTAAATCTGTCCATCTCTCCATTCTTTTGAGTTACTGCAATTCTGCTTGGCCCGCATAGCACAGCATGTTCTTTGATGCCGACACACCATGCAGGATGGTCCTCTGCCAGCGTCTCCCATGTCTCACAAACGATTACAGAATTCTTCAGAGATACTTGGGAAATGTCTTTTCATCACTTTTAACCACCATGTGAGAGCCTTACTTGCATGCTTTCTCCATACAATAGTCTTTAAGCAAATACAGTTTTGGCATTTGAACAACATGGGCAGTGCATTGGAAGCTTGAATGTGAATGCTTGGCCATCTAACTTGAGGAAGGACCTCAGGGTCCAGTACCTTAACCTGCCAGGCGAGCTTCAGAATCTTTCTAAGTTAATCAAAGTGGAAGGGATTCAGTTTCCTACAGTGCTAGTATACTGTCCAGCTATCGCAGGCATACAACAGTGAGGTTGGGACAATAGTTTTCTGTAGACCTTCAGTGTAGTGTGCAAAAAAAAAAATCTTTTCTTTCCACTTTCCTTCAGAGTCCCCCAAGCAGTGAGCTGTCTCTATCAAATAAGGTGTCAACTGTTAGAATTAGTTATCTGCCACAGAAAATAATCTGAGGAACAAAATTTGCTAGTAAATAATGATTAACTTGTAATAGTTGACAGGTTACCTTTAAATCAGGTCAACTAATTTCTCAGTAATTTTTAAAAATTTTTTATTTTTTTAAATTTTATTTATTTTCAGTGTTCTACAATCACTACCATATAACTTAGATTTTCTTTTTCCCCTCCTTCCCCCCTCCCTCTCCAAGACAGCACACAATTTTATATAGGTTCTACACATACATTCCTATTAAATACATGTTCACTATAGTCATGTTGTGTAGAAAAATTAAAATGAATGGTAGAAATCACAAAACAAACCAAAATACAATACAAAAGAAAATGATCTGCTACACTCTGGGATTGAATTCCATAGTTCTTTCTCTGGATGTGGAAGGCATTTTGCCTTAAAAGACCATTGTGGATTTTTTTAAGTCCCTGCATTGCAAAGAAGTTGCAAGTCTACCAGGAAAACTCTTGTGCACTGTGGTCACTGCTGTGCACAAAGTTCTCCTGGTTCTGCTTCTTTCACTCAGCATCAGATCATATAAGTCTTTCCAGGCCTCTCTGAAGTCTTCCTGTTCATCCTTTCTTATAGCACAATAGTATTCCATTACATTCATATACCATAATTTATTCAGCCATTCCCCAGTTGATGGGCATCCCCATGATTTCCAGTTTTTGGACATCATAGAGAGCTGCTATAAATATTTTGTACATGTGGGACCCTTGCCCATTTTTATGATCTCTTGGGGATACAGTCCTAGAAGCAATATTGCTGGGTCAAAGGGTATGTACATTTTTGTAACCCTTTGGGCATAGTTCCAAATTGCTCTCCAGAATGGCGGGATCAGCTCACAGCTCCACCAACAATGAATTAGTGTTCCAACTCTCCCACATCTTCTCCAACATTTATCATCTTCCTGTTTTGTCATATTTGCCAATCTGATAGGTGTGATGTGGTATCTCAGAGTTGTTTTGATTTGCATCTCTCTAATCAATAGTGATTTAGAGCATTTTTTTATATGACTATAGATAGCTTTAATTTCTTCCTCTGAAAACTGCCTGTTCATATCCTTTGACCATTTATCAATTAGGGAATGACTTGTATTCTTGTACATTTGACTCAGTTCTCTATATATTCTAGAAATGAGGTTTTTATCACAGATACTAGTTGCAAAAAATCTTTCCCTGTTTTCTGCTTCCCTCCAAATCTTGGTTGCACTGGGTTTGGTTGTGCAAAAACTTGTCAGTTTAATGTAATCAAAATTATCTTTTTGCACTTCATAATGTTCTCTATCTCTTTAGTTAAAAATTCTTCCCTTCTCCATAAATCTGATAAACACACTATTCCTTACTCCACTAATTTGTTTATAGTATCAATCTTTATACGTAGGTCATTTCTCAGTAATTTGTGACAAAGGAGTGATTTATAGTTTATTTTTATAACAGAAGAGGAAGAAAAAAATACATCAATCTTAGGAAACATGTCTGGAATATAATTCCACTGTACAAGGCAGGTAATCTGACAACTTACTCCTCCTGGGTTTTCTTAACCCAGATTCATCCTGTGTCTATCAACCTGTCTTTCAAAGTGAGATTACCCTAGAAGTCCTTGCTCTGCAGCTGATGAATTTTGCAACCAAAAGAATTACTTTAAAGGAGGCTAATGTCTGAAGAAAGACTAGAAAAGAGGAGCTTGTGGTTTGCAGTAAGCAGTCACACCCCATCCTCCAGCTGCCAGAAAGGGAAACATGACCTTAGACTATACTAGTCAACTTAGACTTAATATCCAGTTGAAGCAAAAATGAAAAGGAGTTAATCCACTAAAACTGGAAAGAGGAACTTAGCCTTCCATCAACACCCTTTCTCCAGCAGCCACAAAGGGGAACTTAGTCTTTGAAAACAGCTGTATAATCCAATAATTATTTTAGGCCTACAAAGATATGTGTCTTACTCCAAATAATCTGCTACTAAATAATAAACATCTTATCGGTCGGTGTATTCACTGAATCTATAGGAAACTTAGATATAAGAGAATATATATATGTGTGTGTGTGTATGTGTATGTGTGTGCGTGCATGTGTGTGTGTGTGTGTGTGTGTGTGTATTAGTCTGGCTTAGCTGTTAGGGATAACTTTTCCCAAAGAAGGGAACTTAATCATACGATCAAACTAAAAAATGAATCAAAGTAATTATATGCCTACTGATTTAAAGGTATTTCTTTTCAAAACCTCATCAGCTGTGTGTACATGATGGAACATGTACTGTTAAGAAATGTGAACTTATTCACAGGTTTAAAATTTCTCCATTTGCTGTAACCAATAGATGGCACTGTGCTGAATAGTGGAAAATTTCGATTTTTTTTTAACATTTGAAAAAAACACTTTATTTTCTTCCCAATTACATGTTAAGATTTTAAAAAATATTTTATCCCAAAGAGATCGTCAAAACGGGAAAAGGACCCACATGTAGAAAAATATTTATAGCAGCTCTTCTTGTGGTGGCTAAGAACTGGAAATGAGGGGGTGCCCATCAAGTAGGGCATGGCTGAACAAGCTGTGGTGCATGAATGTAAGGGAATACTGTTGTGCTACAAGAAATGATGAGCAGGAGGACTTCTAGGAAATGACGCTGAGTGAGCTGAGCAGAACCAGGAGAACACTGCAGAGAGTAACAGCCACGGTGTCTGATGACCGACTGTGAGAGAACTGGCTCTTCTCAGCAACGCAAGGACCTAAAACAATTCCAAAAGACTCATGATGGCAAATGACATCCACAGACAAAGAAATATGGATTCTGAACGCAGACCAAAGCAGGTTACTTTCTTTCTTCATGCTGTTTTATGCTTTTCTCACGGATACTCCAATTCGTTCTAATTCTATACAACATGACTAATATGAAAATACGTTTAAGAGGAATGTATATACAGAGCCTATTTTTGATTGCATGCTATCTTTGAGAGGCTGGGGAGGGAGCGGTTGACAATTTAAAATTTATGGAAGTGAATTTGAAAACTGAAATTAAATAAATTAACCGTTAAAAAAAGAAAAAATACACATTTGGTTTCTTGGTTTGTTTTCAGTTCCAAATTCTATCCCTCATTCCTTCTTTTCCTCCCCCTTCACTTAGACAGTGAACAATCAGATGCATGTTATCTGTACGCAATCATGTGAAACATTTCCATGTTAGTCATTTGGTAGAGGAAGACTTTAAAAACAAAAAGCCTGAGATAAAGTGAAAGACGCCATGCTTCAGTCTCTCCTCCGCTCCCATCGGCTCTTCCTCTGGGGGGGGGGGGGGGGGGGGGGGGGCAGCAGGTCTCATTTGTCCTTCGACATTTCTGGGATCTCTTTCTTCTTGAAAATACCGAATCATTCCCAGTTCTTCGATGAACAGTCCTGCTGCTGCCGGGTACAACATTCTGCGGGGTCTTCACTTCATCTTGCCTCATTCATGGAAGTCTCTCCAGGTTTTTCTGAAATCACCCTGCCTGTCATTTCTTATACCACAATAGTATTTCATTACAATCATTCCCAAGTTAAAGGGCATTCCTTTGGTTTCCTCTGCTCAGACACCACAAAAAGAACTCCTATAAATATTTTTGTACAAATATATGCTTCCCTATCCCCCCCCCCCCCCCATTTTTTATGTCTTTGAAATACACACCTAGCAGTGATACTGCTGGATCAAAGGGTATGTAGAGTTTCATAACTCTTTGGGCATAGTTTCAAATTCTTCTCCAGGATGAGTTCATAACTCCACCAACAGTGCATGGGTATCACAGTTTTCCCACCTCCCTTCCAAGATTCATTATTTTCTTTTCTTACCATAACACCAATCTGAGAGGTGGGAGGTAGTACCTCAGAATTGTGTAGATCAGCATTTCTCTAATTGATGGTGATTCAGAACATTTTTCTATGACCACAGATAGTTTTGACTTCTTTGTCTAAAAATTTCCTATTCATATCCTTTGGCCATTTATCAATTGTGGAATGACTTCTTTTTTTTTAAAATTAGACTGAGTTCTCTACATATTTAAGAAATTAGGCCTTTATGAGGGATACTTTTCAGAAAAAAAATTTCCCCTACTTTTCAGCATTCCTTATAATTTTGGTTGCATTGGTTTTGTATGTGTTTTAATTTTACAGGAATAAAAGGGCTGACTTTGCATTTTATAACGTCCTCTGTCTCTTGTTTGGTCAGATGTCCTTCCTTTACCCAGAAAGCTGACAGAGAAATGATCTCACGCTCTCCTAGAACACTCGTGGTGTCCCCCTTTATGTTGGTATACAGTGAGAGATGTTGATCTCTATGTAGCTTCTGCCATTCTGTCTTTCCCAGCATTTTTTGGTAAAATAATGAGTTTTTTGTTCCAAAAGCTTGGATATTTGGGTTTATCACACACCAGTTTACTAGGGTTACATACTATAAGGTAACTGTAACTGATGTATCCCATTGACTCATCACTCTACGGCACAGCCAGTACCAAATCCTTTCTCTAATGACCACTTTCTAATACAGTCTGAGATCTAATACGGCTGGACCGCTTTCCTTCAGAGTCTGATTCCCTGAGTACCCCTGATGTCCTGGACTTCTTGGAGAGCCTCTATTGTTTTGTTATTAGTGTCAGGCCAAAATTAGCACAAGCACCAGAGAATCAGTCTGCCTTCTGTTATCCAGTTACATGGCAATAAGAGTAATTGTGGAGGGTTCCTTCGTACAATAAAAAAGCAAAATCTAATAAATTTAGGCTGTATTTCAGCTAATTCATGAGAAAGTCATTGAGATTCCTCAAGAGAAATTTAGGACCTAAACACACCTCTACGACTCTGGAAATTGGGAGAACAAGTCAAGAGAGTGAGTTACGAAGCCTACTGACTGACCATATACAGGAGAGGCTGGCAACACCCAAAAACACCTTGATACATGGCAAGAGTCATCTGTATTTCCAGCCTTCCACATGCAGGACGTCTGCATGGCCAATGAGCACAGAATGCCACGGTCTTCCATTTTCACTAGGGTATTGGTCACTTTATTGGAGATTTTGACATTTGGCAATAATTCTCCGTTCATGTATAAAACGGTCTGTTTTATCATTGTGATTCCTTCTTAAAAACACCTTACTCACACTCCATTTTTAACCCATAGATCACCTTTCACTTTCTTTACTCTATTTTATTTTGGAACAATTAAGGTATTTATTGATATTTTACACTTTTTGTGATTAACAAAAATTTAGAATTCCCTTTTTTCCCGCAACTGGGGTCTCCTGAGTCACTGTCCTTCATTGCACAGTAGTCATCATGTGGGCTTTCACTGCAGGAAGGCAATCCTCTTACTGATAACTGATCTCTGATTCCCTAACTTATACCCCAAAAAGCTATTCCAAATCCCTTTCCTTTGCAGGTCTCCCACATCCATCACTCCCCACCATGGGATAGGGTTATGAACTCCAAACCTCCGTGGGAGGAGAAAGCTCATTTCAGACATCTCGTTTCTCATCTGGCTCAACATCTTTGGGACTTCTCTGACTGCTCCACCGTGCCCTTTAAATGGGGTACCTTCTCCTCTCTCCAACCTGTTTTCATGATTTTTTTGTGTGTTGTCTTCCTCTGTTAGACTGCCAGGTCCCTGAGGCTAAGTGACTTCTGAAAGCCAGCAGGAGAAAGACTTTCAAATACCATGCAAAGGACACTGAAATATGCAAGACTATTCCAAAGCCACTACAAATGAGGAGAGAATGGAAGAAAGAGCAGTGATGCTCAGTATGCAGCCCAGGGAGACCTATCCTGCAAATGTGAGCTTAGTAAAGTGGGACAAAAAGTGGATGCTCAATGATAAAAAGAAAAAAGAGAGAGACAAATATATTTAGAAAGAAAATCAGAACTGAAGAGAATTGGTTTTTTTGCACTCCATTTAACTTTTCCAAAAATTAACCATGGTCTAGGGCCAAAAGGTACTGTAAACAAATGTAAAAAAATGCAGAAATTATCAATGTATCTTTTTTCTCTATAATAAAATAAGAATGGAAATTAGTTCAGAGACCACAACAGATTCAAATCCAAATGGAGACATTGATATTTTCACTTTTCATACAATACTAATAAAATTAAGGGGGCAGCGAGGCGGCAGAGTGAATAGAATATGATGTCTCAAGTCAGGAAAATTTGAGTTCATATATGGCCTCAGACCCTTACTGGCTGAGTGATCCTGGATAAGTCACTTGACTCTGCCTCAGTTTCCTCCTATGTAAAATGAGCTGGAGAAAAAGAAAACCACCCCAATCTTGGCCAAGAGAATCCCACACGGGCCACAAAGAGCTGGACGTGATGGAACATGAATAACAACAACAACAAAGGTATGAAGGCGATATCTGAGAGGAATGAAAGAAGAAAGACCTTCCATAAAAAGGCCTGATGGTGCATCCACACCACAACATCCAGTGTGAAGCTGCGCTCACCAGAGAGATGACGTCATGGTGCTCATGACCATTGGGAAGAATAGGAGGACTGTCACTGACAGCACACGCTGACATGACACTCTAGAAAACAAAACTAAGGTGCAAGAAAGAGAAGTGCATTCCAAGAAGAAGTAAGGAATACTCTACCATTAAGAGAGGCTGAAGAGGGAAACCTATCTCACATCAAAGAAGCAGAGAAGAGCAATGACAGTGAAGGGGAGGTGGGGGAGGTGGGAAGGGAGGGTGTGTTCCTTACTCTAATCCAAATTGGCTCCAAGAGGGAACAACGTATCTGCTGAGCTGGGGACAGAGATCCATCTCATCCTATGTGGAAATACAAAGGGACAGGAATGGGAGGCAGGGACTGACAGAAGGAAGGGCAGGTTAGGGAGGCATTGGTCAGAAATAAAACACTGGTGAAGACAGAGAGCATGAAAGGTGAGAGAATGTGAGGAAGGGAAACACACAGTTATTGATCATCACTATAAAAATGAATTTAGTGCACTTACCCATAAAGGGAAGTGGAGAGCAGAATGAAGTAAAACCAGAATCCTACAACAGGCTGTTTTCCAGAAATATTTAAAGCAGAGATAAGCAGAGTAAAAGGTAAGGGCTGGAACAGAAACATAGACACCAAATGGTACAGCATCTAAGTTTGAAAGAGCAACGTTAATGAGTTATAGAAGGAAACAGACAATAAACTATACTAGAGTGGGACCTCAATTTTCCCCTCTCAGAACTAGATAAATCTAACTAAAAAAACAAACAAGAAAGAAGTTAAGGAGGCAAATTTTAGAAAACACAGATGGCTAGGCCTTTGGAGAACAGAATAAACCGTTTTTCTCAGCAGTACATGGCATTTACACAAAAAACTGCCCACAAATTAGAGCATGAAAACCTCAGAATCAAATGCAGAGAAGCAGAAATATAAAATGCATCCTATTCAGATGATAAGACCATAAAAATTACATTCAATAAAGGGCAGTGAAAAGATAGATTAAAAATTAATTGTAAATTTATTCATCTAATCCAAAAGAATAAAGAATACATCACAGAAATCAATAATTTCATTAAGATAATGACAACAATAAGACAACATAACAGTGAAGGCAGTACTTGGGGGAAAATGTGTGTATCCAAACAGTTACCTCAATCAAACAGAGAAAGAGCAGATCAATAATTTGGACATGCTGCTAAAAAGACAAGGAAAAGAATAAATTAAAAACTCCCAACTGAACACCAAAATGGAAATTGTGAAAATCAAAACAGAGTTTAATAAAATTAAAAAGAAACCCACTGAGCTAATAAAACCAGCAGCTGGTTTTAGGAAAAAAGCCAATAAAATAGATGAACCAATGATTAAAAAAGAAAAGAAAACAAATACCTAGTATCAAAAATGAAAGGAATGAAGAGAAAATTAAAGCAATTATTAGGACCTAATTTGACCAAATATACACCAATAAATCTGATAATCTAACTGAAGTGGATGAATATTTACAAAAATATAAATTGTCCAGATTAGCAGAAGAGGAAATACAACACTTAACTAACTCAATCTCAGAGAAATGAAATTGAACAAGCTATCAATGGACTCTGTAAAAAAAAAAAAATCTGTAAGACTAGATGGATTCACAAGAGAATTTTACCAAACATTTAAAAAACAATCAATTCCAATATTACACGAACTATTTGGAAAAACTGGCAAAGAGATTCCTTTTATCCAATAAATATGTTGCTGAGACTTAAACCAGGAAGAAGAAAATCAGAGAAGGAAAATACAAATTTCCCTTGAATACTGATAGAAAAAAACTAAATAAAATACCAGCAAGGAGATTACAGCAAAAAGTATCCCAACGATAAGACCAGGTGAGAGTTATGCCAGGAATGGAGGGTTAGTTCAGTATTAGGAAATAATCAGCCTAACTGACCACGTCAATAACAAAACCAAAAGAAATCATGTGATTATCTCAACAGATGCAGAAAAAGCCTTTGATAAAATACAAAGTCCATTCCTCTTAAAAGCACAGGAAAAAATGGAGCTTTTAATGAAACAATAAGTAACACCTATCTAAAACTGTCACCAAGCATTGTCTGTGCTGGGGGTAAGCCAGAGACCTTCCCAGTAAGATCAGGGTGCAGCAAGGCTGCCCAGTGTCACCACTACTACACACTCTTGTACTAGAAATGCTCCCTACAGCAATAAGAGGGAAAAAAAGAAATGGAAGAATTTGAATAAGCAAGGAGAAAACAAGTCTCTCACTCTCTGCAGATGATATGACCCTACGCCTGCAGAATCATCTAAAAGCCACTTAAAATAATTAACAACTTTAATAAAGTTACAAGATATAAAATAAACCCATAGAATTCATCAACATTTCTATATGTTACCAACAAAAGACAGAAGGAGAAATTCCACTTAAAGTAACTGTGGACAAATTCCTGGAGTCTACTTTCCAAGACAAACCCAGGAACTATAAGAACTCAATCACAAAACATGTTCACACAAACGAAGGCAGATCTAAACAAGTGGAAAGTTATGAACTGCTCAAGGGTAGGCTGAGCCAATAAAATAATCTGACAATTCTTCCTAAATTAATGTATGCATTCGGTGCTACATCAATTCCCAACCTTTTGGCACAAAAACTGTTAGGCAACCTAGAAAACCGTGTAGCAGAAACTTGGTATGGACCAAAACCTCACATACTCTGCTAGGATAAGGTCAAAACGGGGACATGATTTAGACGTAACAGGTGATCCCATACGCAGATTGAGGAATCATGCAATATTGACCTGTCAGATCTACAGATAGGTGAAGAATTTAGCACCAGAGAAAAGACAGAACACATTACCACATATAAAATGGATCATTTTGATTGTGTTAAATTAAATTAAAAAGGGTTTTTTGCAGAAACAAAAACAATGCAACCAAGATTAGAAAGAAAGCTGATAACTGAAAAAAATTCACAGCAAGTATCTCTGACAAAAGTCTCATCTCAACTACACAGTGAACTGAGCCAAATGTATAAGAATACAAGTCATAACCCAACTGGTAAATGGTCAAAGGATAGGAACAGGCAGATTCCAGGTGAAGAAATCAAAGCTATTTACAATACCATAAAAATGTTCTAAATCTGTACCAACGGGAGAAATACAAATTAAAACAACTCTGAGGTACTACCTCATACCTATTAAATTGGCTAATAAATCAAAAAAGGAAAATGATAAATACTGGAGGGGTGTAGGAAAAGTGGGATACTAATACACCAGTGGTGGAGTTGTGAACTGATCCAGCCATTCTGGAGAGCAACTTGGAAGTATACTTCATGGGCTATAAAACTGCATACTCTTTTACCTAACAATACCACAACTAAGTTGGTATAGCAAAGATTTTTTTTTTTAAAGGGAAAAGATCAATTTATACTAGGCTATTCATAACAGCTTTTTGTGGTGGCAAAGAACTGGAAATTGAGGAGATACCGATTAATTGAGAGAGGTCTTTACAAGGTGTGGTATACGATTGCAATGGAATAATATTGTGCTACAAGAAATGATAAACAGGATTACTTCAGACACACCTAGAAAGTCTTGCAATTATAAAAATAAAAATGAGAAGCTTCTTTTGCACAGACAACATTATGCAACCAGGGTAATAAAATGGTTGAATGGGAAACAAAACCAAAACCGAACACTTTGGTATGAAATTTCTAAGATAAGGGTTTAGTGTCCAAGATACGTAAACAACTAACAGACATAAGACTAACAGCCATTGCCCAACTGATAAGTGGTCAAAGGACATAAACCAAGAATTCTCAAAAAAAAAAAAACTGTCACATATTCCCAACCACAGGAAAAAATGCTTCAAACCACTAATAAGGGAAAGGTAAACCAAACAACCTGGAGGCTTCATCTCATAGTCTGCAAAATTGACAAAAATGACAAAAACTGGCAGCAGTCCATGTTGGAGGCGTGTGGGAAGATGGGCACACTAAGGCAATGTTGGGGGGGCTAGGAAATGGTAGAAGGTCATGAAGGTCTGAGTTCAAATCCAGCCTCAGACACTTACTAGTTATGTGACCCTGGCTGGCAAGTCACTGAACCTCTGTCTGCCTCAGTTACCTGAACATAGTGGATGTGTGTTCATTCTTTGTTGCCTAAGAGGACCATGCCATCAGAGAAATGATGACATGACTTGCACTTGACTTTGTTTTGAGTGAGGGAAGGCTGTGCAGGTCACCAGCCTCACTTCTCCTCCAGAGCCAGCTGAATCCAGTGACCAGAAATTCATCAGGATGACTGGAGATGACCCAGGATGAGGCAGTTGGGGTTAAGTGACTTGCCCAAGGTCACACAGCTAGTGAGTGTCAAGTGTCTGAGGTGAGATTTGAACTCAGATCCTCCTGACTCCTGCACTGGTACTCTATCCACCGCACCACCTAGCCGCCTCTGAACATAGTAGACACAGGTAACCAGCCCCAAACCTCTTTCCAGTCTTCTTCTACCTTCCTCCCCACCTCTCTGACCCAGGGACACCAGCCCCCTGCCTGTCATCCCCTGACTCTGTGCCTTTCCAGTGGCCATCTCTCACGCTTGGAATGTCCTTCCTCATCACCTGGGCCTTCTGGCTTCAAGTATTAACTAAAATCTCACCTTCTTATAAATGAGTTTTCCTCTGTCGGCCTCTAAGACATCTCCCTTCTGTACAGTAGAGAGCTTGTTTGGACAAAGCTGCTTACAGGTTTTCTCCCCCATCAGACTGGGCAGGGATGGGGTTTTCCTTCCTTTACATATACAGCAGGCTAGCACAATGTGACTACCCTTTCTGAATGTTTATAAGACATAAGAAGTGGGAAGGATGCAGAGAGACCTGGGAAGGCGTGTGACCCAAGGCAGGAGGATGGGAGCAGCACCAGGAGGACAATTTCTGCTCTGCTGACAGCCCTGCAAAGGACCAGAGCTGGGGGAGCCTCAGGGCTCTGCTCCAGTCCTGGCCAGGCAAGATTCAGGGTCAATGGGTGTCCCATCCCTTCAGCTGGTACCAGGAAGAGCTTGGAAAGGAACAAAGCAGGGGGAGGGGGAAGTTCCATGGAGGTGTGGGGGAAGGGAGTGATACAGAAACGTGACCCCTACGGAATAAAGAGGAATGAGTGAAGTGGTCATCCTTGTGACTCAGGGATCATGAGGGAAAACTTAAAACATGAACATGGCCGGGCAGCAATTTAGGGTGGGAGGGTGATTGGGGACGAGATGCCAAAGTATCAACGTATCAGTTTAATGTATCAGCTCCCTCCCCAAAGGAGGAAGCAGGACAGTGTTGTTACTACTGTTTTCAATTTCCTGCCTGTTTTTATAATGAAGCAATCCTAAGGTAAGTTATTGCCAGTCTTATAGACAATCCTCTAGGTCTGTGGAAAAAGGTCTCTTTGGTTGATGATGGCCAAGTCTGTGAATGGTCTACCTGGGCTGGGGGTCTGTGGCTCCCAGGGGACATTCCCTCAGGCTCCAGGCTCACTGCTTGGGTCAGGCCTTGGTCCTCTGCAGGCTGAGCTGGGAAGGGAGGATCCCAGAGGTGCAGAGGTCCTTCCTTTCTCTTCCTGGGCAGGAGGCTGGCCTACAGGGATTTACAGAGGGTGAGGTCCCCTAGGAGTTACAATGAGCTTGGTTCTGCCCTCAGGACAGAGATCCCAACATACAGAGGCAGGGAAAAAGCAGGCAGGGGCAGTTTGGAAATGAAGGTGGTCCGAACATGAAGACTACTTCCCTCCCTCTCCTACTCCTTCTCTTCTATCCTCTTCCCCTCACCCAATCTCCTTCAGAGAACCAGGAGTCAGAAGGGGCTTGGGATCCCAGGGGGGATGAGACATGTCAGAGCCTCAGTGGCTCTTGAATCACAGATCTCCCTTCAGCTGGTCCTCTGCCCTCCCTGTACCCCCTCTCCCCAACTAACACACACACATTATCCAGACAACAGACTGACTACTTGATTGAGGGAGGAGGAAAGCTTAGGAAGGTGGGGACTGGGGAGGGCTCTGGGATGGAGACCCCAGGGAATGTCCAGGGGAAGTCTAAGGTTGGGACACCCAATTCAGACCATGAGGGCTCTGAAAGAAGAGGGGGCAGGGAAACAGGAGGCCTGGGGAAGGGGAGCCCAGGCAGGGTCTGGCAGGAAGACATTCTACCCCAGCTCATGGCAGGGAGGTCAGGGACACTGCAGGGACAGAAGGGCTCCAGGGGGATACTGAGCCTGGGAGAGCAGGAGGCCTGTGTCCCGGGGTCTAACTAGGAGCTAGGGAGGACTCTGGGAGAGCTCAGGGCTGGAATCCCCCCAGGGAGGCCAGACACAGGGAGCCAGTGGGTGGGGTCTGATAGGAAAGCAGCCCAGGAGTGGAGGGTCCAGGTAAGGGAAGGTCAGACAGGAGCTCTGGGGTCTGGGGAGGGTAAGTACCGACACTTGGGAAGCAATTACATGTCTGGCAAGATTCTGCAGAGGGAAGCTTGTCCAGTAGCCAGGCTTTGGTGGGAGGATTATTCCAGGTAGACCTGGAGGACACTTACCATGGGGTTAGATGAGGAGAATGAGATCCCATGGGGAGAGCAGCATAGAAGCCAGGAGGTGGGGAACAGGTTGGGAAGCTCTTCTGTGGATGGGACTTGATCATTTTTAAGAGCATAAAGGGGTGCTGAGACCAAAATGCTTGAGCTTCACTGCTTTAATTCCTCCTCATACAGCACGAACTGGGGTCCCTTAATGTTCTGATCTCAGGACACTTTCTCTTTCCTCAACCATGTCTCCCAGCCTTCAACACATGTTGGGGGAGTAAGCTCAGTTCCATGTGGACAGTCTCGGGCAGGTAAAGGTGAGGACTTCTAAACCTTAGAGTTCTCATGAGGCCCCCCAGGGAACAGCAGGGAATTGAGGTGTGAGACTGGGCTATCTCGTGCATTTCCACCTCTTCCTGTGGGAAACGTGCTAGGAGAGAGCATCCCCACCCTCGAGATTGGCCCGGGGTCTGAGCACACCTATTGTTGTCTAACAGGCATGGTGGGAGAGCTTAAGTAGGGTCAGGAAAGCCTGAAGGTGCTCTTAGCGCTGAGGGGCCCTTAGAGGACAGAAGGCCCCTCTTCCCTCTCTCCTCTCTTCTCTTTTCCCTCTCCCCTCTCCCACTTCCACTTCCGCTTCCATTCTCTTACTGTAAGATCTTTGCCTCCTTGGGAGATTCCTCTCTCCTCAGGAAGAATTCCCCCTGCACATGTAACCAAGACCCTGAATAAAGCCTAACCCTTGTTCGACTCTGGAAAGTCTCTTCTCTCATACGTTTATCTGGTTTGGCCAACCGAAGACCTGCGACAGGTAAGGAAAGACTCGGGTAGCCCTTAGGCCTCTAGGCCTGACAAACTCGGTACTCCAGGGGAGCTCTGAACCCAGCAGAAGACTGAACTGTGGGCAGAAATAGCATTCTCCTTTTTGGGTGCCACCTCCCACATGCTTTCAAGATTCTCCACCACTGTGAGCCTGGAATTGTTTATTCCCCTCCCTCCACCCCCTCAATAGCCTTTTCAGTACTATCTCTTGACCATCTTTCTCTCATGCCTCACCTCAGTTGGGCCATGTTCTCCCTGAAGGCCTCCTTGATGTCACCACTTCTCCCCACATGTACTCTCAGATTCTGGGGGTGACCTCTCTTCAGTGCTCCTAATGCTTCTTCCAGATGTCTCCTTTGACTTAGTTATGTTTTTTTCCTTTGCTCATTAAAGGGGTCATTCCCTGACTACTTCTTGAAGAGGTCTATTCACTGAATAGGTGTTACACTTTCTGTGAGTACCTGAATAGGCCTTAGCCTAAAAGGCCAAAGTCTCCCATTGCATGCTGGGCCATCTCCAGTCATCCTGATGAATATCTGGTCACTGGAACCAGATGGCTCAGGAGGAGAAAGTGAGGCTGGTGATGTGCACAGCCCTCCCTCACTCAAAGCAAAGTCCAGTGCAAGTCGTCATCATTTCTCTGACTGCATGGTCTTCTTTACAACAAAGGAGGAACACAACAAATAACGACTCAGACCTACCTGGGCCCTGCGCCCACAGAGGTGGTGTCCAGAAGGCAGAGAGATCTCAGCTCCCAGGGAAGGTAGAGATAGTTCAGCTGGGGAGGAAGAAAGCAGACCGATGTCAGTCCAAGTTCGTGTTCTCAGCCAGGCCCCTGGTGAGGATCCCCCCACCCTCTGCCCCCGCCCCCTGGGGAGGGTCCCCCCACCCTCTGCCCAGCCCCCTGGGGAGGATTCCCCCCACCACACACACACCCTCTGCCCTCCGAGACCCAAGGATGGGCCTTTTCCTCCAATCACACCCAGAGCCAGGAGCTCCGCCCCAAGCCCCGCCTCCGTCATGTCAATTACCTTCCTCCATGGGATGACCCCTCCCCTGCCCCAGACCCCTCCCACCCCGGGCTCCTATTCCACCTGGGCACCACCCACCAGGCTGGGCATCTCTCTGAGCCCCTCCTGGTCATCACCACCACCAGATTCCTTATTGGAGGAAAGAGTAGGGACTTTAGGGGGAGGAATGAGGAGAGGCAGGAATGGGGGTGTCCTGGGAAGGCCTCCCAGTGGAGGCCGTGGCCACCCCGGGCCAGGCTGGCCATTTCAGGGGCCTGACTTGGACGGGATCGGGCTCCTGGATGTGCTGGGGAATGGGGCAGAGCGGGGCCGGGCCGTGCCCAGGACAGCTGCGCCCTCCTTCCCTCCCCGCCCCCCGCCCCGGCCTCCCCCCCTGCTGCCCCGCCCCAGGGGCAGCTGGGTCCTCACTACCCCCTCCTGGGCCGCCCCGGGAAGGGCCGTTTCCACACGTTCCCCGCGTCCCGAGCCGGGGCCCTTCCCTCCCTCCGAGGGGGTCACAGCTCACCTGCCATCCCCGAGCTTCGGCTCCCGGAGTCCCTGCCCAGCCTCCCGTCAGCCAGGCCGCTTCCGGACAACCAGACCGTACCAGGAAGTCCCGCCCCCTGCCCCGCCGTCTCCACTTGCCCATTGGTTCCCTACACCTTCCCTTTCAGGGCGTGCCCTCGCCGGCGGCACTTTCGAACTCCATTTCCCGGCGGCCCCTGCGTCTACCAGATCCGCCTGGTCATTGGTCTCCTAGGCTCTTTCCCAGAACGCCTCGCTCCCTCTGTCCTTTCTCTCAGAAGGGGCGGAACTTCCTATCCCCTCCCCCAGCCCAAGCTCCTGATTGGTCGGTTCTCCATTATCTGGTCCCTTTACGGGAAGTCGCGGACTCTCCTGCTGGGAGGATGCTGGCCCTGGTCCCTTTTCCATGGCTGAGGTCGCCCAGGGTAGGGGAAGACGTGGCCTTTCCTCAGGAAGCCCTAGAGCGCTCCGTGGGGACACGGTCATCTCATCGTGCCCAGTCCGGGGGGCATCGGGCACCGGGCACCCTCGGGGGCCGGAGCGGGGGATCGCGCCTCGTGGTGCCCGATGGACGGCCTGGCGGGTGACCTGGAGCGGGGCAAGAGCCAGGACGGCAGCGAGTCCCTGCCCCGCAGCCCGGTGCTCTGGCCGTGTATTTCGTTCGTCCGCCCCAGACATCGGGGGACCCTTAGCGCCCCAGCCCCGGCCATGGAGCCGGCCTGTGGGTTCTGAGGGGGGCACGGGGAAGCCGGCCGGAGGTGAAGGAGGCCCCGGGATGGGCACAAGGGCCGCACTTGTACCCGCAGCCCGGGGAGGAGGACCATGGACCCCACAGGACAAGGGGGCAGGGGAAACGTCCCGACGCGGGAGGGGGAGACAAGGAATCTTCGGGTCCAGGATAAGGGGGAAGTTTCAGGGTGTTTCAAAATGGGGGGACAGACTTGAGGTTAGAGAATACTCCAGGGCCCCCCGAGCCAGCCCTTGGGGTCATCGTAACTCTTAGGGCGCCGTTCGTGGCCACGTCGTCCCCCTCCACCACCAGGTAGGAGCATGTCGGGGACCAGGGGCGAAGGCCGTGGGCTGCAGTCACCGCTTCCTGCCCACGGGCCCGGAGCAGGTTGGGGTGACCGGCTGGGGTGCGGAATGCGGGGCAGCCGAGCCCAGGGCGGCGTCAGGGGCAGGGCTGGCAGCCGGAACGTCACCGTGGGAGAGGCTAAGCGGGCACCGACCACGTCTGGGAGGGGTAGAGTGACCAGTGACAGGGTCGGAGTGAGGAAGGAGGGAGAGAAACCAGGACCCGGGAGGAGGGTGGGGAGATGCCGGGCTGCAGAGGACGCCTTCCATCCGCCCCGATAGCCTTTCCGTGCTCGAGAAAATCCCACTCGTGGTCTTCAGCAAAGGGGCAGAGAGCTGTGGGAAGTAAGCGAGTGTTCTGGGCGTGATGGTGACACGTCCACCACCCCACGGAGGTATTAGGCTCCCAGTCCTGGGGAAGCAGCTCCAAGCCTGGGCACAGGGTGGGAAACAGGTGGTTCAAGGAGGGGCCCCCAATACAGCACACAGGCAAGCCCCATGGGGAGGGCTTCCAAGCATAGCCTTTCCTGGCTCTTACCTCCCATCTCCCACCCGGCTCCTGCGAGCTGCTCTGTCTGCCTCACCATCCACCCAAACGCTTTCGGGAGAGGGACAAAGGCAGTGTCCCTGCGGAGTGAGGAGGGAGAGGAGAGTCAAATGAGGCTGAAGCAGAGTCCAGGGGTGAGGAGAGTAGAGAACAGGTGTGGCCTGTCCTGGCATGACCATCTGCAGGTGGACAGCGTAGTCTAGGGACACCAATAGGACAAGTTCAATATGTAGGACCCATATTGAAGGAGCATTAGAAGTGATGTCACAAAGAAGCCAAGAACCCTGTGATGGTATTCTTTACCTTTGACATACAGGATTTTCTGATATTGTTATTTTCTCAAAAATTTCCACTGATTCCAACTCCTTTTGGAGGATCCGATGCTATTGAAGATCCAGCTCTGTACATGTAAATATAAGTAACAACGCTTTGCAGGTGGAAGCTTTCTACCCTGGAGTTCAGTAGTTACACAGATGAATTTACTTGTAAGAGACTGACTTTTACTCCAGTTACCATAAAAGACTTGGGAGGATCCATAAGTAATTAATTCCAAATCTGCATATCAACAAGCTGCTTATAACAACATAATTTTGTACTACAGAACACACAGTATTAGCAGGTATATAAGCAGGTTACCTGCTTATAACCAACTTTGAATGAAGTTAACTTTTCCATTAATGCACAAATATTCCATGTTACCTCCCTCTAAGAAGATTGCATTGAAATTCTTTTCCTCAAACTGAAGATGTTTCTGATCTGGTTTCAGTAATTAATAGAATAGCAGGTAGATGCCTCAAGCAGTTGGACCAGTACCCAGTTATTCTAACATCATTGTAAAACATTTAAAGACCTTCTTCCATACAGACATGTATCTAGTAACAGGCAGATGACTAGGCCAAGTACACATTTACTAAGTTGTTTCAGGTATAAAAAGGAATATAATCTTAGTCTGAATAGCTCAGATCTTAAGGACACACTTTAATGTAGTAGCTCAGATGTATCCCAGCCTTAGTCTAGGATAAAGATTCCACATTGTGTTTGTACCTTTGTTTCACTGTTTTCTTTTCCCTTTGTCTAATTGTTTCCATATCATTCAGAAGGAATGTTCTATTCCAGAGATATAATCTTTCACATGGCTATGCAGGAGTACTAATTTACCCAACCGGAGTATAGAATAATTACCCATTCAGATTGGCCTCTTGCCTTGATTACAGAAATTTGCCATGGAAAGGAAAAGCAGGACATGACCAGATAAAACATCACCGTTTTGCAAAGACATAGTATCGATTCCACCCCATAGCCAGACTCAGGAATAGTCAGGTGGGAAGCATTCCCTTCCAAAGGAACACAAAGGGGAAACAGCCAGGAGGATCCCATTGTAGGCAGAGAATAGGATTGTTCCCTCGGCTTTTGTAGAAGAAGTTCTCCACCTGTAATAGTCACATTTTCTCTGAGTAGCTTGTGGCATTTTTCTTAGATGATGGGTTACTATTGACTACTGATGGATTTTTTACAATCCATCAGATAATTCAAAACATAGTTCATTATAGTCCTAACAGCTTTTACCTCAGATGGCAAGTCTCACTAATAAAAAATTTACTTGGACTCACATCTCAAATTTCAAATTTGTCCTTGTGCAAATGCCAATTACTAGAGATCATTTCTATATATTTTCAAATTCTCACCAAAACAGATTCCGTCTTTAGGAACTCCATGACTCAGACAAGTTCCTTAGAACTGCTGGGGCTGTACTTTTTAACTAGCCTAAGGACTGCTCCTTTCCACATACGCACAAACACAGTAATCAATTACAGATTATTTATCATTAAAACGTAACCAGCAATCTTACAATTTTCATGTGATAACCAAATTGTTTTAGCTGTAATCACAAACAATAAACTTCACATGACATCAGTTGCATTTCCAGATGATATAAAACTATTGACAGAAGAATGTGCTGTCTTACCAAGTGTAGACAGTGACTGGCTGGCTTCTTTATCTTGACCCATCCCCCTTCGCCCTCTTGACTCAGGGAAAAGAGTGACTAGGATTGTAAGGAGGTGTTTCAAAACTCCTTAATGATCAGTGTCAAAATTTCCAGAATCTGTTAAGATTCTAATTTTTCACTTCTATGTCCACCCCTTAAAATTTAGAGTGGGACATTGAACCTTTCAGACCGACCTTTATGAGAATGCCCTTTCTTAGGAACCATGAACCAATGACTGTTTCTCTGAAAGCACCTATTTAAGGCTAATGCAAGAACACAACAGACTTAGGAGTGAAACTTAGAAAGGTTTGGATATAATTGTTATCAGTATTAAATTATTGCAACAAATTAGCAAATGGAAATTTAGTAGGCTTTTAGACTCACACACAAAAAAAGATTTTGCAAAGCATTTCTTTGTAAAATATTTCCCTTTCCAAAAAAGCTCACATTCATCCTGATGCTAAAAGGGATAATGACTAAACTTATTAATTAGCTGGAAACCTTAAAGAAAAAGGTTTTGACCTTGGGGAGGAAGTTCAGTTTTTTTTTTTTCCTAGGGCAAGAACATACCCAATTAAACTAGCCTTATCACAATAAAAACGTTAAAAAATTTACTTAGTAGTAATTCTACTACACAGAAGACTTTACACGGGCTTGATAAGAATTTATGAGTAGATGGTTCCAAAAATCCTTGTTTTAGTTAACAACTTCATAATCTGATAGTACAATTCTTAATTAGCATTATTATAATCTTATAATCTAGATTATAAGAGAAATTGCTTTTCTAACAACATAGGTAATACAATCACTAACCAAATTGCACTATATAAGAACATTTAGCAATATAACGATAGCACAAGCAAATATCATGTATGTAAAACTTGAAACAGAACCAATTAATTACCAGTCAGGTGATTGTAACTTAGCTGAATGAGCAAATCAGATCTGGATTCATAATCACTAAGGCCCAATACTCTCAGCAATTTAAAAGAAAAGATTATTATCTATAAATTCACCTTTTTTTTGCTAACGTAAGGGAAACTCAAGGAAGTCCTGCTGAGTCCAGCTGCAAGGATCAGGTGGCCAGCAGGCTGGGAGAGAAGGGAGATCCTGCAGGCATGGGCATGGGGACATGGAGTATTGGGGTGCAGTGGAAAGGGATCATCCACAGTTTTCTTGGTTCCCTAGTGACAAGAGAATTGAGAGAATTGGACTTACTGTAAACATGTACTTACAATGTTTAAAACTTACATATTTAAGTGGGCATATTTTGCTTTGAAATGAATATTTTTTTTTTTTACCACATAATGAATTCTTATCCCAAAATGTTAAGTCTTTACACTTGTCAAATATAAAGTTATTGCATTTATTTGGTATCTCACACCATTTACCAAGATGAGCTCAAAATGGATACATGACCTACAAAGATAAAAACAGAGATTCTTACAAGAAAATTAAAAGAACATGGAGCATATTATTTATCAGACATGGATAGGTGAACAACTTATGAACAAATAAGTGATACAGAGGAAAATCAGATGTATAATGGATAATTTCAATTACGTCAAAAGGTTTTTCTACAAAGAAAAAATTAGCCAAGATCAGAAGGAAAGCAAAAAGGTAGAAGGAAAATTTATAGACAGTTTATTAGATAAAAGTCATATCTAAAGTATGGAAAGAGCTTTGTCAAATCTGCAAGAATAAGTCATTCCCCAAATCAAAGGATATGAAGTTATCCAGTAAAGAAATCAGAACAATTTATAGTCAGATAAAAAAATGTTCTAAATCACTGTTGATTAGAAAAAGGCAGATTAAAAAAACTGGCTGAAGGACAAAAGGTCCAGAATATCAAGGGAACTAATGAAAAGAAATGCTAGGGAAGGTGGCCTAGCACTACCAGATCTCAAATTGTAAAGTAGCAATTAGCAAAACCACAGTACTCAGTGAATATAGCGATCTACTGTTTGATAAACCTAAGGACCCCAGCTTCTGGGATAAGAACTCACTGTTCAACAAAAATTGCTGGGAAAAGTAGATAACAGTATGGCGGAAACTAGGCATAGACCAATGCCTGATACTGTACACAAGAATAAAGTCCAAATGAGTACATGATCTAGGTATAAAGATTGATACCATAGACAAATTGGAGGAGCAAGGAATGGTATATTTATCAGATTTATGGAGAAGGGAAGAATTTTTAACTAAAGAAGAGACAGAAAGTATGATGAAGTGCAAGATGGATAATTTTGATTACATAAAAGTTTTTGCACAACTAAACCCAATGCAACCAAGATTTGGAGGGATGCAGAAAACTGGGAAAGAATTTTTGGAATTGGTGTCTGTGATAAAGGCCTCATTTCTAAAATATATAGAGAACTGAGTGAAATGTACAAGAATACAAGTCATTCCTCAATTGATAAATGGTCAAAAGTTATGAACAGGCAGTTTTCAGAGGAAGAAATTAAAGCTATCTATAGTCATATAAAAAAATGCTCTAAATCACTATTGATTAGAGAGATGCAAATCAAAACAACTCTGAGATACCACATCACACCTATCAGATTGGCAAATATGACAAAACAGGAAGATGATAAATGTTGGAGAAGATGTGGGAGAGTTGGAACACTAATTCATTGTTGGTGGAGCTGTGAGCTGATCCCGCCATTCTGGAGAGCAATTTGGAACTATGCCCAAAGGGTTACAAAAATGTACATACCCTTTGACCCAGCAATATTGCTTCTAGGACTGTATCCCCAAGAGATCATTAAAATGGGAAAGGGTCCCACATGTACAAAAATATTTATAGCAGCACTGTTTGTGGTGGCCAAAAACTGGAAATCAAGGGGATGCCCTTTAATTGGGGAATGGCTGACTAAATTATGGTATATGAATGTAATGGAATACTATTGTGCTATAAGAAATGATGAACAGGATGACTTCAGAGAGCCTGGAAAGACTTATATGATCTTATGCTGAGTGAAAGGAGCAGAGCCAGGAGAACTTTGTGCATAGCAACGACCCAGTGTGCAAGAGTTTTTTCTGGTAGACTTGGAGCTTCATTGCAATGCAAGGACTTAAAAAAATTCCCAATGGTCTTTTAAGGCAAAATGTCTCCACATGCAGAGAAAGAACTATGGAATTCAATCCCAAAGTGTAGCAGATCATTTTTGTGTGTGTGTATTATCTTTTGGTTTGTTATATGATTTCTCATATTCATTTTAATTCTTCTATGTGGCATGAGTATAGTGAAAATGTATTTAATAGAAATGTATGTGTAGAACCTGTAAAAAATTGTATGCTGTCTCAGGGAGGGAGGGAGGGAGGAAGAAGAAGGGAGGGAGAGGGAATGTCTAAGTTATATGGTAGTGACTGTAGAACACTGAAAATAAATAAAATTTTTAAAAACTGGCTAAAATGTCAAAAGAAGAAAGTGATAAATGTTGGAGAGGATGTGGGAAAACTGGGACACTAATGTATGGTTGGTGGAACTGTAAAATGATCCAACCATTTTGGAGAACAATCTGAAATTATGCCCAAATAACTATTAAACTACCTGTACCCTTTGACTCTGCACTACCAGTACTTGGGCTATTTCCAAAGATAATTAGGGAAAAGAACCTATATGTGCTCAAATGTTTATAGCAGCAATCTTTGTGGTGTCCAAGAACTGGACATTACAGGGACACCCATCACTTGGGGAATGGCTGAAAAAGTCGTGGTATATGATTGTGATGGAGCACTACTCTGCATTAAGAAATGATGAATTCAATGATTTGAGAAAAACGGAAAGATTTGTACAACATAATGAAGAGTGTAACCAAGGGAACACAGTATACAGTAACAGCAATGTTATTTTAAAAAATGACTTTAAGCAACTAAGTTATTTTCTCCATTATAAATACCCAAATTAGCTTTAAGGACATATGAAGGAAGATGCTGTCTACACCCAGAGAAAGAACTGAGAAATAGAATTAAATATAGAATAATTTTGCATACATACATATGTACATTTGTGTCTAATGGTAGCCATTTCTAGGCCTGAGGGTTGAGGGAAGAAAAAAAAGAAATTTACACGATAATTTTGTTGTGTATTTGAAAGGAATAGTAAGTTGTGCCATTTGCAGTTCTTTGCAGTAGATTCGCAGTTTCATCCACAATCATCTTTTGTGTTGTACTGTGCTATGGAAATGTTTGTTTTAGTCCATAAATTAATTAAATTATTTTTTTAAATGATAAAATGAACAAGAACAACAACTTACTCTTCAAGGAAAGTCCAAAGGACCTTGAAAATTCCCTGCGTTGTTAAAAGGACAGTTCTTCATTCAGGCTTTCACCCAGATTAACTAGAGAAACATTACAACTAAGAGAATTAAAAGTTTATTAGAACATGTCAAGGTGGCGACTCATTGAGGGGCTTATCATGGCAGATCAGCAAGGGATTCAAGATGGAGCCAGCTTTAACTGGTACTTTTGGAACAGAAATAAAAGACAATTTGAATAGCCCCACATCAGCAAAACAGGTGTTGCATCTCAGAACCGGAACAATCACCAACACATGAGAGCTAATGGGTACAAACAGATAGGGGATGACTTGGGATATGGCAACTCAAAAAGACAAATTCAAGGGACTCTTCAACATTCCTCAACATTTATGATGTGAGAATAGCAGGGAGTGCCAAAGTAGTGGACTGGGTGATGCCTTCCCCCACACTGATTGCCTTATGGACCTGAAAAAGTGCATTTTATACATTTATTTTCTGCATTCCTTGTGAGGTTTCTATGCCCTAATATATGGTCAATTTTTGTGAAGGTGCTGGACACAGCTGAGTAATAGGTATACTCCATCCTTTTCTCATTTCACTTTCTTCAGGAGTCTATCTTATCTAACTTTTCTAAAATTCCATTCTGTTTCTTTATTCTTTATTTTATGGTTAGATTTATCTAGGCCTGAGAGGTGTAAATTGAAGATCCCTAAATTTGCTAAAAGAATTTAGTTTTGTGTGTGTGTGTGTGTGTGTGTGTGTGTGTACACACACTAAAACTAGCATTGTTACACTATATTTCCTCCTGCAATTCATTTGCCTCATCATTTTGGATGCTCTGTCTTTTGATGCATAAATGTTTAGTATAGTTCATTTTAGCAAAATATATTTTCCTTGATTATCTCTTTTAATTAGGGTTCTTTTTGCCTTTGCTTTGTCTGAGATCATGATGGATACCCCTGCCTTTTTTATTTCAGCTGAAGCATAATAGATTTTATTCCACTCTCCTATTTTAACTCTGAGTTTCTTTTCATTTGTAGTATCTATCTTATAAACAACACGTTCTTGGATTCTGGTTTCTAATCCATTCTGTTACCCTCATCTATTTTATGGGTGAGTTCATCCCACTTACATTCACAATTATAACTGCTAAATGTGCATTTCCTTCCATCTTCTTTTCTATTTATCCTTCAATTGTTCTTACTCTATTCCCTCCTCAAAAGTCTGTTTTGGTAACCTCCCTGAATTTAACCTCTCTTACCCTATCTTTTCTTGGTCCTTTCCTCCATTACTTCTTTGTTGGGTAATATGAATTTCTACATTCAACTGTGTGTGTGTACACACACAGACACACAGACACAAATTTATACACGTATGCATATATGTGGGTATTTATATATATAAGTACATATAGATACACACACACATATATATGATATTTGAATTCTTTCTTTCTAGATATTTACAATACTTTCTCTTTGACCTAAGAACTCTGAATCTTGCCTATAATATTCCTGGGAGTTTTCATTTTGAGATTTTTTTTCAGGTGCTGACCCATAAATTCTTTGAAATTCTACTTTTCCTTTAAGTTATAAGATATGTGGGCAGTTTTGCTTTATAATTTCTTGATATAGAATGTCTGGGCTCTTTTTCTTTTATTGTGGCATTCAGTTCACCTAAGAATTCTTAAAATATCTCTCCTTAATCTCTTTTCCAGGTCAGTACATTTTTCTAGAAGATATTTCATATTTTTTCTTTTTTTTTTGTTTTTGTTTTTTTAGTGTTTTGAATTTCTGTTGGGGGTGTAAGCTCAGTTTTCACGTGAACAGTCTCAGGCAGGTAAAAAGTGAGGACTTCTAAACCTCAGAGTTCTCACGAGGCTCCCCAGGGAACAGCTGGGGACTGAGGCATGAAACACGAGATATCTTGTGTCTTTCCACCTCTTCTCAGTGGGAAACTTGCTGGGGAGAGCATCCCACCCTTGAGATTGGTCCATGGTCTGAGCACACCTGTTGTTAATTAGCTAGGGGCTGGGAGCATGCATGGTATTCACATGCAAACTATGCGGCTGGGGGAGCTTAAGTAGGGACAGGAAAGCCTGAAGGCCCTCTTCTTGATGCGGGGCCCTTGGAGGGAAGAGGGTTCCTCCCCTCTTCCACTCCCATCCTCTTGCTGTATGATCCTTGCCCCTTGGGAGGAGGAGGGTTCCTTTCTCCTGGGGAAGAACTCGCCCTGCATGTGGATATATAACAAAGACCCTGAATAAAGCCTAACCCTTGTTTGACTCTGGAAAGTCTCTTCTCTCAATACGTTTATCCAGCTGATCACCAAAGACGTGCGAAAGGTAAGAAGACTCAGGTAGCCCTCGGCCTCTAGGTCGAACAAATTTCTATTGTTATTTCTGGATTTCTGAAAAACTCACTCAGTTCAACTTGACAAATTCTAATTTTAAAGGAGTTATTTCTTCAGTGAATTTTTTTTTTTACATCTTTTACCATTTGGCCAATTATAATGTTTAAGGGATATTTCTAAGTATTTTTTATGACTCTTTTGCTAAGCTGTTATTTTTTAACATCATGTTCTCCCGCTGCCCTTATTTCTTTCCCCAATTTTTCCTGTAACACTCATTTTAATTTAAAGAACGATTTTGTACTCTTTTGAAAAAATCTCTTTCTTTAGCTCTTCAGATGTTCTGGATTTGTGTCCAATCTTGCATCCCCACCCACTCCCTTTAAGGCTTTGCTTTTAGACGTTTTCAAGTCATTGTCATCTTCTGTATTTGAGTCCTGAGCTTCCTTGTCACCAACGTAGCTCCTTATGGTCAGGTTCTATGTTGTTGATATTGTTTTCTCATTTCCCAGACTATTTCTGACTTTGTACTGCATATTAGAGTTGAAGTCTGGGCACCACTGGAGGGGGCAAGGAGGAGGGAACATCTGGTCTGACTTTCAGAATTTTATATTCTGCTTCTTTTATGTTAGATCTATGGGCCTCTACGTTGGGGTGCTTCCAAAATGCTGTGGTCTAGGAAAAGGTCTGGACGTTGTTCTCTTGGTCTGCACTCTGGTCCTTGTGCTGAGGATCCCAAAATACCTACACGTTGGGTCCTTCTAAAATGAATTCAACACAAGCTTCTTTCAGCCAAAGTAAAACAAAGCTTATTAAAGATTCACCATATTAAGTTGACTCTTAAAAAGCCTAAGCATTTGTAACACTTGTATTAACAAGCAGGCCAGATAAATCTAAGCTAGACTGAATCTGAGCTAGATTGAATCTGAGCACCTTCATGGGGACAAAAAGGAATTTATATACAAAAAGACTGAAGGAAGAATCCAAGTGTCGTCAAGTAGTCTGGGGCTCCAGGGATGTCCCTGATAGGGGAGGTCAGCCTGGAATGTCTAGAGATATAATCTTGATCCAAATGACTAGTATAAAGATCAAATCTAGGGAGGATCCTGATGGGAGTGACCAGTTGCCTGAGAACAGGATTTTGATAGGATCAAGGGTTGGGAGTATCTGGCTATGGCGATATGAACCTGAAGAGAATGCTAGATCAAATAAGGGGAATCCAAGGAGCCTTCAAGGTGAGGCTCTTCAGGGCCCCCTAGACAAATGGGCCCAAAACTTTCCTGGGCCAAGTGACAAAGGCCTCGGCTTGGGCTCATAACCCATCACTTATACAGCTCAGTCCTCTCCTCCATCACAACTTTGACCACTCCTTCCCAACTTGAAATTCTGACTGGGAACTGGGTCATGAGCAACAGAGCTATTATTTTTAATATTGTTATTATTTTGACTATTTCCTCCTGAACTCTGCTCCCCTTCTTGAATTGCCATCTTCTTCTTTCCCTGTATTTTCTTATTGGTTTGATCAGCCACAGTTGGACACACTGAAATTTCACTTTAAAATGGTGATGTCATTTTGGTCCTTTTCGAAGATGAAGGACAACAACCAACCAATTTACTTATATCCCTGTTGAACTTAATGTTCCTCCATACCAAAAAACCCCTTTTTACCTAAATCAGTTCAGACTGAGGCTCATGATTTGTTGCTTCTTCTCAAACTATTTTCCTGTTTTTATATCAATTTTAAAGCCCTTGACAACAGGAACTGTGTTATGGCTTTCTCCCAATCCCCACAGTTTGGTATGGTGCCTAGAACATAGTAGACACTTAATGTTTATCGATTGACTGTCTAAACCCAGGGCCAATACCAGGCCCTAACTCATACCCCATTTCATGGAATCTAGTCTCTCTCCCAGTGGTCAGCTGCAGGCCCTGGTCTGAGTCATGTTTTTTGTCTCCTCCTCTCACCTATAAGAAGGTACCTTTTTCTGGCTCTAACTTGAATGAGACTTGACCCACTAATTTAATTTTAAAAACAAAACAAAAAAAGTGCTTGGGCATATATAATTTTATATGATCTTGACACTGCTTTGAGTCAGGAAGGATATTTTAAAGAGGAGGAAACTGAGTCTGACTGATAGGTAAGATCTTTAAAGAATGGGTAAAATTAAAAGAGACTTGCAAAATATGAACAAAGTCAGAAGGCAGGACAGTACAGGACATGAAAAAAGAAGAAATTATAAAACATAAAACAGACAACTCAGATTATGTAAAATTTTAAAGGTTCTTTTGGGAAACAAAATCAATGCAGCTAGAATTAGAGGAAAAACTGCTAAGAGAAATGCAGTATTATTGTTCAACAAGATATGATGAAAGAGAAATTCACAGAAAAATGGGAAAACTTGTATGAAAAAATACAGAGTAAAATAAACAGAACAATATTCATATGATTACAGCAGTGTAAGTGAAAATGACATTGAAAGGAAATAATAATTGTAATGATGAAACTTGGTACCGAACAGATGACAAATGAATATCTCTCCTCCACATAGAGAGGTGGAAGAAGTATGGGTGCAGACTGTTGCATAACTCTCATAATAATTGCTGGTTTGGTTTGTTGTGCTTAACTGATAGGTTTGGGGTTTTTAATTATGGGGAGATGGAATGTTATAAAGGAGAGCTCAATGGAGGAAGAACAGGTGGTCTCATCTCCCACCAGGCAGCAAATCCAGGAATGGCTGCTGTTTAAAAGTTAAAGAAATAAAAAAACTTCAAAATTATTTGCAGGAATTAATTGCAGAGACAGCATGTAATTCAGTTTAACTGGAACACCAAATGCACAGGGAAATAATATGAGATAGGGCTGCAAAAGAACAGTATCAGATCATAGAGGGTCTTGAATTAGATAGAGGATGAAAGAAGATAACTTTAAATAGACAAAAGGAAACCAATGGAAGATCTATTATTTAAGTAAATCTAGCTACAATGGTTTGAAAGGAGAGAAAATATGAGGCAGGAATATGGCAGGTAAGTCCAAAGTTTACACTATCTGAGGGTAGAAAATTAAAGAAGTAACATCAATCAGACTTGGAATTGGATAGGAAAAGTGAGGGAAAGGGAAAAGTCAAAGACACCACCAAATTTTAGTCATGGGAGAACTGAGTGAATTGGTATTGCCATGGCCATAAATCGTGAAATCAAAACAAAGGGCAGGTTTAAGGGGAAAGCTATATATTCTGAGCAACATAATTTTCTGTATTCCCAATAACACCTAATACTGTGGTTTGCATATAGTAGGAATGCAATAAATAAAATCAAAATTAAATCCATGGCAGTTTTCTCCAGAAATTACTTCCATACTATTTTTTCAGTGCTTTTTATTAAAAAAGTTCAGTACTTGAAGGCAGAGTAGGTAAAAGTTATGCCTTGTCTGATGTCTCAAAATTACCAGAACACATTTGAACATCTGGCCTTTCTTAAGTCATTTATACAGTGTGTTCCAAAAGTTATTGCTCAATCTTATGATACTAAAGCTTAAAACAAAACTAAGATTTTGGGGGAAATCCTAGAGAACACAGACCACGGGTTCTGGGCAACCTGGGGCTTTGTTTTGTTTTTTAATTTGACCTGCAATTTTATCAGGGTAGAAAGCTCCTAGAGAGGAACTTACTCAACCAATAAACTGTTTTGTAGTTTAGTATAAAGAGTTACCTAAAGCAATGAGCAGTTAATTCACTAGCCCAGGGTCACATAATGTCATATGTCATAATGGAATGTAAACCCAGGTCTTACAGACCCAAAGGCTAGCTCTCTAAACATTATGATACAATGGCTGTCATTATATGGCTCACTATAAATATATGCATCACTTCTTATAGTGCAATAGTATTCCATCATATTCAAATACTACAAATTGTTCAGCCCTTAGATAACTGATGGGCATCCCCTCGATTTCTGATTCTTTGCCTCTAGAAAAGAGCTGCTATAAATATTTTTGTACGTATAGGTCCTTTTCATTTTTGTTTTTTATCTCTTTGGAACACAAACCTAGAAGTGGTATTGTTTGGTCAAAGAATATGTGTGGTATTATTGCCCTTTGTACATAGTTCCAAATTGCTCTACAGAATGATTGAATCAGTTCACAACTCCACCAACAATGCATTAAAGTCTCATTTTTTTCCCACAACCCCTCCATCATTCATCAATTTCCTCTTCTGTCCTGTTAACCAAGCTGATGAGGTAGTGCCTCAGAATTCTTCAAATTTGCATTTCTCCAATCAATATTGAGTTAGAATGTTTATCCATATGCCTATAGATAGCTGTGATTACTTCATCTTCAAACTGTTTATATCTTTTGATCATTTATCAATTGGCAATGGCTCTTACTTTTATACATTTGACTACATTCTCTGTATGTTTGAGAAATGAGGACTTTATCAGAGAAACTTACTTCAAATTTATTTCATAGTTACTATTGCTTCCTGTATTTCCCTTCATCATAACTCCATTTATTCTATTCTCTTTCTCTCCTTTCATCCTGTCCCTCCTTCAAAGTATTTTGCTTTTGATTACCACTCCTCACCTGCCCTCCCTTTTATCACCATCCACGCTTCTCTTATCCCCTTCCCTCCAACTTTCCTGGTAGTGTAAGATAGATTTCTATATCTAATTGAGTATGTGTGTTATTCTCTCATTGAGCCAATCCTGATGAAAGTAAAGTTCATTCTTTCCCCCTCACTTCCCTCTCTTTCCCTCCACTGTATAAGCTTTTTCTTGCCTCTTTCAGGTGAGAAAATTTTCCCCATTCTACCTCTCCCTTTCCTCTTTCTCCAAGTACATTCCTCTCCCGCATCCCTTAATTTTATTTTTTAGACATCATCCCCTCATATTCAATGCATACCTAGGCCCTCTGTCTATATATACCGCTTCTAACTACCCTAATAATGACAAGGGTCTTATGAGTTAGAAATATTATCTTCCCATCTAGGAATTAAGTCCCTTATGATGTCTCTTTTCCTGTTTACCTTTTCATGCTTCTCTTGAGTGTTATGTTTGAAAGTCAAATTTTTATTCAGCTCTGGTCTTTTCTCAAGAATTCTTGAAAAGCCTCTATCTCATTGAGTTTCAATTTTATCCCCTCAAAGATAATACTTGGTTCAGCTGAGTAGGTGATTCTTGGTTATAATCTTGGCACCTTTGTCCTCTGGAATGTCAAATTCCAAGGCTTTGGATTCTTTAATGTAGAAGCTATTAAATCATGTATTATTCTGACTGTGGCTCTATGATACATGAATTGTTTCTGGCTCATTATAGCTCCTCTGGCTCCTTGACCTAGGAACTCTGGAATTTCACTGCAAGTTTTCATTTGGGGATCTCTTTCAGGAGGTGATTGGTGGATTCTTTCCATTTTACCTTCTGGTTCTAGAATATTAGGGCAGTTTTCCTTGATAATTTCTTGAAAGATGATGTCTAGGTTCTTTTTCATGCTGTCTCTCAGGTAGTCCAGTAATTTTTAAATTCTTTCTCCAGGACCTATTCTCCAGGTTATTTTTCCAATGAGATATTCCACATTGTCTTCTCTTTTTTATTCTTTTGCTTTGTTTTATTGTTTCTTTATTTCTCATAAAGTCATTAGCTTCTATTTGCTCCACTCTAAGTTTTAAGGAATTAATTTCTTCACTGGGCTTTTGGACCTCCTTTTCCATTTAGACAATTCTTTTTTTTAAGGAGTTATTTTTATCTTCAGGTGATGTGTTTTTCATGATTTTCTTGTATCACTGTCATTTCTTTTCCCAATTTTTCTTCTACCTCTCTTACTTGATTTTCAAATTCCTTTTTGATCTCTTCCATGGTGTTGGAGGCTTTGGATGTACAAGTTTGAATTGGTCATCTTCTTCTAAATGTGTTTTCATCTTCCTTGCCACCATAGTAACTTTCTGTAGTAATTTTTTTTCTGTTGTTTCTTTATTTTCCCAACCTATTATGGGATTTTAAACCCCTCATTAAAGTAAGGCTTTGCTTCTAGGGTGGAGGGCTCACTGTTCCAAGCTTCAGGGCCTTTGTGCAGCTGTTTTCAGAGATACTTCTAGGGACCTGTAATTTTCAGTTCTTCCAAGGTGGTATGAGGAGAGGTGCTACTCCTCTCCTGGCCTGTGTTCTGCTCTGTGAGGACCCATAAGCATTCTCTTCTGCTCTGGACATGTAAGAAGGGTCCCACTCCCCTGTGACCATAAGCTCTACTATGCCAGTGGTCCTCCTTGCCCCAGGACTGCCACCCAGAACTGTGACCCAGGTGTGAGTGCTGGCAAAGCAACAGAGTCCTGCCTCAGTGGCAGCAAAAGGACCCTTGCAATCTCCTTCTGACAAGTTTTTCAAGCCCCTTGCCATCTGTGGGCTGATAGCTTTGGAGGCAGCTGCTGGTGCTTCCATGGCTGGCCCTCATTCAGTCACTCCCAAGGCCTGCTCCTGGTTTGCTGGGGCTGGGGCTGAGCTGGAATGGCCTGCACTGGACTGTGCTCTACTTTTCCCCAGGTGAGACAGACATCTCCTCCTAACCTTTGTCAGCCATTTATCAAAGGTTTGGCCCAAAGAAAGAAACAGAAGCTTCTGCATTGCCATCACTTGCCTAGGGGAGCTAAGCTGTGAGTTCCTGCTAGCCAGGGCTGGGGCCCACGGTGGTGGATGGCAGGGGCAGCACCTTCCTCCCCACTCCACTCACAGTATCTCATGCCCAGGAAGCCCATCCACATCCACTGCAACATCACACACTCTTATCCTGTAGTGCCCCCAATCTGTTCTGTGTACTCTGATGGCCCTAACTTGGCTGCCATTCTGGAGAGACTTGTGGACATAAAGACAGGGAATACTCTAATGTTGCAGCATCTGAAAAGGATCATCTCAGAGTTGTGCAAACTGTACAACCTCCATCAGAATCCAGATGCTGAGATGCTGGGCCAGCCCCTAACAGCAGGGAAGTGCACACAAGATTTTTCTTCTGAAGGTGAAGATGATGAGATGCCTGAGGATACAGAGGACCCAGATCACTATGTAATGAAAGAAGAGCCAGCTGAGGGGGAAACATCTGAAGATGATGACCTTTGGAAGGAGAACTTGGCCATATTAGAGAAAATTAAAAAGAACCCAAGGCAAGATTACTTAAGTGGTGCAGGGTCTGACTTGGTGCAGGCCATGGACTGACTGATGAAGCAGCTCAGGGATATTTACCAATCACAGAATTTCAAAGGCAGAAACTATGTAGTCAAATTAGTAAATGCTAGCCTATATGACTGGAACATTAAACTCCTCAAGGCTGACCAGGACAGCATTTTGCACAGTGATCTCCAGATCCTCAAAGAGAAGGAAGAAGCTGACTTAATTCTCCTTGACTTTTCTTTTAAAGGCAGTTTTCCTTTTGACACACCATTTGTCAGTTTTGTCTCTTTAGTCCTCTCAGGAGGGTATGTTCTGGGTGGGTGTGCCAACATCATGGAACTTCTCACCAAGCAAGGCTGAAGCAGTACCTACTCCATAGAGTCTGCGATTGTGCAAGTCAGTGCCACCCTGGTGAAAGGAAAAGCATGAGTATGGTTTGGAATCAACACAACTCAATACAGTCTGACAAGAGCTCAGTAGTGCTACAAGTCCCTGGTGTAGATCCAGGAAAAAATGACTGGTACATCCCCTATCCCCAAAGAATATTGCTGACCCCAGAGTTTCTCCCTCCTTCCTCACCAGGCACCACTGGATCAATGATGTTAGAATGGTGTATTTGGATCTTATGCTGCCTCTGTGGTTCTCTACTTCACTCATTTTCTGGATAGTATAGGTCTGCTAATTGCAGGAGAATGATGGCTATTCTAAACTCTGAGGTAAAAACAACAATAAAAGAAAACATAGATGTTTCAGATATTCAAGGCTGACTTACAAACCAACCAACCACCTTGCTGGAACCCTTGAGGGCAGGTTTCCTTATGAAAAAACTTTTGAGCCTTCTCCTATTCCTAGAACTCAGTTGTGCTCCAAATTAGAGCAGCCTCCTCACCTATGCTAGGGATTTTTAATTTGTTTTCTCTTCTTTCATGTACACTGTTGCTTTTGGTTACAGTTTACGGTGGATGTGTGTGGGGAAAAAATGTATCTTTGGGAAAACAATTACAGTTTATAAATATGGAAAAAAGAAACAGAATCAGTTTCTCTGTTAAGTAAAAGTTTGTCCTAAGAATAAAAATAATGTGACTCCCCATTACCAAGGGTTTGTTCAAGAACAAACAGAATTGGATTCACCTTACCAAAAGTTTGACCAAGGAACAAACAGAATCAGGCTGTACATGGGCTTTAATGTCCTTATGTATTCTCGTTAAACCAGAGAATCATGCTTTGCATCAGAGTCAGAAAATGATTCTCAACTCACAGTAAACAAGCCGAAAAAGACCCTTTTTACGCTTAGGGCAATTCCAGATCAGGATGCCTGTGTCAACCCAAAGTTATACTTTCCTTATGTGTTAGCCAAAATATGAGGAAGGAATTTTTTAATAGTATAGATTACAAATAAAATAAGTTGCAAACTATCAATTGAAATTATAGATCCAGGATGTCTGTGTTTCTTTTATCATTAACATGACAATGTATATAGATATAGATAGATGGATAGCATAACGTTTCCATAAAATACAAAGATAACAAAAAGCCTGATTATTCAAGATAGTGTCCAGTTCAACACACTCACAAACAGAAGAATGCTCCTGGTCTGGCCTCATCTGGCCTTGTAGTTGCTGACACAGGAAAGGACATTTTTGTTTCACTCAGAGAGCAAAGCAAAGCATGTCTGTTATGCCAGAGCATGCCAAGCTTATTTTACTCAGCATCAATTCATATAAGTCTTTCCAGGCTTTTCTGAAGTCCTCCTGTTTGTCATTTCTTCTAGTCGACCAGAAAAAATCCTCATATACTATGGTTGTTGTACAAAGTTCTCCTGGTTCTGCTCCTTTTGCTCAGCATCAGATAATATAAGTCTTTCCAGGCCTCTCTGAAGTCTTCCTGTTCATCATTTCTTTTAGCACAATAGTATTCCATTACATTCATATACCATAATTTATTCAGCCATTCCCCAATTGATGGGCATCCCCTTGATTTCCAGTTTTTGGCCACCACAAACAGTGCTGCTATAAATATTTTTGTGTATGTGGGACCCTTTCCCATTTTTATGATTTCTTGGGGATACAGTCCTAGAAACAGTTGCTGGGTCAAAGAGTATGCACATTTTGTAGCCCTTTTGGGCATAGTTCCAAATTGCTCTCCAGAATGGTTAGATCAACTCACAGCTCCACCAAAAATGAATTAGTGTTCCAACTCTCCCACATCTTCTTCAACATTTATCCTCTTCCTGTTTGGTCATGTTAGTCAATATGGTGTGATGTGGTACCTCAAATTTGTTTTTATTTGCATCTCTCTAATCAATAGTGAGTTAGAGCATTTTTTATGTGACTATCGATAGCTTTAATTTCTTCCTCTGAAACTGCCTATTCATATGCTTTAACCATTTATCAAATGGGGAATTACTTGAATTCTTGTACATTTGACTCAGTTCTCTATATATTTTAGAAATTAGGCCTTTATCAGAGACACTAGTTGCAAAAATTCTTTCCCACTTTTCTGCTTCCCTTCTAATCTTGGTTGCATTGGGTTTGGTTGTGCAAAAACTTTTGAGTTTAATGTAATCAAAATTATCCATTTTGCACTTCATAATGCTTTCTATCTCTTGTTTAGTCGAAAATTCTTCCCTTCACATTGGTGGAAGGGGTAATGAGAATGCAAGGCATTTAGGCGTGAGCAGAGGGAAGAGATGGGGAGAAAATTTGGAACTCAAAATTTTGTGGAAATGAATGTTGAAAACTTAAAATAAATTAAATTTCTCCCTTCTCCATAAATCTGATAAATACACTATTCCTGGCTCCACTAATTTGTTTACAGTATCAATCTTTATACCTAGATCATGTACCCATTTGGACTTGATTCTTGTATATGGTGTCAGGCTTCGGTCTATGCCTAGCATCCACTACGCTGTTATCCACTTTTCCCAGCAATTTTTGTCAAGTAGTTAGTTCTTATCCCAGAAGCTGGGGTCTTTGGGTTTATCAAACAATAGATTGCTATATTCATTGAGACTGTGTCTTGAGTACCTAGCATATTCCACTTGTCTACCTTTCTGTTTCTTAGCCTGTACCAAGTGCATTTGACAATTGCTGCTTTACAACACAATTTGAGATCTGGTAGAGCTATGCCACCTTCCCTAGCATTTCTTTTCATTAGTTCCCTTGATATTCTGGACCTTTTGTTCTTTCAGATGCACAAACAAATCAATCCATTCAAGACTAGGAGGGAAACAGAAAACTGGGAAAGAAACCAGTGTCTCTGATAAAGTCCTCGCTTATAAAATATATAGAGACTTGAGTCAAATTTATAAGAATACAAGTCATTCCCCAATTGATAAATGGTCAAATGATATGAACAGGCAGTTTTCAGATGAAGAAATTAAAGCTATCTACATAGTCATATGCAAAAATGCTGTAAATCACTATTGATGAGAGAAATGCAAATCAAAACAACTCTTAGATACCACATCACATCTATCAGAGTGGCTAACATGATAAGACAGGAAAATGATAAATGCTGGAGAAGATGTGGGAAAATTGGAACACTAATGCATTGTTGGTGGAATTGTGAAATGATCCAATCATTCTGGAGAGCAATTTAGAACTATACACAAAGGGCTATACAACTGTGCATACCCTTTACTCATCCATACTACTTCTAGGTCTGTATCATAAAGAGATCATACAAATGGAAAAAGGACCCAAGTGTACAAAAATACTTAGAGCAGCTCTTTTTGTGGTGGCAAAGAATCAGAAATTGAGGGGATGTCTATCAGTTGGGAAATGGCTAGACAAATTGTGGTATATGAATGAAATGTAATAGTGTTATAAGAAATGATGAGCAGACAAACTTCAGAAAAACCTATAAAGACTTATATTAAGTGATGCTGAGTGAAGTGAGCAGAGTCATGAAACATTGTAAAGTTACAGTTACATTGTGAGATGGCTAAATTTCCTAGACTTGGCTCTTCTCAGCAATGAAAGGTTCTAAGACAACTCCAAAAGGCTCATGATGGAAAATGCTTTCCACATCTGTAATGGTAATTTAAAGAATATAATAGTAATTTAAATGGGAAGATTTTTCCCATTCATTAATAAGCCCATGTGACCTGCCTGGTTCACATGGAAGTCTGAGTCACATGAGTCTGTGGTGGGAGGAACTTGCTGAATGAGTGGAACAGGAAGGGGTGGAGAAAGAAGAGTGGAGCAGAACTGAGAGGAAGTTGGTCAGAGAGCCCACACAGCTGGGGAAGGCAGCTGATTAGCATGAGTGGGAGAGCTTGTTTATGACTGGTATAATGGAGGTGGTTTGTGGGAAACTTATTAGAAGGAAGGCTAGGGGATGGTGTTGCCCTCTGCATGATTATTGTGTACAGATTTCTTTGTTACTATAGTGGATTTGGCTTTCTGATTTCTAAATAAAAGTTTTGGCTCTGTGTTCCATGTGAAGAGTCTTTTATTTCATGCTTCAGAATTGTGGCAGCATATTCATAGCTGTAACCACAGTGAATATCATGTTGGCACTACAACTTCCAGAGAAAGAACTATGGAATGGGAATGCTGATTGAAGCATATAATTTTGTCTCTCTCTTTTTGAAAATTTATTCTTTGTCTTGGTCTCTCCCATTGATTCTAATTTCCTCTGTACAATATGACATGTGAAAATAGACTTAATATGAGTGTGCATGTTGAGCCAATATCAATTTACATGCTGACTTGGGGTTCAGAGAGATGAGCAATGGGGAGAAAATTTGGAACTGGAAATCTAATGAAAGTGAATGTTGAAAACTAAAAATAAATAAATTAAATTTAAAAAATATAAAATCACAAAAAAAGAAAGTAGCTGGCGCTATACTTTTGAGGTGCTGGAGGCAAATGGCCCTTAGGAAACTTGAAATTCTATATGGCAGCTGCAACTGTAAATCCAGATTTGATTGCACTGTTTCTCCTTATGATGAGTGCTGTGTTCTACCAAAGCCACAACTGGAATGGCTGACCCTCCACAGGTAGATCAGACACTTAGAATTTAGCATTAAGGTGATATGCTTAGGAACTGTAAGAACAAGAACTAAAAGGCATTGAATGAGAATTACTCTATTCTACTCTCTGAATGCAAACACTCTTGAGTGTCAAATGGACAGAAGAATAAAATGATTTTTCTATGGAAGATTGCTCAGAAATGAATGGATGTCATTCTGTGGGAATTTCTTTTCATGTTTTAAATCTATAACTTTGTTTATGTTACTATTATTATGAATCTAATTTTTCTCAGATTGGGATTTTGGGGAAACTCTGGTATAAAAATGCTAATTTGAAAAATGAGTGCTAGAGGCTGACACAATGTGTCCTTACATCATGAACTCCTCTCTTGGTCTGGATGCTGTGAAATTATGAATTAAGCTGTGAGAGAAGGAGGTTACAATATGTAACCTGAAGTTGAAGAGCAATCTGAAGTATTTAACTGGGCATATTTTACTTTAAAACAACTAATAATATGAACTTACTGTTTGAGAAAAGTACAAAGTCAATTTTTCTTTTTTGTAAAGCTTTAGGGGAACTTAGCAAGGGCTTTGGCCCCTTCTGTTTGGGTAAGCTCATTAAATCTTATTGGTCCTCAAGAAGAAGCTGCTGAAAAGTGGGCATCCAGTTCTAAAGTGATGAAGTGCTCCACTGAGTAACCAAGACCTCTCACAGCTCAAGGCGGGGAAGGGGGAGCAGAGTGGCAGGAGAGACCTGGTGGAAAGGGCAATAAGTAAAGGCAGGAACTGTGTGTGGTTCAGGGTCCCATGCTGGTTCCTACATCAGCAGAGCTGATTTCCAGAAGGCTGAGATATCTCAGCTCCAAAGGAAGGCAGAGGGAGCTGTGGCCCAGGGGAGGAGGGCAGAGACATACCACCTCCAGAGGAAAGAGGCTTTACTTTAAACCTCCCCGCTGTCATTTACAAGTTTGTATCTAATATAGAAGGGACTTTTATCTGATGGACTATCTATTGGTCCACTGATTTTGAAAAGTATAAATCTCATTTGGAACACTATGTATTGAACTGACATCTTTGAGTCATCTTACTCTCAACAAACCTGAACTTTGATTCCAAAAGGGCCTTCTTCCCTCACTAGAGGTGGTATTGTCAGATCTTGAGGGGCAGAAAATAAGAGATTGCCTCACATTTTTTTGAACTGGGGGATTTGATGACGTTCATTCAAGAAGCATTTACACATCCATCAATAAACATTTTTAGGCACCTACTATGTGCCAAGTGCTATGCTCACTGCTGAGGATACAAAGTAAGATTAAACAGTCCTTTCCCTTTGTGTTTCCTTACAAGACTGCTCTTCCTGTCTTCATTGTCCTCCTGGTTCTGCTCACTTCACATTGCAGCAGTTCACATCATTCCTCCCAGGTAATTTTTAAACCTCCTCTTTGTCATTTCTTACAGCATAATAACATGCCCTCACATTCTCATACCATAACACAGTCATTCCACAATTGATTGGTATCTCCTCCATTTCCAATTCTCTGAAACCACAAGAAGAGCTGCTAGAAATACTTCTGTACATCTAGAGCTTTTTCCTTTTCTTGTTATCTCCTTTGAGAAAAGATCATGTAACAGCCTTGCTGGTCCAAAGGAAAGCAAAGTTACGTAGCCCTTTGGGCAAAAAGCCACATTTTGTTTCAGATTGGATAGAGTAGTTCACAACTCCACCATAACATATTACTGCAGCTACTTTCCCACCTCCACTCCCAGCATTTGTCATTTTCCTTTTCTCCCATCTTACCCTGTCTCATGAATGGGAAGTGGAACCTCAGTGGTTTTTCATTTACATTTCTCTATTAGTGATTTAGATAAATTCTTCACATGACTATTACTGTCTTAGATTTCTTCCTTCAAAAAATCCCTCTTTGTGTATTTTAACCATCTATCAACTAGGGAATGAGTAAGTTAGACTCAGTTCTTTATATATTTGAGAAATGAGACTTTCTTGAAGAAACTTAAAATTCCAGTTTCCTGATTTTATTTTCATTCTGGCTCCATTTTATTTTGTTTACATTAAACCATTTACATTTTATGTAATCAAAATTACTTGTTTTGTCTTCTGCAAACCCTAATCTTTTGTTTCATCAAGGAGTCTTCTAATTAATTTATTAAAGTCAGAAGTAAAGTCTTATCTACATGAAAACAGGAGGATGATTCTTACCCAATATTAATCACAATCTCAACTGAACTAAGTGGTATAAAACTGTTTCTGTGCAAGTGAAGAAAACATTTGTTATGATTGAGTCATTTCTGTCACAGCCAACACATCCTTACCCCATTTGGGCTTTTTTGGCAAAGGTACTGGAGTGGTTTACCATTTCTCTCTTTTAATTTTTTAAATGTTTATTTATTTATTTTTAGTTTTCAACATTCATTTACACAAAATTTCAAGTTCCAAATTTCTCCCCATCTCTCCCTTCCTCCCATAATACCTTGTATTCTGATTACCCCTTCCTTCAATCTGCCCTCCCTTCTGTCACACTCCTCCCTTCCCTTATCACCATCTTCTCTCTTTTCTTGTAGGGCAAGATAGATTTCTATACCCCATTGCCTGTATTTCTTATTTCCCAGTTGTAGGCAAAAACTGTTCTCAACATTCATACCTAAAATTTTGAGTTCCAGCTTATCTCCCAGGAACTCCCTCCTCACCCATCCCCATAGAGAAGGCAAGAAATTCAATATAGGCTATATATGTTTATTTTTGCAAAAAATTTCCATAATAGTCATGTTGTTTAAGACTAACTATATTTCTCTTCATCCTATCCTGCCCCCCATTTATTCTGTTCTCTCTTTTGACCTTGTCCCTCCTCAAAAATGTTTACTTCCAGTTACTCCCTCCTCCAATTTGGCCTCCCTTCTCATTCTCCTCACTCCACTTGTCCCCTTCTCCCCTGCTTTCAATTTTCATACCAAATTGAGTGTGCATGTTATTCCTTCCTTAAGCCAAATGTGAAAAGAGTAAGCTTCACTTTTTCTCCTCTCACCTCCTCCCTTTTCTCCTCCATTAAAAAAGCTTTTTCTTGCCTCTTTTATGAGAGATAATTTACCTCATTCCATTTCTCCCTTTGTCCTCACAATATATTCCTCTGTCACCCCTTAATTTTATTTTTTTGATGTCATCCCTTCTGATTCAACTCATGCTATGCTCTCTGTCTCTGTCATATATATGTATATGTATATATACATGTAAGTATATATACATGTATGTATATATACATACATATATGTATATGTATATATACATGTAAGTATATATACATGTATGTATATATACATACATATATGTATATGCGTGTGTGTGTGTGTGTATAATCCCTCCAACTACTCAAATACCGAGAAAAGTCTCAAGAGTTACAAATATTATCTTTTTCCATGCAGGAATGAAAGATTTCAACTTTAGAAAGTCCCTTATGATTTTTCTTTGCTGCTTACCTTTTCATGCTTCTCTTGATTTTTGTGTTTGAAAGTCAGATTTTCTATTTTCTATTCACTTCTGGTCTTTTCATCAAGAATGTTTGAAAGTCCTCTATTTCATTCAATGACTATTTTTTCCCCTGAAGTATTATACTCAGTTTTGCTGGGTAGGTGATTCTTGTTTTTAATCCTAGTTCATTTGACTTCTGGAATATCATATTCCAAGCCCTTCAGTCCTTTAATGTAGAAACTGCTAGATATTGTGTTATCCTGATTGTATTTTCACAATCCTAGAATTGTTCCTTTCTAGCCACTTACAATATTTTCTCCTTGACCTGGGAACTCTGGAATTTGACTACAGTATTCCTAGGAGTTTCTCTTTTCAGATCTCTTTGAGGAGGTGATTAGTGGATTCTTTCAATATTTATTTTGCCCTCTGATTCTAGAATATTAGGGCAATTTTCATGAAAAATTTCTTGATAGATGATATCTAGGCTTTTTTTTTTTTTATCATGGCTTTCAGGTAGCCCCATAATTTTTAAATTGTCTCTCCTGTATCTATTTTCCAGATCTGTTGTTTTTCCAAAGAGATATTTCACATTATCTTCTCTTTCTTCATTCTTTTGGTTTTGTTTTGTAATTTCTTGATTTCTCACAAAGTCATTAGCTTCCATCTCCTCCATTCTAATTTTTAAAGAACTATTTTCTTCAGTGAGTTTTTGAACCTCCTTTTCCATTTGACTAATTCTGCTTTTTAAAGCATTCTTCTCCTCATTGACTTTTTGGACCTCTTTTGCCAATTGAGTTAGCCTATTTTTGAAGGTGATATTTCCTTCAGCATTTTGGGGGGGGGGGAGGTCTCCTTTGGCAAGGTATTGACATACTTTTCATGATTTTCTTGCATCACTCCCATTTCTCTTCCCAGTTTTTCCTCCACCTCTCTTACTTGATTTTCAAAGTCCTTTTTGAGCTCTTCCATGGCCTAAGACAATTGCATATTTATTTTGGAGGTTTTGCATGCAGAAGTCTCAATTTCTTCTGATGGTATGCATTGTTCTTCCTCATCCAAAAGGGTGGAAGAAAATACACCTTCACCAAGAAAGTAACCTTTAACATTCTTATTTTTCCCCCCTTTTCAACATTTTCCTAGCCAGTTACTTGACTTTGAGTCCTTTGTCAAGAGGAGGTCCCTGTACTCTAAGGACCTGTAAGTCTTTGGTTCCTCCAAGGTGGCACAATGAAGGGAGAGGAATTTGCTCCTTCCTGGCCTGTGCTGTGATCTGGGAGCAACCAAATACTTTTCTGCCCAGAATCTGTGAGTAGGATTCCCTCTGCCCAACTGCCTCCAGCTCCACCACTGTCATTGCTCCTCCTCACTCCAGGGACAAGCTCAGGGTTGAGATTCAGATCAGCTGCTCAGTTTCCCCAGAGGCTTTAGGAGGAGTGCTCCAAAAATGGACGCTGTTGCTGCTGCAGTGACTGCTGCCAGCAGTCTAGACCACATTCTCTTCCCCTGTGTGAAGGAGTTTTCTCATTAACTTTTCAAGCTGTCTTTTGCATTTTGGGGTTGAGCAATCTGGGAACTACTGCCAGTGGTTCCCTGAAGCCTGTTCTGGGTCCTGTCCCTGCTGTGCAGTCCATGCTGGGCTCTGCTCTGTGCCTAGTGTGATAGAGCTTTCCTGCCAGCTTTCCAGGCTGCCTTGGGTTGGAAATCTCTTTCACTCTGTCATTTTGTGGCTTCTGCTCCTGTACAATTTGTTTAGAGTCATTTTTTACAGATATTTTATGGGCTATGTGCGGGAACTTCTACAGGTCCACCTTTCGATTCCAACATCTTCGCTCTGCCCCATAAACAAAATTTAAAAGGTTGACTTAAAAAAATTGGTATACACTACAATCCAATAAAAAATTGTAATTAGTGAGGGAAATCTAAAGAAAGTATTCCGACTTCAATAATATAGTACTAACAAATAAGTGGGTCAAAAACAAATGATAGGAATAGTAATTATACCAAAGAAAATGATGAAAAAACACAATATAGTAAAACTTCTGAGATGAAGCCAAGGTGGTCCCTAGGGGGAGACAGATATAAATATATGTAGAGATAAAGATATACTCTCATCAGCACAAAAGAAAGAAAAGAAAATCAAATGAATTGAGCATGGAACTACACTAGAAACACATTCATCAATCAACAGTCTTTAGTGATTGCCTACCAACTGCCAGACACTATGCTAGGTACTGGGAACACAAAGACAAGAACAAAACCATCCCTGTCCTCAAGGAACTTACATTCTATCAGAGAGACACAAATTACATAAATAAGTAGAGAGTACATGGCAGATGGAGAGAGCCTCAGTGACTGAGGGGATCAGGAAAGGCTCCAAGTAGAGACATGTCTGCAGTAGTTTGGAGGGAAGTAAAGTCTCCCACAAGGCAGAGGTGATGGCAAAGCAGGAGCACCTTTGGGGTAGGGGGAAAAGCACAAATAAGGGAGGGGACAAGTTCTAAGTAAGGAACAAGCAGGGGGCCAGGAGGGAAGGGGAGTGACAGGAAAGATGGGAAGGCAGGCCAGAGGTGTTTAGATGTTATCCCAGAGGCAACAGAGAGCCCCTGGGGCTCATTGATTAGGGGAGTGACTCAGAACAGTATTTTAGGAAAACTGCAAAGTAAAAATCCTTATATGAACACAAAAACTGAAATTCTGAAAACAGAAGAACAAAACTGCAGATAAAAACAACTATTGAGATAGTAAGTACACCACGTTTTCTGAAGGATGAATAAAACAGAAACCATTAGCTAAACTGATAAAAGAGAAAAACCACATCACATTTTTTAAAAAATATATCAGGAGGAATTCACAACAAATAAAACACAGTTTCAGAAACTATTATATCTACTTGTTTGATAAAAACCTGAAAACATATGAAATCATACTTGCAAAAAATATAATATACTCCGATTAACAGAACAAGATGCTGAGAACTTAGAAAAATTTGATCTCAAAAGCAGAATTTGAATAAACCATAAACTAACTCCCAAAGTGAGGGTGAGAAGGTACAAGAACAATGTCAGGTACACATACAAGTGAATTCTATCAAATACTTAAAGAACAATTAGACTCCATATGACATAAACTATATACAAAAATGAAAATAGAGGCATCTTATGAAATACCTGCTGAGATAGAAATGGTCCTGAGATCCAAATCATAAGAGAGACAAGAGAGCAACAAGTCTTTATCAAGTAGAAGCCACATTGTTACATCCCCACTGTTGGTTCACATTATGGAATCTCTGGTGTTTGAAAAGGGATAGAGTACCCTAAGTTTTTTTTCCAAAGAATATTACATTCATAAAGCTTTTTATTCATATGAATCATTTGATGCTTCCTAAGGTTTCAAATGAAGCCTTTCCCCAGTTCGTTACTTTGATGTTTTCTTCATGATGAATTCTCTGATGTTCATTAATATATTTGTACATATGAAAGCTTTTCTACATTCATTGCACTCAAAAGAGCTTCTCTCTGGTGTGACTTATGTGGTGTTGGTTATGGCTTACCCTATGCCTGAAAGCTTTCCCACATTCTTTACATTTGAAGGACTTTTCTCCAGTTTCAGTTCTCTGATGTACACTAAGGTGTCCCCTCTGGTTGAAGGTTTTACCACAGTCATTACATGCAAAAGGTTTCACTCCAGTATGAATTCTCTGATTTACATTGAGGTCTCCTCTGTGGCTGAAAGCTTTTCCACATTCATTGCATTCAAAATTTTTCTCTCCAGTATGAACACTCTGATATCCATTAAGGTTTTTCCTATGGTTGAAGGCTTTCCCACACTCATTGCAAGCAAAGGGTTTCTCTCTAGTATGACTTCTGTGATGCTGAGAAAGGCATGAGGCATTTGGCAAGGCTTTCATGCAAAGATTACATTCAAAGGTTTTCTCTCCCATATGGATTTTCTTATGTTCCCTAAGTTTCCCCTCGTGTCTGAAGGCTTTCCTGTGTTGATTGCATTTATAGGGTTATCCTCCAGTATGAATTGTCTTATGATAAGATATTCCCTCTGTCTGAAAGCTTTCCCACATTCACTACATTCAAAGGGTTTTTCTCCTGTATGTATGCTGTGGTGCTGATTAAGTCTTCCCTGGTGCTTGAAGGCTTTCCCACACTTAGTACATTCGAAGGGTTTCTCTCCAGTATGAATTCTTTGGTGTGTATTCAGGTGAAGGCTTTCTCCCATTCATTATATTTGAGTGAAATAAGGAAACTGTGAAGACTTTTCAAAATAAAATATGAGGAATATTGTATTTTCTAAATAAAATTTCTTTTCCATAAGGCCTCTCTTTCTGGATACCTGATGTCCAGGAATCCAGCCTTGTGGGCAATTGAGCCCTTCCCTTCCCTTCTCTATGTGAAAGTGCTGTGGATTGTAGTCAAAATTTGGAAGTTACTCTGATCTCCCCTTCATTTGTTATACTGTTGCCACATCGACAGTACAAGCTCCCCTTTTCCCCCTCCCCTCCTTTTTACTTTAGTTATAGAATAGTCACATCAGCAGTTAGTTATGTATTAAATAAGGAAATGTGTTGAGATAGGTGATTATTTCCTGGGGTTTGTCTAGTTTTTCGCACTTAGACTGTAAGGCAGCCTCCTAGCCAATGGAGAGGTGGGATAGTGGGGAGGTGGGATTCTCTGCGTTAGGATATATAATGGTGTTTTTTCCTCTGTAAGTGGCCTCCTTCCATCAGCCCCATCCTGGTGGAGGGATGCCTCTTTCTTGTGAGAAATGAATAAAATATTTTCTGTTCTTCCCTTGAGAAGCCTCTTAATTTATTTAAAATTTTGGGTAAGGGTCTTTTTAACCCACACACATTCCTGTGATTTCTCTCCAGTATGAGTGCTCTGATGTCTATTAAGTTTTCCCTTGTGGATGAAGGCTTTCCCACATTCATTGCATTTATAGGGTTTCTCTCCAGAATGAATTCTCTGATTTTGAGTAAGATGTGATCTTTGGGTGAAGCTTTTCCCACGTTCATTACATTCATGTGGTTTCTCTCCAGTATGAATTTTCTCTTGTGCATTTCTCCTCTGGCTAAAGGTATCTCTACATTCAGTACACTCAAAAGGTTTCCCTCCAGTAGGAACTCTCTGATGTTTGTTAAGGCTTCCCCTGTACCTGAATGTTTTCCCACATTCTTTACATACATATAGTTGGTCTCCAAAGTATACTGTATAGAATTCAATAAGATCTGAATGGTAACTGAAGGGCTTTCTGAATCCTAAGGATGTTACATTATGAATCGTTAGGTCCGAAAACTGCATGAAGTGTTTACTCTGATTAATTTCTGTAGAAGTACTTTTGTGGTACAAAGACTGAGACCAGACTGAAACTTTCCTCAAATATTTTACATTCCTGGGCATTAACCTAAGAAGATTCTCTGTCAGAAACTGCTATTTGTCTGTATTGCTTCTCCCCCATGTCCTTCTCTTTCTCTAATCTGACATCAAATTCCCAAGTTTCTTCTATCTTGAAATCTCAAGGACCCTCTTTTGTGAATTTCTTCTTAGAGGATACCCTTGTACAATTGATGGAGTTCAGACTCTGGGAACCTCCCTGAACTTCCCTTGAATCTTCCCACTTAATCTAGCCTTTCATATTTAAATCTGTTGCCCTTGGCCTAGCCTGGCCTTCCATTGTCTGTTACCTCTGGATTGCCCCATTTGCTTCCCACACAAACCCTCTATTGCCTGATATCTCCTGATTGCCTCCAGCTGTTTCCAACCCTTGACCAGTCACCCCAGTCCCATTGAGGTCCTTTTTGGACTTCTCAAGACCCTTCCTAAACCCTTTCTCCCATCACCCTAGACTCCCAGACCACCCTCAGATCCCTCCTATAGTTTTTTCTGCATTTAAGTTCCATCTTGCCTTCACAAATGCACTCAGATTTAATCCAGCTCAGACTCTGTCTACCTCAGATTCTATCTGGCCCATTTGTGAATACAAGTATTACAAATGCTTAGGCTCCTTAAGAGCTAACCCAATATGGCAAATCTTTAATAAACTTTGTTTATCTTTGGCTTTAAGAAGACTTGAGTCGAATTCATTTGAGCAGAATCTGGCATGTCAGTATTTCAGGGTCCCCAGCACCCCTGAACCTCAGCACAATCACCCTGATTTGCTGCTGAGTCCTTTGTTTCACACCTAATCTCCAAACTAAGTGAATCTGAAAGAAACAAACAAGTGTCAATATTCATGGTCCTCTGAACTGGGAAAAAGAACATGCTTCAAAATGTCTTAGATTTTTGTCTCCTCCATCAAGGAGTTGTTTAGGACAGGCTGCCTGTCATCAGAGGGGTGGGATTTTCTCCTTATTGTATGTCACAGAGACATATGCTACAGGGAGGAAATTCACACAGCTTGGAATTATAAATCCCAGTCACCACTACTTTGTTAATTGTCTTGTCTTATAAAATTTACAATTTGTTCAACTAAGAGAGTTCCTTTCTCATGGTAAAATGTATTTAAAACAATCGATTTCTATACTGAGTCACTCAGATAATATCTAGCTCCATAATATTATGTAACTGTTACTTTAAAGGAAATTGTTTAATTAATTAAATCCTAAAATATATGCATTTAGCCTGTTGCCTTTTCTCTAACAAAGTTTTCAGATCAACAATATTCAAGGAAAATGAGATATGAAATGTCCATTCATTGCATTCTGGTAAATTTCCTCTTATGTACACTAGCTATGTCTAACTTGAACCTCTGGAAGGAATGTTCTAGCTCCTAGTCAAGGGCATTTGAACAGAAAGAATAAAAGAAATGCAGTTTAAAGTCTGAGCACTGTGAGGCATGAAATCTTAGAACAAGGTTACAGTTTGAAAAGATCTTGGAGATCATCTTTCATTTTAGGGATGTAAAAGGTGACATAAGAGTACATAAGTGACTTGCTCAAGGCCACACAGTGGTGGAAAATTGTTCAGCACAAGCCACACAATCTGGAAAAGCACTGAGTCTCTGTAATTACTTGTCTTCCTTTAATTCAATTAAAAATGTTGTGTAGTTACATTTGATTGTCTTTCTTTTCCCGTGGTAAGTGAAGTCTTAGAATGGAATTCCTCCAATCTCTTCCACCTGGTTTTCTTAAATAGTGTACAGAAATGCTGATGGTTTCCCTCGACTTACTTTGTATCTCACTACTTTACTGAAGCTGTTAATCACCCTAATCTATTTCTTCACAGGTTCCCTGGAATTTTCCAAGTTGACCAATAGGGAAACTTGTTCATTACCTTTGTCAATGACAATGTCTTTCATTTTGCTTGAAGCCCAATTTCTCACTAAGCTTGTCTGGTTTAGAAATCCTTTCACAAATCACTTTTCTAGATTATGTTGAGTCCAGGCTGTGTTACAACACAACACTAGAGGCTTGTCCTTAAGATCTCCTCCCCTGAATTTCCCATCCTAGCAGTCTCCTAGCAGCCTCTCCCCCTTTGTCTCAGCCTCCCAAGACAGAGGGGAGAAAAAAATGTGAAAACTCGGCAGAAGGGCATCCTCTTGTATCAGAGTCAACAGTGTGAGGGAGAAACAAAATTAGGTGGCATGTACGTGTTTATTTCCCTCAAAGCTGGTGGATCATGCATGTAGAGACATGCAGGGGAGTTCACTGTCTGTTATGCCAGAGAACACAAGGCATTGTGGAAGGTTAAGCTCAGAGAGGCAACAATGTGTCTCCTGATTGCCCAATGAAGGCTTCAGGCCTTTCTCAGGTGAGGGGGGCTCCAGAGGGTTTGGGGAGGCCCTCGGATGGTCCCATTCCTTTTCTAAGGGCACAATTGCATGTCCCTTGTTAATATTTAATATAATTTTTAGACTTTAATAAGGGCTAAAGTTTGAATTAAGAAGAGTCTGGACCTAATAGTCTCCTTTGTTTAGAGGATGCCTACACCTTGGGTTGTGAATAAACAATTTCAAAGGCCTGTTTAGGACAGGATGTCTGCAATCTGGGTGATGGGACTTTTCCTTACCTTGAATCACCAAGGCATGCTACGAAAGGAAGATGCCCATAGCCTGGGATCACAAAACCTAATTATAATGTGTTTACAATATGAGAACTCCTTTCTCCTGGCAAAATGTACTTAAGACAGTCAATTTCTGTACTAAGCAGTGATAATGTTTAATATAAAATTTTGGAATAATCTCTTTGTTCTCTCTGAAGTAAACTCAGAGAGTGCCTCTTCCTATGTCAGCAAAAGCCAGCCAAGGCCGACTCTACACTCCTTAAGGAGACCTTTAACCTAAGACACTATATCTTGAATAATGAGACTTTCTTTTGTATCTTATTATCTATAGACATATACTATGTTATGGCATATTAATGGTGAAGAAAGTATAGACATCTTAGGTCGTAATTTCTATTGAACTTTGTTTACCCTTTCCTATGTCAGTTATCTGTTTAGGGCAGGAAGCCTGCCACTCACTAGTGGTGGGATTTCCTTCTTTATCACCGAGACATGTGTTTACCCAGCTGGAATCCCAAGGCCTGACCAACATTACTTTGTTAATTGTCTTGTCTTACTAAATTTATGATTTGTTCAACTAGGAGAGTTCCTTTCTCACAGCAAAATGTATATAAGCCAGAAGATTTCTGCACTGGGTAGCCAGAACATTTCTGGCTCCATAATGCATTATGTTACCGTTTTCTTTAATAGGGAATTGATCAATTAATTAATTAAATCATAAAATGTATGCATTCAGCTTGTTGCCTTTTCTCTAACCAAGTTTTCAGGTCAATAGTTATGGCGCCCAAACGTGGATTGGAACTGAGGAACAGGAAGGACATTTCCTCATCTCGCCAACGCCAGGACTCCGGCGCCAATTGGAACTGTTTTTCCTAGAGTCCTGGGCCTTGACGGGGTTGGGGTAAGTCCTTCCATTCCCAGCTTCCAAAGGACTCAAAAATTCCCTTTAAAGATAACCGCAGGACAGAGACCACTCTGCGTGAAAACGCCTCTGCATTAATTAGGTCTCCTCTGAAGATCGATCTAGGGAAACCAGCTAGCTATGGGTCAGTCAAAAACTAGAAGTAGAAATCCGGCTGACAAGACCCCTGCTTCTTATGTGTCATGCCGTTACCAACCTGATGATCACAGGTATTACTAGCACTAGTGTTAATCAATTAAAGACAGCCCTAAATTATGTTGGCCACCACAGGGCTCTTTTGGACCGGTCAAAGTTACTTTATCTTATAACCAAATTAAGTTTAAAGACCAACAAAACAACTAGCCAGCAGCGAGAATGTTTCATCCTGGGCTTGCTGACTTGGCTGAGCGAGAACAAAAGACAGGTAGCCTCTTCCCTGTAAGGCTGGGAGCTGCTTCAGCACCTAGCCATGTCCTGGCAAAAATCCTTTCTTCTTCAAGGGCTCCAGTCTGTCCTTCCCTTCACTCCCTCCATCCTATTCCTTGCCCCTTTCCTCCCTCCCCCTTCTCTTGAAGGCCTCTGATCTAGGGAAACCGATGGCACCTAGATGCAGTCTTTCCCCCTCGCCTTCCCCTACCTTAGCCCTGAGGAAGGCAGCCTCTGTTCAAGCCTCTGTTGCCTCCCTCCTCCCCATTCCCCGTCCCCACCTTCCTTTAAGGACTCTGGTCTTGAAGAGGACAGTTACAATCCACCTAAGAACTAGAGGCCTTGAACTTATTCCCATAGGGCCTGTTTCTTTAAGGTACTCAGAAACTTTGGGGCACCAAGGCTCCCCACCCCTCCAACGACCACAGGGGTGCTCTGAGGAAAGGCTGTAGGATTCCCCTTTACTATCAGGTCTTGAATTCTTGAAACCTCATTGTCTCAAAATAATAATAGCCAATTCATGATGGGGATTTCTAGCAAGTTTCTAATTGCCTTCTCTCTCTGGGTTGTTTTTTTGTGAGCTCAGTTTGTATTTGTCCTGTTGTCAATCTGTCCATCAGTATATGTCCCTGTCCATATTGTGTGTGCTTTGAATGTCTATTATCTTGTAAGATTTAAATGCAAGCAGCCAGACTTTAGGAGCTGCAGCTAGGGAAATAGACAAAATTTTAACACTTTTCTTTGTTGTTCCGGTCTGGCCAACCTGGAATTACAATGAAAAGTTAGATCATCTGAGGTAAAATCATTTTAGCAGATTTGTACGTTGTGAGATTAATCATAAAACATATCAGGAACTGATCATTTGAAATAACTCCTGCCAGGCCTAGAGGCCTGAGGGCTACCCGAGTCTTACCTTACCTGTCCCAGGTCTTCGGTTGGCCAAACTGGATAAACATATGAGAGAAGAGACTTTCCAGAGTCGAACAAGGGTTAGGCTTTATTCAGGGTCCTGGTTACATGTGCAGGGGAAACTCTTCCTTAGGAGGGAGAGAGAAGTCTCCCAAGGAGGCAAAGATCTTACAGTAAGAGATTGGAAGCAGAAGTGTAAGTGGGGAGAGAGGGGAAGGGGAGAGCGAAGAGAGGAAAAACGGAGCCTTCTGTCCTGTCAGGGCCCCTCCGCGCTAAGAGTGCCTTCAGGCTTTCCTGACCCTAATTAAGCTCTCTGGCCGCGTAGTTTGCACCTGAATACTGTGCCTGTTAGATAACAATAGGTGTGCCCAGATCCGGGACAGTCTTGGGGGCGGGGATGCTCCTCCCATCACGTTTCTCACAGGAAGAGGCGGAAATACACGAGATAGCTCGGTCTCACTCCTCGATTCCCTGGTGTTTCATGGGGGGCCTCATGAGAACTCTAAGATTTAGAAGTTCCCACCTTTACCCGCCCGAGACTGTCCACATGGAATTGAGCTTCCATCCTCAACAAACTCCTAAGATTGTGGGTAGCCCACCTTTCTAGGTAAAGCCTGGAAATGCCACCTAGGTCCTAGACATTCCGCCCGCCCTGTCCCAGCACTTGCATATCGCCTTAGGGGCTCAATAAATTCTGCTGCTGTGGGAGGCTGGGGGAAACATGGAAGAATCAGGCCTGTAGCGAGCCTTCTCTACACTCTGCCTGCGAAAGTCACCACTGGGATATCAGTTTCTCTGCTCTTGGTAAGCTTCACTTCTCTGTTTCAGTTGCAAAAAGTATTTTATCTCTGTTTGACCCATTTTCTGATTTGTAAAAATAATTGTGCTTGTTGTTATGGGATCAAAATGATAAAATGATTGTAAAATGCTTAACATAATGACTGGTATATGTGACATACAACATTATTATCTCTCTAAAGTAATTGTTACCTTTGAAGTGGTTTTAATTGCTAAAAGTAATAAGATCAATAATTTCTGGAAATGCAGATTATACCATCTGCAGTTATTGTTGTGTTAAAACTGTATTTCTAGGATTGTATTTCTGAATTTCTCTTAGATTGTGAAAACTGAGTGACCACTGTAATCTAGAAATAGTGTTAGACAAAGCAATTTTTAATTTGAATTTTGTTGAAACTAGAAGATGTTGGGAAAATTGTGTAACACCAGTTATGTTACTTTATCAGTCCTGCTAACTTTGTCTTATAATGTTTTGTAACTGTCATTTAGAAAACCAGGTATTTTCACCCTTGTCTTTTAAAAAAGTTAAAGCTTAACAATTTGGCTATCTTCTGTGAAGCTGTAGGATTGTTAACTAAGTTATTTGGGATTACTGTTTGAATGCCGAAACCTAAAATTGTTAAGTGGTTCCTATGTATGGAAAGGAGGGAATGGAGTGAAAACTTTATTTAGATTCCCTCTGCCCATTCAGAACAGTCCTCCCATTCCTGTGGGTAAGATCATCAGTTCTAGTAAAGGAATTTGGTTGGTTAATGCAAATTCTAAACAATGAATATTACTTGCACAGAAGTTGTAATAGATAGAGAGAATTTTTAATAATTGGCTTTTACATCAGGACAAGTTTTAAATTTGAGAAGGAAAGATGTTAAATGGAATCCCTTATGTGTGTGTGTCCTGGTAAATCTTCATTGCTTATTGTAACTCCAAGAGAGTGGAAATAACTGTTATCTGACTGTAGGTTGTGATTAGTGAGACTTGCTGTTTAAGGTGAAGTCATTTGGGACCACAACTATTTTTGGTTTTGAGTTTGAATTTGGGTGTAGTTGTCTGCATTAAATCAGTATCTGAGACAAATGCCAAAAGCTACTCAGAGGGAATGTGATCCTGTACTGTTAACAGGTGAAGTTTGTATCTGGAAAGGAAACACCGAGGGGACAATTCTAAACTCAATCTAGGATGGGATCCCCCTGGCTCAGTTTCCCTATTGTGTTCCTTTAAAAAGGAATGTTTCTCACCTGTCTATTCCTGAGTCTGGCTATGAAACAGATACTGCATGATTGGAGAATTTCACTCGTATCTGAATTCAAACAGAGTAAAGGATGTTTTATCCTGTCACATTTGATATGTCACATGTCCCTGCTTTCTCCTTCTATAGCAAATTTCTGTGGTCAATAACAAGGGACCAGCAAAATATGTGAGCCTTTTGTATAATCTTACTGGGAAATCTAATATTATTTTTATCTGAAATTAGAACATGTGCAGAAGTTTATGTAAACTACTTAAGACTCACCTTAAGATGTTCCCATTGTTTAAAAAAGGATTTTAAAAGCAAGTGTTTTTCTGTGAGTCAGACTCTTACATCTAAGAATACTGCAGTAATTAAGAATTCAGTTTGTTATAATACTTTGGAAATTCATATTACTCAAGAACATTTTGGTAACAACTCAGCTTTAATGAATTCCAGTTTTAAAGGTTTATTTTTGCTTGAGAAAAAAAAAAGAGATATCAAGCATTTTAAAAGTTTCCAACTAGTTTTCTTCATAAGAGTTTAGTGAACATCAGAGTAAATTCTAAACTGTTTTTAAGGAAGGGAAATACTTTTAGAAGAAATGTTTTGAAAAATCATGTGTGATTCTTAGAAGGCCTGCTAAAGCTTCAAAATAATATACTGTTAAATTAAGCTGTTTTGATCTGACTATGTAGTCATTTTATGGCCTAAATTAGAGTTAAAAGTTTGCGTTTGAATTTATTATGTAAAAGATTTAATTCCTGAAGTATCTCATTCTTCCAGAGTGAGTATAATTAGGGAAGAATAACAACTTGTGAAACAGACATAATTCCATCAAACTATAAATTTAGTCATTAACCTCTTTGTTTTGTTTAAGCTGGAATGAGATTCCAGTACAGTTATGCTAGTAAAAAGTAATAACTTATGAGCTATCTTGTCTTATGGTTAAAATGTAAAAGCAAGTGGAAGAATAGGATTGAGAGATTTGGAAAGATAAATTAAGTTCTGTTTGAAACTATGAAAGGTAGATAAGATTTGGGAATAAATATGGGTTATCCAAACCCCTCTTGCTCCTAGATAGTTGTTCTGGACACTTTTGTGTCAGTTTCAGATGGTTTAAAGTATGAGGAAGTAGTTTATCTGAGGGATAGCAGCCAATATTGATTTGCTGTATGACTGGGACTGCAATTTACTACTGTTTGAAGCTCTGATTACAGGAATACTTGTCTAAGTTATCATAAAGCCAATTGACATGTGCTGCAGGCTAATGGTGGATGCATGGAAAGGTTTTGAAGACGACCTTGGACACGGCCAAGGTAGGATCTTCCTAACTTTATTTTCCAAATGTGCTATTTCCTTTCTGAAAAAGGAAATTCCCCACCTGATTACTCTGAAGCCCTGCTTTCAGCACCTGGTGACCTCACGTGTCAGATAATAGCTTATTCCTGGAATCAACCAGAACTAAGGAAATCCTTTCCTTCTGTTAATATTGTCCCTCTCTTTTTCTTTTATAGCAAATCTTTGTAATTAAGAAGTTCTGTAAGTACAACTAAATCTATCAAATAGTAAATGGAAATTGGAGCATCTCTGAGTTACTAAAATGGGACGCAGGAATGAATAGCTTACAATCTTAACCTGCTTCCTGGCCAAATAAAAATAAATATAATATAGAGATAATATCAAGGAAATGATTAGACAAAGTAATAAGAGCAAATTTTGAGAAAAAGTAACTGATTCCTCTAAGAATTATATACAGGAGTATATGATTGGCTTCTAAAATTTATCATGCTTTTGATAATAAGATCTCAAATCTGGATTTTTGCACAAGACTGTATAAGACAGTGGTAAATTATTTCTTCTCTGTTAAAGCACCTGTCCAATAATTTAAGGGACAGATGAGTTCGTTTTATGGTTATATTTTAAAAGATTCTTATTGCAGGTAGAAGATTTAGGTAAAAACAGAAACAGCAAATAAGATAAACTGAAATTTTCTGAAATTTCAAAAATGGAGAACAAATTTTAAGTAATTGTACTAATTTATGTTGTCAGAAGTATCTGGGAACTTCTAGATCTGAACTAGAAAGGCAGAATTCTCTTTTTGAACTGTCCCAAGAATAAAACCTATTGTCAAAGAAAAGATATCTAGGTATCAGATAACTACATGAGAAATCTGGGATTCAAAGTTTTGTTTAAGAATTGGTTACTGGGATACAAGGAACTTCATGTTAGTTAACATTGGTAATTGTTTAGTTAGCACTGATTTGTATGGTTCATGTTTAAGCTTTCTTGTTTATCTTGATGACATGTGAATCTCCTTTTTTCAAAACAAGCCTATTGTGAGCCATCTAAGTTTAATTGTACCTGACTTAATGTAAAAATGCAATTTTGTGAACTGAAAAAAAAACTTCACTGTGTTGTTTGAGCCTAGCCCTGCATGGCTGGGAAACTGAACTATTGCTAAGTGCCTTTAGCCATATTAACTATGTTGTATTGTTTCATGCCAACTATCAAATCATATGTTTTCTGGGAGACCGTGTCAGGTTTTCTGTGTAGACTCTTGGATCCGTCTGTCACCTGCATTGCCCCTGCTCCTGTGTGGACCATGCCCTCCAAGTTTGAAAGGGCCTGAAGAAGATGACATCAGACAAAGACAGCTTCCCCAAAACCTACATGAAGATTTAGTTTTTCATATCTTTGTTGGTCTGCAGGTGAAGCCTTCGGCTTGCCTTTGACCAAAAGGAGGGAATGTTAATATTTAATATAATTTTTAGACTTTAATAAGGGCTAAAGTTTGAATTAAGAAGAGTCTGGACCTAATAGTCTCCTTTGTTTAGAGGATGCCTACACCTTGGGTTGTGAATAAACAATTTCAAAGGCCTGTTTAGGACAGGATGTCTGCAATCTGGGTGATGGGACTTTTCCTTACCTTGAATCACAAAGGCATGCTAAGAAAGGAAGATGCCCATAGCCTGGGATCACAAAACCCAATTACAATGTGTTTACAGTGTGAGAACTCCTTTCTCCTGGCAAAATGTACTTAAGACAGTCAATTTCTGTACTAAGTCAGCCAGTTCTGATCCTGGCTCCGTAGCGCTATGTAACTGTTATCTTTATGGGGAATTGCTTAATTAATTAAATCATAAAATGTATGCATTTAGCCTGTTGCCTTTTCTCTAACCAAGTTTTCAGGTCCACATCCTCTAGAAATCATTTTTCCAAATTAAGAGCATAACTTAGAGCATGATTTCCTCCACATCCCCAAATGGAAAAATGTGAAGCAAAGTAAAAACACAAACAATGTTACAGTTTCAACACATGAAACAAAGTTGCCAGTCAAAGAATCATTCAGTTAATTATTTCAGATATGAAAACCACTGTATCCATTTCTCCTTGACCCTGTAGCCTGAATGCATTCAAAGAGAACAACAGGGTGATTCGATCCACTTCCATTTAATTTTCATTCTTTCAGCTCCTAAACGCATCCTCTCACAATGCAACATTCATCTGCCCTTAGCTGGTCAAACATCCCAATGATCCGAAACGTGCTGATCCAAGTGACTGCATTTTGGGAACAACATCCATTATGAAACAGCAGAACTCAGCTTGGCTGGGAATCATGTGCTTTCCTGGCCACCTCCAGGTCGTCTCTTCCTCGCTCTCCCCCTCCCATCTCCTAAGTCCCCAATCAGGTGGTAGTGATGACGGAGAGCTGACGGACCTGGTGGGTGGCGGCCCAGGTGGAATCAGAGCCCGGGGGAGGAGTTTGGAGGCCTGGGAGGGCTCTGGGGCAGGGGAGGGATCATCCCACTGAGGAAGGTAATTGACCTGAAGGAGGGCAGGGCTTGGGGAGGAGGGGCAGGCAGGGTCCTGAGCTCCTGACCCTGGGTGTGACTGGAGGAAAGGGCCCACCCTGGGACCTCGGGGGCCGGGCAGAGGGTGGGAGGAACCTCCCCAGGGGGCTGGCTGCAAACAGGAACTTGTGCTGAGGTGGCTCCGCCTTCTTCCTCCCTCAGATCTGAGATTTCTGTTCCAGAACCTAAGTCTCGCCGCCTTCTCCTGGACCTAAGATCTCTACCCTCTGGACGCCAGCTCTGTGCGTGCAAGTCCCAGGTAGGTTCGATCCGTGCTGGCTGTCTCTACCCCTGAGTCTCCTCCTCTGACCGCGTGATCAGTGCCCCCTTGGTCCGATCCTCCCTCCAGGCCTGGCTGCAGGACAAGTTTCCCTCTGCCCACGCTTTTCCAGACTCCCAGTCACCTGCCAAATGACCAGGGTCAGCCTCCCCAGGCTTAAGATGGGGTCACCCTTTCCCCAAATTCAAACCTTAACCACCGGGACCCAGGAATCCTGTCTCCCTGCCCCCATTTTCGGTTCGGGACTCAGTAGTTCTTCCTTCAGAGCAGTCCCCTGGAAGGATCCAAAGTTCTACCTGCCCTGAGAGTAAGTATTAAAGATCTTACCCAGAATTCCAAGGACAAACCAGTGAAGCCAGGACAGGAATTAGATTTTCGGATCCTGTTGTCTATAAGTAACTGGCACACTGGCCAGGGGAAAATACAGCTTTTTACTCCCTTTCCCCAACGCAAATCCTGCCCCTGATGCCCCAATGGATTGGGGAGGAGGGAGGTTAAAGAGGCTGTTTTCTAACAAAAGACGGTTGACAACCAGTGGGAGCTGAGGATTTAGCTCAAAGTGTCCACAACGAAGGTGCCACTGTCCGAGGTGACGAACCTGGAGTTAGTGGATCTCCTTCTTAAATGGACTTTCCCTGGCAGTTTTTTTTACACAGAGAACAAAGAAAAGGGGAATCCTGTTTAGATATGTTAATCCCCCACAGCTTTCTTTTCCAATTCAGTTAGCCTTAAGCATACTGTGGAAAGAAAATCTAATCAGTTCTTACCTGGGGACCCCACTTCGGATGCTGGAACCTGGCCCGCCCTTACCTGGACCTGCAGCTCCTGGGCTGCTTCCCTATCAGACCCCAGCCTCTGGCTCCTGAGCTCTCCCAGAGAGTCCCAGAGTCCTCCCCAGCTCCTAGTTAGACCCCAGAACACAGCAGTTTTGCTCTCCCAAGCTCAGTGTCCCCTGGACCCTTCTGTCTTTGCAGTGTCCCTGACCTCCCAGCCATGAGCTGGGGTAGAATGTCTTCTTGCCAGACCCTACCTGGGCTCCCCTTCCCCAGGTTTCCTGCTTTCCTGACCCTTCTTCTTGCAGAACCCTCAGGGTCTGAATTGGGTCTCCCAGCCTCAAGCTTCCCCTGGACATTCCCTGGGGGCTCCATCTCAAAGCCCTCCCCATCCCTAAGGTTCCCTCCTTCCTAGGTGAGGCAATCAGTCTGTTGTCTAGATGTGTGTGCATTAGTTGGAGAGATGGGGTACAGGGAGGGCAGTGGACCAGCTGGAGGGAGATCTCTGATTCAGGAACCAGTGATACTCTGACTGGTCTCATCCCCCCTGGGATCCCAAGCCGCTTCTGAATCCTGGGTCTCTGAAAGAGAATGGGGGAGGGGAAGGGGACAGAAGAGGAGGAGCAGGAGAGGGTGGGACCATCTACCTTACTGGTAGGTTAGAGTCTCTGCACTGAGGGCAAGGCCTGACCCTCTGTCAATCCCTATAGCCCAGCCTGCTGCCTTGGAAGAAAAGGGAAAGACTCTGCCCCTCTGGGATCCTCCCTCTCCAGCTCAGCCTGCAGAGCACCAAGGCCTGGCCCAAGCAGGGAACCTACAGCTAGAGGAAATGGCCCCTGGGAGTCCCAGCACCCCAGCCCAGGTGAGTGTGCTCTGACCTCAGACTTGACCAGCATCAACCAAAGAAGCCATCTCCGTAGACAAACAGGGATTGCCTTGAACGCTGCAGTCTCCTCCCTACGGAGTGTTTCTTTACCAAAATAGGCAGAAAATTGAGAACGGTAGGAACAACATTGCTCTGTTCTCTCCTTCTGTATTTTGAACTGATTCAAACGCATCACAGGCACTAACTCCCTCCATCCCAATGGCTGCCTTCCCATGTGTAAGGTTTCCCTCATGATCCCTGAGGCACAGGGATGACTACTTCACTCATTCCTCTCTGTGCTGTAGGGATCTTGCCTCTGCTGCCTTTATCCATGCCTAGCAGCCCTCCCTTCATCCATAGAACTGCTTCCCCTTCCTCTTTGCTTCTTTGGCCAGGCTCTTCTTGCCCGGCCTGGAAGACAGGGGGCTGTGCTTGTCCCCCAGGGTCAGAGCTACACAAACAGTTTATCTGTCTGGTGCACACTGACCAGTCCTGCCCTGTAGCTGGTTAGACTCTCAAGGGCACACTGAGAGGGCAGTGAGGGCTGAAAGGACCAAATGCTAGGAGCTGGGGCTGGGGGTTTGGGGTCCTGGCCTCCTGCATGCTCTGGTCCAGTGTTTCTGGAAAATACACAACTCAAGAAAACAAATTAAGTTAGGTTCTGGGTCACATTCACAGGTTCCCAGGCCCTTAGCAGAGCTGTTTGGACCAGGCCAAAGGAAACAGTGCCTTCTTTAGTTATTACTTAATTATCATTAGTCAAGGGTCTAGCCCTTCCCTTGTTAGAGAGGATGCAGGGAAAGGACTGAGTTTGGGGAGCTATTCAAAGTCCTAGGAGTTTTCTTTTCCAATGAGGGAAGGGGGATACTGAGGGAGACACTCCATTCTTGTCAGAGGCGTCAGACTGGAAGGTAAAGACACAATGCTGTGATTTATTTTCTCCCCCAAATCTACTTTTGACCATCTCACAACAACCCTGTATGGGAGGTGTTCTTAGTATCTTTATTTCACACTTCAGGATACTGAGGCAAACAGAGATTCAATGATTTACCTGGGTCTCACAGAGAATAAGTGCCTGAGACTGGATTTGCACTCAGATCTTCATGATCTTCTACTATTTCCTAGCCACCCCAACATTGTCTTTATGTGCCCATCTCCCCACAACCCTTCCAGCATTGATTGCTTCCAGTTTTTGTCATTTTTCTCAATTTTGTACAGTGTGAGATGAAGCCATCAGGTTGTTTTGGTTTACCTTTCTTGTCTCAGTGGTTTGGAGCATTTTCTCCTGTGGTTGGGAATATGTGGTAGTTCTTCTTTTGAGAAATCTTTGTTATGTCCTTTGATCATTTATGTATTGGGGAATGGATATTTGATGGTGTTTTTGAGTTGTTTCAGTCATGTCTGATTCTTTGTGACACCTTTGACACAATCCACCAGCAGTGCATTAGCGTCCCAGTTTTCCTACTTCTTCCAATAGTTATCATTTTCCATTTCTGTTTTATTAGCCAATTTAATAAATGAAGTGGTAACCTAGAGTTGTTTTAACTTTAACTTTCTGTAATCAATAGGAATTTGTAGTATTTTCATATGACTATACTTTTGATTTCTTTGTCTGAAACCTGCCTGTTCATATCCTTTGACCTTTTATTAATTGGGTCATGACTGGTGTTCTTGTAATTCGACTCAGAGCTCTATATGTTTGAGAAATGAGGTCTTTATTAGAGATACATGCTTTAAAAATTTTTCCCCAGTTGTCAGTTTTCCTTCTAATCTTGGTTTTTTAAATTTTGTTTCTGCAAAAAACATTTTTAATTTGATACAATCAAAATTATCCATTACTAGTAATGGAGTTTATGGGTAAGTTCATTCCATTCATATTTACAGCTTTGCTAACTGTGTATTTCCTTCCATCTTATTTTTCCTCTGTTTATCCTTCTCTCTCTCTCTCTCTCTCTCTCTCTCTCTCTCTCTCTCTCTCTGTCTTTTACCATCTCCCCTCACCAGTGCTTTGCTTCTGACCAATGCTTCCCCCAATCTGCCCTTCCTTCTTTCAATCCTGCCCCTTATTTGTCCCTGTCCCTTTTTACTTCCTTATAAGATGAGATAGATTTCTGTGCCAAACTGAACATGTACATTATTCTCTCTTTGAGCCAATTTTCATAAGAGTAAGGTTCAGATCCTCCCTTCCTACCTCCCCCTTCACTGTAATAACCTTTATTTGCCGCTTTTATGTGAGATAATTCAGCCCCTTCTACCTCTCCGTTCCCTTTTTGGGAATGTAATTCTCTTTCTGATCCCTTAATTTTATTTTTTCTTGAATATCATCTCATCACTGTCAGTGTATACTCCTCCTCATTGCTGTCATATTCATGAAGGCCTTCAGAGTTTCGCATGTAGGAATGTAAGCAGTTTAACGTGTTTGAATCTCTTCTGTTTTCTCTTTCCTGTTTACTTTTTGATGTGCTTCTCTTGAGTCTTGCATTGGAGATCAATTTTTTTGTTCAACCCTGGTCTTTTTGTTAGGAATGCTTGATTATTTTTTATTTACTGAATGTTCATTTTTACCCTGAAGGGTTTCACTCAGTTTTTCTGGGCGTGTGATGACTTGGTTATAATCCTAGTTCTTTTGTCATGCTGAATTATCATTCCACACCCTCTGATTTTTTTAATGTATAAGTTGCTCAATTTTGTATTAGCCTGACTGTGGTTCCATTATTTTTGGGTTGCTTCTTTCTGGCTACTTACACTCTTTTCTTCTTGACCTGGGAGGTTTGGAATTCAGTTATAATATTGCTGGGAGCTTTTATTGTGGGATCATTTTCAGGAGGTAATTGGTGGGTTCTTTCAATTTCTATTTTACCCTCTGGCTCTAAGATATCAGGGCTGTTTTCCTTGATAATATTTTTGCCCAGAAAATACCAAATGAGGTCATGGAGGGTAAGACACAACTGAACAACAGCGACATCCTTATGGAATGTCTTGTATAATATGGTGTAAGATGTTGGTCTACTCCTAATTTCCTTCCTGACTGCTTTCGGGTTTTCTCAGCAGTTTTTTTTTAACCTAATAAAGAGTCTTGCCCTAAGGAGTCTGTTTTCCACTTTACCAATCTCTGAGTTAATGAGTTCTAGTCATTCTGAATCTTCCTTGTTTAGTCTCTTCCATTCCTTTCTCTTTCTCTCTCTTTTTTTAATTTTGCTGATACCTTATTGTTTTGATGACCAGTGCTGTATACCATAGTTTGAAGTCTGGAACTGCTCTTCCCCCTATGTCCTTACTTCTTTTCGTCATTCCCCTGAAAACTATAGGTCTTCTGTTTTTTCTGGATGAATTTTGTCATTTTTTTCAGCCCTGTAAAATAACTTTTTCATAATTTTCTTGTTATTGATGTTCCTGGCACAGATACTGGAGTGGTTTTCTTTATCTCTCTCCAGCTCATTTTATAGATGAAGGAACTGAGGCAGAGTTAAATGAACTGCCCAGGATCACACAGCTAGTAAGGATCTGAGGCCAAATTGGAACTCATATTTCATTGTTTCCAGACCCAACATTCTATCCACTCTGCCTGCTAGCTGCCCCCCAAATTTCATTACTATTAGAAGTGTAAATAGCATTATTAAGTATACTTTTACGTTTGTATCTTTTGTGGCCCCTGAACCAATTTCCATTCTTATTTTCTTGCGGAATGAAAAGATATATTGATAATTTCTGCCTTTTTACATTTGTTTGGAGGATCTTTGTGCCCTAATCTATGGTTAATTCTTGCTAAAGTTCCATGTGGTGCAAAGAAACAAATAATGTCTTCTGTTCTGATTTTTTTTCTAAATATATTTCAGACTTTTTTTAAAGTCCTTGAACATCCACTTTTTGTCCCACATTGCTAAGCCCATATGTGCAGCATAGGCCACCCTGGGCTCCGTACTGGACTTCACTGCTGTCTGAAACACATTCCTCCATTCCGTCCTCATTTCTAGTGGTTTTAGAATAGTGTTGCATAAAGCTAGTCCTTACAGCTAAGCCAGACTAACATAGATATTTTCTCAAGTCTAGGTTATCTATAGATTTAGTGAATACACAGGTTGATAAGACTTTATCATTTAATAGGAGATAATTTACAGTGAAACATATATCTTTGTAGGACTAAAATCATCATGAGATAGTAAGACTCAAGCTGAAAGGGGATATTGAAAGCCTGAGTTCCTCTTCCCAGTCTTAGTGCATTGGCTCCTTTTCACTTTCTACCTTGAGTAGTGGAGTCTTCCAAGGTTGGGTTTCCCTTTCTGGCAGCTGGAGGATGGGGTGTGACTGCTCACTGGAAATCACAAGCTCCTCATTTCCAGGCTTTCTTCAAGCTACAGGCTCCTTTGAAGTAATATTTTGGGTGCAAAACTCATCAGTTACAGAGCAGGGAGTATACTCCATGTGATAGATAGGTTGATTGACACAGGATGAATCTGGGTTAAGAAAACCCAGGTTTTCTTAGACTTGTCTAATTTCTTTATTTTCAAAACATGCTTCCTAAGATGGTTGTAATTTTTCTCTTCCATTTTCTGTTATAAAAATAAACTCTATAAGTCACACCTTTGTCAAGAATTACTGAGGAATTAATTGACCTTACAGATAATCTGTCAATTGTTACAATTAAGTAGTTATTTACTAGCAAATTTGCACCTCAGATTATTTTCTATTTCAGATAGCTAATTTTAATAGTTGACCTCCTGCTTTGCCAGGGCTAGCTCAGTGTTCAGAGGCTTCCAAGGAAAGTATGGGAAAGAAGAGGTATTAGGCTGCCTACTAAACTGGAAGTTTACCAAACTATTGTGTTGACCTCATTTTTGTGTGCCTATGAAAGCCACACAGTCTACCAGTGCCATGTAGGAAACTGAATCACTTCCATATGAATTGTCTTAGGAAGATTCTGAAGGTCACCTTGCAGGATAAAGATACCAGACACTGAGGTCCTTTCTCAAGTTAGACTGCCAAGCATTCCCACTCTACTGCATAGAGCACAACTCTGATGGACTGGCCATGTTGTTCAAATGCCAACAGCATGTTTGCCTAAAAGACTCTTTCATGGAGAACTCATGCAAAGAAGGTGCTCATACTGTGGTCAGAAGAAGGGATACAAGGACATTCCCAAGGTCTCTCTGAAGAACTTTGTAATCAATTCTGAGATATGGGAGACACTGACAAGAACCACCCAGCATGGCCTGCCCACATCAAAGAATGTGCTGGGCTGTGTGAGCAAAGGAGAAGTATAGTAGCTCAAAACAATGGGGAACTGTGCAAATTTGGAGCCATCTCCACCCCAGATGTTCACATGGATTATTTGTGCCTGACCTTTGGGGTCTTCTGGGCCCCATTAGTCTGATCCTCCATGGTCAGACACACCTTGACCCTGACATAAGGATTTCATTTGGTCCTCTTGGAGCAAAACGAACCACAGAAATGACCAACTATGTAACTAAATATAATAATAAAAAATACAGGTTATTGACGAGTGAAGGATATAAAAAACTGAATAGATGTATGCATCAGTGTAACCACAGGTAACTCTCCTTCACTTGAAAGGAAAGTCTCATATCCTTCAGTTCAGTCCAGAATGTAATGACTGTGTCTCATGAATCCTTTTCATGTTTGATCTAGAGAAGGCTTTGTTTCAGCTTCTCAGGAAATAAACAACATCTTTTCTTTTTCTTTCCTCTCTTTTCTATAATTGCACATAAATGCCTCCCCCCAAATGCACTGTCCTTGCCATCTTCTCACAAATTCCTCACACAACCTGCTGTACAACATACCACTTTCATTTCTAAGAAGGCAGAAATTTCATATCATCTTCTGTCCATTTCTTCCACAATGCCACTTCCAAAACACATACTTTGTTTGAGATTCCAGAGACGCATTCCACAGTAAAAGGTTTCTCAACTTTATTCCAGCTGATCACATCAAATGCTTTTCTCAACATTCCACTGGGCTCTTAGTTACTGGTTTCAGGTGTTGACTCTGACACTCAGCAGGGGTACAACCTTTGGGTAAATCTACTTTTTCAGTTTTCTCCTCTCACTTGAAAGTTAGACTGTATGAATTCTGGAGTCTCAGCTCTAAATCCTGTGACTTTTGATGGTTTAGGAGTGGGTGACATTCAAGGATGTGGCTGTGAACTTTACCCCAGAGGAGTGGGGCCTCTTGGACCATTCTCAGAAGGAATTGTACAAGGAGATCATGTTGGAGAATGCTGGGAACCTGCTCTCCCTGGGTAAGGACACTTCCCCTGGCCACTCTGAGTCTGCTACAAGCGGGAATGACTTCATTTCTGAGTTTGCTGACTTGGGAGCATTTATCAGTTTCTAGACAGAAAGTGTTGCTCTCATGTGTCCTAGAGACAGGGTCCTGCTACTGCCTGGGTTTACTATAAAAGGTCAGTACAGTGGGTGAAGAGAAGGTGGAGTTTTCCTGGTTGCTTCTGTCTCTTGCCAATTCTTGGGAGTTTGAGGTCAAAGTTCAGATCAGAGTTGATGTGGAAGGTGTGGAAGTCCTCCTCCATCAGGTAGTCCAGCCTGTCCCTGCATGTGAATTGTGTCTGCCCAATATATCTGCACGCTGCTCAGGTGGCTTTGCCCTGCACCCCCTTCCTCTTTGGGGAGGGGCTAAGTATTTAAGACATTCGCCTTTGGGAGAAGCCTGAGTTGGTAGCTCCCAGCTCCCACCTGTGCCTGGTAGGGCACGTTTGTCCTTCCCCTTCCTTTCCATTGCCCCAAATTCCAGCCCAGATGGTGGGAAAGGAAGGAAGGAAATCAGCACTTCTGTTCAGCTGCTGTTCCCCAGCTGTTGTGCTCGGTGCTTTCTTTACAATATGATGTCGTTACGTGACATTATCTCCATTCAACATGTGAGAAAACTGCAAAATTTGCACTAAGATTCCTTGAGTTCCCCAGCAGGAGAATGTCACCAGCAGAGGCAAAGACTCCCTGAATGAACAGGAACAAGGTTGTTATAGCTTTCAGAGAGTGAGGAGCAGGGGAGGGGCCAGGGCTAAAGCTGACTCAGCAAGGTCCCTTTTGCTGGAGCTCAAGGCTGATCTGGCATGACCTATTCTGGGTTACTTGCATGACAAGCATTGAATAAACCAAGTGTGAGTGAACATGAGGGAGTGATTCTCAAAGCAGAGTAACTTTCTCCTAAAGAGAAGTAAATTCCAAGGTTTTCTCCGTCCTCAACCCTGATTCTCCATGCCCAGGGCTGCCAGTTCCCAGAGAAGATCTGCTTTCTTGTTTGGAGGGAAGGGGAGCACCCTGGCTGCTGAAGCAAGAAGTCCTGAGCAGCTGCCATCCAGGTGAGTTAGGGGAAAACAGGTGTGAGAAGTATGGTTACAAGAAGCTGCTAGGTGTAGAGGTGAAGCAAGTGCTAGAGCTGGGGGCAGGAAGATCTTTCTTGGAAATCTTTTTGAGACACTTTTTGGCAGTGGGATCCTGGACAAGTCACTGAGCCACTGAACTTCAGTTTCCCCATCTATAAAATGAGGGAGTTGGACACTATGTCCTAGAAACTCTCTTCCAAGGAAGAATCTCTGATCCTATAAAAAGGCATTATTTGGAATTTGGGGGCAGGAAGTTCCTGAAAGTGCAAAAAATCATTAGCCTTTCTAATATGGGCTTTTTCATAGATCTTCTTCAAAGTCAGTGAACGTTTATTAAGTGCCTGCTGTGTGCCAGACCCTTTGCCAAGCACCAGGGGTATAAGGGATACAAGGAACTTCCCCTGCTCTCCTGGAGATCAGACTGGGGGGGCAGACAACATGCCAACAGCAATATACAAACCTGGCATGGACAGGACAAATTGGAGCTCTTTGAGAAAGGGAAGGCCCTAAAGGGAAGGAGGATTGGAATGGCTCATTGTGGAAGGTGGCTTCCAGCTGGGGCTTCAGGGAAGCCAGGGCAAGCATTCTAGACATGGGGATGGTGAGGAAAAATGGTGAGGTGCAGGGAGGAGGGAGAGGTTCCTGTTCACAGATCAGAAGGGAGGCTCATTCCACTGAATGGTAGCATATATAGAGGGAAAATAAGATGAGGGAAGACAGGAAGTGTAGGATAGAGGTAGATGATTAGCAGCCCTAGAGAGGATTTCATATTTGATCCTTTTGCTAGGGAGCCACAGGAGTTTGTTCAGTAGATGGTGACATGGTCAGTACAGAACTTTAGGAAGATTGATTTGACAGGTGGTTGGAGGAATGACTGGTATGGAAGAGACTTGAGGCAGCTGTAGCAAGCAGCAGGTTCTTGAAATACCTCAGGTGTGAGGTGATTGGGACCTCAACCAAGACAGTGGCTGTGTTGAAAGAGAAGGGGGTGTATGGGAGAGACGTTAGCAAGGTGGAATCACAGGACTTTGCAGCAGATTGAATGTGGGGCTCAGGAATGTGAATGTGTGAGAGTCAGTGACAACTGTAGGGTATTTCCTTAACAGCCCACAATATTGGCACGCAGCCTTGGAGAACATTAGGAAAGCAGAAAGAGGGGAAGGCTGGGTGAAGAAGTTTAGTTTGGAGAACAGTAGGAGAAATGTCACAGAGAGAAAGAGACAGAGAAAGAGAGAGAGAGAGACTCTGTCAGTGGCTGCAGAAAAATCAAGAAGCATGAGGATGATGACACTGCCAGTGGATTTATTAACTTGGAAACCTTTGGTGATTTGGGGGAGCAGAGTTTCCATTGAACAATGAAGTTCGGCGCTAGACTGCCACGAATTTCAGAGAAACCAAAGGAGTTGGAGACCCCAGATGTCAGGGGGTGGTGTCTCCTGTTGTTCGGCTGTGAAATAGAAAAAGAGAAGTGATAGGGATATATTTCTTAGGCTGAACGGATCCAGTGACTATATGTTGAGGTTTAGAGAGAAATGGTTTTATTTGTGGCACTAGGGGAGGAGTCATTAGTGCAGGAGAGATTGAAGAGCAGGGAAATAATGGGTGTGCTGGAGTGGCAGTATACTGAGGAAGATGACATGCTGGAATTTGCTGATTTACAGGGAAAGGAGTTTGCTTTAGTTCAAAGAGGGAGGCCCAGGTCATCTGATAGTGGTATCCAAAAGGAAAAGAAGGCACCTGATTTATGGAAGGAGGAGGCTCAGATAGCTCTTGTAAAGTATCCAATTGTTTTTTTTTACTTTTTCAAGGATATTTTATTTTTTCAAGGTGGGTTTATGTATAGTCATGATCATATACTTATATTTCAATTTGTAACAAGATTATACAGTCCTTTGCTACAGTTAACTCCATGAAGGCCAGTATTGTATCTCTATACCGTTGCATCTCTCCTGTTCCATAGCACAAATTTTTTCTAATATAATAATTTTTTATCTAATATGATAATTTTTTCTAAATAATTTTTTCCCCAATTACATGCTAAAACAATTTTTAACCTTGGGGTTTCTTTTAAGCTTTGAGTTCCAAATTCTATCCCTCTCCCTTCCCTGAGATTTTAAGCAATCTGTTAAAAGTTATACGTGTGTAATCATGTAAAATCCTTCCATGTTCATTTTGTACCAGAAGACTCAAAAAAATAAAAAATAAGGTGGAAAATATGTATGATTCAATATGTTTTCAGACAACATCGGTTCTTTCTTATCATGAGTCCTTCCAGATTGTCTTGGATGGTTGTGGTGCTGAAAACCTCCAAGTCATTCACAGTTCTTCACTGTACAGCGTTGTTATTGCTGTGTGCAGTGTTCTCCTGGTTCTTCTCACTGCACTTCGCATCAGCTCGTGTGTCTTTTCAGGTTTTTCTGAAATCATCCCACTCACCATTACTTACGATGAATAGTATCCCAAGAGTATTCCATCACAATCATATACCACAACTTCTTCAGCCAATCTCCAGTTAATGGGCATGCCCTCAATTTCCAGTTCTTTGCCACCACAAAAAGAACCACTATAAATATTTTTGTACTAATAGGTCTTTTCCCTTTTTCTTTAAAAAACTTAAAAGTAATTTTTGGGGATTTTGGACCCAGCAGTGCTATTGCTGGATGAGAGAATATGCACAGTTTGATTGCCCTTTCATCTAGTTCCAGATTGCTCTCCAGCAGTTCACAACTCCGCCAAAAGTGCTTAGCACAAATTTCACATGTAAATGTATTTTAAAATCTGAATAGTGGCTTATTTTCAATATTATGTAGCTCTTAAGAAATTGTATATGCAGTAGTAACAATCATCTACTTGTTAATTTTTTAAAATCAGACTCCCTCCTGTGCTTTCCCTAACTAACATCTTGGACTTTGCCAATGCAATCACTTAAAAATATTAGACTACGTTGTGTTTTTAGTGCTTAATTATACTATATCAGTCACTCTCCCCTCCACCTATGGGATTTAGTTTGAGAAACTGGGGCCTGCTCTATCTGTGTAAATCATCTGGTGGCTCTAGGATTGAGCTACTGCATAGGATCAAGCAGGACTTGGTAGTCCTAGTTTGACTCATCATTAACTGAGAGTTCTCTGTCTTTTGCTGACCCTAGTTGTCTTTCCTGTGTTTACCTTTAAGAGATTTGAATTATTTCCCCTAGACTACTTGGCTCATTTTCTTTTCTTCCTTTTTTAATACACACACACACACACACACACACACACACACACACACACACATATATAATTTATTTATTTTTCAGTTCCCAACATTCACTTCCACAAGAATTTAAATTCACAATTTCCTCCCCATCTCCCCCCACCCCCTACCCCAGGATAGCATACATTCTATCCACCCCTTCCTCCAGTCTGTCCTCTCTTCTGTTTCCCACCCTTCTTCCATCCCTCTTCCCCTCTATTTTCCTGTAGGACAAAATAGATTTCTATAGTCCATTGCCTGTATATCTTAATTTCCAGTTGCATGCTAAAACAATTTTTAACATTCATTCTTATAGGTTCCAGTTCCATATTTTCTCCCTCCCTCCTCACCCACCCTCATTGAGAAAACAAACAATCCAATTATAGGTCATACATGTATAACAGTACAAAGCATTTCCATAACAGTTATGTTGTAAAAGACTAACCACATTTCCCTCTGTCCTATCCTGCCCTTCATTTATTCCATTCTCTCCCTTGATCTGTCCTCCCACAATAATGTTTGCTTCTGATTATCACTTTCCCCAATTTGCTGTCCCTTCTATTATCTTCCCTCTCCTATGCCCTTCCCCCCTGCCTTCCTGTAGGGTAAAATATATTTCCATATCCAATGAAGTGTGTGTTATTCCCTCCTTAAGCTAAATCCCATGAGAGTAAGGCTCAATTATTTCCTTGTTTCTCCCCTCCATTGTAAAAGCTCCCTCTCCCTCTTTTATGTGAGGTGATTTGCTACATTCTACTTCTCCCTTTCTCTTACTCCTAGTTCCATTCAACAGTAGACTTTATTTTTTGGGGGGGGTATTCTCCTTTCATAATCAGCTCACCCTGTGTCCTCTGTCTATGTATGTATATGTGTGTGTATACACACATACACTCATGTACGTATACATACCTACACATATATAACATATACATACATACATACCCATACACACCTACACATATGTATACCCTCTAACTACACTAATATTGAAAAACATCTCATGAGTTACAAATAATACCTTTCCGTGTAGAAAATAGTTCAACTTTAATGAGTTCCTTAAGGCTTCACTTTCCTGTTTACCTTTTCATGTTTCTCTTGATTCTTGTATTTGAAAGTCAGATTTTCTATTCAGCTCTGATCTTTTCAGGAAGAATGCTTGGAAGTCCTCTATTTCATTGAAATTTCATTTTTTTCCCTGAAATATTAAACTCAGTTTTGCTGGTAGGTGATTCTTGGTTCTAATTCTAGCTCCTTTGACATCTGGAACAGCATATTCCAAGCCTGTCGATCCCTTAGTGTAGAAGCTATTAAATCCTGTGTTATCCTGATTGTATTTCCACAACACTTGAATTGTTTCTTTTTGGCTGCTTCCAATATTTTCTCTTTGACCTGAGAACTCTGGAATTTGGCTATAATATTCCTAGGAATTTTCTTTTGGGATCTCTTTCAGGTGATCAGTGAATTCTTTCCATTCCTATTTTACCCTCTGGTTCTAGATTATCAGGGCAGTTTTCCTTGATAATTTCTTGGAAGATGATGTCTAGGCTCTATTTTTGATCATGGGTTTCAGGTAGACCAATAATTTTTAAATTATCTCTCTTGGATCTATTTTCCAGGTCAGTTGTTTTTTCAATAAGATATTTCACATTGTCTTCTATTTTTTCATCCCTTTGGTTTTGTTTAATAATTTCTTGGTTTCTCATAAAGTCATTAGTTTCCATCTGCTCCATTCTAATTTTTAAAGAACTATTTTCTTCAGTGAGCTTTTGAACTTCCTTTTCCATTTGGCTAATTCTGCTTTTTAAAGCATTCTTCTCCTCATTGCCTTTTTGGACCTCTTTTGCCATTTGGGTTAGTCTGTTTATAAAGGTGTTATTTTCTTCAGCATTTTTTTGGGTCTCCTTTAGCAAGGTGTTGACTCACTTTTCATGATTTTCTTGCATCACTCTCATGTCTCTTCCCAATTTTTCCTCCACCTCTCTTACTTGATTTTCAAAATCTTTTTTGAGCTCTTCCATGGCTTCAGAGCATTGCATATTTATTTTGGAGGTATTGGATGCAGAAACCATGACTTTGATGTCTTCCTCTGATGGTATGCTTTGTTCTTCCTCATCTGACAGGGTGAAAGAAAATACATTGCCCAGCCAAGTTTGGGCTGGGTTCTACTCCGAGCCTGGTGTGATAGACCTTTCCTGTCAGTCTTCCAGCCTGTCTCAGTTGGAAATTTATTTTGTTCTCTCAGTTTGTGGCTTCTGCTGCTCTAGAATCTCACCCCTTAATTTCATTTTTTTAGATATCATCTCTTCCTATTCAACTCATTTCAACTGCTCTGTATCTACGTGTGTGTGTGTGTGTGTGTGTGTGTGTGTGTGTGTGTGTGTGTGTGTGTGTGTAATCCCTCCAGCTCCCCAATTACTGAGAAAAGTTTAAAGAGTTACAAATATTATCTTTCCATGTAGGAATGTAAACAGTTCAAATTTAGTAAGTTCCTTATGATTTCTCTTTCCTGTTTACCTTTTCATGCTTCTCTTGATTCTTGTGTTTGAAAGTCAAATTTTCTATTCAACTCTTGTCTTTTCATCCAGAATGCTTGAAAGTCCTCTTTTTCATTGAATGACCATTTTCCCCCCTGAAGTATTATACTCAATTTTGCTGGGTAGGTGATTCTTAGTTTTAATCCTAGTTGCTTTGACTTCTGGAATATCATATTCCAAGTCCTTCAGTGCTTTAATGTAGAAACTGCTGGATCTTGTGTTATCCTGATTATAGTTCCACAATTCTTGCATTGTTTGTCTCTGGCTGCTTACAATATTTTCTCCTTGACCTGGGAACTATGGAATTTGGCTACAATATTCCTAGGAGTTTTTCTTTTTGGACCTCTTTGAGGAGGTGATCTGTAGATTCTTTGTATATATATTTACTCTCTGGTTCTACAACATGAGGGCAGGTTTCTTTGGTAATTTCTTGAAATATGATGTCTAAGTTCTTTTTTTGATCATGGTTTTCAGGTAGTCACATAATTTTTAAATTGCCCCTCCTGTATTTATTTTCCAGGTCAGTTTTTTCAGTGAGATACTTCACATTGTCTGCTATTTTTTCATCCTTTTGGTTTAGTTTTGTAATTTCTTTGTTTCTTATAAACTCATTAGCTTCCATCTGCTCCATTCTAATTTTGAAAGAACTATTTTCTTCAGTGAGCTTTTGAACCTCCTTTTCCATTTGGCTAATTCTGCTTTTTGAAGCATTTTTCTCCTCATTGCCTTTTTGGACCTCTTTGGCCATTTGAATTAGTCTGTTTTAAAGATGTTATTTTCTTCAGCAATTTTTTTGGGGGGGCTCTCCTTTAGCAAGGTATTGACACACTTTTCATAATTTTCTTGCATCACTCCCATTTCTCTTCCCAATTTTTCTTTTACCTCTCTTACTTGATTTTCAAAATCTTTTTTGAACTCTTCCATGGCCTCAGACCATTGCACATTTATTTTGGAGGTTTTGGATGCAGAAGCCTTGACTTTGATGTCTTCCTCTGATGGTATGCATTGTTCTTCCTCATCAGAAAGGATGGAAGAAAATACCTGCTTACCAAGAAAGTAACCTTCTATAGTCTTATTTTTTTCCCCCTTTTTTGGGCATTTTCCCAGCCAGTTACTTGACCTTTGAGTCTTTTGTCAAGAGGAGGGTATACTCTGTATGTCCTCAGTTCCTCCAAGGTGGCACAAGCAAGGGGGAGAGTTTACTCCTCTCTTTGTCTGTGCTCTGGTCTGGGAGCAGCCACAAGCTTTTCTGCACAGGATCTGTGAGTAGAATTACCCCTCCAGAGCCTCTACTAGCTTTACCAGTAAGTGCTCCTCCTCACCCTAGGACTGCCACTCAGGGGTGAGATTCAGATCAGCTGCTGAAGTCCTCCAGGGTATTTAGGCTGAGGGGCACCAAAAATGGACCCTGCTGCCACCTGGGGCTGCGACTAGGACAGTACCCTACTCCCTTCTCACCCAGGTGGAAGAGCTTTAGAAAAGTCTAACTGACCTTTGAAGCTGTCTTTGGTGTTGGTAGGTTGAGTAATCTGGGAACCACAGCTGCTGCCCGTGATTCCCCACCCTGAAGCCTGCTGTGGTCCTGTCCCTGCCATGCTGCACAGCCAAGGCTGGGCTCTGCTCAGTGCTGAGCCTGGTGTGATAGACCTTTCCTGTCTGCCTTCCAGGCTGTATTGGGCTGGAAATCTATTTCTTTCTGTCATTTTATGGTTGCTACTGCTCTAGAATTTGTTTAGAGTCATTCGTTACAGGTATTTTATGGGCTGTGATGAGGAGAGCTTCTACAGGTCCATTCTTCTACTCCACCATCTTCAACCCTTCTTTTTCCTTGAACTTAAATCTCCATTCCAGGGTTATTAATTGGCCTAATTTCAATGTTGTTGCATCTCAAGAAATAGGAAGATGCAAAGGGAGGGAGAAAACAATCAACTTGCATTAATAAAGTATTTTTTTCTTTAAAAAAACAAAGAAAGGAAAGTGCAAAGGAGAACAACCATCTAGTACTGTGGACAAAGCATGCCTATTTGCAAGGATGAAGTTCTTGTCTCAGCTGCAGGGATGTTGGGCAAGTCACTGAGTCATTTTGAGCCCATGGCCTGAGCTGAGACTGTACTGAGAATTTCTGGGTCTGCCTGTGTCACAGCTGTTTGTGAGGATCCAGTGTGATTGTGTGTGAAGCTCTTTGTAAATCAAGTTATCCTGCTGCTGTGACCTAATGGCATTTTGCAATGATGGATTCTGTCCATTGAACTTTGAAAAGACTTTACACTTAGCCTGGGGAATATACAGCAGTGAGTTTCCTTTCTGGCAATGGAGGGAAGGGCTTATAATTATATGTGTGTATACAAGTATCTCTGTATATGTTTTATTGTTTTGTTTTTCTTACAGAGGGAGAGCTTACATCTGAAATGAAAGAGATAACTGAAAAGTTAAGCATTTCTATGAAAGAAACTAATGAGGAAGGTTTAATGTGGGGTGGTCCTTTTAACTTCCCTGGGAGACAGAGCTGCACTGTACTTCACAGGATCCACCCAGGAGAGAAACCTTATGAATGTAATCAATATGAAAAGGCTTTCAGATACAACTCTTATCTTGCTGCACATCAGGGAATCCACACTGGAGAGAAAACTTATGAATGTAATCAATGTGGAAAGACTTTCAGATGTCACTCCAGTCTAGCTAAACATCAGAGAAATCACACAAAACAGACATCTTATAAATGTAATCAGTGTGGTAAGTGTTTCAAACAGAGGTCCGGTCTTGCTATACATCAGAGAATCCATTCTGGAGAGAAACCTTACAAATGTCATCAGTGTGAAAAGGTTTTCTATTACAACTCCAGTCTTACTGCACATCAGAGAATCCACACTGGAGAGAAACCTTATGAATGTAAGCAGTGTGGGAAGGCATTTAAACAGAGATCCCATTTTTCTTATCATCAGAGAATCCACACTGGAGAGAAACCTTATGAATGTAAGCAATGTGGGAAGGCTTTCCTTTGTAGCTCCAATCTTGCTGCACATCAGAGAATCCACACTGGAGAGAAACCTTATGGATGTAATCAGTGTGGGAAGGCTTTCAGATGCAGCTCCACCCTTACTGTACATCAGAGAAGCCATGCTGGAGAGAAACCTTATGAATGTAATGTGTGTGGAAAGGCTTTCATACTGAACTGCAAACTTGTTGCCCATGAGAGAATCCACACTGGAGAGAAGCCTTATGAATGTGATCAGTGTGGGAAGGCTTTCTGTTACAACTCCAGTCTTGCTGCACATCAGAGAATCCACACTGGAGAGAAACCTTATGAATGTTATCAGTGTGGAAAGGCTTTCATTTGTAGCTTCCGTCTTGCTGTGCATCACAGAATCCACACTGGAGAGAAACCTTATGAATGTAATCAATGTGGAAAGGTTTTCTGTTACAGCTCCAGTCTTGCTGCCCATCAGAGAATCCACACTGGAGAGAAACCTTATGAATGTCATCAGTGTGGAAAGGTTTTCTGTTACAGCTCCAGTTTTGCTGCACATCAGAGAATCCACACTGGAGAGAAACCTTATGAATGTAATCAATGTGGAAAGGTTTTCTGTTACAACTCCAGTCTTGCTGCACATCAGAGAAGCCACACTGGAGAGAAACCTTATCAATGTGATAAATGTGGAAAAGCTTTCTCACAGAGCTACACACTTGCTCTACATCAGAGAAGCCACACTGGAAAGAAACCTTATGAATGTCATCAATGTGGAAAGGCTTTCTGTTACAACTCCAGTCTTGCTGCACATCAGAGAAGCCACACAGGGGAGAAACCTTATGAATGTGATAAATGTGGAAAAGCTTTCCCACAGAGCTCCAAACTTGCTCTACATCAGAGAAGCCACACTGGAGAGAAACCTTATGAATGTAATCAATGTGGGAAGGCTTTCAGCTCCAACTACAGACTTACTTATCATCAGAGAATCCACACTGGAGAGAAACCTTATCAATGTAATGATTGTGGAAAGGTTTTCTGTTACAGTTCCAGTCTTGCTGTACATCAGAAAATCCACACTGAAGAGAAACCTTATGAATGTGATAAATGTGGAAAGGCTTTTAGAAGAAGCTCTAATCTTGCTGTACATCAGAGAAGCCACACTGGAGAGAAACCTTTTCAATGTCTTCAATGTGGAAAGGCTTTCTGTTACAACTCCAGTCTTGCTGCACATCAGAGAAGCCATACTGGAGAGAAACCTTATGAATGTGATAAATGTGGAAAAGCTTTCACACAGAGCACCAAACTTGCTCTGCATCAGAGAGTCCACACTGGAGAGAAACCTTATGAATGTAATCAGTGTGGAAAGGCTTTCAGCTTCAACTTCAGTCTTACTTATCATCAGAGAATCCACACTGGAGAGAAACCTTATGAATGTGATAAATGTGGAAAAGCTTTCACACAGAGTTCCAAACTTGCTGTACATAAGAGAATCCACACTGGAGAGAAACCTTATGAGTGTGATAAATGTGGAAAAGCCTTCACACAGAGCTCAAAACTTGCTCAACATCAGAGAATCCACACTGGAGAGAAACCTTATGAATGTAATCAATGTGGAAAGGCTTTCACCTCCAACTATGGCCTTACTCATCATCAGAGAATCCACACTGGAGAGAAACCTTATCAATGTAATCAATGTGGAAAGGCTTTCCCCTTCAACTCCAGTCTTACTTATCATCAGAGAATCCACACTGGAGAGAAATCTTATCAATATAATCAGTTTTGAAAGGCTGAGGGCTCATTTTGCTCTACTGGAGAGAAGCCACATTGGAGAGAAACCTTATGTATGTAATCTAAATGGAAAGACTTTCAAGCAGACAGTCCATTCTTATGGAAACACTTTCAGATGGGGATGGCACCTTCCTCTTCTTCAGAGAATCCATACTGGAGAAAAACTTTTTGAATGTAATCAATGTTTCATTGTTTTCTTCTATTTCTCTGCATTGTTATGTAAGAAAACCTTATCTCCCCTTGCTATTGTCTGGAATTCTGCTTTCATCTGGGTGTATCTTTCCCTTTCTCTTTCACCTTTCCTTTTACTGCTTTCCTCAGTTATTGGTAAGACCTCCTCAGGTGACACTTCGCTTTCTTGCTCTAATTTTACTTTTGAATATTTTCAATTGCTGCTTCCTGTATAATATTAAGAACCTGTCCATAGTCCTCAAGCATTCTGTCTATCAGATATCATCCCCTAAATCTATGCATCACTTCCAATTCATAGTCATAAGCAATGTCATGTGTGTGGGGTCTGTTGATTTTCCCTATTTTCTTCAATTGGAGTCTGAATTTTTCAATAAAAATTCCATGATTAGAGCCTCAGTCAGCTCCAGATCATGTTTTCAATGATTATCTAGATCTTCTCTACCTCTGTCTTTTTTCCCTATAAAATATTCAGATTTTCATAGAACTGAGCAGCTTTGGCCTCTTTGGAATCATTGTTGGAAGATAGACTTGTTACTGTGACATTGAATGGTTGCCTTGGATTTCAACAGTACTTGCATAGACATTGGAATAATCTTGCTGGAGATCATACTTATGGATCTAATTAACAAGGCTAGATCTCTTCAAGACCTCATTAAATTTCCCAGTATAAGAGACCTCATTAAACATCCAAAATTACTTGCTGTAAATAAACCCCTGTAAATGTCATGGCTTTTCCCTCTGACATCCAGATGTTTCTCATTAGTCTTCCATCACATTCCTTTGAATTCATATACTGTCATTTCTCTAGCTATTCAACAATTGATAGGAACTCACTTTGATTCCTGTTCTTTGCTGGCACAAAAAGTTCTGGTATGAATATTTGGGTAACTGACTGCAGTCAGTCTAGAGTTTTAAAATCCTTGCTGGACAGATTGATTTTCTTTTTAAATAATTTGAAGATATATTCAACTGAATTGATGTAATTTGATTGGCAACAGGTTTTTGTTTCCAATCTCTCTTGTCAAAACAATAAGATTTGTTTGACATCTGTAATAGTGCTTTTGTTATTATACTTCAAAATTTCCTTTTATTGTGATTTTGGGAAATTATTTGATGAGAAATGTTGTTAATTTTAAAAATGATATGTAGAGTTTGATACAGTTGTATTCTTAGGAAATCAACTCCTTTTGATCTGAGTCCTGAAAAATGATGAATTAAACTGTTAGAGAAATGTGGGCACCATGTTTAAAAACTTAGTATTTAATCGTGTATATTTGGCTTTTAAAATAATAAAAATAATAACATTTTGGGGAAAGTGGAAAAGACTTGTAAATTCTCCTTATGCTTTGGGGACTTACCAAATGCTTTGATACCTTCTCTTTGGGCAAGGTCAACCAAGATTAAATCTTAGCAGCCCTGGGAAAGAAGAGGTTGTCCAATTCTAGAGTAACACAGTGCTTTACTGAGTTATTAGAACCTCTAAGAGCCAAAGTAGGGTTTGGAGAGAGGGATTTTACAACTTTGCTTATAATATCCAAGTTTTATGAGAATTTTGTGGTCTATGATTATGGAAATTATGAAAATCCATCTGGAGTATTATGTATGACTGTTACACCTTTGAACCCACTCAGGCTGAACAGATTCTGCCAGATTCAAAAAAGAAAGTAAGAGAGAATTTGCAAACAACTACATACATTTTCACAAATATACACATACATACATAATCACTAGGAGATACAGTAGATAGAGTGCTGGGCCTGGAGTCAGGAAAGCCAAGCTCAAATCTGGCCTCAGACACTAGCTAATTTGCCTCAGTTTTCTCTACTGCATAATGGAGGTAACAGGAGCTACATAGTAGGGCTTTTGTTAGGATCTGATGAGATAATGTTTGTATAATGCTTGCGCTTGGCACAAGCACAACACTTGGCGCTTGGCACATACAAGCTATATACTATAGAGGGCCAGTACTGATGGAATGTGAGGTCCTGTCTAGGTTTTACTTGAGACTTGTACTAACAGGAGGGCTGACATTATCTGGAATTTGGCTCACCATCCCACTCTTGATATGCAAGGATGAGAACATCCTGACCTCCCATGTGCACCCCAAGGTTGTCTCACTGGAGCAGCTAGGTTAGGAAGTATAAGAAATAAACTAAAGATGTTCTCATGGGAATAACCCTGCTTGCTTGCCTGTAAAAACACTGTATAAATCCTTACCCTCAGATTAATAAACAGGAGCTGTTCTTTACACTTTCTGCCTGGCCCATGTCTTTTCTTCTTTCATGATCTCTCACCATTCACAGTTGGCAGTCCCCGCAGCAGGTCTGTGGCAAGTGGTGCCTGAACAAAGACTACTGTGACCAGTGCCTGATTGCCATCAGCAGCAGACATCTGAGGGATCGCCCTTGAAAAACCGAGGACAATGCAAAGGTAAGGGCAAAAACTGTGCCTCCTTATCAAGGAGGAAACTGTGCCTCCTCATCAGGGAGGGCTTTTTTGGGCCACTCACCAGGCTTACCGGGATAAGGCACACAAAATGAAAGTAGAATCAGAAAATAGTTTTACAAAAGACAGTTTTAACAAAAGAAAGTTTGGCAAAATGAAAGTAAAAATGGGCCAGGTACAATCAGGCCGTAAAGACAGGGAATATTGTCTAAAAGTATTAATGAAGCTGGTTAGGGAAAGCAGGATATTAATTACAACTTCATAATTAGAGGAATTTCTCCAGTGTATACAGGAATGTTGCCCTTGGTTTCCTAAGGAAGGGACTATAGATCTTGAAAAGTGGGAAGTAGTAGGCAATAAAATGAGTGAGTGTTATAGGGAGGTTGGACCAAACAATCTTCCTATTATAATATTTTCAATTTGGAATGTGCTTAAAATATGTCCACCCAAGCAAGTACCCTTATCCACAAAAACAATAAAGGTAGATGCAGCCTCTGGTACCAAAGAGGAGGAAGACCTGATGGAGTGTGTCACACAAAAATTTAAAATAGAGTCACCTCCTCCCACTGCTCCTCCATTATACAGGTCTAGATCACAAGTTTGTGAAGAAATCTAGGAGCCTGAGGGATTGTACGAAAAGCCCTTTGACAAGCCATAGAAAGAGGAGAAGAAATACCTTTGGAAATGAGGCTAGCATTGCCAGTAATAGAAACTTCAGATCCCAATAACCCAGGAACGGCTATAAGAGAACACACTCCTCTGGATTTTGAATTCTTAAAGAAATTAACCAATTATGGATCAAATAGCCCTTACATTCAATCCCTTCTAGAGAGCATTTCTCAAACAGCCCTATGCCCCACTGGTTGGTGCAATTTAGCTAAAGCCACTCTTGAAGGAGATTACTTAGTATGGAAATCTTAATTTAATGAAAGATGTTTAAAGCAACGTATAAGAAATCAAGCCAAAGGTCTAATTTGTGCAGAGGATTTCTGACAATCTTTTCTCAGTTTTTGGATTCTTTTTTTTTATTGTCTGTATATGTGTTCTGTCTCTATGTATTCTGTGTGCATGTGACAGTGTGTTATTGCAGCCAGCCCCATTGCAGCTGAACCTTGGAATGCAGTTATCTCTTTCCCTCCCCCTCTTCCCTTCTCTCTGATGGCTGCAGCATCAGGGAGGAGAATGGGAGAGAGAAAGAGAGAAACAAATCTTACATTATTTAGTTTACATGATTGCTAAAGGCAGTTTCAGGTTAAAAATACAAAGAAATAATGTATTTGCAGTTTTAAAGAGTTTTTGATCAAAGCCCACTAGGAGAACAACTTGGGTACAAAATTTAAGGAAAGCATGAAAGTTTTGGAAATTGTTGAAAAGTTTTTGGTAAAATTCTCTCTCTTTTTCTACCTTCTAACCCTGGACAGGTTGTGAAAGTGGGGAGAAAGACAAGAAGAAATCAGGGAAACTTTTCCCCTCGTATCAGAGAGGCAGACTGACTAGCATTTTAATTATCTCATGCCTCACCTGAAAGAGAAAGGTTTTTGTTTAATGGGAGACAATCAAAAAGTAGTTATTCTGGTCATATTTTAAGTGAAACATATCACTCCTAATTGGATGTCTAAGACAGGTCAGAATTTGTTATATTATTTGGTACTAAGGCAAAGTGGCAAAATGCATAGATCTGAAAAATAAAAAGAGACACCTCAGAGATAAAGCTTTGAACTCTCCAGTAGAGAGGAGGGGACTAGGTGCCACTGGATTTTTTTTTTCCAGTCTCCCACACTTCAACTGACAGTTTCATAGCCCCCTTTTAAAGATTTTTTTAAGGACTGGACACAGAAGTGAAATTTACTTGAGTAAAAGTTAGAACCATTAAGTTTTTTTTACCCTGTAACCCTGACTCTGATCATCAACCTAGGGCTGCAGTGAATACTTAAAACAGCTAAAAACATTTTAATAGATTCTGTTAACTCCTCTCATCCCAGATTAGATCAAGTGAAGAGAGTGCTAAAGTTATCCTCTCCCAGAGTAGGGGATGGGCCAGGGCAGTATGAGATCACAAGCCAACCAGCCTCTACATTTAGTAAGCTTGGTCTTCTATTAATCATTTTTATATGTGATGGTTTGGAAATGTAAATAATGGCACCTGAAGTTCACTCTTTGTATTACTATTGTGCTTCTAAATTATAATAAAATTTGTTTGTATTGTAAAAATTGAATGACCACTGTAATCTAGAATTGATGCTTTCAAAAAACAATTTTTAATCTGAATTTTGTCGAAACTAAGATTTTGGGGAAAATTGTGTACAACCAGTTATGCTATTTTAAATTTTATCAGTCCTGCTAATTTTATCTTATAATGTTTTGTAATAGACATTTAGAAAACCAGGTATTTTCACCTTTGCCTGTTAAAGAGGTTAGAGCTAAAACAATTTGACTATCATTTATAAAAATTGTTAGATTGTTAACTGTTAGATGGAGTTACTGTTTTAATGCTAAACCTAAAACTGAGTGAAAACTTTATTTAGATTGGTTCTGCCCATGCGGAACAGTCCTCCGGTATGTTTGGGGGTTGGCAGGCATGGGGTCTGTGCCAATCTCCTATACTTTGTACAACTGCTAAGGCCCCTGGAAACCATCCATGTGGGCAAGTTCATCAGCCCTAAGAAAGAAACTTGTTTGGCTTATGTAAATTCTAAACAATGAATATGACTTGCTCAGAGGTTGTAATGGATAGAAAGGATTTTTAACAATTGGTTTTTATATCAGGACAAGTTTTAAATTTGAGAAGGAAAGATCTTAAATGGAATCCTTTGTGTATGTGAGTCCTGGTAAATCTTCATTTCTTATAGCAACTCCACGAGAATAGAAATAACTGTATCTGGCTCTAAACTGTGATTAGTGAAATTTGCTGTTTATGGTAAAAGGCATTTGGGACCATAACTATTTTTGTTTTGAGTTTGAATTTGGGTGTAGTTGTCTGCATTAAATCAGTTTCTGAGAGAAATGCCATAATCTACTCAGAGGGAATGTGATCCTTTACTGTTAACAGGTGAAGTTTGTATCTGGAAAGGAAACACCAAAGGGACAATTCTAGCCTCAATCTAGGATGGGAACCCCCTGGTCAGTTTCCCTATTGTGTTCCTTTAAAAAGGAATGTTTCCCACCTCACTATTCCTGAGTCTGGCTATAAAACAGATACTACATAATAGGAAAATTCCACTCTTATCTGAATTTAAACAGTCAAGGATGTTTTATCCTGACATATTTGGTATGTCACATGTCCCTATTTTTTCCTTCTATAGCAAATTTCTATGATCAATAGCAAGTAGTCAGTACGTGTGAGCCCTTTTGTGTAATCTTACTGCAGAACCCAATATTATTTTTATCTGAAATTAGAGCATGTTCAGAAATTTATGTAAACTACTTAAGACTCACCTTAAGATGTCCCCATTGTTTAAAAGGATTTTAAAAGGGGTAGTGTTTTTTTTCTGTAAGCAGTCTCTTACTGTGAGATTCCATTGCACATTTTTGACTAAAGCATTTTGTGATATGTAGGAATTCTGTAATAATTAAGAATTTGGTTTGTTCTAATACTTTGGGAATTCATATTACTTAAGGATATTTTTATACCAACTAAGTTTTAATGAATTTTAATTTTAAAAGGTTTATTTGTTTCAAAGTGAAAAGAGAACTCTCATTTTAAAAGGTTTTAACTAACGTTCTTTTTAAAAGTTTAGTAACTTAAAATCAGGATAAATTTTAAGCTGTTTTAAAAGAAAACACTTTAAATGTTTTAGAAACAATTTCTCTTGTAAAGCCTACTAAATCTTCTAAAAATCTACTAAACCTTCATTTTCAATACAACGTATTGCTAAGTTAATATGTAATGATCTATAAAGCAGAAAAGATCTTACCGTTTTAATCTGAATTTGTAGTCATTCCATGGCCTAAGCAAGAGTTAAAATTAGTGTTCCAACTTATTAACAACTTAACTTCTAAAGTTTTTCTTCCAGAATGAATATAATCAGAAAAGGATAGACAAGCCTGTGAAACAACGATAAACATCTATTCAGTTGTGAGGTTCCAGTTAGAAATCTCTTTTGTTTAAGATGATACAACTATGCTGGTGAAAAGTAATAACTTGTGAGCTGTCTTGTCTATGGTAGAAATATAAAGGAAAGTGAAGCTGTCTGAATAATGGATTCAAGAGATTTAGAAAGATAAATAAAAGCTTGATCAGAAATATGGAAAACAGATAAGGAGGTTGGGAACAAGTGGGAGTCATCCAAACCCTTCCTGTCCCTGGATAGTTACTAAGTATGTCATGAGAGTGTGTGAGGAAGTTTGACAGTATTTTCACACCCACCTCACTTCTAGTCATTTTCTTCCTACTCCTTTTTGGTCTTCATTCGTTTAATCTCTGTGCCAGATTTGTTAGGCTCAATACTCTCCACTTGCAGATGACAGCTCAGGCCGCATACCATCCTCTTTGTCCAAGACCATGACCCATCACCCTCTGAACCAGACACTGGCCAAGTTCCTCATATTGACTAAAGACCCAACCCCTCCAAAAGGGGGATCCCGTGAGGCAGGGACAGTTCTACATCCAATCTCAGCAGGAAGCAATTTCGGGAGCTGAGACCTTCATACTTTACCCCCAAAAGATTTTGGATCCCATCTGTTTAAGGGGGGAATGATGGGGTGCTTGGGCGCATGTACTTGGGCCCCAGTTCTAATATTACATTTCTCTTTACAAATCATTCATATTACAGGAATACCTTATAATCCAACAGGTCAAGCAGTAGTGGAAAGAAAAGACAGGAACATAAAGATGATTTTAGAAAAACTAAAAAGGGGGAAATATGCTACACAGGCCAAAAAGTAGGCTAGATCAAGCAACATACACAATAAACTTTTTAACTTCAGATCATGAGGGCTGTACCCCAACTCAAAAACATTTTAAAGAACAACTAAGAGGAGACATGCCAGGTATTGTGGTCATGTGGAAGGATCCAAAGACAAGGTTATGGTCTGGAAAAGCAAAATTATTAACCTGAGGATGAGGGTATATTTGTGTGTTTTCCACAGGAGAAATAAAAGCAGTGTGGATTCTAGAAAGGACTGCGAGGATGTTGGCAGACCCGAGGATGGAATTGGAGAATTGCATCAGAAAACTTTTACAATTGATGCTGCAGAAAGAACAAGGGGAGGGAAAAGGTGAGACTAATGTCAACAACATTAGTGGAAAACACCAATTGCAGATATTACCAAAGGACTTTTATTTCTGACTATTCAAATAGGATTGTGTCAAAGAAGAGAGGAAGTACAACTATGGACATATATGGACAATCCTCCATTTCTAAGACTGATCACATGGGAAAGTAAAGTAAATGGTACTGTAACAACAGAAAATCACTCAGAGATTTTTGGGTATAAGGCAGTGAGCTACGGAGGAGTGCCAAACACAACTTATACTTACTCCAGTCAGGCATTTCACCCCCCTATTTGCTTGACCACTAGTAATAATATTGAACACTGTGTTCAAGTGAAAAATAAGACCAAAATTGCTCATATAGTAGATCAGAATCAGAGCTCAGGTATATATTGGAAGGTCAGTCTTCTCTCTGTAACAACACAGGAAAGCACCCTAGAAAAGATAATATGGTTGAATATATCATCATGCTTCCAAAGTATAATAAACTGACCTCAGAAGAATTATCCACCATGTCAGACACTGTATCGGGGCATATACAATATGAGAGTGACACTATTGCAAACTTGGATGCTCTATGACCATATATGGTCATGGTATGAACCTCGGTGGGTCATTGATGTCATTGAATCCCCAGGAGGGATACAACATGATCAGATTTGAAAAGCATTCTCTGCCGTAAACTATACTGTGGTGGTTCAAAAATGTACAGGTACAGGATGCTCTAATTATCCTGGTACGTATACCAGAGCCAGCATATTTGCCTGTCTGAGGGGAAAACAAGCATTCTTGATTTCTAATAGTTCCATTACAAATTTCATAGAGGAAAAGGATATCTATAATCGAATTTGTCCAAATGGTGGTCCAACAATGTTGAAACCCCAGTATACCAGGAGAATTGATCTTTATTTTAGAACAACCCCAATATGAAATTTTCCCTGTAAAAATAAGAAAGGGATGGTTTGCACCATCTGATGAAACATTTTATATGTTACAAAAAAGACTAAGAGAAAGGAGGTTTATAGACTGGGTTATTGGTGGAATTGTCTCACTTGTTACTATATCGCTTCTTTAGCAACTTCTGTAACTACTATGCAAAATTCTATTCAAACTGATGACTTTGCTCAAGATTTAGCAAAAAAATATATCTTTGGCACTTAAGACACAAACACATATTGATTGTGATTTTGAACAGAAATTGAATATGTTAAAACAGGCTATTGTATATGTAGGAGATGAGCTTGAACATGTGAAGTTTTGGATGAATTTGCATCGTGATTATCGATACTTATTTCTCTGTGTTACATCTATTCTCTATAATAGGACTCACATCCCCTGAGATAAGATAAAGAATCAGCTAAATGGCATATGGGGAAATTCCATGCTTAGTGCAGATATACAGAGTCTGGCTAACTACTAATCAAATTGCTAACAGTCAGATACCGGGAATTGGTCTTGAGACTATAGCTGAGGATATTTGGAATGCATTGAAGGTCAATCCATTGCAAAATATGAACTCTTTATTAATACATTTTATACCACCATTGATAATATTGGATATCTTTGCCCTCTGTGGCATACCTTTGACCAAAGGCATTATATGCAACTCTCTAACATACTCACAGACTGCACCTTTATAAGGTTGCAAAGAAAAGAATGGGGAGATGTAGAGGGCCAGTACTGATGGAGTCTGGAATGTGAGGCGCTGTCCAGGTTTTACTTGAGACTTATACTAACTTGAGGGCTGCCATTATCAGGAAAATTGACTCACCATTCCACTCTTGATATGCAAGGAGGAGAACATCCTGACCTTGCATGTGCGCCCCAAGGTTGTCTCACTGGAGGAACTAGATTAAGAAGTATAAGAAGCAAACTAAAAATGTTCTCATGGGAATAACCCTGCTTGCTTGCCTGTAAAAACACTATATAAACCCTTCTGCTCAGATTAATAAACGGGAGCTGTTCTTTACACTTTCTGCCTGGCCCAAGTCTTTTCTTCTTTCACGATCTCTCAGCATTCACAATTGGCAGCCCCCGCGGCCTCTCCCTGGCAATATACAAGGAAAATTGCAGGAAATCAGAGACCATGGACCAAGGAAGCCTCCTTACAGAAGATGGCATTTTGGAGGAGACTTGAAGGCCGTCAGGATGCTGAGACAAGGGCCAGCATTCAATGCTTGGGGGGGTGGGGTGGGCAGGAAGGGGTAGGAATCAGTAAAGATGCAGAGTTAGGAGATGTAGAGTCATGTGTGACAAGCCTTAACTTAGCTAAAACCCATTAATAAAGTAAAAAATCTACTTATTTCTGTTTATGCGGAGTACCTAACATGATTATATAAATTTGCCATAAAAGAAGAATCAGGGACACAGCTTCACAGTAGGGGGATAATGGTTCCCTAAATTCATCTCAATTCCAGGCAAAAGTTATACAGATCACCAATTGCATTGAGCCAAAGAGAAAATGTCATACTGGAGAAACTGAGTCAGGGGAATCCTTTCTCAGCCCATGCTGTGAGTTTCTCCCAACTTTTCCCATGAGAAGTCCACCAGAAGATCATGAATTTCAATCCCACAAAGTTACATCATGGATTATGGGTTTAATATCATAATTAGCTTCAGGTGGATTCAGCTCTCAAGGATCACATATGCCTAATAAGAATTGACTAATTTCACACGGGTAATAGTAAGAGATCCATCATGAAAAATCATAACTTATGGTATAACTTAGTACTCATGGTAAATAGATGCTTTTTCATCCCTGGGGTTAACATTACACAACTGACTTCACTTTCAGATGCTTAATAGGAAGAACAAAACTCTTTGCATGGTATGTATAATTATAATCATCCCAAACTGTGTACTGAGAACAGCTGATATGAAAAGTTGTCTGTAGTAAAACATGTTCAGTTATTAGCCACGTCCAGATGGATATAAACATAAACTACTGCCCCCAGAATCCTTTAGAAACGGGAACATCTTTGAGTTTGCATGCCCTTCAGAACATGCTCTACACATATGTTCTATTCTAGCTCAAATAACACACATAAGTAAAATCAGTTTTTTTGTTAAATTACAGAAGGTAGCTCAGAAGTGACTCCTCTTCACTAAGATAACTGGCCATACTGAAATCCTATTCCTTAAAACATAAACAAGAGATTCCTGACTTTAACCTCACAACTACATTTTTATTTCATAAGTTTCTCTACCTTTATCTAATTATCCTTACATCATTGTGAAAGAATGAGATCCTTCAAGTACCGAATTTTACAGATATGGCAAGTTCAAGCACTAATTTAAGTCTTGCTTAGGACATGGAATGGCTACAAATTCAAACCCAGACAGCAAGCTCTTTCACACTTTAATCAGTTTATTACAGTCATCCAGATGCCTTAGATCTAATCTAATGACTGATAGATCCAGTATTGCAATAATAACTTCCATTGTTTACCTACCCTGATAATAGGAATTTTCTATGAGACTGATGAGCAGGGACATGATTATAGCAACACCAGAACTGGTCCTTACAGTCTCCTCCACTCTAAGTAGCCCAGTAGATGGAATCTGGGAGACGGATTTCTTGTATGGGAAAATGAATCGAGTCCAACTAAGCTTAGCCTTCCCAAGGCAACCTCCCTACCTAGTTCCCAGGGATAGATAATTCCTTAGTCTTAGATCTCAGATGTTGCTTAACTTGTGCTGTTGACTGCTGAGATTTTCCTTTAAACACTCAATTAAGGTGGGTCTAAGGACACAACAGATCCAAGAATGAAATTCATAAAGAATTTCAAAAAGCCTTCTCCTTGGCCACAATTGTTTTCAATCCCATCAAATAACTTCAGTTAATTGATTTACAAATAAAATTTATCAGGCCTTCCAAAGTCACACAAAAGATCTTCCCTTAAACATGTAAATAATTTTTTTTACTTAAACGTTCCTTCCTAAAAATATTTGTCTTTAAAAAACAGCTTAAAACGTATCCTGATGTTAAAAAGGTAATCACTAAACTTTCACATATTAAATTAGTTGGAAACACATAAACCAGACCTGCATAACATCATGGGCCACTAATCGTTCTTGCGAATGATTGGTCTTGCAACTTGGTCTACAAAAATGCAAATTCCTGAGCAAAACTGGAGTGAGGGAGAGAGCAGCCAGTTCAGACTGATTGGTCAAGAAGTTTGACCAAGGAAAAGTGGTGAGAAAAAAGATAGCTTGAGGGCTGGAAAGGGTCCCTTATATATGTATGTATGGAGAAGGCAGGTGTATTGGAAGGCAACAGGAAAGGACCAGCTGGTATAACAAGGGTGAAAGTTTGAGAAATTGGGGAGATGAGTGAGGCTGCAAACTGTAAAAGACTCAAATGGCCATGTAGAGGACTGGCCTGGGTAGAGAGAAGGGCAGCCTCCCGAGAGCCTGGAGGAAGGAAGCTACCAGATCACATGGAGGGGTTTGGATATGGAGAGAAGCGGAGTATGTAGCCATTCGATAAACCTTTCATAAGTGCCTACAATATGCCTAGCACTATGCTTAGGGCTGAGGATAAAAAAAAAAGTGTAAAAAAGTCTGAGCCCTCAAGGAGCACCCCTAATAATGGGGGAAAAAACAAGCAAACAAACAACTTGCCAACAAGCTCTAGACAGAATAAAACTAAGGGAAGACACTGGCAGAAGAGTGGTTGGGAAAGGCTCCTTGTGCAAGGAGAGATTTTAGTTGGGTCTTGAAGGTAACTGGAGGCAGACATGAGGAGAAGAGGTCTGTTGGCCATGAAGGATGGAGGGAAATTTCTTGGAGCTGAAAGAAGGGGAATTGTCTTCCTGGAATAGTAAGGAAGCCAGTGTCGTCAGATCGAATAAAAAGTAAGATGTAAGAAGAATGAAAAGGGAAGTGGTGCTGAGCTCAGAAACATCTGTGAATGCCAAAGGATTTTGTATTTGATGCTGGAGGTGGAAGAAAATCACTTGGGACCATGGAGTAGGGGCGTGACAAGATTGGATCTTTGATTTAGGAAAATCACTGTGTTGGCAAACTGGAGCATGCGTTGGAGTGGGATAGTCTTGAACCAGGCCAACTAAGCAGCAGACTCTTTTAGAAGTCCAAGTTTGAGGAGATGAGGGTCTGCACCAAGAAGGTTGGAGCATCAGTGGAGGAAGGGTCATATTTCAGAGATGTTGCAAAGGTGAAAGTGGATAAGACTGGATGAGAGAGGAGTCATAGAGAAGGACTTGATTGTGAGCCTGAGCGACTGGGAGGATGGTGTGGCCCTTGACAGGAATAGGGCAGAGAAGGAGAAAGAAAATGAATTCAATTTTATACTTGTTGATTTTGAGACCTCTCAAATTAGTCATCTATTTGGGAGGCAATTGGGAGCAGAAGGGGCTCAGCTTCAATGGGCTCATCTTTTAAAGTAAGACACAAGGTACCTAGATGAGAGTGATTGGGTGGAATTATCAATTAATATTGCTTAAATGGGTACTGTGAGCCAAGTTCTGTACTCAGGGCTAGCCAAGCAAACCTGAAGAAATATAAATATGCCTAAACTTTCACCATCTCATGGTGAAAGATGACACCCTGAAAAAAAGCAGGAAGTAGGGAAGGGAGAAAGTACCCAATATGAAGGAAGGGGAGAGAAGTGAGTCTGAGAAGGTTCCAAAGTGGTAGAGCCAGTTCAGAGATGGAGAGATATCTGAGATGAGGTTCCTCCTTAAATGGAGGTTGGGAGTTCATAACCTGGCCCAGGGTGGTGAATGATATATGTGGAAAGACAGGGAAGGAAAGAGATTTGGATAGCTTCTCTTGTGAGTGTTTTCTTAGAGGGATCAACTTGGGATTAATTATTAATCAACAAAAGGGGTGACTGCCCCTCCATATTGAGAGACCGTGCTATGAACAACTACTATCCAAAGGACCCTAGTATAAAGGAAAAGTTGGTCAATTCTTGGGAATTTCCAAAAGTGGAAATGGATCAATAAATTCATTACTTGTTTAGAAGTTAATTAATAGAAATAAAGGAGGTTAAAAATAAAATATGGATTACAAATAGAGCATAAATCAGTGTTTTCAGGAAGAAATCATAGCAGCTAGTTGGCAATAGAGTAGCTTAGGTGGCACAGAGCATAGAGTGCCTGGCCTGGAGTCAGGAAGTCTCATTGCCTCTAGTTCAAAACTGACCTCCGAAACATAATAGCTGTGTTATCCTGGGCACATCACTTAACCCTGTTTCCTCATTTGTGAAATAAGCTAGAGAAATAAATGGCAAACTACATATTTATTATTAACAAGAAATTTCCAAACATGGTCTCAGAGAGTCAGACATGATTGAAAAAACTGAACAAAGGAAAAATAAAAATGAGGAAAAATGGAGAATAATTTTATATACATGACAAGGATTGCTTCCAAATAATAGAAGTCCAGAACAAGTCAACGATATTACTATCAAGGAAATGGCAGAAAATGAAATGGAAAAGCATCAAAGACCAAGCACATTGGCCAAATGTGTGTTCTGCTTGTAGCAGATTGAAAAAATAGATGATCCCTGGAAAGGATCAAGATCTTTTCAGATCTGGCCAAGCTCTCCACCATGTTGTCTCCCATCATCCCTATTTCTAAACTTGTTCTCTTGACCTTTGTTCTCCAATGTTCTAAGAGTTCTGAGGGTTGTGTTCTAATCATTTTTTTCTCATAAAGAACCTGACAATGAGTTTCATGAATTAGCTGCAATTTCCAACCCCACTTCATAAAATATTATATTTTTGCTAAGTGAAGGAACTCTCCTTTCCCCATTGAAAGCATTCATTTCTACATAAACAACAAAATTAATGAATATATGCCATTAGGAAATGAAAGCAATTGTTAGCGAAGACATAAGATATTTCGTCTCTTAACACATCATAACCAAAGCCTCTTTAAGCCCTTGGATTAATAATAGACGTCCCTGCCTCTGTCATTTAGGTGACTCAGTGGTACAAAGTCAGGCCTGGATGCAAGAAGACCTGAGTTTTCAAATGCAGTTTCACATATTTACTAGCTGTGTGGCCCTGGGGTGGTCACAAAATCTGTTTTCCTCAGTTTCCTCATCTATAAAGTGAACTAAAGAAAGAAATGACAAACCACTACCATACCTTTGCCAAGGAAACCCCAAATGGGGTAAGGAAGTGTTGGCTGTGGCAGAAACGACTCAATCACAACAAATGTCTTCTTCACTTGCATGGAAACAGTTTCATACCACTCCGTTCAGTTGAGATTGTCATTAATATTGGGTAAGAATCATCCTCCTGTTTTCATGTAGAAAAGACTTTTTTATCTGACTTTAAGGAAATTAACTAGAAGAGTCCTTGATCAAACAAAAGATTAGGGTTTTCAGGAGATAAAACAGGTAATTTTGATTACATAAAATGTAAAAGGTTTAATGTAAACAAGATAAAATGGAGCCAAAATGAAAATAAAATCAGGAAACTGGGGGGCTGGAATTTTTACTTGTTTTAAAGTTTCAATGAGAAGGTCTCATTTCTCAAATATGTAGAGAACTGGGTCTAACTTATACATTCCCTAGTTGACAAATGGTCAAAATATACAAAGAGGGATTTTTTCAAGGAAGAAATCTAAGATAGTAATAGTTACGTAAAGAAATTACCTAAATCACTAATAGAGAAATGTAAATGAAAAACCACTGAGGTCCCACCTCCCATCCATGACATAGGATAAGATGGGAGAAAAGGAAAATGACAAATGCTGGGGGTAGGGATGGGAAAGTAGCTAGAGTAATACCTTGTTGGTGGAGTTGTGAACTACTCCATCCAATCTGGAGCAAAATGTGGCTGTTTTCCCAAAGGGCTATGTAGCTTTGTTTGCCCTTTGACCAGCAAGGTAGTTACATGATCTTTTCTCAGTGGAGATAAGAAGAAAAGGGAAAGGCTCTAGATGTACAAAAGTGTTTCTAGCTGCTCTTCTTGTGGTTGCAAAGAATTGGAAATGGAGGAGATGCAAATCAGTTGTGGAATGGCTATGTTATGATATGAGAATGTGAGGGCACGTAATTATGCTGTGAGAAATAACAAAGGGAAATTTAAAAATTACTTGAGAGGAACGATGTGAACTGATGCAAAGTGAAGTGAGCAGAACCAGGAGGACAATGAAGACAGGAAGAGCAGTCTTGTAAGGAAACACAAAGGGAAAGGACTGTTTAATCTTACTTTGTATCCTCAGCAGTGAGCATAGCACTTGGCACATAGTAGGTGCCTAAAAATGTTTATTGATGGATGTGTAAATGCTTCTTGAATGAACATCATCAAATCCCCCAGTTCAAAAAAATGTGAGGCAATCTCTTATTTTCTGCCCCTCAAGATCTGACAATACCACCTCTAGTGAGGGAAGAAGGCCCTTTTGGAATCAAAGTTCAGGTTTCTTGAGACTAAGATGACTCAAAGATGTCAGTTCAATACATAGTGTTCCAAATGAGATTTATACTTTTCAAAATCAGTGGACCAATAGATAGTCCATCAGATAAAAGTCCCTTCTATATTAGATACAAACTTGTAAATGACAAAGGGGAGGTTTAAAGTAAAGCCTCCTTCCTCTGGAGGTGGTATGTCTCTGCCCTCCTCCCCTGGGCCACAGCTCCCTCTGCCTTCCTTTGGAGCTGAGATATCTCAGCCTTCTGGAAATCAGCTCTGCTGATGTAGGAACCAGGGTGGGACCCTGAACCACACACAGTTCCTGCCTTTACTTGTTGCCCTTTCCACCAGGTCTCTCCTGCCACTCTGCTCTCCCTTCCCCGCCTTGAGCTGTGAGAGGTCTTGGTTACTCAGTGGAGCACTTCATCATTTTATAACAGGATGCCCACTTTTCAGCAGCTTCTTCTTGAGGACCAATAAGATTTAATGAGCTTGCCCAAAGAGAAGGGGTCAAAGCCCTTGGTAAGTTCCCCTAAAGCTTTACAAAAAGGGAAAATTGACAGAGTCCTTTGTACTTTTCTCAAACAGTAAGTTCATATTATTAGTCGTTTTAAAGTAAAATATGCCCAGTTAAATATTTCAGATTGCTCTTCAACGTCAGGTTATATATGGTAACCTCCTTCTCTCACAGCTTAATTCATAATTTCACAGCATCCAGACCAAAAGAGGAGTTCATTACGTAAGGACACATTGCATCAGCCTCTAGCACTCATTTTTCAAATTAGCATTTTTCTACCATGGTTTCCCCAAAATCCCAATCTGAGAAAAATTAGATTCATAATAATAGTAACACAAACAAAGTTATAGATTTAAAACATGAAAAGAAATGCCCACAGAATGACATCCATTCATTTCTGAACAATCTTCCATAGAAAAATCATTTTATCTTCTGTCCATTTGACACTCAAGAGTGTTTGCATTCAGAGAGTAGGATAGAGTAATTCTCATTCAATGCCTTTTAGTTCTTGTTCTTACAGTTCCTAAACATATCACCTTAATGCCAAATTCTAAGTGTCTGATCTACCTATGGAGGGCCAACCATTCCAGTTGTGGCTTTGGTAGAACACAGCACTCATCATAAGGAGAAACAGTGCAATCAAATCTGGATTTACAGTTGCAGCTGCCATATAGAATTTCAAGTTTCCTAAGGGCCATTTGCCTCCAGCACCTCAAAAGTATAGCGCCAGCTACTTTCTTTTTTTGTGATTTTATATTTTTTAAATTTAATTTATTTATTTTTAGTTTTCAACATTCACTTTCATTAGATTTCCAGTTCCAAATTTTCTCCCCATTGCTCATCTCTCTGAACCCCAAGTCAGCATGTAAATTGATATTGGCTCAACATGCACACTCATATTAAGTCTATTTTCACATGTCATATTGTACAGAGGAAATTAGAATCAATGGGAGAGACCAAGACAAAGAATAAATTTTCAAAAAGAGAGAGACAAAATTATATGCTTCAATCAGCATTCCCATTCCATAGTTCTTTCTCTGGAAGTTGTAGTGCCAACATGATATTCACTGTGGTTACAGCTATGAATATGCTGCCACAATTCTGAAGCATGAAATAAAAGACTCTTCACATGGAACACAGAGCCAAAACTTTTACTTAGAAACCAGAAAGCCAAATCCACTATAGTAACAAAGAAATCTGTACACAATAATCATGCAGAGGGCAACACCATCCCCCAGCCTTCCTTCTAATAAGTTTCCCACAAACCATCTCCATTATACCAATCATAAACAAGCTCTCCCACTCATGCTAATCAGCTGCCTTTCCCAGCTGTATGGGCTCTCTGACCAACTTCCTCTCAGTTCTGCTCCACTCTTCTTTCTCCACCCCTTCCTGTTCCACTCATTCAGCAAGTTCCTCCCACCACAGACTCATGTGACTCAGGCTTCCATGTGAACCAGGCAGGTCACATGGGCTTATTAATGAATGGAAAAAAATCTTCCCATTTAAATTACTATTATATTCTTTAAATTACCATTACAGATGTGGGAAGCATTTTCCATCATGAGTCTTTTGGAGTTGTCTTAAATCCTTGATAAGTCTATCAAAGTTAGTTATCATATAATGGGGCAGTTACTGTATACAATGTTCTTCTGGTTGTGCTCATTTCATTCAGCATCAGTTGATGTAAATTTTTCCATGTTTTCTGAAGGTTGCCTGCTCATAATTTTCATTCTTTTTAAAAATTTATTTATAGCTTAAAACATTCAGTTCCAGAAGCTTTGGAGTTTTTAATTTTCTCCCCCTCCTTCCCTTCCCACCTCCCCAAGACAGCACACAAAGTGATATAGACTCTACATATATATTTGTATTAAACACATTTTCACATTAGTCATATTGTAAAGGAGAGTTATAACCAATAGAATGAACCACAAAAAGAAGAAACAAAACAAAAAAGAAAGAGAGCAAAGAGCATGCTTGGATCTGCATTCAGACTCCATAGTTCTTTCTCTGGATGTGGATAGCATTTTCCGTCATGAGCCTTTTGGAGTTGTCTTAGAACCTTTCATTGCTGAGAAGATCCAAATCTAGGAAATTTAGCCATCTCACAATGTGACTGTAACTTTACAATGTTTTCATGACTCTGCTCACTTCACTCAGCATCACTTTATATAAGTCTTTACAGGTTTTTCTGAAGTTTGTCTGCTCATCATTTCTTATAGCACTATAGTATTCCATTACATTCATATACCACAATTTGTCTAGCCATTTCCCAACTGATAGACATCCCCTCAATTTCTGATCCTTTGCCACCACCAAAAAAGCTGCTATAAGTATTTTTGTACACTGGGGTCCTTTTTCCATTTGTATGATCTCTTTATGATACAGACCTAGAAGTAGTATGGATGAGTAAAGGGTATGCACAGTTGTATAGCCCTTTGTGTATAGTTCCAAATTGCTCTCCAGAATGATTGGATCACTTCACAATCCCACCAACAATGCATTAGTGTTCCAATTTTCCCACATCTTCTCCAGTATCTATCATTTTCCTGTTTTATCATGTTAGCCACTCTGATAGGTGTGATGTGGTATCTAAGAGTTGTTTTGATTTGCATTTCTCTCATCAATAGTGATTTAGAGCATTTTTGCATATGACTATATAGATAGCTTCAATTTCTTCATCTGAAAACTGCCTGTTTGTATCCTTTGACCATTTATCAATTGGGGAATGACTTGTATTCTTATAAATTTGACTCAACTCTCTTTTTATAAGTGAGGACTTTATGAGAGACCCTGGTTGTAAAAATTCTTTCCCAGTTTTCTGTTTCCCTCCTAATCTTGATTGCATTGGTTTGTTTGTGCAAAAACTTTCCAATTTAATGTAATCAAAATGATCCATTTTGCATATCATAATGTTCTCTGTTGCATTTCATCATAAATTCTTCCATTCTCCATAAATCTGACAGGTAAACTACTCCTTGCTCTCCCAGTTTGCTTATAGTATCACCCTTTATATTTAAATCATACACCCATTTGGACATTATTTTGGCATACGTTATAAGATGGTGGTCTGTGCCTACATTCTGCCATACTATTTTCTGGTTTTCCCAGAAGTTTTTGTCAAATGAGTTCTTATCACAGAAACTGGAGTCTTTGAGTTTATCAAACAGTAGATTACCATAGGCACTGACTACTGTGTTTTCTGTACCTAACCTATTCTACTGATCCACCACTGTATTTCTTAGCCAGTACCAAGTAGTTTTGATGATTGCTGCTTTATAATACAATGTAAGATTACCAGTTACTTTCAATTAGATTGCTGTCCAAGTTTCATCTAGGCAGTCTTTCTGCTCAGGAGGGAGACTGAGGTCCAGAGCTGAATGAGTAAGGGATGGAAGTGGTCAAGGGATGAAGGAGGAAGAGCTCTCAGAGATGCCCAGCTTGGTGGGTGGTGGCCCAGGTGGAATAAGAGCCCTAGGGTGGAGTTTGGGGGCTTGGGAGGGAGTGGAAAATGTATTTCAAGTTATGGAGGGTAGGGCTTGGAACAGGGAGGGTGTCAGGGTCCTGAAGTACTGACCATAAGTGTGATTGGAGGAAAGGGCCCACAATGGAACCCTCTCTGACTTGGCAGCGTGGGCCTCTTGGGACTAGGAGGACCCTCCTATAGTGGGCTGGCTGAAAGCAGGAACTCTTGGAGCTGAGATTATGCTATCTCCTGGAAGCCAGTGGGTGCAGGTCCAGGGTCCCTGGTCTGAGCCAGGGCCCCTCACACCTTTTGACTTCTGGTGGCTGTCCTTCCCACTGGCTCTTATTCTCCTCATCTGTCCTCTAGGACTTTCTAGGTCTCAGAAATAGGTTCCAGTCTAAAGCACAGTGATTACATTTACAAGGCCCTTCTCCAATAATATTGTCTCATAGTGACAGTGAAAAACAGATTCAACTCTTTTCCACATCCATTATACTTGTTGGGAATAGTCTCTACTGTAAATTATCTGATTTAGTAGGATTTATGCTCTAGGCAAAGTTTGCCTTTATACCAGCACCATTTCAGAGGCAAACAAAATTTCTTTTTCTCTCCAGACTAAATTTTCTCTTGTGACAAACAAAAATAACTAGGTGAAGGAATCCAATCCCATGGTCACACTGGCTAGTGGAGACAACCTTTTATCCTGGTAGCGGGTCCCCAGGGCCTCTTGGTGAAGAGGGAGGTACCTTTTTTTATCTGATCCCTGAGACATACACTTTATTGGACAGATACTCAGAGGGCTACTTGCTTTTGTCTTTCCATCTACATCAAAGTAGTCATTGTGCTTGTATAGTTTACATTAGAATGGTTCATGAAGGTTCTACTCATTTCTCTGTGCATCAGTTCATACAAGAGGAGCAAGAAGCAAAGTAGATAAGGAGAAAAAACCCGGAAGCCTTGAATGCAGTGGCCCAGAATTTGATGAACTAAAGAACAGAAATGTTAAGGGGAAGGAGCACCACTTTTTACAAGGACTGGAGACAAAACTAGAAAGCAGTTTGGTAGAAATCATGTTTGAACTCCCAGCCTCCAACTGGGAGCTGAAATATTGAACTCCAAATGGAGACTGGACCTGACTATTGTTCAGATGTTTCAGTCACATCCAGTTCTTTATGATTCCATTTGGAGTTTTCTTGGCAAAGACTACATTGACCTGAGACCAATTCACATTATTCTTGGAGGCTTTGGATGTACAAGTTTGAATTGGTCATCTACTTCTAAGTGTGTTTTCATCTTCCTTGCCACCATAGTAACTTTCTAAAGTAATTTTTTTCTGTTATTTCTTTATTTTCCCAACCTATTATGGGATTTTAAACCCTTCATTAAGATAAGGCTTTGCTTCTAGGGTGGAGGGCTCACTGTTCCAAGTTTCAGGGCCTTTGTGCAGCTGTTTTCAGAGATACTTCTAGGGATCTGTAATTTTCAGTTCTTCCAAGGTGGTATGAGGAGAGGTGCTACTCCTCTCCTGGCCTGTGTTCTGCTCTGTGAGGACCCATAAGCTTTCTCTTCTGCTCTGGACATGTAAGAAGGGTCCCACTCCCCTGTGACCATAAGCTCTACTATGCCAGTGGTCCTCCTTGCCCCAGGACTGCCACCCAGAACTGTGACCCAGGTGTGAGTGCTGGCAAAGCAACAGAGTCCTGCCTCAGTGGTAGCAAAAGGACCCTTGCAATCTCCTTCTGACAAGTTTTTCAAGCCTCTTGCCATCTGTGGGCTGATAGCTTTGGAGGCAGCTGCTGGTGCTTCCATGGCTGCCCCTCATTCAGTCACTCCCAAGGCCTGCTCCTGGTTTGCTGGGGCTGGGGCTGAGCTGGAATGGCCTGCACTGGACTGTGCTCTACTTTTCCCCAGGTGAGACAGACATTTCCTCCTGACCTTTGTCAACCATTTACCAAAGATTTGGCCCCAAAACAGAAAGAAATAGAGGCTTGAAGATGGTGGAGTAGAAAGACACACATATGCAGGGTCTCCCCACACAACCCATAAAATACCTGTAGAGAGGGACTCAACAAATTTTGGAGCAGCAGAAGTGGAGAACAACAGAGTGGAGGAGATTTCCAGCCCAGAGTGACCTGAAAGGCCCACGGGAAACATCGTTTTCACCAGACACGGAGCAGACAGCCCTTGGGGGTGGGATCTGCAGTCACGGAATCCCCAGTCCCAGCAGCAGCAGGTTCTCAGATCCCTCAACCCACAGGCACCAAAGGTCAGTGATGGGGTTTTTCAGCTGGCCAAGAAGGGAGAAGGACTTTCCCATAGCTCCAGCCTCACAGAGAGGCCCGCAGAGGCCACATTGGGCAAGTGGCAGGAGTTCTCACAGCAGCCCCTACAGCAGCCTGAGACCATTGCTGGATGTAATCAATGTGGAAAGGCTCCATTAGCAGCTCCAGTCTTGCTGAACATCAGAGAATCCACACTAGACAGAAATCTTATGAATGTGATAAATGTGGAAAAGCTTTCACACAGAACTCCAAACTTACTCTACATCAGAGAAGCCATATTCGAGAGAAACCTTATGAATGTAATCAATGTGGGAAAATTTTCACTTTCAGTTCAAGTCTTGCAGTATATCAAAGAAGCCACACGGGATAGAAACCCTTTAAATGTGATAAATGTGCAAAGACTTTTAGTTGCAACACCAGTCTTGTGGTGAATCAGAGAAGCCACAGTGAATAACATGAAGCAGAAAGAAAAAAAAATAGTCTGCTTCAATCTGCATTCAGAATCCATATTTCATTGTCTGTGGATGTCATTTTTCATCTTGAGTCTTTTGGAATTGTTTTACATCCTTGCATGACTGAGAAGCGCTAATTCTCTCAATCAGTCATCACCCACTGTGGCTGTTACTGTGTAAAGTGTTCTCCTGGTTCTGCTCACTTCTCTCAGCATCAGTTCCTATAAGCCTTTCCAGGTTTTTCCAAAGTCTGCATGCTCATCATTTCTTATAGCACAACAGCATTCTATTACATTCATATACCACAACTTGTTCAGCCATTCCCCAACTGATGGGCAAACCTCAATTTCCAGTTCTTGGCCACCATAAAAATTAGAGCTGCTACAAAATTTTTTGTACATGTGGGTCTTTTTCCCATTTTGAAGATCTCTTTGGGATAAAATGTTAAAAAAAATGAACATGTAATTGGGAGGAAAATAAAAAGTGTTTTTAAGTTAAAAAAAATTGAGGTTCTCCACCATTCAGGATAGTGCCATGTATTGGTTACAGCAAATGGACAAATTTAAACAGGTGAATAAGTTCACTTACCTTGATGGTACATGTTACAAAATGTACATACAGCTGATGAGGTTGTGAAAAGATCCTTTAAGTCAGTAGGTATGTAATTACTTTGATTCGTTTTTAGTTTGATTGTAGGATTATGTTCCCTTCTTTGGGGGAAAAACTATCCCTACCCTCTGAGCCAGACTAATGTAGATATTCTCTTATGTCTAAGTTATCTATAGATGTAGTGAATACACAGACTGATACAACTTCATCAGTTAGTAGCAGATTATTTAGAATAAGACACATATATTGGTAGGACCAAAATAATCATTGCACTATAAGACTGTTTTCAAAGCTAAGTTCCCCTTTCTGGCTGCTGGAGAAAGGAGGTTGGTGAAAACAGGAGTTTCTCATTGCAGTCTTAGTGGATTAGCTGCTTTTTCATCTTTTCTTCAACTGGAGATTGTCTAAGTTGAGTAGTGTAATCTAAGGTTGGGTTTCCCTTTCTTACAGCTGGAGAATGGGGTGTGACATAGGGATGTCATTTGGTCCTCCTTGAACACAAAGAACAACAAAAATGACCAACTGTGGTAGCCAAATTTAATAATGAAGAAATACAGTCTATTGTTGAATGAAAACAACCATAAAGCAAAGGCATAATATCTTTTCACCATGACACATCATACCCAGGATAGCCTCAAAACCTCAAAATAACAACAGATAATTCTGCTTCACTTGAGTGGAAAGTTGTATCCCTCAGTTCAGTCCAGATTGTATTAGTATGTCTTGGGAATCATTTTCATGTTTTATCCAGATAAGACTTTCTTTCAGCTTCTCAGGAAATGAATTGGATCTTTTCTTTTTCTTTCCTCTCTTTTCTATAATCACACAAAAATTTCTGCCCCTTCCCAGAATACTCTGTACTAATGAGATTCTCACAAACATCTCACAGAATCTGAGAAAGAAGGAATTTCACATCATCTCTCTTTCTTCTCCCCAGTTCTTGCTGCCTCGCAGTAAGGATACATACGTCCACACTCATTTCATAAGGAGGCACATTCCATACTAAAACCTTTCTCAGAGTTATTTCATCTGTCCTTATCTACTGCTTTTCTCAGTATTCCGTTAGACTCGTAATGACTGTGGTTTTAAGTGTTGACTCTGACACTCATCAAGGGTACAACCTTTGAGTAAATCCTCTGTCATTGCTTCAGTTTTCTCCTCTCACTTGATGCTGGTGAGACTATATGAATTCTGGAGTCTCTTCAGCTCTAAGTCTTGTGACTTTTGATGGTTTAGGAGCTGGTGACATTCCAGGATGTGGCTGTGGACTTCACCCCAGAGGAGTGGGGCCTCATAGACCATCCTCAGAAGGAGTTGTACAAGGAGGTCATGCTGGAGAATGCTGGGAACTTGCTCTCCCTTGGTAAGGACACTTCCTCTGGCCACTCTCAGTCTGATATCAAAGGGAATATCTTCATTCCTGAGTATGCTGCCTTTGGAGCATTTATCAATTACTAGAAAGGGAAAACTGCTGGTCTCCTGTGTCACAGAGTCAGTGTCCTCCTGCAGCCTAGGTTTCCTATAAAAGGTCATTATATTGGGTGAGGAGAACATGGAGGTTTCCTCGTTGCTCCTGAAACTGTCTCTTCCAGGTAGTTTGAGGTCTAAGATCAGATCAGTGTTGAAGCATGTCAGGTGTGGAAGTAGTCCCCCATCATGTAGTCCAGCCTCTTCCTGGACATGAATTGTGTCTGCCCAATGTCTGCACCCTGCTCAGGTGGCTTTGCCCTGCCCCCCCTTCCTCTTTGGGAGGGGCCAAGCGTTTAGGACATTCCTCTTTGTGAGAAGCCTCAGTTGGTAGCTCCCAGCTGTGCCTCTGGGGCACATTTGTCCTTCCTCTTCCTCTTCATTGCCCCAAGTTCCAGCCCAGAGGGTGGGAAAGGAAGGAAGGGAACCAGCATTTCTGTTCAGCTGCTGTTCCCCAGCTGTTGTGCTCAGCGCTCTCTTTATAGTATCATGTCATTATTATCATGATATTATTATCCCCCTTTGACATTTGAGAAGACTAGAGTTAACAGAGGTTAAGTGACTAGTCCAGCAACAAAGTGCTCCTAACTATCTGAGCTGGATTTAGAGCCTGGCCCTCCAGACTCCAGGCCCAGGGCTCTCTCCACTGCTCTACCAGCTGCCTCTAAGTTGTACATAATGGAAGCTATGCGATGGGTCCATCCTCCTATGAGGAAGGAGAACCAAGACCAAATTTTCTGACTCGAAACTGGCTCCATGATCTTCTCCCCACCTCTCCCCAAAGCTCCCAAAAATCAATGCTTTGGAAACCTTCCTTGAGGACTTCTGGGAACCATCCTGTGGACTTTCTTGCAAGCCTCATTCAATGGTAGGAAAACAGGCTGGGTCAGAGGCATAGTTTGACTAACTAAGGTTCACTGAGTTCCCCAGTAGGACAGTGTGACCAGCAGAGGTAATGACTCCCTGAATGAACAGGTCCAAGGTTTTTATGGGTTTCATGGAGTGAGGAGCAGGGGAGGGGCCAGGGCCAAAGCTGACTCATCAAGGCCCCCTTTGCTGGAGCTCAAGGCTGACCTGGCACATCCTATTTTGGGTTAGTTGCATTACAAGCATTAACAGTAGAATACAGCCAGATTTGTGTGAACATGATGGAGTGATTCTCTAGTTGTGCAAGCATTCTCTTTTCTCTAAAGGGAACTAAATTACAAGGTTTTCTCCATTCTCATTCCTGATTCCCCATGCCCAGGGCTGCCAGTTCCTAGACAAGATCTCATCTTTTATTTGGAGGAAAGCGAAGCATCCTGGCTGATGGAGCAAGAAAGCCTGAGGAGCTGCCATCCAGGTGAGTGAGGGGAAAGTAGGTATGAGAGCTGAGGTTACAAGAGTCTTCTAGGTGTGGGGGTGAAGTTATTGTTAGATTTGGGGCTTAAAGACCTTATGTGGAATTCTCTTTGAGATGCTTTTTAGCAGTTGGATCCTGAACAAGTCATTGAACCACTGAGCCTCACTTTCACCATCTGTAAAATGAGTGGGTTGGACACCAAGGCCTTTAATCTCTCTTCCAGTCATAAATCTATCATCCCATAGTTAGTCATTGTTTGGCATTTATGGGCATGGATCTCCCCTGAAAATGCAAAAGGGGTTGGGTGTCTTCAAGTCAGTGAGCATTTAGATCCCTGTAATGTGCCAGACCCTCTGCTAAGCACCAAGGATTTAAAGAGATACAAAAAACATCCTCTTCTGTCCTGGAGCTCACAGAGTTGTGGGGCAGATTCCAGAAACAGTGTCAAAACCTGTCATGATCTTGACAAACTGGAGCTCATTGAGGGGGGAAGGCCCCAAAGTGAAAGAGCCTGGAAAGGTTCTTTGTGGAAGGTGAGCTCCAGCTGGAACTTCAGGGAAGCCAGGGAGAGCATTCTCAGCACTGGGATGGTGAGGAAGACCTATGGAGGCAGGAGGTGAAGTGTCCTGTTCACAAATTGTAAGGGAGGCCCTTACCACTGAAATATAACATATGTGGTGTGAAAATAAGGTGAAAGAAAATTAGGAGAGTAGGAGAAGGGGAGATGATGAAGGGGTAGGTGATTAACAGCCCTAGAGAGGATTTTATATTTGATCCTTTTATTAGGGAGCCACAGAAAGTTGTTGACCACGGTGACATGGTCAGTTATAGAACTTTAGGAAGATGAACTTTGTCAAGAGCGTGGAGCCATGACTGGAGTGAGGAGAGACAGTTCAAGCAAGTAACAAGTTCTTATAATACCTCAGGTGTGACGTGACTGGGGCCTGAACCAAGATAGTTCCAGTACTGGGAGAGAAGGGAGTGTATGACAGAGGTGTTACCAAGGTGGAATCACAGGACTTTGCAGCAAATTGAATATGGTGGTCAGGAGTGTGAATGTGTGAGAGTCAGTGAGTCAGAAATTGGAGGTAATTCATGAAACTCATCGCCAGGTTTTTTATGAGAAAAAAATGATAACACACTCCACGTCAGGCACTCTCTGCTCTGTGCCACCTAGCTAACCTGTTACCAACTAGGTGCTGTGATTTCTTCCTCAAAACACCTGATTTATGCTCTATTTGGAATCTATATTTCATTTTTAACCTCCTTTATTTCTATGAATTAACTTCGAAACAGGTAATTTATTGGTCCTTTCCCACTTTCAGAGATTCCCAAGAATTGACCAACTTTTCCTGTATGCTAGGGTCCCTTGGATAGTATTTATTCATACCATGGCCTCTCCATATGGAAGGACTGTCACTCCTTTTATTGATTAATAATTGATCCCAAATTGGTCTCTCTAAGAAATCATGCACAAGAGAAGCTATTCCAACTCTCTTTCCTTCCCAGTCTTTTCCCATATATCATTTGCCACCCTGGGCCACGGTTATGAACTCTTTCTCCTTCTCTGCCCTATTCCTATCAAGGTCCATACCATCCTCCCAGTCCCTCAGGCTCACAACCAAGGCCTCCTCTATGACTCCTCTCTCATCCAGTCTTATCCACTTTCACCTTTGCAACATCTCTGAAATATGACCCCTCCTCCACTGATGCTCCAACCTTCTTGGTGCAGACCCTCATCTCAAACTTGGACTTCTAAAAGAGTCTGCTGCTTAGTTGACCTGGTTCAAGACTATCCCACTCCAACGCATGCTCCAGTTTGCCAACACAGTGATTTTCCTAAATCAAAGATCCAGTCCTGTCACTCCCCTACTCCATGGTCCCAAGTGATTCTCTACCACCTCCAGGATCAAATACAAAATCCTTTGGCATTCACAGATGTTTCTGAGCTCAGCACCACTTCCTTTTCCATTCTTCTTACACTTTACTTTTATTGCATCTGATGACACTGGCTTCCTTACTATTCCAGGAAGACAATTCCCCTTCTTTCAGCTCCAAGAAATTTCTCTGCCATCCTTCATGGCCAACAGACCTCTTCTCCTCATGTATGCCTCCAGTTACCTTCAAGACCCAACTAAAATCTCTCTTTGCACAGGGAGCCTTTCCCAACCACTCTTTTGCCAATGTGGTCCCTTAGTTTTATCCTGTCTAGAGCTTGTTGGCAAACTGTTTGTTTGTTTTTGCCCCATTATTAGGGATGCTCCTTGAAGGCTCAGATCGTTTTATACTTTGTTTTTGTCTTCAGCACTAAGCATAGTGCTGGGCATATAGTAGGCACTTATGAAAGGTTTATTGAATGGCTACATACTCCCCTTCTCTCTGTATCCAAACCCCTCCAGGTAACCTGGTAGCTTCCTTCCTCCAGGCTCTCAGGAGGCTGCCCTTCTCTCTACCCAGGCCACTCTTCTACATGGCCATTTGAGTCTTTTACAGTTTGCAGCCTCATTAATCTCCCCAATTTCCCAAACTTTCACCCTTGCTCTACCATCTGGGTCCTTTCCTGCTGCCTTCAAATACACCTGCCTCCTCCATACATAAGGGACCTTTTCCAGTCTTCAACTTATCTTTCTTTCTCAGCACTTTTCCTTAGTCAAACTTCTTGACCAATCAGTCTGAACTGGCTGCTCTGTCCATCACTCCAATTTTGCTCAGGGATTTGCATTTTTGTAGGCCAGGCTGCAAGCAGCACATGAATTATTAGTGGCCCATGATGTTGTGCAGGCCTGGTTTATATGGTTCCAACTTATTTACCATGTGAAAGTTTAGTGATTACCTTTTTAACATCAGGAAACGTTTTAAGCTGTTTTTTAAAGACAAATATTTTTAGGAAGGAACATTTAAGTAAAAAAAAATTATTTACATGTTTAAGGGAAGATCTTTTGTGTGACTTTGGAAGGCCTGATAAATTTTATTTGTAAGTCAATTAACTGCAGTTATTTGATGGGATTGAAAACAATTGTGGCCAAGGAGAAGGCTTTTTGGGGAACCTGAATGTTCTTTATGAGTTTTATTCTTGGATCTGCTATGTCCTTGGACCCACCAGAATTGTGGGTTTAAAGGAAAATCTCAGCAGTCAACAGCACAAGTTAAGCAACATCTGAGATCTAAGACTAAGGAATTATCTATCCCTGGGAACTAGGTAGGGAGGTTGCCTTGGGAAGGCTAAGCTTAGTTGGACTCGATTCATTTTCCCATACAAGAAATCTGTCTCCCAGATTCCATCTACTGGGCTACTTAGAGTGGAGGAGACTGTAAGGACCAGTTCTGGTGTTGCTATAATCATGTCCCTGCTCATCAGTCTCATAGAAAATTCCTATTATCAGGGTAGGTAAACAATGCAAGTTATTATTGCAATACTGGATCTATCAGTCATTAGATTAGATCTAAGGCATCTGGATGACTGTAATAAACTGATTAAAGTGTGAAAGAGCTTGCTGTCTGGGTTTGAATTTATAGCCATTCCATGTCCTAAGCAAGACTTAAATTAGTGCTTGAACTTGCCATATCTGTAAAATTTGGTACTTGAAGGATCTCATTCTTTCACAATGATGTAAGGATAATTGGATAAAGGTAGAGAAACTTATGAAATAAAAATGTAGTTGTGAGGTTAAAGTCAGGAATCTCTTTTGTTTACGTTTTAAGGAATAGGATTTCAGTATGGCCAGTTATCTTAGTGAAGAGGAGTCACTTCTGAGCTACCTTGTGTAAAATAACAAGAAAACTGATTTTACTTATGTGTTATTTGAGCTAGAATAGAACATATGTGTAGAGCATGTTCTGAAGGGCATGCAAACTCAAAGAGGTTCCCATTTCTAAAGGATTCTGGGGGCAGTAGTTTATGTTTATATCCATCTGGACGTGGCTAATAACTGAACATGTTTTACTACAGACAACTTTTCCTATAAGCTGTTCTCAGTACACAGTTTGGGATGATTATAATTATACATACCATGCAAAGAGTTTTGTTCTTGCTATTAAGCACCTGAAAGTGAAGTCAGTTGTGTAATGTTGACCCCAGGGATGAAAAAGCATCTATTTACCATGAGTACTAAGTTATATCATAAGTTATGATTTTTCATGATGGATCTCTTACTGTTACCCGTGTGAAATTAGTCAATTCTTATTAGGCATATGTGATCCTTGAGAGCTGAATCCACCTGAAGCTAATTATGATATTAAACCCATAATCCATGATGTAACTTTGTGGGATTGAAATTCATGATCTCCTGGTGGACTTCTCATGGGAAAAGTTGGGAGAAACTCACAGCATGGGCTGAGAAAGGATTCCCCTGACTCAGTTTCTCCAGTATGACATTTTCTCTTTGGCTCAATGCAATTGGTGATCTGTATAACTTTTGCCTGGAATTGAGATGAATTTAGGGAACCATTATCCCCCTACTGTGAAGCTGTGTCCCTGATTCTTCTTTTATGGCAAATTTATATAATCATGTTAGGTACTCCGCATAAACAGAAATAAGTAGATTTTTTACTTTATTAATGGGTTTTAGCTACGTTAAGGCTTGTCACACATGACTCTACATCTCCTAACTCTGCATCTTTACTGATTCCTACCCCTTCCTGCCCACCCACCCCCCCAAGCATTGAATGCTGTCCCTTATCTCAGACTCCTGGTTTCACTGACTACCTTCAAGTCTCCCCCAAAATGCCATCTTCTGCAAGAAGGCTTCCTTGGTCCTCCATCTGTTTGATTTCCTGCAATTTTCCTTGGATATTGCGGCAGGGGCTGCCAATTTTGAATGCTAAGAGATCGTGAAAGAAAAGACATGGGCCAAGCAGAGAGTGGAAAGAACAGATCCCGTTTATTAATCTGTGGTTAAGTGTTTTTATAGTGTTTTTACAGGCAAGCAAGCAGGGTTATTCCCATGAGAACATTTTTAGTTTACTTCTTATACTTCTAATCTAGTTCCTCCAGTGAGACAACCTTGGGGCGCACATGCAAGGTCAGGATGTTCTTATCCTTGCATATTAAGAGTGGGATGGTGAGTCAATTTTCCTGATAATGGCAGCCCGCATGCTAGTACAAGTGTCGAGTAAAACCTGGACAGTACCTCCCATGTTGGACTCCATCAGTAATGACCCTCTATAGCATATAGTTTGTATGTAGGAGGAAAGGAAACAGTTTTAAGAGCCTGCTTTGTGCCAAGTGCATTTTACAAACATTATCTCATGAGACACTAACAAAAGCCCTACTGTGTAGCTCCTGTTATTTCCACTGTACAGTAGAGAAAACTGAGGCAAATTAGCTAGTGTCTGAGGCCAGATTTGAGCTTGGCTTTCCTAACTCCAGGCCCAGCACTCTATCTACTGTATCTCCTAGTGATTATGTATGTATGTGTATATTTGTGTAAATGTACGTAGTTGTTTGCAAATTCTCTCTTACTTTCTTTTTTGAATCTGGCAGAATCTGTTGAGCCTGAGTTGGTTCAAAGGTGTAACTGCCAAACATAATACTCTAGATGGATTTCCATAATTTATTATGAATTCACAATTATAGGCCAGAAAATTCTCATGAAACTTGGATATTATAAGCAAAGTTGTAAAATCCCTCTCTCCAAACCCTACTTTGGCTCTTAGAGGTCGTAATAACTCAGTAAAGCACTGTGTTACTCTAGAATTGGACAACCTCTTCTTTCCCAGGGCTGCTAAGATTTAATCTTGGTTGACCTTGCCCAAAGAGAAGGTATCAAAGCATTTGGTAAGTCCCCAAAGCATAAGGAGAATTTACAAGTCTTTTCCACTTTCCCCAAAATGTTATTATTGTTATTATTTTAAAAGCCAAAAATACACAATTAAATACTCAGTTTTTAAACATGGTGCCCACATTTCTCTAACAGTTTAATTCATCATTTTTCAGGACTTAGATCAAAAGGAGTTGATTTCCTAAGAATACAACTGTATCAACCTCTACATATCATTTTTAAAATTAACAACATTTCTCATCAAATAATTTCCCAAAATCACAATAAAAAGAAATTTTGAAGTATAATAACAAAAGCACTATTACAGATGTCAAACAAATCTTATTGTTTTGACAAAAGAGATTGGAAACAAAAACCTGTTACCAATGAAATTACATCAATTCAGTTGAATATACCTTCAAATTATTTAAAAAGAAAATCAATCTGTCCAGTAAGGATTTTAAAACTCTAGAATGACTGCAGTCAGTTTTCAAAATGTTTATACCAGAACTTTTTGTGCCAGCAAAGAACAGGAATCAAAGTGAATTCCCATCAATTGTTGAATAGCTAGAGAAATGACAGTATATGAATTCAAAGGAATGTGATGGAAGACTAATGACAAACATCTGGATGTCAGAGGGAAAAGCCATGACATTTACAGGGGTTTATTTACAGCAAGTAATTTTGGATGTTTAATGAGGTCTCTTATACTGAAATTTAATGAGGTCTTGAAGAGATCTAGCCTTGTTAATTAGATCCATAAGTATGATCTCCAGCAAGATTATTCCAATGTCTATGCAAGTACTGTTGAAATCCAAGGCAAACCATTCAATGTCACAGTAACAAGTCTATCTTCCAACAATGATTCCAAAGAGGCCAAAGCTGCTCAGTTCTATGAAAACCTAAACATTTTCTAGGGAAAAAAGGCAGAGGTGGTAAAGATCTAGATAATCATTGAAAACATGATCTGGAGCTGACTGAGGCTCTAATCATGGAATTCTTATTGGAAAATTCAGACTCCAATTGAAGAAAATAGGGAAAATCAACAGACCCTACAGACATGACATAAATAGCATTGCTTACGACTATGAATTGGAAGTGATGCATAGATTTAGGGGATGATATCTGATAGACAGAATGCTTGAGGACTATGGACAGGTTCTTAATATTATACAGGAGGCAGCAATGAAAAATTTTCAAAAGTAAAATTAGAGCAAGAAAGCAAAGTGTCACCTGAGGAGGTCTTACCAATAGCTGAGGAAAGCAGTAAAAGCAAAGGTGAAAGAGAAAGGGAGAAGATATATCAAAATGAATGCAGAATTCCAGCGAATAGCAAGGAGAAATAAGGTTTTCTTAAATAACAATGCAGAGAAATAGAAGAAAACAATGAAACGTCAATTACATTAAAGAAGTTTTTCTCCAGTATGGATTCTCTGAAGTAGAGGAAGGTGCCATCCCCATCTGAAAGTGTTTCCATAAGAATGGACTGTCTGCTTGAAAGTCTTTCCATATACATTACATACATAGGGTTTCTCTCCAGTAGAGCAAAATGGGCCCTCAGTCTTTCAACACTGACTATTTTGATAAGACTTCTCTTTAGTGTGGATTCTCTGATGATAAGCAAGGCTGGAGAGGTAGGCAAAACCTCTTCCACATTGATTACATTCATAAGGTTTCTCTCCAGTGTGGATTCTCTGATGATGAATAAGGCCATAGTTGGAGGTGAAAGCCTTTCCACACTGATTACATTTATAAGGTTTCTCTCCAGTGTGGATTCTCTGATGTAAAACAAGTTTTGAGCTCTGTGTGAAGGCTTTTCCACATTTATCACACTCATAAGGTTTCTCTCCAGTGTGGATTCTCTGATGTACAGCAAGTTTGGAGCTGTATGTGAAAGCTTTTCCACACTTATCACATACGTAAGGTTTCTCTCCAGTGTGGATTCTCTGATGATGAGTAAGGCTGAAACTGAAGCTGAAAGCCTTTCCACATAGATTACATTCATAAGGTTTCTCTCCAGTGTGGACTCTCTGATGTCGAGCAAGTTTGGTGCTCTGTGTGAAAGCCTTTCCACATTGATCACATTCATAAGGTTTCTCTCCAGTGTGGATTCTCTGATGTGCAACAAGATGAAAGTTTCTTGTAAAAGCTTTTCCACACTGATTACATTGAAAAGGTTTCTCTCCAGTATGGCTTCTCTGATGTGCAGCAAGATTAGAGTTTCTTGTGAAAGCTTTTCCACATTTATCACATTCATAAAGTTTCTCTCCAGTGTGGATTCTCTGATGTTCAGCAAGATTATAGCTTCTCTTAAAAGCCTTTCCACATTCATCACATTCATAAGGTTTCTCTTCAGTGTGGATTCTCTGATGTAGAAAAAGTTTGGAGCTCTCTGGGAAAGCTTTTCCACATTTATCACATTCATAAGGTTTCTCTCCAGTGTGGATTCTCTGATGTGCAGCAAGAGTAGAGCTGTAACAGAAAGCCTTTCCACATTGATTACATTCATAAGGTTTCTCTTCAGTATGGATTCTCTGATGCAAAGCAAGACTGAAGCTACAAATGAATGCCTTCTCACACTTATCACATTCAAAAGGTTTCTCTGCAGTGTGGATTCTCTGATGTGAAATAAGACTGGAATTATGACAGAAAGCCTTCCCACATTGATGACATTTATAAGGTTTCTCTCCAGTGTGGGTTCTCTCATGGGCAACAAGGTTAGATTTCATTATGAAAGCCTTTCCACACACATTACACTCATAAGGTTTCTCTCCAGTATGGCTTCTGTGATGCAGAGTAAGACTGGAGCTGCGTGCAAAAGTCTTTCCGCACTGATTACATGCATAAGGTTTCTCTCCAGTGTGAATTCTCTGATGTACAGCAAAATTGGAGCTGCAAAGGAAAGCCTTTCCACATTGCTTACATTCATAAGGTTTCTCTCCAGTGTGGATTCTCTGATGATAAGTAAAATGCGAACTCCGTTTAAATGCCTTCCCACACTGCTTACATTCATAAGGTTTCTCTCCAGTGTGGATTCTCTGATGTGCAGTAAGACTAGAGCTGTAATTAAAAACTTTTCCACAATGATGACATTTGTAAGGTTTCTCTCCAGAATGGATTCTCTGATGTACAGCAAGATTGTACCGCTGTTTGAAAGACTTACCACACTGATTACATTTATAAGGTGTCTCTCCTCTGTGAATTTTCTGATGCTTAGCTAGACTGGAGTTGTGTCTAAAAGTCTTTCCACACTGAGTACATTCATAAGTTTTCTCTCCAGTGTGGATTCCCTGATGTGCAGCAAGATAAGAGGTGTATCTGAAAGCCTTTCCATATTGATTACATTCAGAAGGTTTCTCTCCTGGGTGGATCCTGTGAAGCACAGTGCAGCTCTGTCTCCCAGGGAAGTCACAAGGACCACCCCACATTAAACCTTCCTCATTAGTTTCTTTCATAGAAATGCTTAACTTTTCAGTTATCTCTTTCATTTCAGATGTAAGCTCTCCCTCTGTAAGAAAAACAAAACAATAAAACATATACAGAGATACTTGTATACACACATATAATTATAAGCCCTTCCCTCCATTGCCAGAAAGGAAACTCACTGCTGTATATTCCCCAGGCTAAGTGTAAAGTCTTTTCAAAGTTCAATGGACAGAATCCATCATTGCAAAATGCCATTAGGTCACAGCAGCAGGATAACTTGATTTACAAAGAGCTTCACACACAATCACACTGGATCCTCACAAACAGCTGTGACACAGGCAGACCCAGAAATTCTCAGTACAGTCTCAGCTCAGGCCATGGGCTCAAAATGACTCAGTTACTTGCCCAACATCCCTGCAGCTGAGACAAGAACTTCATCCTTGCAAGTAGGCATGCTTTGTCCACAGTACCAGATGGTTGTTCTCCATTGCACTTGCCTTTCTTTTGTTTTTTTTTAAGAAAAAAATACTTCATTAATGCAAGTTGATTGTTTTCTCCCTCCCTTTGCATCTTCCTATTTCTTAAGATGCAGCAACACTGAAATTAGGCCAATTAATAACCCTGGAATGAGGATTTAAGTTCAAGGAAAAAGAAGGGTCTAAGATGGAGGGGTAGAAGGATGGACTTGTAGAAGGTCTCCCCACCACAGCGCCTAAAGTACCTGTAAGAAATGACTCTGAACAGTTTCAAAAGTCAGTTAGACTTTTCTAAAGCTCTTCCACCTGGGTGAGAAGGGAGCAGGGTCCTGTCCTGGTTCTGGCCCCAGAGGGCAGCAGGGTCTATTTCTGGTGCCCCTCAGCCTAAAGACTCTGGGGGAATTGAGTAGCTGATCTGAATCTCACCTCTGAGTGGCAGTCCTAGGGTGAGGAGGAGCACTGACTGGTAAAGCTAGTAGAGGTTCTGGAGGGGGAATTCTACTCACAGATCCTGTGCAGAAAAGCTTGTGGCTGCTCTCAAACCAGAGCACAGACAAAGAGAGGAGTAAACTCCTCCCCCTTGCTTGTGCCACCTTGGAGGAACTGAGGACATACAGGTCCCTAGAATATACCCTCCTCTTGACAAAAGACTCAAAAGTCAAGTAACTGATTGGGGAAATGCCCAAAAAAGGGGAAAAAAATAAGACTATAGAAGGTTACTTTCTTGGTAAACAGGTATTTTTTCCATCCTTTCTGATGAGGAAGAACAATGCATACCATCAGAGGAAGACATCAAAGTCAAGGTTTCTGTATCCAAAACCTCCAAAATAAATGTGCAATGGTCTGAGGCCATGGAAGAACTCAAAAAGGATTTTGAAAATCAAGTAAGAGAGGTAGAGGAAAAATTGGGAAGAGAAATGAGAGTGATGCAAGAAAATTATGAAAAGTGTGTCAATACCTTGCTAAAGGAGACCCCCCCACAAAATTGCTGAAGAAAATAAT